>NC_138766.1:84242519-84842519 GCF_965113315.1 Podarcis vaucheri
GGGTTACTTCTGGGTTTTGCCCGCACATGCACAGATGCGCAAAATGACATCACGTGCATGCACAGAAGCAGTGAATCACGACCCGCGCGTGCGCAGACGCGGGTTGCATTCTTTTCAGGTTGTGAACGGGCCTCTGGAACGGATCCTGTTCGCAACCAGAGGTATCACTGTACACAATAAAACAATTCAATTAAAAGAAGGTGACTTTATGTTATTTGAAAGACCTCTCGCCTTTGCTATTGGTGTTATCATTTCATACCATTCCCCCCTGTTCACTGTCATTCTTATATGGCCAGCCCTACCATTAGGCAATGTGAAGTGACCGCCCCAGACAGCAGATTCTGAGGTTAACTCCCCGGCTGTTTTTCCTGAGATCTCTGGACATTTTCCTCTGCTGGAGGACAAAGTTTTAGAAACAGAGAATTGTAGAGCTGGAAGGGACCCTGAGAATCATCTAGTTTAACCCCCTGCAATGCAGGAATATGCAGCTGTCCAACACTGGGATCAAACCTGCAACCTTGACATTATCAGCACCACTCTCTAACCAACTTTGAAATATTCAGTGACTGGTCCAGTTGGCTTTTGTACATGGAAAGTTGGAGAGGGAAGAGAGAGAGAGAGAGAGAGAGAGAGAGAGAGAGAGAGAGGGAGGGAGGGAGGGAGGGAGAGAGAAACTATCAAGCCCATCTCTGGCAGCAAAATGTCTGTGATCAACTCTCAGCAGCTGAATTGGCACATATTTTTTTGTAAAAACCAAAAAACTGGCTTCATCATCCAGACAGCAAGTGTTCCCATTGCCAGTATAATGACATCATGGTGCTATACAGCTAATCAGATTTGGCTGTGTGACAACAGCACTCTTCTCTCCCTGTGAGCGGGAGAATATTTTCACCCTGCTTTGTTGCTGGAATAGGGATCTCTTTTTGCAAGAGACCTCTCTCCCTACCACCCACCAAAAAGTGAATTATGCACCCCTCCTTATTTCAGCCCTCTTAAATGTTAAATAAAGAGTGAGGAAAAACTAGAACCCTATAATCTGGACATTTATATTTTTTTAAAAAGCCCAAGCAAGCGCAAATGAAGCTGTGCTATTTCTGCTACGTCCACATATATCCTTGGGAGCAGACAAAACTTCCACATTCCTCATGGGGATACTGAGGGTATTTCAAACTTTTGTTGTAAAGCGTAGGAGAAGTCGCTGAGTGAGCATGTTAGGCAAATGTTACTGCTTGAAATGAAATGCATTATTATTTATGGTTATTATTATTATGTTTGTTATTCTAAATGTTGATAATTTATCGTTAAATCGGTTGCAACGGTTACTTTTAATGAAAAGCTAGTTTTGAGCTACAGATTTCCAGATGCCGCAGCATGGTTCCCATGCATATACATTTGTGACTTCTGGTTGAATTTAAAATTATCCTTGGATTCCATAGGAATAATACATCCTTTCCCCCCTTTGCAGTGGTCTGCCCTCCAGGCACCTCCTTCCAGAATGATGGCTGCCTTCCATGCCCCTCTGGATTCTATCAAGATCAAGCTGGTAGTTCCTCCTGCATCAGATGTCCTCTCGGGAAAACAACTGTCTCTACTGGAGCCTTCAGAGCTGAGCACTGTAAGAGTCTGGGAAAATCTGCATTCTGTATCTTTCCATTGGGAAAAGATTGGTTTCCGGGCTGAAAATATACTGTTGCACGCACCCCAATCAATTTCCAATTTCAGGGGTTCATTCTGTTCCTTGGAATGAATGTCAATGGCACATATTGTCATAGAATTCTACTCAATATTGATCCGGAGTAGATTCCAGTGTATCGTTAGCGGAGTAAAAACTTAAACACGTTACAGGATTCCCCCCAAAATAGATCAGAGGGAGTCAATATTTCATCCAGTGGAGCTTCACTGCTACTGAAGGCAAATGAGCATAATGTTCACAAATCCAATACATTCAGGATTGGCACCGTCTATAAGAAATCCAGTTGCAGCAGACTTAACTTAAACTTACAATAACTTATAATAAGACTAAACCTTAACACTATGTGTGTACAGAACACCACACCAGAAGGAATAGAGATAGAAAGAGAAAGGTGAAACCCCGGCTCCTTCCGGCCTTACTTTTATAGTCAGCATGACCTTGACTGAAAGAGATAAGAGTTTCAGCCAGCTGTACTCAGCTTCTCTGAAGGAATAACCCAAACATCATGAACCTTCTGCTTGCTTCTTTCACACAGAGAAGCTTCCAAAACCCTCTTGAATTAGTCAGAAGAGGAAAGATCTCTACACATCAGATCAATACGTTCTGCACTAAGAAAATGCAAACTGACACATATATTACAACCTGAGCATAGGCTAAGGATGAGGCTCACAACATGAATGCTCTAACAGATCTGGACTCCCCAGGTCCAGGGAAGCCCCATAACACAGCTTTAGGTCCAGCAAGACATGCCTCTGTGTCTCCAGCTTCCAGGATCAGCTAGACTCTTTCACACAAGAACCCATTGGTCTATTGTTCTCCATCTTAGGATGGTGTGGCATCCAGCTAGCTGAGATGGGAAAAGCCCCACCAAACTTGTCTCTATGGCAGCCTCTTAGGACACGTGAATGAAGGTACTTAACTGGCCAGCCAAGGCCATTATCTTACAAAGAAACTTGTCTGACCAGTTCAGCAGCCTTTTCTACTACCTTCTAAACCTCAGTGGGTATAAGACAAACAAGCCAGGAAGGATATAATCCAGACTTATCCCTCAAACCTATAGCAATACATTTGTAGACTACTGATCCTATGATAGAGAATGAGACTGCACATACATACATAATTTTATTTCTATGCCGCCTTTCCCCAGTTCAAACCATGCTCAAGGTGGTTTACAACATGAAAAAATATGCATAACTGCAACATAACAAAATTAGTCACAAATGGTAAAGAAAACTTTTAAAAAAACATATACAACCAAACTGAACAATCTGAATGTAGAATTCTGGACCGTAGCCAATCAGACCACAGTTGTCATATTGTTCAACAATCCCCCACATAAAAACTCCTTGCATAAGATAAACTAGCATGTGACACAGAGAGCTCTAGTAAACCTTCCTTTCAGATGTGTAAGGTTTTGTTTTGATTTTACATACGTCCTAAGACATCTACCAGTGAACTGTACCGCCTCATTCTGTATAGGTCGACTAGGGCAATAGAGAGCTTTAACCCACTTTAATCGTACAAACCTAAATTAACAGGGTGCTCTTGAAACCCTTCCACAAAATGGCACACCAACTCTCTCTCTCTCTCTCTCTCTCTCTCTCTCTCTCTCTCTCTCTCTCTCTTTAACTTTCCCTGCAAATAAGGTGTCACTGACTGCCAAAGGGATGAACAAGCTGTGCGGTGTGAGGAAAACGGTCAATACAGGCCTTCCTTTGAAGACCCTGCTACCAACAAATCTTTTTGCGTGGATAGCCTTGGAAACATATTGGACTGGACCGAAACAGATGGCCCACTTACAGACTCCCAGTGTTCAGGTGAGTGGACTAGACAAGCTTTTATCCCATGCAGGTGGAACCTGGAAACACAAGCAGTTGTCCCCATGAATGGTGGGTTTGTGAGTCTGCTAGCCACTTGGCGGCCACTTAAACTTCAGCTTTAGCCACTCAGAGAGGAGGGATGTCTGTGGCTTGTGAGTGATGTATGTCTGCTGCTCCTATTTGCTCCCATTTCCCCCTTGCTGTGGAAATATTGCGGCGGTGGGCTTATCAGTTCCTGGGAAAGGGAACAAGAAGAGGATGCTGGTATTCTGGTCAAAGAGGTTAGACACCTTTGGTGTTGACAATCGTCTAATTTGGTACGATGCAAATTCCTGTGTCTTTACCCCCCTTGGTTTGCCCATTCAGTTCCATGGGTAGGCAAACTAAGGCCCGGGGGCCGGATGCGGCCCAATCGCCTTCTAAATCCGGCCTGCGGACGGTCCGGGAATCAGTGTGTTTTTACATGAGTAGAATGTGTCCTTTTATTTAAAATGCATCTCTGGGTTATTTGTGGGGCCTGCCTGGTGTTTTTACAAGTAGAATGTGTGCTTTTATTTAAAATGCATCTCTGGGTTATTTGTGGGGCATAGGAATTCATTCATTTTTCTTCCCCAAAATATAGTCTGGCCCCCCCACAATGTCTGAGGGACAGTGGACCGGCTCCCTGTTGAAAAAGTTTGCTGACCCCTGAGCCTCTCTCCCAGACTTGTAGATCTGCACAGTGGTGGTGGTGGTGGTGATGATGATGATGATAATAATAATAATAATAATAATAATAATAATAATAATAATAATACCCTGCCTATCTGGCTGGGTTGTCCGAGTCACTTTGGACGGCTTCCAACACATATAAAAAGACAATAAAACACCAAACATTTGAAACTTTCTGATACAGGTCTGATGTCCTCTAAAATGTACATTCCCACACAGCTTATCTCTGTATCAGAAGTACAACGTCATTTTTCTCTTATAGAACAATGTACGGAAATGTATTGATTTTTACCTGTCGTAGTACTTTTACACCTTTCTTTTTCACAGTTGTTTTTTCCTTTTACTCTATCTCTTATTTATTTATCTCTGCTTTCTATTGTTGTTCTAATAAAATATCAATCAATCAATAATAAAAATCAATCTCCAGAGATCTGCTGATTTCTCTGCTGTGAAAATGCGATGAAAATTATGAAGCGCTTCGAGAATGAAAGAAGTGCTACACAGGCGACGATGACTTGCAATCATTAATACTGCTTCCCTTTATAGTCTGTAGCCCTATTTCTGCCTGGTCTCAAATGTGGGGCTATTTCTTCCCCTCCACCCGCTTTCTGTTCCTGGCTCAAACCTGGGGTTCCCTTTCCAAGCAGAAATGAGGGTTTGATTAAAAGCACCTGCGGCCGTCCGCAGCGCTGACAACAATGACCATTTGTTTCTGATTAGCGTGGGCTGGTTTTGCTTTGAGGAGACAAATGATTCGTTGGAAAGGTTGATCTCCCTAACTTTTCTTTTGTGATGTCGCTTTTGCTCAGATCCTCCTGGCGGTTCTCGCCATGAGGCTCCAATGTGTAGCACACCCAGAATTGTTACCTGTTTCTGTGGGTTTTTCTAATGCTCAGGTATCGGAGGACGAAGACAGCAGGTGCCACTAGGAGTAGGAGAAGGGGGGTACAATTGAAGAATGGAGTGGCAGGTCTTTCTAAAGTAGGCAGGAACACAGGGATCCTAACTCTTGGTCCATCTAGTTTTTCTACACATTGATGTTGGTTCTGATCAGAGCTAAGCCGTGAGTTTTCCCAGGGCAAGTGGCAGTACAACAACATCATCAACAACAAACCTGCTTGGGCTCATGCCTAGAAGTCATGGGACAAGCAGAGGGAATCTCAGACCAAAAAGAAGTGTGGATGAACCTGAAGGGCTGAGTCTGAAATCCTGGAGAACTGCTGCTAGTCAGTGCCCTTCTTCTTCTTCTTCTTCTTCTTCTTCTTCTTCTTCTTCTTCTTCTTCTTCTTCTTCTTCTACTATCACTTGTAGCTGAGTAACATTGTCTTCTATGAACATGGTCTTAACAGTGGGTCCATAAGTGACTGTGGAGACCAATTCTGAATCCACACGTCCTTCCACAGTGGGGACATAGATTTCTGGGCAGGAGTTGATCATGGTGACGGTTTGCCAAGAGTGCCTTCCTCTTAGCACATTTCTCCCTTTTGTTCTGAGTTCGAGCGTCTTCAAAGCCCAAGACACCTTTGGCAAAGGCTGTTCTCCAGTTGGAGCACTCGCAGGCCAGTGTTTCCCAGTTGTTGGTGTTTATACTAGATTTGTTTGTATTTACCTTGAGAGAATCTTTAAACCTCTTTTGCTGACCACCAGCATTATGCTTTCCATTTTTACGTTCGGAATAGAGTAGTTGCTTTGGAAGACAAGAATCAGGCATTCGCACAACACGACCAGTCCAACGAAGCTGATGTCGAAGAATCATCGCTTTGACACTGGTGACTGGCAGTTAACCTCCAGGGTTTCAGAAAGGACACATTCCCAGCCCTTCCTCGAGATGATGGGGATTGAACATGACACCTTCTTCATGCAGAGCAGATGCTCTACCACTGAGCAGATCCCCATAAATGATAAAATGGTGCCTCTTGATTGAACCAACATAGATAGGTGGAAGGCAGGCTGATAGAGAAATAAGCCTTACCTGTTCCATTTGTCTTGCTTGTTCATCCCTCTGTTCCTCTTGAATTTAGGTCTAACTCAGGCATGGCCAAACTGGGCCCTCCAGCTGTTTTGGGACTACAACTCCCATCATCCCTAGCTAACAGGACCAGTGGTCAGGGATTATGGGAACTGTAGTCCCAAAACAGCTGGAGGGCCAAGTTTGGTCGTGCCTGGTCTAACTGAAAGAAATAGGTAAAGGTACCCCTAACCGTTAGGTCCAGTCGCGGACGACACTGGGGTTGCACGCTCATCTCGCTCTATAGGTCGAGGGAGCCAGAGTTTGTCCGCAGACAGCTTCCAGGTCATGTGGCCAGCATGACTAAGCCGCTTCTGGCGAACCAGAGCAGCACACAGAAACGACGTTTACCTTCCTGCCGGAGCGGTACCTATTTATCTACTTGCACTTTGATGTGCTAGGTGGGCAGGAGCTGGGACTGAACAACAGGAGCTCAGCCCGTCACGGGGATTTGAACTGCCGACCTACTGATCGGCAAGCCCTAGGCTCTGTGGTGTAGACCACAGTGCCACCCGTGTCCCAACTGAAAGAAATAGTAAAATCAATTTTTGGAACTGTAGCATGTGTGATTTGCTGTAGCTTCTATATCCTTCATTGACATATTTTTGCTGTCTGTGTACCCTCTGATGCAAGGCCTGTTGTGAGGTAAATAAGTTTATCAGTGATTGGCAGATTGGCATTGCTGATCAAGGGCTATTTAAAGCCAGCCATTAGAATGATGTGGAAATCTCTGGTCTCTTGAGTGAAGCTGTTACTTCTCACACCTTTAAAAGTTCTAATTCCCAGGCATGGCTTTTCAGGCAAAGGGTGTGGACTTTCTCTTTCTTTCTTTTATGAGGAAAAGCTGGGGAGTTTGGCAAGACTTGATCCTGAGGGCCAAGAAGTGATTGGCCTAAATTGCTTTAATGAGAGGTTAATTTCGCTTTCTATCTCCTATCCTTCGAGGCCAAGCTGGCAACCGCTCCTCTCTTGAATGTCTGCCTCAACACGCTCCTAATGTAATTTCTGGCATTTGTTTAAGAGAGGTTGTAGAAAAGAGACAGATTCCAAGCAAGTAGCTGTGTTAGGTAATCTGTAGTAGCAAAAAAAGCAAGAAAGAGTCCCAAAGTCTCTTGGAACCGAATGCATTTATTGTGGTATGAAGTTTCACAGGCAAAGGCCTGCTTTGTTGGCAAGGAAAATAACAATCCACAGCCTTTATATGGTGGTGAATTCAACACCCATTGGAATGTGTTACTCTGGAGGAGCCATTATACCTTTTACTTGTCTGGTGATGAAATGTTATCATTTTCTTTAGAAACTGTCATTTGTTAAGGATGCAGACAGTTGTTAGGATGCCCTATTCCTCTAACAGAGCTAGAATCCCCATAGTGTTTAACAGGCAGTTCCTTTCTCCAGAAGTTTCAGTGAACATCTCCAATAGCATTAAACTGGCATATCTGATAGCATTGGACTACTGCAATGCGCTCTACGTGGAGCTACCTTTGAAGGTGACCCGGAAACTGCAACTAATCCAGAACGCAGCAGCTAGACTGGTGACTGGGAGTGGCTGCCGGGACCACATAACACCGGTCCTGAGAGATCTGCATTGGCTCCCAGTACGTTTCCAAGCACAATTCAAAGTGTTGGTGCTGACCTTTAAAGCCCTAAACAGCTTCAGTCCTGTATACCTGAAGTAGCGTCCCCACCCCCATCATTCAGCCCGGACCCTGAGATCCAACGCCAAGGGCCTTCTGGCAGTTCACTGCGAGAAGTGAGGTTACAAGGAACCAGAGGGCCTTTTCGGTAGTGGCGCCCACCCTGTGGAACGCCCTCCCATCAGATGTCAAGGAAATAAGCAGCTATCCTGTTTTTAAAAGACATCTGAAGTTGTCTTAGGGAAGTTTTTAATATTTAATGCTGTATTTAATGCTAGTTTGGGAGCCGCCCAGAGTGGCTGGGGAAACTCAGCCAGATGGGTGGGGTATAAATAATAAATTATTATTATTATTATTATTATTATTATTATTATTATTATTCAGGTATGAGTGCTGGGTTTCACATAAACTCATCCAACTGTTTATAGGTGTCATCAAAGCTAAGATAGCCCTTGACCTAATCAGCAGATATCCATATTCTCAGAAGCATGTATGTAGCCAATTACAGGTTGGTGGATCTGGGTCCCCAATCTCTCATTCTTGATCCCCCACCCCATCACCACCGAGCTATCTGGATCTCCAAAGAACACACAGAATTTAAATTGATAAAGACCTTCACATCATTCTGAAATGTGTGCTTCAAAACGGACGGGTCATGATCAAATATGACTGTTCTTGGATCTGCTTTTGTTTCAGTCTTCAGGCGCTTTGAGAGAGTTCCTGCTTCCAAGCTCTCCTTCGCAACAGAAGAGGTAGAAACGATTAGATCCAAAACCACCCCAGGAGAACCTGAGAGTGTGCTCCAACAGTGCATGGCAGGTAAGAGAGTGGATTTCCGTTTCTTCTTTGCAAAAGTCAGTTTGGGAAAACGTTCCAACTTTTCTGAGAACTTTCCCTCCTTGGGACTCTTAGATGCACACCTAATTCTAGTCTGGTCTCACTCCAAAGGGCCCTAGCAGTCTACTTTAATTATAGTTTAATGGGGTGAGACGTGATGGTTCACCACTGGCTTCCTCGTCTCTCCTCCAGAGGAGGTTGGCAGCATCAGAAGTACTAGGGAAGAAGGCCATGAATGATGGGGCAAGTCCTTTTCCCCAGCTGTTCAGATGTCTGTCTGTCTGTCTGCTAGTGCCCATCTTACTGCATATTATTATTATTCATTTCATTTCTATACCGCTTCATATTTTTAAGAAAAAAAATATCCAAGCAGTTTACAACATATTAAACCATAAAACAAAACAATCCAGAGTAAAATTTTGCTGAATAAAGTCAAATATAAAGTATACATTCAAAGCAACATAATTCACCAGAAGCTAAAATACCACCTTAAAGATTTCAAAATAAAACCAGGCCAACTGCAGAGTGCCTATTTAATGCAGCCAAGTTAGCATTTATTTTTATTTCTTTTGTATTAATATGGACACGTAAAAACTACAGTAAAAGTGATAAGTGTAACAGATAAAAATGCATCTAGAAATAGAAAAAAAGGATGTACAATGGGGAGAAAAACCTAGAAAACAACTGAGAATACAATACCACATTTTTATCTTAAACATTTCAAAAGTAAACATTATTAGATGAAGTGAAATATAAAAAGCACATTTAAAACAGCAGAACTGGCAAGAGAATAAAACAGAACATGTATTCTGCTGTTGCTTCCAGTCCTGACGATGGCGGCTGGCAGCTGTGGAAGCTCAGGCTCAGTGACCTGGGTCTGCGCTAAGAGACAGCCTCAGCAACCTCTTCTGCAGCCTCAGCTTTTATTGCCAGAGCCAATCAGGGCTCTGCCCTCTCTGCTAGGGTTGCCATGTGTCCTCTTTTTCCAGGACACGTCCTCTTTTTCATGGGTGTGTAAAATGAGAGTCGTCATAGCGATCCTGAGTTAAAAGTAGAAGTCGGAAATTGTGTCCCCTTCAAAATATGGCAACCCTGTGACCCAGGCCAGGGGTGGAAGGGAGGCCTGCAAGGCAAGGAGAAGATCTTCCAAGACTCCTAGGCAAGATGATCTATTTTTCTGTGTTATGCAGTAAAGTCTCAGAGCATCAGTCTAGAGAAGGGTTTTGACCGTCGTAGTTTTGATGCCTGCAAAGACAAAAGGGAGCAAGTGCAGTTGTTGGAGCGGTGCCCCATTCAGTTGACATCCTCAACAAACAGAATGTATTCACCCAACTTGAACTGTGGAAGACGCCTATTTCCGTTGGCCAACGTTAAATGCAAGGCTTAAGTCTTTCTATCCTTTCAGAGTGCAAGAAGGACGAGTCATGTGGGTTTCTCACCTTGTCTGCTGCTGGGACGGGGACACTGTGTGAGCTGTACAGCGCTCGGGAGAGCAACTACAATTGTTCCACCTCTGGATTGGTAACTGAACACAGTTCTTTTATGATGAATCTTCCAGGCGAATGAAGCTTGGATGGATACCAGCCATCCTTTTGGTTTTTCAAAATGTTGGCTGTGTACCAACCTGCTGGAAAGAAGGTATTTTGCGTGACCAGGCGCAACAGCCCCAGCCCCCAGGGACCATAAGAAAGGAATAAAGACTCTGACAACATTATGGAATTAAAATTAGGCCAAGAATTTATTAAACTTCTGAATGTAGGAAGACCTTGGCTTTGGTCTTGGGCGTGTATCCCTCCCAGCCCCCCAGCCAGGGGAACTGGGGCACATCAGGGTAAATGGGATATTTGGGTGCTCTGCGAGACGTAAGTGTAGCAGGCAGCCAAGCCCATATCCCCACATGCAGGGTAGTTCACTGACGACCTTTCAGTGTATGGCCAGTGACACCCATATATATAACCCCTTTAAGAGGGGACCCTGCAATCGCTGCTGGAGGAGGGTGAGTCACCACTTCACGCCCCCCCCCCCCCAAGAAGGAAGAAAAGACTAAAGGATTCTGCCCAAGGCCATAAGAAGAGTTTGGATTTGGATTGGATATCCCGCTTTATCACTACCCTAAGGAGTCTCAAAGCGGCTAACATTCTCCTTTCCCTTCCTCTCCCACAACAAACACTCTGTGGGGTGAGTGGGGCTGAGAGACTTCAGAGAAGTGTGACTAGTCCAAGGTCACCCAGCAGCTGCATGTGGAGGAGCGGGGAAGCGAACCCGGTTCCCCAGATTACGAGTCTACCACTCTTAACCACTAAACCACACTGGCTCTCATAACCGCCAAAGTTGTGACAAATTGCTACAGGGAAGACAAAACCTGCCAATGCAGGAAAATTTCTTCCCGGTCCTTCAACAGCAACCAGTCAAAGACCATAGCAGCACCCACTAAACAGGAAGAAAAAGTTAACCTGCAAACAAGAAAACATTAAACAAAGGGAGGGTAGGGAGGGTGAATCTCCAGAGCCGACTGCCTGGCTATCGTCAGCTCCACCCCCTATTTATAAATGGGGCTGGCCCCCCACCTCCCAGCAAGAAACTTGATTATTGAGGCTGGATGTGAACCTTCAAATAATAACACTGAGAGGCAAGCCAGCCCCCTGTCTACTAGAAAGTTCCCTGGGAACCGTAGCACCGTGCGCGATCCCACAAAGGGCACCCACATTAGAAAGTGTGAATGCTCATTATTTACCATCACAAATTTTTATGTGCATATCTTTTGACCACAGGTTCAGGGTGCTTGGGATAACGCTGCCACCACAAGCGTGGCTCATCTCAGCTGCCTGGTTAAAGTGAGAAGCCAAGATAAGGATGGAGTGAGAGTGTACCTGAAGAAAGGTATGTGCTAAATAACATGAGCAAAAGAGTGTTGGGATGTGTCCGGGGAGACGGGGGCATTTGGCAGGCCCCCAGCTGGCTCCTGCCCACAGGCCGGCAGCCAGGTGAACTCCAGTTCTCAGAACAGCATCAAAACTGCGACTCAAGCCTCAGAGCCCTTTAGAGACTGAGCACGCAAGCCAGCAGAGATAAGAACTCTTTGCAACAGAAGTAGCGGACAGAGGCATATGTAAGCATATTTACAAGCATTTATTCAGCATCAGGACAAAAGTAAAACATGTCTGCTTCCCTTCGTGTCCAAGCAAACAGCATAGGCAAAAGCTATATACAACGGAAGTTCCCAGCAGACTGTGCTGGAAGTAAACAGACATGTGACATACAACAAGTCCACAAGCCTGTTCTAAAGGTGGAACGGAACTATATCCTAACATCCTCCTCCTTTCCATGTAACCTGTAGTGCCTGTGGTTCAACCCAATTGTAACTGCTGTACATAAACCCTAAGTTGTTCTCTGTTAACAACCTTAGACAACAGATCTGCAGGAATATCATTTCCTGGCATGTAGGACACCACAAACCTGTTCTAAAGGTGGAACAGAACTATATCCTAACAAAGAGAGCACCAAAAATTATTGGTGTGTGTGTGTTCTCATATTATTGCTATCCTTCAGCCTTTCACTTTCCAGATGGACACCAAATCCCATCAGTCTGAGCAAAGATAACCAAGGGATAGGCATGAAGGGAGCTGGAGCACAACATCATATGGGGACTGTCTTAGGACTCAGCTACATTAGTAAAAAAAAGTGTTTTGAATGCGTTATAATACTGTGACACCAGATGGCGCTGCAGAGTTCCGTCTTTCGACCACGTGATTTCCCACTTTGAGGTTTATAACACGTTTTCCTGAAACGTTTGGGGGTTTTTTTGACGTGCCTAGATCCAGCCTTAGAATACAGGCCACAGCCTTACACCCACTCTGACAATTTGTCCACATATTGTCTCTTGGTGGAAATGCCCGGTCTCTCAGGTAGAAAATAATATCAGAAGGGCATAAAAAGAGCTGGCTCAGGCCGGTCTAACATCCTGTTTTCACAATGGCCAGCCAGATGCCCTCAAGCAGGGACCTAAGTTCTCAGCAGCACTCTCCTCCTTTGTGAATCCTAGCAACTGTCCTAGGTCTATTTCTTCCTAAAGCCTTGAGAAAGCAACCTGGTATTTGCCTCACGTCATTTGCCCCGAAGCTCCAATTTGGATTGCAGAGCTCCTTTTTTAAAATGTTATCCCCCCCCTCTTTCCTCGCAGGACAAGAGTTCACGACAGCTGGAGTCAAGACTTTTGAGAGGACTGATTTCCAGGATGTTGTTTCTGGCGTGTACCGCAATCTGGTCCTCTCAGCAGCTGGTACATCTTTGACCGATGTTCATCTCTTCTGCCGCCAGGCCTGCAGCCAAGATGCTTGCTGTGATGGGTTTATCTTGAGCCAGGTCATACTTGATGGAGGTAACTCTGCTCAGGCTACAGATGTGGAAGGCAAAGGTCATCCTTCCATTTATCCCACTTAATGAGAACATTTTTAAACAAACAAACAACCAACCAAAACAAAGCAGAAACGGTTGGTCTTGTTGATCTCATCTCAAATTGGAGCCAGGTTTTAAAGTTTTAAGTGATTAATCTTCACTCATGGCAACTTGTATTTATTAAATGTTATTAAATGATGTTTGGCATGGAATCGACCTTTTTTGGGAGGGAGGGGGGTGTAGCTGTGTAAAGGGTCTCCTGGTTATTGGAACAGGAGGAATTATAGGGGAAATAAAGGAACCGTCCCCGATCCCAGCAGAGTCTGATCTTTATTTACTTGGATAATTTTTATACTTGCTCCCGGGCAAGATAAACAGCAGGCTCCAAGAGCAGCAGTTTGCTGTGATGTATAAACAGGACAGGGACGTGGGTGGCGCTGTGGGTTAAACTACAGAGCCTAGGATTTGCCAATCAGAAGGTCGGCGGTTCAAATCCCTGCGACGGGGTGAGCTCCCATTGCTCAGTCCCTGCTCCTGCCAACCTAGCAGTTCGAAAGCACATCAAAGTGCAAGTAGATAAATAGGTACCGCTCCGGCGGGAAGGTAAACAGCGTTTCCGTGCACTGCTCTGGTTCGTCAGAAGCAGCTTAGTCATGCTGGCCACATGACCCTGAAGCTGTCTGCGGACAAACGCCGGATCCCTCAGCCAATAAAGCGAGATGAGCGCCGCAACCCCAGAGTTGGTCACGACTGGACCTAATGGTCAGGGGTCCCTTTACCTTTACCTTTATAAACAGGACCTTTTTCCAAGACTGGGCCGCTAGTGTCAAAATAAAAGTATAATGGCCAAGATTGTTCAACAAGGAGGTGGAGCTGCAAACTTGCAATTCTTTCCTTGGCTTTATCCAGGTAGCATCATATGCGGCCTGATGAGCTACCCAGACACATTAATCTGCAACGTTAATAGCTGGGATGCAAGCTCGACGCGTGAACGAGGCGATTCCTGCCAAAAAGTAAAGTACAATACTGGGAAGACGCAGTATGCATTCAGTTTGGGAGGCCAAGTTCTCACAGGGTGTAAGTATTTGCCAATCTTATACTGCACCGTTGTTGTTTGCTACTCAGATGTAGGAATGGGCAGTGTAAATATAATATATCCCTCCTTTCTCTAAGGGACTGAAGTCAGAGAGCATTTCCTTCTGTCTTATTCAAGCAGTGTTCATGTATGGCAGGGTATGGGGAGCCATTTGTAGCTCGAGAGCCACCATCACTTCTGGGCAACTTTTCAGGGGCCACATGACAGTGTTGTTCAGGGCCTGAGGCAAACGGCGTTGGAGGGATGAATGCACATTTTGCCTTTGTACATCAGGAGACTTTTGTGCACCATTCTCTGCCATCCATCCGGGCAAGGAGGAGGCAGTCTCAAGAGTCCAGGGATGTCTTCCAGCAGAAATGCTCAAGAAGGATGCTAAAAAGGAGTGTGGCCTGTGGGGAGTCCCAAATGTCACATAGAGAGGCTTCTGGGCCTGAGGTTCCTCACCCGTGATATACTATTATTTATTAAATTTGTATATTGCCCTATACCCGTCAATCTCAGGGCGGTTCACAACATAAAATCATACTATAAAGATGAATGCAAAGTAGGTACAGGGGAACCTCAGGTTATGTACCGTCCTCCTTATGAATGCTTAGGGTAACATGCTCCACTAACCTGGAAGTAGATGCTCCCGGTTGTGAACTTTGCCCCAGGATGAGAGTGGAAGTCACCCTCTGGTGGCACGGTGGCAGTGGGAGGCCCCATTAGCGAAAGCGCGCCTCAAGTTAAGAACGGTTTCGGGTTAAGAATGGACCTCCGGAACGAATTAAGTTCATAACCGGAGGTACCACTGTTGTTATTTTACAAAGAGGGGACTAAAGATGTGCAGAAATTGTTTGACCCCTGTGGCCAGTACTAAGACACAGGTGATAGTTGTAAGCAGAAATAAATAGTGTTTCCTTCCTTCGTCAGCTTCCGAGCCAACAGAAAAAGCCAACAGTCCCTTCTCCAGCTTTCAGCGTGTTTATCTATGGAGAGGTAAGCAGTTTGCTGCCCATCCCCCTCTTTCTCTTTCTGATAGCCTGAAAGGAATATTGCATATGCTTATTCCGCTAGAACTTGGTCAATTCGTGGGACCCGCAACAAAATATTGCCGTCTGGGGTGCTCCTGTCCCAGATTCGAGCTCCAATGTATGCCATCCCATCCCACATCTCCCCAATACACAACCGGCATTCCGCCACCACTGAGCATGCTCAGTTCTCATTTGGCTATCAACTCAGTAACGTCTTGGAGGACAATCGCACCACCAAAGTGTCTCAAGCTGAGTCCTGTCTCATTCTAGATTCCGACATGATGACCCGAGTGAGATGTGATGGTGCTGTCTCTCCAACTGAGCCACAGCTTTCAGGTATGCCAACGTATACCAAGGGAAATGGATTGTGTGTTTGAGTTACCGCCAGACTTTACAAAATAATATACCTTAATCTCAATGTTTGGCTTTGGGGGTCGGGATTTAACCAGGAGTGGATAAAATGGGCCCATTTCCCCTGCAAGTGTCAGGAGTTCAGCCTACACTTGAGTAGGACCCTGGCAGAGACACATGCCCGACTGGCATGTTTTCTCCCTCCTGGTCCTTCATTCAGGAGCTTCAAAAGCTTTCTTCAGCCTGAACATCACAGCGACCGATGCCAACAGACACCGGCACACTTAGGGATCCGCAGAGTCTTCACAGCTTGCATGATAGACCTCAGCAACTCAGCATTTTGGCTAATCTACTTTATTTACATATCAACACCCACAGAGCACTGCAACATGGCTCCCTCTCTCTCTAGCATCAGACAGCAAAGAGAAAAAGAGCAAAGGAGAATAGTCCCACTTCACGGAACACAGTAACACAAACATCCTGTCTCCATCACTTCCCACTCTGTGGAGTCAAAACATACACTGTCATGTGATAGACAAAAATCCCATGACTGCCATCATGGAGCAGGAATTCTAACAACAATTTCAGAACATATACTAAAATATCAGTGTGCCAATCCACTCTTGAGAACCAGTGAATGACAAACTCATCAGCAGCCAGGCTGAGACACTAATGCCCAACAAATAAGTAAAGAAATATGTTCAAAACAGTCGGTGCCAGCCATATTTTTGAAAGAACTGAGTTCCATAACTGAGGCACCACCACTGAGAAGACCTTCCCTCGAGTTGGCACACAGCAAATAGCAGATGGCCACAATATTGCCAGGGAGGCCTCCTCCACAGTTCTCACTGCAACTGCTTTTTAACCATTCTTCTTAGTGCTTAGTCCAGTTATACCCAAGGTTGTCAATATTCTAGAACTCCCTGGGGGAAGACTTTCCTGTTCCAACAAGCATTGGATCTGCAAGGTTGATTATTTCTCTGACTTGGTCTATTGTTTTACTCTCTTAAAGTTTTATCAGGATACTTTCTAATTCCTTTCCCTGAAAATTTGAGACGCGTGGTTTTATTGTAACTCCTGTGACTTATTCTTATTAGCTGCTTTGAGCACAGAATATGGAAAGATGGGGTACAGATATAGCTATATATAGCCACTGCTTTTTTCTAAAAAAAATATTTAGGGGTGCTCTCACTTTGACTCAAGAAAACCACCATTTTATAGTTCAAATTGGGAAAAACAAATACAGTAAATGGACAAAAGTACAAAGATTCACAAAATGTTTAGGGGTATGCGCCCCCCTGTGTCCCTCCAGAAAAAGCACTGCGTATAGCTATATACTGTATATAAAAGCACCTATCTACTGCCATACTACCCTGAACATGTCCAATCCTGTCTGATCTCAGAAGCTAAGCAGGGTCAGGCCCAGTTAGTACTTGGATTAAAAGCAGCTTCCACTAATATGGTGGACTGTAGGTGTTTTGAAATACAACTTCCATCAATCCTGACTAGCTGCATTAAAGCATCTCTTTTGCTTTTTCTCTTTGGGCTCATTAGCTTCTGCAAGGGAACACTTTTCTCTGATGGAAAGCAGCCAAATCCTGATCAACCACAATCGTTCCCTACCGTCCCAAGAGTACTGGCTCTTCAAGCCCAGATATTCAGCGGAGCAGGCTCTTCACTGGTGTCTTGCACGTAAGAAATCTTAGATCATGGGGCTAGTTATTCGCAAACGACATATTCAGTGGTGGCCTCATGTTTTGGGGAGCTCTTGGGAAATGCACCATTCAACTGTTGCTGTTTCCAGCTCCTCCTCCTTTGTTTCTTAAGAACATAAGAGCCCTGATGGATCAGGACAATGGCCCACTTTGTCCAGCCTCCTGTTCTCACAGTGGCCATCTAGATGCCTGCAGGAAGCCCTCAAGCATAACCCGAGTGCAGCAGAGCTTTTCTCCTCTTGTGATTTCTCCACACTGAGGTCCAGGCTCCGAGGGCCTTCTGGCGGTTCCCTCACTGCGAGAAGTGAGGTTACAGGGAACCAGGCAGAGGGCCTTCTCGGTAGTGGCACCTTCCCTGTGGAATGCCCTCCCACCAGATGTCAAAGAAAAGAACCACTACCAGACTTTTAGAAGACATCTGAAGGCAGCCCTGTTTAGGGAAGCTTTTAATGTTTGAAGTTTTATCGTGTTTTTAATATTCTGTGGTTGGGGAGGCCCGGCCAGATGCGTGGGGTATAAGTAATAAATTATTATTAATAATATTATGATTCCTGGCAATACTGCTTCCAGGAGTAGAGGTAGAAAATAGCCATTGTGGAAATTTTGAGAGGTTCTTTCTTTTGCCCCAAAAAGAAAGAAGAAGATGTTTTCTCTCCCTGGTTGGTACGGGAGAAGGAAAAGCAGCAAGACATTGAATTTGAGGAAGGGAACCTACTGAGAATTTGGGACCTCTACATTATGAGATAGTAAGACTCAGTGGGATGAGGAATATGGGAGTTGTAGCAAAGGTGGAGCATAGGATGTCCAAGAGCTGTGTCCCATTTTAGCCATACTCAGAGCAGACCCATTGAAATTAATGGACATAGAATCATAGAATCATAGAATCGTAGAGTTGGAAGAGACCACAAGGGCCATCGAGTCCAACCCCCTGCCAAGCAGGAAACACCATCAGAGCACTCCTGACATATGGTTGTCAAGCCTCTGCTTAAAGACCTCCAAAGGAGGAGACTCCACCACACTCCTTGGCAGCAAATTCCACTGTCGAACAGCTCTTACTGTCAGGAAGTTCTTCCTAATGTTTAGGTGGAATCTTCTTTCTTGTAGTTTGGATCCATCGCTCCGTGTCCACTTCTCTGGAGCAGCAGAAAACAATCTTTCTCCCTTCTCTATGTGACATCCTTTTATATATTTGAACATGGCTATCATATCACCCCTTAACCTCCTATTCTCCAGGCTAAACATGCCCAGCTCCCTTAGCCGTTCCTCATAAGGCATCGTTTCCAGGCCTTTGACCATTTTGGTTGCCTTCCTCTGGACACGTTCCAGTTTGTCAGTGTCCTTCTTGAATTGTGGTGCCCAGAACTGGACACAGTACTCCAGGTGAGGTCTGACCAGAGCAGAATACAGTGGCACTATTACTTCCCTTGATCTAGATGCTATACTCCTATTGACTAACTTGGGTCCATTTCTTTCAGTGGCTCTGCTCTCAGTACAACCTACTGAGGGATCCTTATCTCTTCTAGGTTGTGTAGAAGATGAGTTCTGCCAGCTGGTTGATATGCGCAACGACACAACTGGAACATACTTCCCCTGCATCCTCTATCCAGCAGCCCAATTTTGTGACAATTTCATTAACAACATCCCTGAGAACTGCAACATCGTGTTGCCTCGGAAGCCGCACCTTTTGTATCAGAAGGCAGGTGAGTTAAAAGCAGGTGTCTCTCTCACATTCACGCCATACCCTCTGTGTGAGCGAATCTGCGCCTTGCCTTTCAAAAAAAAAAAAAAAAGGTATTGCAGCAGAGGAACGAATCTTACGAATAGTAAGGAATTGTATCTAGGAAAGGATCTGAGGGTGAAGCTGTAGGCAGCTGCTGAGCCTAGGAGGTCAGGCCCAAGGGTCAGAGCCAGGAAGAAGAGCTAAGCGTAAGAAGGTCATGGACTGGTTGGACACAGAGGAATGGTGGGAGGAACCAGCTGGAGAACCCCCAAGGGAAGAAGGCTTAGGGCCCGGGGATTGGTGGTGGGATGACAATGAGTGGTTAGAGGGAGAACACTGGGAAGAGATGTTGGAAGCTGAAGAGGTAATAGGGCTTAGTGAGCTGGGAGATTCTGTGGCAGACAGAAGTTCAGAATCAGAGGCAGCAGCTGAAGCAGGGGAGGAGGGAGGCCAAAAGGCAGAGATGAATCTGGCTGGTGAAGAGGCAAGGGTGTCTCCCCCTCCTGCTGCAACAAGCTTCCCTCCACCCTCGTCTCCCAGGACCAGGCAAGGCATGAAGTGGGAGGAGCAAAGACAGACACACGGGTGCAGTCTCTGATTTCTTGGGGGGGAAACTCTGGAGAGGAGGAGACATGGACAGTTGCTGGGAGGCAGGGACTTCTAGTCACACGCCAGTTGCTTCATGGGGGCAAGACCTACCAGAGATGAGTTACTGTGCTCATTAGGCCTGACATTCCTGTGAAGATCCTGTTCTGCTATTAAAGAGTTAACTCCAACTTTCTCGGTGTGATTTATTGCTGGTTTGCTCCAGTCACAGAACACGCTGAAGCCAGAAACGGCCCAGGGAAGTCCCAGCCTAAAGCGAAAGCTTTCCTGTTGAGGAAAACCAGTGGTCACAACATGGCTCAGGCCTGTTCGTGTCCCCCTAGCTGTGGGTGAGACACAACCCCTACAGTGGCTTCAGCCCCTGTAGCACAATGCAAGTACCTGCTCAAAGAGACCAGTGGGAACTGGAGCAAGCTTCAAACTAGGAGCTTTCAATATTTTTAAAATTGCGAATGTTGTTGTTTTGCAGTCTCTCTCGAAGGTGCCATAAAGAACTTTTACACCCGCATACCATTCCGTAGAGTATCAGGAAACTCTGTGAGCAACAAGATGGATGTGTCTGGAAAAACAGTATCGAATGGGTATGCTTGTTTCATCTTTGCTTTGGAATGCGAGGCTCTTTGCAACTTCATCTGAGCAATTTAAGATTTGTCCTGTATAGGTAGGAGGCTAAAATCAGAGGACTAGACAGGCCTCAGAGGTCTTCCCAGGACCAGATGGAGTATCTCCTGCATGCACGAAGCCACTTCTGTGTGTGTTACAGTAGACCTACTTCCTTACTGCTTAAATTAACTGCGTCTTCTAGACCACAGATGGATTACTCTGTTCCCACTCCATGTCAGTTTTACACATGCTTATTCATAAGTTTCTTTCCCCCCGTTTTTGCATAAATCTGTGAAAATCTATATCATCTATCTATCTATCTATCTATCTATCTATCATTCTATCTATCTATCTATCTATCTATATCTATCTATCTATCTATCTATCTATCTATCTATCACCTATCTATCTATCTATCTATCTATCATCTATCTATCTATCATATATCTATTTCTCTATCTCCCCACAACAACCCTGTGAAGTAAGTTAGGCTGAGAGATTAAGGTCACCCAATGAGCTTCATGGGGACGCGGGTGGCGCTGTGGGTTAAACCACAGAGCCTAGGACTTGCTGATCGTCAGGTCGGCGGTTCGAATCCCCACGACGGAGTGAGCTCCCGTTGCTAGGTCCCTGCTCCTGCCAACCTAGCAGTTCGAAAGCATGTCAAAGTGCAAGTAGATAAATAGGAACCGCTCCGGCGGGAAGGTAATCGGCGTTTCTGTGCGCTGCTCTGGTTCGCCAGAAGCGGCTTAGTCATGCTGGCCACATGACCCTTAAGCTGTCAGCGGACAAATGCCGGCTCCCTCAGCCATGGAGCGAGATGAGCGCCGCAACCCCAGAGTCGGTCACGACTGGACCTAATGGTCAGGGGTACCTTTACCTTTACCTTTTAATGAGCTTCATGGCTGAGTGGGGATTCGAACTCTGGTCTCCCAGGTCCTAGCCCAACACGCTAACCATTATGAAGCCAGTGCAGACTTCTGAGCACTGGAATAATATGCTGGAGATTGTCTATCCCCACCTACAGTCCAGCTGCAGTTCAGTTTTCACCGCTCAGCTCAAAGTGACATCCTGTCACCCCTTAGGCATCCTATGTCTCCTTTCCTTAGAGTAAGGCCCACTGGACACAGTAAATATACATTGGATCATGCTATTAGTCAAGTACAGAAGTGAACCATAGCTCACAACTTAGTTGTGAAATGATCTCAGTTTTTGTGTTTCAAATACTTTCTGTCTTTCCTGCAGGTTTTTCGACTGTGAGCATCTCTGTGACGCTGATCCTTGTTGCTTGGGCTTTGGACTTTTAAATGCTTCCCAAGGAACAGGTGTGTGTGTGTGTGTGTGCGTGTGTGTGCGTCACTGCAAACCTATAAGCAGTGGGTTATCTTATTTCACAGGGAAAATAAAAGATGACCTGGCCATCTTGTGTGGGATTCCCCACCAAACTGACAACTACCCCTTCCCTCACAGAAGCTGAGCTGCAAACTGTTTTCCTCCCCGAGTGACAAAACCTTCTGAGCCTGCCACACCAGCTCAGCCAATCAGAGCCAGATGCCTTTCTGCCAGAAGTGCCGTGTAATGCAGATTTATTTACATGTGCAACCTCCCACATCTGAAAGACACAGAGGGAGGCAGTAAATTCGAAATACGCTAATAAAACATCCCTCTGAAATAGTCAGTATTTCACAAATGCTCACCCATTATTTTTTCTGAACTTGATTTCTGGACCTCCTCCGAAAACAGCAGAAGCCAGCACAATGAGTCCTTTTAGCACAATGAAGCTTTCCCCTGTCCCTTCCTGTGCCTCTGTGCACCCTCAAATCAGCTGTGGGGAGGTCCGGACAACCCCCCAGAACTGCAAGTGGTGGGAGGAGATAGGAGAAAGTTCCGTTTGGTAAGCAAAAATGCTTCCACTGTCGAAACAATCGTAAGAATGCCACATTGAATTCCACCCATCTGTAGAAAAGAGAGCCGCCATAAATGTATATTCCTTCCCCTTGCAGGTGGCAAGGTCTTGTGTTTGGTTCTGAACAGTTTGGGAATCCAAACATGCAGCGAGGAACTAAGAAGCGACTGGCAGCTTTCAGATTGCACATCTGCAGAAACAGAAACCAGGGTCCATCCCTTTGGTTGGTATCAAAGAACAGGTGAGTCGCAGCGTGAACGCTGTAATATTTTATACATACAGTCAAACCTTGGTTGTTGAACATAAACCATTTTGGAAGCCTGTTCGGCATCCGAAATGTTTAACAACCAAGGTGCGGCTTCCAATTGGTTGCAGGAGCTTCCTGCACTCAGAGGAAGCTGTGTCGGACGTTCGGCTACCAAAAAACGTTTGAAAACTGGAGCATTTATGAAATATACTCGAGAGTGGATTTCATGCTCTTTATTCAGCTCATAGTGGTGAGGAGGAATCTAAGTTCCCCCAGAATGTCTGCTTTATATACATTATTTACACAATGGGCCCCACGTGATTGGCTAATCCCGGGATTCGCCTGTAGGCCAATCAGGTTGTGGATTCACTTCCACCTGGAGCTGGATTGGGTGGCCGTTGTGGACCAATCAGACTGCTGCATTCTGGACCTTATTGTTCTAGGACCAAGCAGACTGCTGCCTTTTGGATCCTATTCAACTCAGTACATAACAATTTATTTCCCGTTTTTTGGCGTTTGGGAGCCGAAATGTTCCAAAATGGAGGTGTTCAAGATCTGAGATTTGACTGTAATATTACGTAATGAGGTATATGCTGTGTTGGGGTGGGGTGTAATGCTTCTTCTGGGGTAGTTTGCCCCATT
The DNA here is from genome assembly GCF_965113315.1 of Podarcis vaucheri. NCBI lineage: Eukaryota > Metazoa > Chordata > Lepidosauria > Squamata > Lacertidae > Podarcis > Podarcis vaucheri. Next base: position 84,265,520 of record NC_138766.1, read on the forward strand.
TGGTCCCCACCTTGCACTCACCTGTGGCTCCTAGAAGCTGTCAGCATGCGACAGCAGCCACACCTTGGAAAACGGCTTCGGGTGGCTGGCTAAACCAGGTGAGGGTAGCTAAAACCTTTGGCGAGTTAGCGAAGGCAGGCTCTGGCAAATTGAGAGGAGAGACCAATAGTGGGTCCAACGATCAAGAAGGCAATTTCTGCAAATGTTGTAAAGGGGAATGAGGGGCAGATGGGGCTTCTCAATTTGGGAAGGCAGCCCAGAAAGGAGGAGGAAAACTCTGATCCTAAACCTCCTGTGCCTTGCGGTTGGATGGCGCCTTGTACGGCTCCTTCTGGCAACTGCTGCAGCCCAGCTGGCGTCAAACGTCTTGCTCTGCTTTCCTTTGGACCACATCAGCAAGGCTGAGAAGGGGGTCTTGTCATCTGGGCAGCCCAACCCAAGACCTCCATGCTCAGCCCTGGAGGTGCACTTCATTGCCTCTCAAGACAACAGATGGACGCCAGCAACAAGTGTAATAATAATAATAATAATAATAATAATAATAATAATAATGTGGGTTAAACCACAGAGCCTAGGACTTGCCGATCAGAAGGTCGGTGGTTCGAATCCCCGCGATGGGGTGAGCTCCCGTTGCTCAGTCCCAGTTCCTGCCTACCTAGCAGTTCGAAAGCACGTCAAAGTGCAAGTAGATAAATAGGTACCGCTCCGGCGGGAAGGTAAACGGCGTTTCCATGTGCTGCTCTGGTTTGCCAGAAGCGGCTTAGTCATGCTGGCCACATGACTTGGAAGCCGCACGCCGGCTCCCTCGGCCAATAAAGCGAGATGAGCGCTGTAACCCCAGAGTCAGTCACGACTGGACCTAATGGTCAGGGGTCCCTTTACCTCCCTTTACTAATAGTAATTTATTATTTATACCCCACCTATCTGGCTGGGCTTCCCCAGCCACTCTGGTATATATATATATATATATATATGCAGGTTTTGGTGTCTTCGGGTGTCTTCCCGTGTAAGAGTCGGGGTGTCTGTGCGACGTTTCGACGAGGTCTCACTCGTCATCTTCAGGCTGGTGCTTTCGGCTTCTTGTTACTGGAACAGTTACTGGCTCTGTTCCAGTAACAAGAAGCCGAAAGCACCAGCCTGAAGATGACGAGTGAGACCTCGTCGAAACGTCGCACAGACACCCCGACTCTTACACGGGAAGACACCCGAAGACACCAAAACCTGCATTCCTGTACCCGTGAAAATCTACGAAAGCATATATATATATATATATATATATATATATATATATATATTTGCTTTCGTAGATTTTCACGGGTACAGGAATGCAGTGGTATTCAGAATATCACTCATGAAATCACCCAAGATATCCCTCAAGTAATTAAGGAACAAAAGAAGAAAAGGCACACTAATCTAGGAACTTCCTCTCTGCCCAGAACGTTGGAGGCTATACACCACACCCCTCAACAGTATTTATAGGAACTCAAACACCAGATTCTGCTCTGTTCCAGTAACAAGAAGCCGAAAGCACCAGCCTGAAGATGACGAGTGAGACCTCGTCGAAACGTCGCACAGACACCCCGACTCTTACACGGGAAGACACCCGAAGACACCAAAACCTGCATTCCTGTACCCGTGAAAATCTACGAAAGCATATATATATATATATATATATATATATATATATATATATATATTTGCTTTCGTAGATTTTCACGGGTACAGGAATGCAGTGGTATTCAGAATATCACTCATGAAATCACCCAAGATATCCCTCAAGTAATTAAGGAACAAAAGAAGAAAAGGCACACTAATCTAGGAACTTCCTCTCTGCCCAGAACGTTGGAGGCTATACACCACACCCCTCAACAGTATTTATAGGAACTCAAACACCAGATTCTGCTCTGTTCCAGTAACAAGAAGCCGAAAGCACCAGCCTGAAGATGACGAGTGAGACCTCGTCGAAACGTCGCACAGACACCCCGACTCTTACACGGGAAGACACCCGAAGACACCAAAACCTGCATATATATATATATATATATATATATATATATATATATATATATATATATATAAATATTTTATTAGGTTTTATCAATAGAAAAGTTTAGAAAAATACAAAAAACGAAAAAGATACAAAATTACAGAATACAAAAATACAAACATTAAACACAAAAATAGAAAAAGAAAAAACACATATAAAAAACAAAAATTCCCTCTTTCTTAGTTTCTCATCTTTAGTTAACTTATTTTCCTGACTTCCTCGCGTCTCCAATTTTTGTATCCCTCTTAGAATTTGGTTCAGCAAATTCATGTCCTATTAATTTATCTATTATTGATCCCATCTTACATTTTACCTTGTTGCTAGAACCCCTTCAATTCATTTCAATTTAAAATTTTTACAATATTTCTGCAAATAAGTTTTAAACTTCCTCCAATCTTCTTCCACCAGCTCTTCTCCCTGGTCTCGGATTCTGCCAGTCATTTCCGCCATCTCCATATAGTCATCCCCAGCCACTCTGGGCGGCTTCCAACAAAATATTAAAATACAGTAATGCATCAAACATTAAAAGCTTCCCTAAACAGGGCTGCCTTCAGACGTCTTCTAAAAGTCTGGTAGTTGTTGTTCTCTTTGACATCTGGTGGGAGGGCATTCCACAGGGTGGGTGCCACTACCGAGAAGGCCCTCTGCCTGGTTCCCAGGTGTTTGTGTATAAACATACATTAACCTTCTCCAACATGATGCCTTTCCAAAATTTTTGGGCTACAACTTCCATCATCCCTGACCATTGAATGTGCTGGCTGAGGTTGTTGCTCAAAACACATGGAAGGAACTAGGTTGGAGAAGGCTGATGTACTCATGCACAAATACACCCCTCCCCCCAAAAAAAACCCAACCTGAAAATTGCTTCCATTTAATCATACCAGGAATTCAATGAGATGTGCTACCTCACCCAGCTTTCGAGTGTGGCTTGCCCCGCCCATTTCTCCATCAAAAGATTTCATTCATATTGTCTGATGCACATGTGTAAGCGATTATTTGTTTAACGCAGAGACAGCAAAGCTTCCCTTTGTATAGCTTAATATCCCAAAGGCGTAGGCAATCTGGAATGTAAAGAAGTTGATTTCTTTTGTAGCTGAACTCCACTGAACTTTTGGGCCTTTTTATAGAGTGGGGCAGATAATTAGAACCCAACTCGCAGATGATGGCTTTTTCTGTAGGCACCCATATTTCAGCCTAAAACAGTGTTTATATTTTATTCGTCTTCTCGCTGACCCTTAAACTATATTGAGCAGCGAAACTCTGTTCTGTATAACTAGCTGACCACAGTGGCATCCTGTATGGGTGGGTGGAGTTTCTTGAGATTTCCTTTCAAGCAAATCTGGCTTTTGTTTACTCAAAGAAACGGAGAAGCAGAAATGGAAAATGTTGCCTATTTATGTATTTATTTTATACCTATGCTATCACCCTGTGTGGTTCTTTATAGTACAACGCTAGCAAAACAACCACAACAACCACTGCAGTTATGTCCACACTGTGCATTTAAAGCACCCCAAATAATCCCGGGAACTGTAATTTGCTAAGAGTGCCGGGAATTGTAGCACTGCGAGGGGCAAACTACTGTTACCGGAATTCTTCGGAGGAAGCCGTGTGCAATATGTAGCCTGAAGAATCTATATTTTAGTGATGAGGCATGATGCAAAGGAAACAGAGGAGGGTGAGAGGCAGCAATACCAGACATAAAATAAAGGTAAAGGGACCCCTGACCATTAAGTCCAGTCGCAGACGACTCTGGGATTGTGGCGCTCATCTCACTTTATTGGCCGAGGGAGCCGGCGTACAGCTTCCAGGTCATGTGGCCAGCATGACTAAGCCGCTTCTGGTGAACCAGAGCTGCACACGGAAACGCCGTTTACCTTCCCTCCGGAGCGGTACGTATTTATCTACTTGCACTTTGACATGCTTTCGAACTGCTAGGTTGGCAGGAGCAAGGACCGAGCAACGGGAGCTCACCCCGTTGCGGGGATTTGAACCGCCGACCTTCTGATTGGCAAGTCCTAGACTCTGTGGTTAAATCCACTGCCAGGACTACCCAAGCTGAGGTCAGCTGTGGCAGGACCTGCATGCACAGTGCTGAATGCAAACCTGCCAGCTGAACATGGAAGAAAGCCCACAAGGGGGCTGAATAACCCTTCTGTATGTCAGCTGGGTTGAGAAGCACCTTGCAGGCTATAATATATGGCTGCATTTGACGATGAGCACATAATGTCAGCCTGGCATGTACAATACGGACCGGGCCGCAGCATAAATATGCATAGAATAGGTTTTACTGCGCAAAGCTACTGTAAGTAAGACCTGTCCAATCAGCTCCTGCATATGTTGTTGCATCAATTCCTTCTTCCAAATACCATTGACTTTTGCTTGCAGTATGGTAAAAAGGTAAAGGACCCCTGGATGGTTAAATCCGGTCAAAGGTGACTATGGGGTTGCGGCGCTCATCTCGCTTTTCAGGCCGAGGGAGCTGGCGTTTGTCCACAGACAGCTTTCCGGGTCATGTGGCCAGCATGACTAAACTGCTTCTGGTGCAACGGAACACTGTGACGGAGACCAGAGTGCACGGAAACACCGTTTGCCTTCCCGCCACAGTGGTACCTATTTATCTGATTGCACTGGTGTGCTTTAGAACTGCTAGATTGGCAGAATCTGGGGCAGAGCAAGGGGAGCTCACTCCATCGTGCAGATTCGAACCACTGACCTTTCGATCAGCAAGTCCAAGAGGCTCAATGGTTGAGACCACAGCTCCACCTGCACTATGGATCCCCTGATGAGTGTTTTGGTCTCCTTGCCTCACTCAGATGTGAGTGTTTTCTTTGGCAGAGGCAGCAATAGAAAGGCACTCTGCTCACTTTATTTTTAACCAATAATCGGACAGAAGGACTTTGCCACGTCCCATTGATTTAAGTGCTCCAAGATTATAATAATTATTTTTTTTGCAAATAAATACATTTATAATGTTTAATGGCTTCTTTCCTCCTCCAACAGCTAAAGTCCCCACTGTCTGTCCACCTGTTGTTCTACCCAGAAGGCAAGAAAATGGTAAGGAGAAAACAAGAACACCATTGAAATAATGAAGCATCCCTGACCTTTAGTTCTTCCTCTTTTCAATATTGCTGGCCCTCCATTTTTTGTTTGTTTATTCTGAACCCAAGAATGCTGGTTTTCCCCACAGTTTTCATGAGGTTTAATACAGCTTTTTCAGACAGCCAAGGGGTTTTCCTTATAAAGAAAGCTTTCAACGTTTGGGGCTTTTTAGCTTAAGGAAGAAAAAAAAAAAGATGAGCTGGGTGAAGGGGAAGCATGATAAGAAATGGATAAAATTAGGTATCATGTGGAAAAAGTGGTTGAAGAGACTCTTGTCCATTTTCCCATAATACTACAACCCAGTGAGGCTGATGGTTGACAGATTCAGAACTGGTAAAAGGAGATAGGTCTTCACATGTGGTTCCATAGTTAAACTATAGAATTCACGCTTACAAGCTGTGGGGATGGCCGCCATCTTGGATAGTTTTCAAAGGGAAGTAGACAAATTCGGGGAGGACAAGGCCTTCAGCTGTTGCTAGATACGGTGGCTAAGTAGTATACTATCTGAATGCCAGTTGGTGGAAACCCTAGATCTTATGCTCCAATTCTGCTAGAGGGCTTCCCCACAAGCCACCGTCGGAACAGGGTGCCTGGCCAGACTAGGTGGGACTTTGGCAGATCCTCCAAGTGTCCCTATTTCCCAGGGACGTCCCTGATTTAGAGAAGCTGTCCCAGTTTCTGATTTGATCCCGGAATGTCCCACTTTCCCTTAGATTGTCCCCATTTTAATTGGAGAAATGTTGGAAGGTATGGAGTTATCCGACCCCCGAGCCGTCTGAAGGCAATACTGTACAGTCATATTTCAAAATAAAAAATTCCTTCCAGTAGCACCTTAAAGACCAACTAAGTTAGTTCTTGGTATGAGCATTCGTGTGCATGCACACTTCTTCAGATACCTTTCGTGTGCATGCACACGAAAGCTCATACCAAGAACTAACTTAGTTGGTCTTTAAGGTGCTACTGGAAGGAATTTTTTATTTTGACTATGGCAGACCAACACGGCTACCTATCTGTAACTAGTCATATTTCAGTTCTTGAACGCCCTGGAACTCATACTTTTTTGGCTCCCGAATGATCAAAAACAGGGAGTGTTCCAGTTTTTGAACGTTCTTTTGGAAGGTGAATGTCCGACGGGGCTTCCACAGCTTCTGGTTGGCTGCAGAAGCTTCCTGCAGCCAATCAGGAGCCCTGCTTTGGAAGTCAAACATTTCGGAAGTCAAACGGACTTCCGCAATGGATTCCATTCGACTTCTGAGGTACGGCTGTATAGGGAAGGGTTATTATTATTATTTTAATGTTTTTATGTATTTTGGAAGCTGCCCAGAGTGCCTGGGGCAACCCAGTAGGATGTGTGGGGTATAAATAGTAAAATTATCTTTAAAGAATGGGACACCCCTATTTTCATCAGAGAAATGTTGGAGGGTATGCTTTGGTCTGTTCCAGGAGGGCTTTGTCCCCGTGGTTTTTTATGAGGTACTTCACTTTCAAGCCAGAATAGACCACCTCTCATCTCTGGCACACTAATTTGGGCTCTATGGGAACTTGACTGAAGCTTTCCTTAGACCTCGGAGGGGGGACAGTTGTGAACAGACTACAACTCCCACCGTCTCTCACTTTGGCCATGTTGGCTGGGGCTGATGGGAGCTGGAGTCTGACAGGATCTGGAGAGCTATCCCTACTTTAGAAACCCTTTTGAAGCGTGTGCCAAAGTAATTCAGCTGAGATTGTTCAGGTATATAACCTCAACTAGGCCATGGGTATGCGGCGTAACTGGGCTTGTAAGTACCCATTTCAGAGAGGGAGGCGCTGCCCTATTTATAAGCAGCCTATTTTAAAACGGAGATAAACATCTGGTGCTCTCGCTTTCCCCTGCGCCCGATGCCCTGTGCCACAACAGGCACCACCCAAGGAATGCAGAAGGCTTCCATTTCACATCTGATAGCTTCTCCGTGCCATGAAATAACAGCTTTGTGTGCAGAGAAAAGTAGTACTCCCAGGGGCAAGATTATAGTTATTATACAAGAAGAGTTTTGTGGGTGTGGGTGTGTGGGGGAATAGCACATGGTGTATTCTGTCCTTTCCACCTAGACTGACTGGCAAAAACATGTGTGCAGGGCGCATTCTTGAAATAAATGTAATTCGGTTTGAATTTCTCCTAAATAAGAAAGAAAAGGGGGAAAAACCACACATTTTGAACAGTGCACAATCCTTTGTGCATCATGGAAAAGTACCTTTCTGAGTATTCAGAAAGCACTTGTTAGTGGGAAATGCTGGCATTTCCAGATTTTGGGAATGATGATTTCACACTGAAGTCCTGGATAGACACTTGTTGTTGTTGTTTAGTCGTTTAGTCGTGTCCGACTCTTCGTGACTCCATGGACCAGAGCACGCCAGGCACTCCTGTCTTCCATTGCCTCCCACAGCTTAGTCAAACTCATGCTGGTAGCTATACAACCATCTCGTCCTCTGTCGTCCCCTTCTCCTTGTGCCCTCCATCTTTCCCAACATCAGGGTCTTTTCCAGGGAGTCTTCTCTTCTCATGAGGTGGCCAAAGTATTGGAGCCTCAGCTTCAGGATCTGTCCTTCCAGTGAGCACTCAGGGCTGATTTCCTTCAGAATGGATAGGTTTGATCTTCTTGCAGTCCATGGGACTCTCAAGAGTCTCCTCCAGCACCATAAGTCCCATATAACTCATGACCCAACCCGACTATGCTCTTGATACACTTCCTGCATTCCAGTGCAAATAACATATGGAAAGCAGAAACCATATTCAGGGAATGCCTGTAATTTAACAATAAAAGTTACAGGCATCGTTGGATGCTGAAGGCTACAATTATGCGACGAAAGCAGCTACCGAAATGTGGTCAGGTTGGCACAGTCTCGTTTGAGTTGAATAGGGAAATTTCTCAGAGACATGGAAGCTGTGTAGAGTTGAGGGACCTGCAGGGATGCTGTAGAAAGTCCCTTCGCCGTGGTCACGTCAGGCACAAACCAGTTGCCCTGGGGTAGGATGGTATGTAGAGACACCTGTCCCACCCAGAGGAAAAAGCAACGCCAGAAAGTTAAGGACATGTTGTTGTTGAGTCGTTTAGTCGTGTCCAACTCTTCATGACCCCATGGACCAGAGCACACCAGGCACTACAGTCTTCCACTGCCTCCCGCAGTTTGGTCAAACTCATGCTGGTATCTTCGAGAACACTATCCAACCATCTCGTCCTCTGTCGTCCCCTTCTCCTTGTGCCCTCCATCTTTCCCAGCATCAGGGTCTTTTCCAGGGAGTCTTCTCATGAGGTGGCCAAAGTATTGGAGCCTCAGCTTCAGGATCTGTCCTTCCAGTGAGCACTCAGGGCTGATTTCCTTCAGAATGGATAGGATTGATCTTCTTGCAGTTCATGGGACTCTCAAGAGTCTCCTCCAGCACCATAATTCAAAAGCATTAATTCAGAAGCCTTCTTTGGAAGAGCTTTTTGGGTCAGGCCAATGGCCCATTTAGTCCGGCATCCTGTTCTCACTGTGGCCAACCAAATCCCTGTGTGAAACCAGCAAGCAGGATCTGAGCATAAGATCACTCTCCCTTCCTGTGGTTTCCAGCAACTGGTATTCCGAAGCATTGCTGCATCCAGTCGTGGACGCAGAACAGATCCACCTTAGCTAGTGGCCATCGATAGACTGTCCAATTCCTTTTTAAAGCCATCTAAGTTGGTGGCCATCACTGCCTCCTGTGGCAGAGAGTTCCGTAGTCTAATAATGAGATGTGGGAAGAAGTACTTTTTAAAACCTGTCCTGAATCTTCCAAGTTACCTTAGGCTTTTTTTCTTTCTCTCTCTCTCTCTCTTCCCAAGACACTGTGGTTGTAAATATCTCTGTATGGTCTTGCAGTGATGCCACACTGCGTTAGATGGCTGCTAATGCCATGTTGGAACATTTAAGACAATGGCTTGGTTCACAAGGCACAGGTAGCCATTCTATGGCTTAAAGGTAAAGGCAAAAGTAAAGGACCCCTGATAGTTAAGTCCAGTCATGATGAACGACTCTGGGGTTGCAGCGCTCATCTCGCTTTACTGGCCAAGGGAGCCGACGTTTGTCTGCAGAAAGTTTTTCCGGCTCATGTGGCCAGCATGATTAAGCCGCTTATGGCGAAACCAGAGCAGTGCATGGAAATGCCGTTTACCTTCCCGCCAAAGCGATACCTATTTATCTACTTGCACTTTGACGTGCTTTTGAACTGCTAGGTTGGCAGGAGCTGGGACTGAGCAACAGGAGCTCACCCCATCGTGGGGATTCGAACTGCCGACCTTCCGATCAGCAAGCCCTAGGCTCAGTGGTTTAGACCACAGCGCCATGGCTTAATAGGCAGGTGACTATAGGGGATCTTGGGGTCACGCCTCTTGAGTCCTTTTCGTTCCCACACTCTGAACCAAGGCTTGGGGTTAAGCTCTCATGTAACCATGAGCTGAAGAATCAGGGTTCGAACAAGACGACTGGTTTGGCTTAGGTGAGTGTCATACGGCAGTCATTAGTATGCTAGGGAGAAAGATTCAGACTGTCTTCCCATTATTCTGCTGCAGTTCTATCTGTAGGGAGCTTTTGTTGAATTTTCTGTGTGCCCAGTCATGCAATACCCTACCTTTATCATGGCATGGCATTACAGTTCAGTTCAGATAAAGCATTGCCACTCGCTTCTGCTGGTAGCAAAATCTGGTTCTGAGTTTGCTGCTAAATGGGATCAGTGGTTTTCTTTAGATCCATACGACATGCGAACGATACAACTGAGCGGGACTGAATGTGGCCCTCCAAGCCTTTCTGTCTGGCCCCTGAAATGCTCCTCAGGCTACAGCCCCCTCCCCAAGCCATATCCTTCGTTGGTTCTGCTTTGCAACTTCTTTGAGTGTTTCTGCCCAGCTGGAATGTGCCCTCGAACTCTGCTTCATTCTTCCTTGGATGGAAGTCAGAGGGGTGTGTGGATGGGTGTAGAAACTGGCTTACAGTACGAAGATTTACATTCATTGTTTTGCTTGCTTTTGCCTCTTGTCCCACTCACCAATGACATCTGCCCACCCTCCTCCCAGGAAGACCCCCCAAGAGGCAATGTGCGAAATGGTTGCCTACTTGTGAGTAGCATTGCAGTTGGATCTTCCCTGTGCCATGGCTATTTCAAAGCACCCTGGCCTTTCTGCTCATTTGCAAAGTCTGCATTAAGACTCTGCCCTTTCATAGAAGGTGGTCTCTGATGTGTCGAAAAGCAAATAATAAGACTCATTTCTTCATGGTAAAACAGACTCCAGTGGGCCCAAACGTATTGTTCTGGCCATGTTGTCATCGACAAGTTGAGTCACATAGAATTATTCCCGATTAACATGCCTGAAGGCAAAACATTTGCCTCTGTAGCCGTAATATTGTGGTACATGAGGTTTCAAGACTTGCTCAAGTTTGCTGACTGAGTCAGTAGACATGATTGTGAATGGGAACACTATTGCAATGAAGGCATCTGAAAACCATCAAGGAAACCAGACAATTTGGCTCACAATGGAATCCAGACAAAGCCTATTCTTTTTCTAAAGAGCATAACTAGTCATTTTCAGCTTTGTGTCTGGACCTAGACATACCACTTCCACCGCTTTGGAACACAGTTGCTGACTGCAGAAAATTGATGTGTAATTATACTTTAAAAACATGTTGCTTACATTCATGTTGCTGAAAAGCTTCCCCTTTTTGTTGTTGATTTCAAGGCAAAAGAGGAATGCATGAATTGCAGTATTATTATTTTTTAAACCCAATGTGTACTTTTGAAATGCCCAGTTCTGCAAAAGTTCACTCTGGAAATAAAACATTGGGACTAAGTATCGTACAGTGGTACCTCAGGTTACATACGCTTCAGGTTACATATGCTTCAGGTTACAGATTCCGCTAACCCAGAAATAGTGCTTCAGGTTAAGAACTTTGCTTCAGGATGAGAACAGAAATCGTGCAGCGGCTGCGTGGCGGCAGCAGGAGGCCCCATTAGCTAAAGTGGTGCTTCAGGTTGTGAACAGTTTCAGGTTAAGAACGGACCTTTGGAACAAATTAAGTTCTTAACCCGAGGTACCACTGTATAAGATAAGTATTGTATGAGATAAGGAATACAAAGATCTGATTCACATGGCTAACTTTCTCAAGGGCCTCTTTCAAAGGGGTTGGCTGATGGGAGTACAGATCCGCACTTCCCTATATGCTTAGGGGACCCTTTATTATGTTACTCTTAAAAGTGTTTGTAAGGTAAATTAAGTAGTTTTCCCTTCAGCGACCTTGATGATGATGATGATAATAATAATAATAATAATAATAATAATAATAATAATAATAATAATAATTTATTATTTATACCCCGCCCATCTGGCTGGGCCTCCCCAGCCACTCTGGGCGGCTTCCATAAAAACCAAAAATACAGTAAAATATCACACGTTAAAAACTTCCCTGAACAGGGCTGCCTTAAGATGTCTTCTGAATGTCAGGTAGTTGTTTATCGCTTTGACATCTGCTGGAAGGGCGTTCCACAGGGCGGGAGCCACTACCGAGAAGGCCCTCTGCCTGGTTCCCTGCAGCTTTGCTTCTCGCAATGAGGGAACCGCCAGAAGGCCCTCGGCGCTGGACCTCAGTGTCCGGGCAGAACGATGGGGGTGGAGACGCTCCTTCAGGTATACTGGACTGAGGCCGTTTAGGGCTTTAAAGGTCAGCACCAACACTTTGAATTGTGCTCGGAAACGTACTGGGAGCCAATGTAGGTCTTTCAAGACCGGTGTTATATGGTCTCGGCGGCCACCCCCGATGCACTGAATAGCTCTTGTGAATGCCCTGGCAAATCCAGAACACAGTCCATAAAAGCTTATTGAACTAGGAAGAAAAGGGTCTTGAGTCTAAGCATGATCTCTGCATAATGAGAAAGCTCTATCCGGTGTGTGTTTACTTCAGGGGTAACCAACGCGTGCCCTCCAGATGTTTTTGGACTCCCTGTGATCAAGGATGATGGGTGCTATATTTGGGCAACATCTGGAGGGAGACATGTTGGCTATTCCTAGTTTACTGGGTTGCCCAGCTGAGCCACATTATTAGATCAAAGCCAGAGTCGGGCAAAGGGATCCTCTTATCATCTAAATATTTGACCACTGGGATACATGAAGTTGCTCTATGTTGTTCTGGAAAATATCAGTTAATACTCTGTGGAATTTTACTCTTCTGCATTTTGATTCCTAGTGATTTTGGACAACTGGCAGCGTGTGGACAGGGCCTCAGTTCTCATTGATTCCTCCATTTCAAAGATTGACATTCTGCACATCAGCAGAGATGGTTCCAGTGATTTTGCCACCTTGCGAGACTTTTGCCTTTCAGGTGAGAAGCTTCCTATTAATCCCATTGTTTTTTCTCCAGGCTTTTCCAATGGTGTTCCAAATACAGTATACATGATTTCACTTAAACAGGGGATGCTTTGGAAAGTAATTGCCTGTACCCTTCACACCAACTGGTCCATCACTTCTGGGACAATTCAATAGGTGATTGAATCTTTTTTAAAAAGTGAGAGGGATGTAGATGAACTGTTTCAAACTGGATCTGCTAATTAATCGACAGAGGAGGCAAACTAAGTTGCTGAATTGTGAAATTTTTAAAAAGCGCAATATAGTTCCCTCAAGTTCTATTTGCTTGGTTTCCTGCCACTTCCTTTATAGGAGTCTTGCATTGCCCTCCTTTTGTTGAAAGGCTTTGTGATCTGCAAGGCAGATAAATGTAACCAAGAACCTTCCTTAGTTTTGCAGTGCTTTTCTGTGTATGAACAAATAAAGTCTTGCCTGAGTATCTAACAGATTCCTAACTCCGTGAGGAACTAGGCTGATTCAGCTTTTTGAGCCTGCTTGTTAGTGTTATTTAGGGTTTTTGCTTGGCTTATAAAAACACATACACACCAAAAAACAACAACCCCAAACCAGACTCAACTGAATCTTATTGTCTGCTTGTCTGAGGGTGAAAATGGTAACATCTGTAGAGCAGCAGGGTCAGTTTGGAAGTTCCCTCATTTTAAGCATACTTTTCGGCCCAAATATTTTGCTCCTTTTGGCTTGATATCTGAAAAAAATTACTCTGCACATTTGCAGCGTAGGCTGGCTGTGGGTGCCATGGATTGGCCAATGCTTGTGACGTCACGAAAGCACAACCACCAATTCTTGGAGCAGTTTTTTTTTAAAAAAGAAAAAAGTTTTGGGTGTTGTTGTTTTTTCAAGGGGGGAGGAATAATGAGTGCATACACAAATAGACATGTGCATGACTTGTTGACAGGTGAGCGCAAAATCGTATTTGAAAACCATTCTCTAACTTGATCAATATGTCTATAAATTTCTTTACCTGTCTTCATCCAGCTATCTGTATATTTTCCTTCCTTCATTTGCTTCTCCATCTTTCTCTGGGTTTTAACATTTAAAGCCTTATACGGCCTAGGACCCTCGTACCTACGGGACCACCTCTCCTGGTATGTCCCATGGAAGACCTTACAGTCTTCAAATAAAAACATCTTGGAGATCCCGGGCCACAAGGAGGTTAGGCTGGCCTCGACCAGAGCCAGGGCTTTTTCGGCTGTGGCTCTGATCTGGTGGAATGCTCACAAGAGACTAGGGCCCTGTGGGACTTGACATCTTTCTGCAGGGCCCGCAAGACAGAGCTGTTCCACCAAGCCTTTGGCCAAGGCACAGTCTGACCCCCTCTCTCCTTCTGTAATCCTCATAGAACTCTAACCCAATGGTTGCCATTAATTTGATTCTGAATTGATTTTAGAATGTATTTTAATTAATTGGCTGTGTAATTTTATGTACAATTTATGTACAATTTTATGTAATTTTATGCAATTTTACTTGTTGTTAGTTGCGCTGAGCCCGGCTTTGGCCGGGGAGGGCGGGATACAAATAATTTATTAATTATATTACTACTACTACTACTACTACTATTATCTTTTTGGTAAGACACTATGATTGAGCCATTGGCAGGAAGATCTGCTGAGGGCCTAATTCCTTGGACTACACCTGCAGAAATGTCTCACGCTCAGCAAGAGTGCTTTGTTCATTACCTTCAGTCAGTGCCGGCCCAAGACATTTTGACCCCTGAGGCAAAAATGGCATCCCCCTTCCCTCCAGGGAAGAAGGGGTGAGCAAAGGTCTACATTGGGACCTCCTGCCCCTGTTGCTCCTGCTGCCTGAGGCGGCTGCCTCACATTGTCTCATGAGTGGGCCAACCCTGTCTTCTGTGATCCTTACTCCACCTTCACAAATGGTTTCCCAAGTACGGGGCCCTTCCTTGGCAGATGCCCAACCTTGGGTGGTGCCAACTCCAGCCATATTCTCCATTCATTTACCTATATATAATGATATCTCTCCTCAGCGGTCTATCAAAATAGCTTTGTGCTTCTCATTGCTTATCTGTCTGTCCATCCATCCACCTAACTCGCAGCCCTTTTCTCTCATTCTCAACAGCCTGCTCCAAGGACAAGTCATGCTTGGTGACTACTCTTGAACCACAGCCTTCAGTGATGCGGTGTATATTTTACCCAGAAACCCAGACCTGCACACTTGGCCTTGAAGGTCCCCACTGTCGACTTTTGCTGAAGGAGCCAGCTACCTTTATTTATCGCAGGCAAGGTAAGTCTGTGGCAGAAGGGTCAGAGGAAGAAGGCATGTGCTTTCTTAGTTGCCTAAATTGGCAGAGTGGGCGCAGGTGGCGCTGTGGTCTAAACCACTGAGCCTCTTGGGCTTGCTGATCGGAAGGTCAGCGGTTCGAATCCCTGTGACGGCATGAGCTCCCCTTGCTCTGTCCCAGCTCCTGCCAACCTAGCAGTTCAAAAGCACACCAGTGCAAGTAGATAAATAGGTACCACTGTGGCGGGAAGGTAAATGGTGCGCTCTGGCTTCCATCACAGTGTTCTGTTGTACCAGAAGTGGTCTAGTCCTGCTGGCCACATGACCTGGAAAGCTGTCTGTGGACAAACGCCAGCTCCCTCAGCCTGAAAGCGAGATGAACGCAGCAACCCCATAGTCACCTTTGACTTGACTTAACCATCCAGGGGTCCTTTACCTTTACCTTTTAATAGCAGAGCATTTGACAGAAGTACACCAGCGTGACTGTCAATGACCTTGCAAAAAGGGACAATATTAGGTTCAGGTAGGAGGGAATATTCTGGTCTGCAAACCTGTTATTCTTAGTTTTACAAGGTGGGAAATGAGAGCAAGGGTATCAGCCGCCAATATCCCATTCTGCCTCTTCCACACTCCAGGCTCCATTGTCTCTCCCCCGTTTCCCTTCCCCCCCCCCAACATTGCATTATTAGTGGCTTTCTGTTGCCCCATAGACCTTCTCCCTGCCTCAGTGTAGGAAAGGGCTCAGGGGTCCGTCCTCAAAGCGAGGCATCCTGGGTGAGGTGGCCAACGCAGTGCTTGCACCACCTTCACAGTTTGCTGTAGTCGCTATTCACAAAACAACAGCTCATTCATTGTAGTTGTGTTGGCAGAGCATGAGATTCTTAATCTTAAGGTCGTAGGTTCGAGCCCAACTCTACGATTCTATGATTCTAACTCTTTAAACTTAGCGGTGAAAGTTCTTTGGTACTTGGGTGTGTTGGGTTATGTTTTTTCATTGCAAAATGAAAACAACAACAACATTTGCACCCCACACATCTGACCGGTTTATACTCATATAAAATCCTCTCATTGCAGATGCAACCATTTTAACCCATTTAATAATAATAATAATAATGGTGTGATAGTGATGAGCCCAACTAGCGGCTGGAACCATTATTTCTTCTTCCTGAGTGAAACAGTTTGAGCCACTTTCTAGGAACAATGTATGTTAGGGATCCACAACTGGTGCCCATTAGGCTAAAATCCACCCCCCCCCCAAAAAAAAAATTGTGAGCCTAGAGATGAAATAAGTGTGGCAGAAATTAGACTACCAACAGGACATATTGGGTGTGGCGGGGGTCGAGTTTGGAAAACACTCTGTTCTTTCCAAATGGACCTTCCTCCAAACAAGCTGATGGATCAATGAAACAGAATTTTTTAACAAGCCTAACTGGAAATAGTAAGATTGAATAATCTCAAAGCACCTTCTGAGACCTCTTCCCATGAAACCTGGTTTGAGGATA
This sequence comes from Podarcis vaucheri, assembly GCF_965113315.1. Lineage (NCBI taxonomy): Eukaryota > Metazoa > Chordata > Lepidosauria > Squamata > Lacertidae > Podarcis > Podarcis vaucheri. The sequence continues at coordinate 84,281,818 of NC_138766.1, forward strand.
GTCGTTGCATCTGCAGGGCTATGCTCAGGCTTGACCTAAATTTAGGCCCTAAAACAGATTTAATAATCAAAATGTAGAGTTGGAAAGGACCCTGAGGATCATCTAGTCTGACCCCCTGCAATGCAAGAATATGCAGCTGTCCCATTCGGGGATTGAACCTGCAACTTTAGCGTTATTAGCACCACACTCTAACCAACTCAGCCATCCAAAGCCAGACTTAGACCTAGATCTAGGCTCTAAAACAGACTTAATTGCTTTGTGGCTGTCACGGTCCGGTTTGCAGGTGGTCAAAGTCCTGGCTGAGGACGTCGGGACCGGGGGCAAGATGGTGGGGTGAGAGCAGGAACGAGAGTCCAGAAGCCAGGGGTCCAAGGGTCAGGAAGCAGGGAGTCAAGAAGTCAAGGGTCCAAGGGTCGAGAAGCAAGGAGTCAAGAAGCCAAGGTCTGAGGATCAGGAATCATAGAATCATAGAATCATAGAGTTGGAAGAGACCACAAGGGCCATCGAGTCCAACCCCCTGCCAAGCAGGAAACACCATCAGAGCACTCCTGACATATGGTTGTCAAGCCTCTGCTTAAAGACCTCCAAAGAAGGAGACTCCACCACACTCCTTGGCAGCAAATTCCACTGTCGAACAGCTCTTACTGTCAGGAAGTTCTTCCTAATGTTTAGGTGGAATCTTCTTTCTTGTAGTTTGGATCCATTGCTCCGTGTCCGCTTCTCTGGAGCAGCAGAAAACAACCTTTCTCCCTCCTCTATGTGACATCCTTTTATATATTTGAACATGGCTATCATATCACCCCTTAACCTCCTCTTCTCCAGGCTAAACATGCCTGGAAGCAAGAAGTCAAACGCAGCAAGGCAGGAAGCGTGTTGCTGTGGCAAAGAGCCGAAGGGAAATGCTGACCTTATATCCCTTCCTGGCTCCTGCCACCAGGTGCTGTGAGTTACCAATCGGCCTCACCTCTGCGGCCGCGCCTTGCCTCTTCAGAACAAACTTAGGAAGGCCCCAGTCCTGCAAAGCCCTACTGGTCACAGGACCCGGCTCCTGCATGCACTCCTGACAGTGGCATCCCAAATGGAGCCCAGCCTTATTAGGAATCTTTCAGTTAATCGGGAGCAGATTCGTAAAGGTTTGATTTATTCTCCCTTCGCTCCATACAGAGGCATTCCTGTCCGTTGCTGAAAGAAGTGCTGTTCCATCTGTCCACATCCCATCACAAGGAACCTTGTTTGGTACTTCTCAAACAATTCGTGTGGGTTCTAGCTGGAAAAGGATCAGGCAGTTCCTTGGGATTCCCTATGCACGTCCTCCAGTGGCTGAGAACCGGTTCCGTCCTCCCCAAGCTTTCATCTGGGAGGAGTCCTGGAACGCTTCCACAACTCGGTGAGAAGGTGTTTGGCACCTTGGCGGCCCTTCACTTACTGTAAGAGCATGAGAGCTTCCATGTTGGAGCAGATTGAAGTCTCCTTGGTATAGATCAAAGTCCTACTCATTATGCCTCTGTGTACTCACAAGAAGGGTGGTGAATTTGATGGTTGCCCCCTCTTTGAACCAGTATCTCTGGTAGCTCCATGGGTGTCCCTAACATACGGCAGGTGAGATAATGAGTTCTGGGATACTGTTAAAGAACAGCAGATTGTCAATTATAGTACAGTGGTACCTCGGATTACAGATGCTTCAGGTTACATATGCTTCAGGTTACAGACTCAGCTAACCCAGATATATTACCTCGGGTTAAGAACTTTGCTTCAGGATGAGAACAGAAATCGTGCTCCGGCGGTGCGGCGACAGTGGGAGGTCCCATTAGCTAAAGTGGTGCTTCAGGTTAAGAACAGTTTCAGGTTAAGAACGGACCTCCGGAACGAATTAAGTACTTAACCCGAGGTACCACTGTATTGTTACTATTATTATCATCCATGAAGGGGCACCATTTGGACTCTTTTGCCTTAGGAAACAACATGGTTTGGGCTTTTTATGGCTAATTCAGTGGCACAACACCAACAAAATTAGTTTTCAATCAGCTTGCACAACCAGATTTTTGCAGGGCTATTCAAACACTTAGTTGTTAACTTGCACCCCTAACTGTTAATTGCACAAGCTGGCAAACAGCAGTAATAAAAATATAATAAAAAGCAATTAAACAGGAATGAAATGCAACCCCCAATCAATAACAGTCTCTCAGTTTCTCATTTTATTTCAAGTCTTAAATTCAGTTTTTCACATTTCTATATCAAATTGTATTTTTTAAAAAAAACTTTGTGAGAATTCAGCAGTATTTTAGTAAGAATTTCTGCAGTTTTGCCCCGCATGCGCATTTTTGCAAAGCAGTTGCCTTTATTATAATGCATTTTAGATGTGACTTTTACTAATATTTTTAGAATAAACTTTCATGTACACTTCCCCATATTAAATGCATGGTCTAAACCACAGAGCCTAGGCCTTGCCAATCAGAAGGTTGGCAGTTCGAATCCCCGTGACGGGGTGAGCTCCCGTTGCTCGGTCCCTGCTCCTGCCCACCTAGCAGTTCGAAAGAATGCAAGTAGATAAATAGGTACTGCTCCGGCGGGAAGGCAAAGGGCGTTTCCATGCGCTGCTCTGATTTCACCAGAAGCAGCTTAGTCATGTTGGCCACATGACCCAGAAGCTGTCTGCGGACAAACGCCGGCTCCCTCGGCCTATAGAGCGAGATGAGTGCCACAACCCCAGAGTCATCTGCGACTGGACCTAATGGTCAGGGGTACCTTTACCTTTAATAAATGCATGATAAACACATTATTGGGTGTGGAGAACTGAGCTGCAAAATTCAGAGAAGTGTGAATTTCCAAAAGTGGCTGGGTTTTGGTTTGCAAATTGTTTTCTGAATGCATCAGCAACATCTCGAGGGCCACAGGTTCCTCATCCCTGACATAATATGATTTTTGACCCCACGGAGATGCATTTATAAGAAAAAATAACAGTGTAAGTCATATAGGTCTATTTCAGCTTGTGAATGAAACAATCATATAAATGTCTCCATAGAGCTTGATGTTTCATACTCGTTTCTTTAGGGGGTTAGAAAAATGTGGTGATCATCTACACCACATGGTCCCCCCCCCCCGCACAGTGTCGCTGGTGGGTGATAGAACCCAGACCTTTGCTGACCTAATTTCTTGCACACCTGAGTCGCGTGGGTGACTCAACCACATCAGACTTGCTGTTCCCCACCGGAGAGTCAACATCTTGTTTATCCAGGTGTGCAGCAACATATGGTTAAGACACACAGAATATTGCACGGTTTTCTACACCAGCTTTTTCTTTTTAAAAAAAGTGTGCTTCAGAAAATGTTCTGCACTTATGCTCCGCATATATTTGATTTCAACTGCAGACATCCTTTGTCAACGGTGCTGTGGTCTTAATATGAAACATCTCTGGCGAGGTGAAAGCATGGGTGTTTCTCATGGGAAAATTCTTCTAGGGAGCTGTTAACACTCAAGTAAAGTGGTACCTCGGGTTAAGTACTTAATTTGTTCCGGAGGTCCGTTCTTAACCTGAAACTGTTCTTAACCTGAAGCATCACTTTAGCTAATGGGGCCTCCTGCTGCCACCATGCTGCTGGAGCACGATTTCTGTTCTCATCCTGAAGCAAAGTTCTTAACCCGAGGTACTATTTCTGGGTTAGCAGAGTCTGTAACCTGAAGCGTATGTAACCCGAGGTACCACTGTAGTGGCACAAATGATTTAATGTTATAGAAATACTCCTTGTACAAAGTCATAGAATGGTAGAGTTGGAAGAGACCTAAGAGGTCTTCTTATCCAACCCCCTGCAATGTGAGGAACCTCAGTTAGATCATCATACATGACAGGCGACCATCCAACCTCTGCTTAGAAATCTCCAAGGATGGAGAATCTACCACCTCCCAAGGGAGTCTGTTCCACTGTTGAACAGCTCTGACCATCAAAAAGTTCTTCCTGGTGTTTCGTCGGAACCTCCTTTCTTGTTACTTGAAACCATTGGCTCGGGTCCTAACCTCCAGAGCAGGTCTCCATCTTCCATGTGACAGCCCTCTAGGTATAGAGAACAAAGGATCAAATCAATCCATCAAATCCATCAGTTAATTTTGAGAAGCTGTGTGCTTTAAATGCATGGTTTGTGCATAGTCCTAACCTTCAACAGAGAAGAGGTAACAGAGAGAGGGGATGAAAAGATGAGGCAGCGGGAAGATCCATATGGTTTAGTTATATGTGCTTACTGTGAGAAGGGGCAGATTTATAGGGGAACATGACCGATTTACCTGTGCTGAGCATGTGCCTCAGGCAGGGCCAGATTTAGGTTTGATGAGGCCCTAAGCTACTGAAGGTAATGGGGCCCTTTATATGTCCAGCTGTCCTTTGTCAACAACAAACTGTCAAGGTTTTTTGTGTCGAATATATGCTATATGGTAATTTATGGACCTAATAGGTATCTAAAGCCATTTGCACAAATTGCCATGCAACCAGTCCCTGCAGAATGTAAAAAGGTAAAGGTAAAGGTACCCCTGCCCGTGCGGGCCAGTCGTGTCCGACTCTAGGGTTGTGCGCCCATCTCACTTAAGAGGCCGGGGGCCAACGCTGTCCGGAGACACTTCCGGGTCACGTGGCCAGCGTGACGAAGCTGCTCTGGCGAACCGGCACCAGCGCAGCACACGGAAACGCCGTTTACCTTCCCGCTGTAAAGCGGTACCTATTTATCTACTTGCACTTAGGGGTGCTTTCGAACTGCCAGGCGGGCAGGAGCTGGGACCGAAAGACGGGAGCTCACCCCGCTGCAGGGATTCGAACCACCGACCATGCGATCGGCAAGCCCTAGGCGCTGAGGTTTTACCCACAGGCACCCTATATATAGAAATGAGCAAACCTGTGATATTTTAGGGAGCAGGCTAGCAGGCTTACCATTACTTACATCATAGGAGCCTACAGAACACAGAACACTGTAGCTGTATGTAGGTTTTATTTTATTTGTTTTTTATCTTATATGTTGGAAATGTACATCCAGTTTTTTCCCCTTTAATTTTTGGGGGGACCTCCAAGAGAGTGGGGTCCTAAGCTATAGCTTGTTTAGCTTATATGTAAATCCGGCAGTGGCCTCAGGGGGTGCCACAACAATGACGAACAATGGAGAACGAGAGGTGGGGTGGTGGAGCCAACTTTTGGCATCTCACAGACATTTTAAAACCCAAAGTCCACCACTGGTAGGGAACCAGGCCATCTGATTCCAGTGTTTCTCATTTAAAAAGCAAGCAAACATGGACACCCATTCGTAATAACACTTCCTTATGTCTCCAGGGCGAGTTGCTGGCAACCAGGGGATGATGGAGCTGCTCTTTCCTCCGTCAGCGAAGACTGCTTGTATTTGAACATTTATGTCCCACCTAATACTGTAAGTAGTAAATCAGGGGCACCTCTTTCCAGTGTTCTTCATGTACAGCAGCACTGGACTGCCGCTGCTATCAGCCATAGATTTACCGTATTTTTCGGTCTATAAGGCACACCAGACAATAAGACGCACCTAGTTTTTGGAAGAGGAAAACAAGGAGAAAAAAAATCTGAATCCCAGAAGCGAGGACAGCAAGCGGGATCGCTGTGCAGCAATCCCGCTGGCTGTCCTGGCTTATGGGATAGCTCCGTGGAGCCTCTCCCGGGCAAGGGGAACCATCATCTCCTGCCTGGGAGCAGCGTGTGCTCCCTTTAAAGAGCGTGTGGAGTGTGTGTGTGGCTCTTGGGAGCACACACACTCCACACGGCTCTTTAAAGGGAGCGCTGAGCAGAGCCTTCCGCCTGCATTCGCTCCATAAGACGCATACACATTTCCCCTTATTTTTTAGAAGGGGAAAAGTGCATCTTATAGAGCGAAAATTTGGTAGGTCTTTTCAGCGACACCCTTTGTGAGGTCAAAAGTTGCTGCCCTCTGTGCCTTTTGCCTTCTGTTCTGCTCAATTCACTGCCTTATAGCTGCAAAGACTTGCAGTGCCCAGTGTGGAAGAATTGGTTGCGCTGCCCTAAACCTGCCTCTGCTAGCGTGGGAGGGGGAGAAACTCAATTTCCCGTTGCCTTTTAATGAGAGACTACATGAATTGCACGCCTCAAACTGATATGTGAGCTCTTCGGCACAGCAGCCCATTGAAACAGCCCTTCTCTGAATTTTGTGGCGCAGTTCGTCAGCCAAGTAATGCGTGCAAAAGGGGGAAAGTTTGGAACTCTAGTGAAACTAAAAAATGTGTGTATTTGTGAAACTGCATACTTTCGTGAATCTAACATGCAGGATAGATGGGGAAATTGCTCGCTTAACAATATGCATTGGGGGAAATTGTATGCAGAAATATGCATATCGGGAGAAATATGTGTCACGAGAAAAACGCTGATGGATTTTCATGGGGGATTTTAATATAAATAAATTTGCAAACCGATGCAGAAATGTAAGGAAGTGAAGTTTAGAATGGAAGAAAATGGTACATGCAGCTCTGTCCTTTGACACCGTGCTGCCACTTCCAACCCCCCCCAGCGCATCCACTACCCCCTCATTCTGTCCAGTGGTAGGGCTCACCCTATGGGACGGTTCCAATTAAAAAGTAAGGCTCCCTTCAGCTTCTTTAATGTAACAAAATGATGAGAGATCCAAGGATCTCACACCTGGCTCTTTATTGACCTTGAACTCCCATTGTACGCCATTTGGTGGAGAGAGGGGGCTCATTAGTCTTTACAATAAAAATAAATATATTAGGCAATATTGGGTGGTAGTTATACTCAAAGCAGAACCATCAATGCCAATAGATTCAAGTCCATTTATTTCAATGGGTCTGCTCTGAATACAATGAATGTTGGAGATCACCCATAATCTGTGACTCCTTAAGGTTGGGACAACATGAATGGATATTACCTGTGGCTCCTTTAGGTCGACCTCAGTTCTCTTTAGTCCAGTGATGGCCAAACTCGTCCCTCCAGCTGTTTTGGGACTACAGTTCCCATCATCCCTGACCACTGGTCCTGTTGTAGTCCAACAACAGCTGGAGGGCCAAGTTTGGCCATCACTGCGTTAGTCATTCTACTGTAAACTCTTTCCAAATGTTAACTGATTTCATTTTTCTGCCTGTTGCTATCATAGGGTGGAAATCTACCAGTGCTGGTGTTCTTTCACAATGGTGTAAGTGGTGAGGATGTTAAGGCTCAGAGGACACTCATCGATGGCTCATACCTCGCTGGAACTGGCAATGTCATTGTTGTAACTGCGAACTACCGAGTTGGAGTCTTTGGCTTTCTAAGCACTGGTATGTCATAGACCTTGTTGAACACAAAAGCAGTAGATGAAACCAGGACTTTGCTGTGTGTAGGGGTTGTGTGGTTTGGATAAAAAAACTGGATCAGATCAAAGGCCCATCTAGTCCAATGTCATGATCCCACAGTGACCAACATGATGCCTATGGGAATTCAATAAGCAGGACATGAGTACAGCATTTCTTCCTCTTGTGCTCCTCAGTAGCTAGTATTTAGAGGCCTACCACCTCCAGTCTGGCTGCCAATCAGAAGGTCGGCGGTTTGAATCCCCACAACGGGGTGAGCTTCCATTGCTCGGTCCCTGCTCCTGCCTACCTAGCAGTTCAAAAGCACGTCAAAGTGCAAGTAGATAAATAGGTACCACTCCGGCGGGAAAGTAAACAGAGTTTCCGTGCGCTGCTCTGGTTTCACCAGAAGTGACTTAGTCATGCTGGCCACATGACCCGGAAAAACTGTCAGTGGACAAATGTCGGCTCCCTCAGCCAGTAAAGCGAGATGAGTGCCACAACCCCAGAGTCGTTCGTGACTGGACTTAATTGTCAGGGGTCCTTTACCTTTACCTCCCATTTTGTGGGGTATTTTCAGGACAACAAAAGGCTACGGAGTAAACCCTACACAAATCCAGAGAAGAGTCTCTAACTGGTTGGATGGCGTCTTGTGTGCCTCCTTCTGGCAATTCCTGCAGCCAAGCTGGTGCTTTCCTTTGGACCACATCCAAAATGTGGTCAAGAGATGGGTCTTGTTGTCTGGGCAGCCCAGAACCTCCATGCACACTGCCCAGGCTTGCAGCCCAGCGAGGTCACTTCAGTGCTGCTAATGCAGCAAAAAACAGCACAAGAGACAGCTGTTACAAGTTGCTGGTCTTTGCAGCTACAGTGGGTGCTGTGATTCTCCAGTTTTTTGGCTTCACCCCCGGAGGCGCATTCCAGTGTCTCTCAAGACAGATGGATGCCAACAGCTGTCTCCAGTACTGGAACAAGAACACGTTTCTTATTCTTGTTTACTTGAAGAATACTAGCTAGTTGGGACTACATTCCTCAGGTGCTCTGAAGCATTGTGGGATATTTAAAATGGCAGTTCATAGCCAAACAGGGCAGGTGTCATCATCACCAGGGAAACAGTGGGCTCCATCCCCCTCACTCAAAATAAGCATCCTATTTAGACTGTCCCAAGTGTGTGTCCTTACTGGTCATGAGGATACTTATTAAATAAATGCCTTGTTTGCTCGTTCAATGCTTTAACACTATAAATATAGCTTGCAAAGCAGTTTTCTGTGAGTATGAATAAGAAGGACGTGTCACAACTCTATGTGGCTCTCCAGCAACTGTGTTTTCCAGCTGCAAAGTGTTATTTTTGGCCTTCCCTTCTCATTTCGATGAACATCTTGCATTTTTTTTGTTGAATGCCTTGTGTAGACTTATCTGCTCTTGCATTAATCAATGGCAGCAAATGCACCAAAGTCAATCTGTGGTGAGCCAGAAGGCAACAGTTAAGTTTAGCTTGGTCTGATGGATTGTGGCACATTTTTGTTATCTCATCTTCCCCTTTTATTATTTCTGAGAAATTTCTTCCTTCTCCTTTTCTACGCTTCTGCTGAATTTTGTCCAGCAGAGACCTACAAGCAGTATTTCCTTCCGCCATATCTCTCTCTCTCTCTCTCTCTCTCTCTCTCTCTCTCTCTCTCTCCCTCCCTCCCTCTCCCTCTCTCTCTCTCTCTCTCTCTCTCTCTCACACACACACACACACACACACACATTATTATGTCTGCCCCTACACCACACTGGCTTGAGAGCCAGTGTGGTGTAGCGGTTAAGAGCGGTGGACTCATAATCTGGTGAACTGGGTTTGCATTTCCGCTCCTGCACATGCAGCTGCTGGGTGACGTTGGGCCAGTCACACGTCTCTGAAGTCTCTCAGCCTCACTCACCTCAGAGTGTTTCTTGTGGGGGAGGAAGGGAAAGGAGAATGTTAGCCGCTTTGAGACTCCTTAGGGTAGTGATAAAGTGGGATATCAAATCCAAGCTCTTCTCTTCTTCTTCCTTACGCGAGTCAGATCATTGGTCCATCTAGCTAAGTATTGACTGACAGCAGCTCTTCATCAGGCAGGAGATATCTTCCGCTCCTTCCTGAAGATGCCAGGAGTTGAACCTGGCATCTCCTGCCTGCAGTCACACTGGATTCCACCCAACACTGTGGGTGCCCGGCGCATGTGTGTGATGTCACATATCATTGCCGTAGTGGGAGGGTCTGAGGGAGTCCCCCTGCCTCAGCAGAAGGGTCGGACGGAGTGTCCTGACGCAGTGCATTATGCATTGGGTTGCCCAACCGTGCACCCACAGTAAAAAAAATTGTGGGTGGCCTGGCACCCACGGTCCCACAGAGATGGTGCTTAGGTCTGTATGCAAAGCAGATTCTCTACACTTTGCTGTGGCTGTTTCCCAAGGAGAGGAGGAGTCCCCAGCATGTCATCTTGAACTGTGGCAAGATTGTACCCTGGACTGGTGCCAGAAAATAAGGCACTGTCCTTGGTACGTAGGTGTGGCGATCACACAGGGCCCCCGGATGCTTGACAGTCTATTGACCCTGTGCCACCACTGTGATTGCCTCCTCGCTGCCACCACCCCGTTTCTCACGGGGACACACGGAGTCCAGTCAGTTGTTAACATTAACAAATAATCAAGTTTATTTTTAAATGCAGGAACAAGCTTATGGCTTCAGTTAGTTTTTCTTGACAGTTTCTTAATCTTAGTTCCTAACAACTTCAAACTGATTATTCCCAACTATCTATCTGACTCCACCTAACAATTCCTCTCGCTCTTTCACAATACAACTCTACCAACCCACTGCCTATTCCTCCCTCTTCCTTCTTCAACTCCCAAACCTCAACTCTCAACTCCCAAACCTCAACTCACTTTCAAAACCTCCCACTCTAACTTTTACTCCCCCCTTGCATTCTCACTGACCAATCACATCACACCCATTTTAACCCTTTCCTTATGACCCATCCTAGGAGGCAAATGCCACAGTAGGGACAGTTGGCTCTGTTCTACCCCACTGTCAGAGTCCGTGCACCTCTGAATAATTGCTAGGAACTGCAAGTGGAGAAAATGCTCCTGCGTTCAGGTTTGGTTCGCGGGCTTCCAATACCGGCAACTGCTTGGCCGCTGTGAGAAGCAGATGGGCCTTTTGACTGATCCAGCATCGCCCGCCTTGTATTCTTATACGTGAGAAATCAAGAACTGAAATTAATTTTGAGAAATGAACTTGCAAGGTGAAGCGCCGTGGAGAAGTTTCATGATTAGAGCAAACAGAGAGTTGTCTTGTGTGGCCAGTGCACCCAACTTCTCCTATTGGGAAGCGCAGGTGCATGTCCTTCTCTATGTTGCCGTTGGAATCGTGCAGCTAATATTATTTCCTATGCAGCCATTGGTACAAAATCTGCATTTGAATTTAGGAAGCATGAGTGTCCAAGGGGTGTAAATTGCATGTCAGGAGCCCAGAAGAAAACGGATATAGCAGGAGAAATGGTTAACAGGGAGGATAGAAGTACGTGGCCAGTGTTAATTATTCCTGCAGCTGCTTTGAAATCCAGCCATTTTAAATGTGCCTAAATATAGAGTTAAAAGCCTAAATGCATACTCCTGCTTGTGGGCTGAAAACAGCATAATAGCATGGTACTCCAGGGGAATTTCGTTCCCTTATAATAATAATGAAAATGCTTCTTTATTATATGATGTTGACCATGCTGATTCTGTTCTGCCAACTGTGCGAAAATATATTCAGGTACCTTGTTAAGGTTGGATTTGAAGGAGCGTCTCCACCCCCATCATTCTACCCAGACACTGAGGTCCAGCACCGAGGGCCTTCTGGCAGTTCCCTCACTGCGAGAAGCCAAGTTACAGGGAACCAGGCAGAGGGCCTTCTTGGTAGTGGCACCCTCCCTGTGGAACGCCCTCCCACCAGATGTCAAAGAGAAAAACAACTACCAGGCTTTTAGAAGACATCTGAAGTCAGCCCTGTTTCGGGAAGCTTTTAATGTTTGATGTATTATAGTATTTTAATATTCTTTTGGAAGCCGCCCAGAGTGGCTGGGGAAGCCCAGCCAGATGGGCGGGGTATAAATAATAAATTATTATTATTTGAAACTATCAGCCAAGATTTGAAATTTGGTGCATTCCTCCACCTGCCCGGCCTGCTGTCTTGATGCGTCTTCCTCTCCCGCTTGTCTGTTCATCCTCTGATATCTTCAACTGCTTACAGCCTGACTTATGCATAGGCCCTGTTCCCCTCCATTCCGCCTTCCCCCAGCTTTTTGCTTCCTCTCAAGTCCCAACCTCTCAGTTTAGTGTGACACTCGGAAGTCACACTAAGCCATGGTTTAGTGCAATGTGAATGAGCTGCAATGGAGTTAGGCTTCTTAATCCCCACCTCTCCTCTCGCAGAAGATTCTTGCCATGTTGTCTGGACCCACAACTGTGATCAATATTAACTGTGGTTAGTTCTCGCCTTTACATATTTGTAGTTGTGTTTTATCCCCTGTAAGTACAGTGATAACATCTTTTCCCATTCATATTCTTTCTCTCTCCCCCAACTCTCTCTGTAGGTTCCACAGTGGCAAGTGGAAACTGGGGGCTTTTGGACCAGGAAGCAGCTCTAAAATGGACCCAGAAAAACATTGAAAGTTTTGGAGGAGACCCAGGTCAGATTACAATCGCAGCTGATCGCAGCGGAGCAGATGTTTCCAGCATTCACCTGGTTACCGGGACTGTGGATTCTGAGCTCTTCAAGAGGGCGTTGCTGATGGTGAGTACCAATTCTCTCAGATTGTGGTAATGTGGGGGGAGGAGTTGGGTTCAGTTCACACTGAAAGGCAAATCTATCAATGTGCATTTTCTAAAACAAGAACCGAGACACAGTCACCCTTGAAAATTCACTCTTTTGTGAATTTTGCAGGGCAGTTCTTCAGAAGGGTAATGTGTACAAAATTGCATATTCAAGAGTAAATGTGCATAAAAATGCATATATTAGTCAAAATATTATTAAAATGTGTGTATTGGGTAAATTTGTGTATATTATGAGAAATTCACCTCAAAATGCTGCTGAATTTTCATGCAGACTTGCTTAAAAAACGAATTAATGTGAGAATTGAACTTAATAGTGGAAAAATGAGAAATTGATATGTATTCACCCATCCCTTATGGGAGAGTGCCATTCCTCCAAAGACAGCTGCTTTAGTCTAGTTCAGATATATGTGAAACATATGGTAGTCTTTTACCCACAGAAATCTGTTTGTTTAATAATGTTTTATTACTTGGGTTTTTTGGGTTTTTTTTTACACCTATATACATGTTTTCTTCAGCTTCACTCAAGACTCATACACTGTAATACAATTTATATTATACAAGGGTATCACCCACATAAATAAGTTTATATATGCATATCTGGGACCTCTGAGAGGTTGAGGATGAACTCCAGTTATTAACTAAAAACATGCTGGCTCTGGATTTCATAAGGCAGAACCTAATCTGATTAGATTTAGGCAAGTATGCAAGCACAGCAACAGCTGGACTACTTTGCTTGAAACTGTAGATTTTCTCTACATTTAAAAAACAAAGAAAAACCAGGGCATCAGGGAAAAGGTTCTAACTGACTTGGTCTCCTTGTGTTAGTTTTTTTCTTACATGGAATATTTTATGTACGGAATTGTAAAAAAGAAATGATTCTTCCAGCCGCATTCTGAGGTCCAGGGTAGGACTGTACCACCTGATTTTGCTAAGCAAAATAACCCCGGGCTTTGGATTATCTGAAGTTGTTTATCCCGCAGGCTCCTTTGTGTGATGAACTCTGCTAAAGGTCTTGTGTGGTCTGGCCAGGTCAGAGGAAGGCCTGACATTTGGAATAATTTTCCTCAGGGCAGAAGATTAAGATCTGGTAATATTCCAGTTCTATGACCTAAATTGCACGTGATGGTGTGTTGATGTGTATAACTTGTGCCTATTACAGAGTGTGCAATGTGGGGGAAGAACTGCCTTTGACTTGGATAAGAGCCTATAGAAATAGTAGCTGGCCAAACCCAAACCACCTGGTGGATACATGTTTCTTTGTTCTTGCAACCAGAGCGATTTCTGAAAGAGCTTTCCTTATCAGTCGGCATCTATTGCTTTTCACTGTACACTTTAAGCCCCGTCTCCAGGCTCTGTCCCAGAGGACGTAGTCTCTTGTGGACTGAAAAAAATGGCGGTCGCGTTATCTCCCAACAGTGCAAAAGTTTTGTCATTTGAACATGGAGTATCTTAAGTTTCTTCTTGGCCAACTTCTACTTTATCAGGATCAGTTCTCGTGATAAATGAAGGGTGATTCGAACTTGTTCCGTAATATGACAGACCTGCTTTTCTGCTTCCGGTTGTTTGTGTAAGAGTCAGTTTCTCCAGTTAGGGCAAGATAGGAACTGATGCTGTTCCTCAGCCCAAAGCTCAGGCCAGAGTCCTCTATTCCAAGCATGTCTACAATGTCACTGTCATCTTCATTTGATCTTTAAAAAGAAGAAGGAAAAGGTAGTTTATTGCCTGAGATATTGATACAGAATAAGGAACTTCAACTGCCTTAGCTTCTTTGCAGTTTGGCTTAATGCGGTGCCAGAAGATAGACAAATGGGTCTGGGAATGTGCCACAAAATGGGTTTCTGTGTCCCCAGGCCATTTTGTGTTGTGCCACCCATGTTGGTCCTCTCCTGGTCTAACATTTGGACCCGAAGGAAATCAGCACAAACATTTCTGAAATTGGAACTAGAGATGGTTTCTCGTTGAAGAAGAATGGTTTATCCTGCTTTCAAACCTGGTTTCTTTCTTACCCTAATGATATCATTGTGGTGTGTGTTTTTCTGGGTGTGTTTTTTTTGAAGACAGAAATGCACATGCTCCAAGCCATTAAGTTAATGTATCCACGTAGCATTTCCAGAGTGTTTTGGCTGGTTATAAGTAAGTTGGGGACATGTACATATGCTACAAGGCTTTGCTTGACATAAATCATGCAGGCAACCCTTTGTAAAATATAATAACTCTGACATCCACACAACAGAATACAGTGGTACCTCTGATTACGTACTTAATTCGTTCCGGAGGTCCGTTCTTGACCTGAAACTGTTCTTAACCTGAAGCACCACTTTAGCTAATGGGGCCTCCCACTGCTGCCGTTCTTAACCCGAGGTACTATTTCTGGGTTAGCAGAGTCTGTAACCTGAAGCGTTTGTAACCTGAAGCGTATGTAACCCGAGGTACTACTGTACTGTATGAACCAGGCCTCGGTGAGAACATGACTTAGAATGTGCAAAGGGATTGTTAAATTATGGTATCACTGAGTAGGTGTGGGTTTAACAAAATAATCAGCCACTGCTTGTCGTCATCGCCCGAATTTCAGTTTCCAACCCCTTTATTCCCCACCCCGCTTTTCAAATACAGTGGTACCTCGGGTTAAGAACTTAATTCATTCTGCAGGTCTGTTCTTAACCTGAAGCTGTTCTTAACCTGAGGTACCACTTTAGCTAATGGGGCCTCCCACTGCCACCGCACAATTTCTGTTCTCATCCTGAAGCAAAGTTCTTAACCCGAGGTACTATTTCTGGGTTAGTGGAGTCTGTAACCTGAAGCGTCTGTAACCTGAGGTACTACTGTATTTCTTTTAGCACCCCCCTTTTTTGTCTAAAGGTAAAGGGACCCCTGACCATTAGGTCTAGTCATGGCCGACTCTGGGGTTGTGGCACTCATTTTGCTTTATTGGCCGAGGGAGCTGGCGTTCAGCTTCCGGGTCATGTGGCCAGCATGACTAAGCCACTTCTGGTGAACCAGAGCAGCACACAGAAACGCCGTTTATCTTCCCACCGGAATGGTACCTATTTATCTACTTGCACTTTGTGCTTTTGAACTGCTAGGTTGGCAGGAGCAGGGACCGAGCAACGGGAGCTCACCCCGTCTCAGGGATTCAAACCACCGACCTTCTGATCGGAAAGTCCTAGGCTCTGTGGCTTAACCCACAGCGCCACCCGCATCCTTTTTTTTGTCTACAACACCAGAAAAGGAATAAACTAGGCACAGAAGTGTAAATTCTGGAGTCCAAAACTCAATCCTGCTATTGCACATATCATACGAAGCATGAATGTTTTAGCAATCTTATACTGGTCAAACAGAGTACCATATTTTTTGCTCTATAAGACTCACTTTTTCCCTCCTAAAAAGTAAGGGCAAATGTGTGTGCGTCTTATGGAGTGAATGCAGGCTGCGCAGCTATCCCAGAAGCCAGAACAGCAAGAGGGATTGCTGCTTTCACTGCGCAGCGATCCCTCTTGCTGTTCTGGCTTCTGAGATTCAGAATATTTTTTTTCTTGTTTTCCTCCTCCAAAAACTAGGTGTGTCTTGTGGTCTGGTGCGTCTTATAGAGCGAAAAATACGTAATTTATTCCAGTTGCAGAACTGGGGTTTTGTAGCTGCAGAATCTCAGAGCACCATCTGCATTGAAATAGCCCTCCAGACCTTTGTGGACGACAACTCCCTTAATTCCCGACCATTGGGCCTGGACTGATGGGAGTTATAGTTCAACACATTTGAAGGGCACTGAGTTGGGGAAGGCTGGCATCAGCTGCCCCCACCAAACATTACCTCTGCTTATCCTTCCACGAGAAGGTCTTGCTGCGCATCACGACGGGGGTTTCTTGGTTGCTCATCTCTTGATTCCTTACTTCGTTGCTGCTCGTGTGTTGGGTGAGGCAGGGAGTGGTCAGTATGCAGCAGAGGCCATCAGCTACCTCTGAAAGAAGAAACGAGTTGCAAGTCAAAATGGTCTCTGACTTTTGCAATGTTTTTGTTTGTTTCTTGGTTACAATAATAATTTATTATTTATTCCCCACCCATCTGGCTGGGCTTCCCCAGCCACTCTGGGCGGCTTCCAACAAAATATTAAAATACTGTAATACATCAAACATTAAAAGCTTCCCTAAACAGGACAGTCTTCAGATGTCTTCTAAAAGTCTGGTCGTTGTTGCTCTCTTTGACATCTGGTGGAAGGGCGTTCCACAGGGAGGGTGCCACTACTAAGAAGGCCCTCTGCCTGGTTCCCTGTAACTTGGCTTCTCGCAGTGAGGGAACTACCAGAAAGCCCTCGGAGTTGGACCTCAGTGTCCGGGTAGAACGATGGGGTGGAGACGCTCCTTCAGATATACTGGACCGAGGCCGTTTAGGGCTTTAAAGGTCAGCACCAACACTTTGAATTGTGCTAGGAAACGTACTGGGAGCCAGTGTAGGTCTTTCAAGACTGGTGTTATGTGGTCTCGGCAGTCGCTCCCAGTCGCCAGTCTAGCTGCCGCACTCTGGATTAGTTGTAGTTTCCGGGTCACCTTCAAAGGTAGCCCCACGTACAGCGCATTGCAGTAGTCCAAGCGGGAGATAACTAGAGCATGCACCACTTTGGCGAGACAGTCCGTGGGCAGGTAGGGTCTCAGCCTGCTTACCAGATGGAGCTGATAAACAGCTGCCCTGGACACAGAATTAACCAGCGCCTCCATGGACAGCTGTGAGTCCAAAATGACCCCCAGGCTGCGCACCTGGTCCTTCAGGGGCACAGTTACCCCATTCAGGACCAGGGAGTCCTCCACACCCACTTTGCTCCTGTCCCCCAAAACAGTACTTCTGTCTTGTCAGGATTCAACCTCAATCTGTTAGCCGCCATCCATCCTCCAACCGCCTCCAGACACTCACACAGGACCTTCACCGCCTTCACTGGTTCTGATTTGAAAGAGAGGTAGAGCTCTCTCTGGTTATGTTTCTACCCCATCTTTTCAGTTCAGTAACTTCCAGGGCAGCTTACACGGAAAACATGAAAGATGAAATTAATTCCTTAATGTTTTTCTGTCTGAGCTGGCAGAGTTGCTGGAAACTACAAGAGGAGAGGGGTCCTAATTGTGGGTTTCCCACAGCAGGGCTCTTCTTAGGTTCTTGAAAACAGGGATAATGTTGGAAAGATGACTGTGATTTATACAGACCACACTGCTTACAACACAGCTGGAGTAAAGCAAAAACTCTGCTGCTCTTTCGTTTTGTTGCTGAAAAGAGAGAGGCAGTGTGGCGTAATGGTTAGAGTGTTGAACTAGGACCTGGGAGGGCAGGGTTCGAATCCCCACTCAGCCAGGAAGCTCTCTGGGTGACCTTGGCCCATTCAGCATCTCTGTAATATGGGGTGGGGAAACCTCTCTCTGCAAAACAGGCTAGAACTGGCTACAAAATGAGCTGTTGATCACCGTGTCTCTTCTACTTTTTCACATCCTCTATTGCAAACTTAAAAAAGCAAACAGCTTTGAAATGCATGATGAAGAATGAGATTATCACTCTGCCTTTCGGCTGTTGGATGTTTCTATCCACCCAAAATAACCTAAATATAAGTGCGCTGCCTGTTAATATTTATCTAGCGCTAAGCTGTGTGCCAGCTTCCTTTCCCACATTGTGTCAGCCACCAGTGAGTTCTGAGAAAAGGCATGGCTTCTAGGCAAATGTTGTGGCTTCACACTATGCAAAATGCATGCGATATTGGCATTAATGGCCAAACGTTAGCATTGTGTTTCCCCTGCAGGAAGGCTCCGCCCACTTTCGTTCTCTTTGTTCTGAGGGGCACATTTTGCCACTCGGAAGTGGTGCTGCCTTTAGATGGCAAGAGATTGCGAGCGTGCAGTGAGCTTTCAGCATCATAGCGTTCTAATCAGCCTCAGAGCTCACGTAGCTCAGATTACAGGTGTCATGCTTGCAAATAATAATAATGATAATCCATGAGAAGTGCATGGTGGAGACTAGCCCTGCAATGACAATGCCACAAAATACGCTGAGGTAAAGTGGTACCTCAGGTTAAGTACTTAATTCGTTCTGGAGGTCCATTCTTAACCTGAAACTTTTCTTAACACCAGTTAACACCCTGTTCCAACATCAGGGTCTTTTCCAGGGTGTCTTCTCTTCTCATGAGGCGGCCAAAGTATTGGAGCCTCAGCTTCAGGATCTGTCCCTCCAGTGAGCACTCAGGGCTGATTTCCTTCAGAATGGAGAGGTTTGATCTTCTTGCAGTCCATGGGACTCTCAAGAGTCTCCTCCAGCACCATACAGTGGTACCTCGGGTTAAGTACAGTGGTACCTTGGGTTAAGTACTTAATTTGTTCCAGAGGTCCGTTCTTAACCTGAAACTGTTCTTAACCTGAGGTACCACTTTAGCTAATGGGGCCTCCCGCTGCCGCCGCGCCACCGGAGCACGATTTCTGTTCTCATCCTGAAGCAAAGTTCTTAACCCGAGGTACTATTTATGGGTTAGCGGAGTTTGTAACCTGAAGCGTCTGTAAGCTGAAGTGCATGTAACCCAAGGTACCACTGCACATACACAGTTAGCCACCAGTGATATCATTACATAGCCAAATCTCTCTGGCTCTGAATAGTTCTGGGTCATGATCTTGTTCACCTTGGTAGACAGGCGAGTCACAATGAAGGACCCTCTTAAAATCTCTGAATTAGCAGCATTGCAGGGGGTTGGACTAGATGACCCTTGGTGTCCCTTCCAACTTTACAATTCTATGATTTTTATCCTGGGGCTGCAAATAAGGGCGAAGGGTCCTGGGTCAATGCTAAAGCAGGAAAAGGTTCCAGGTTCAGACCCTGGCATGCAGGGCTGGAAGCGTCCCTTGTCTGAAACCCTGGAGAGCTTCTGCCAGTCAGTGCTGGCAATATTGAACTACATGGACTCCATAGTATTATTGTTCTAGATTTATTAGTTGCGTGCTTCATGCAAGACACCCAAAGCAACTGACAAACACTAAAACCAGCTGCAACAATCAATAGAAACCTTCAAAGCTCCACATCCACACAAATAAAAGTCAGGTCCTTTCAGAGCCTGCCCAATCAGAAGAGGAAAGGCAGTTTTCCTAAAATTTAAAATATAGATTTCTAAAGTAGAGGAGTTTAAACAGTTCCCAAAAGCCCACTGTTCACGTAAGAAATGATTGCATATAAGAGTTTGGCGCAATATTGGCACATCCACGAACTTGTGAAGCGTAGGAAGAGAACATCTTGCAAAACTGGATATTTGTTTCCTGCAGACTCATAGTTTGACCCTTGGGTGACGGTTATGCAATGGCCACTACCTAGGGGCGAGCAAATCCTGTCCTTGTGTCTCTGCACATCTTTCAGCACGCTGACATACGAAATTGGATCTGCAGCCTTGTCAAATAATAATAATAAATTTTTATTTATACCCCGCCCTTCCTGGTTCAAAAACTGGGCTCAGGGTGGCTAAATTTAAAACACGTAATTGTAAAAGCAGCATAAAATAGAGTATAAAAACATGAATATCAATAAAATTCAAAGTTCGGAAATCAATTTAGGGGAAATCCATCCAATTAGATGATCACCAGGGCTAGCTAGGTGAATTGGTCCTATTTGGGCCAGTGAGGAGGCCGGGGAGAATTATCTGTGGGGTCTCAGAGAGGGTGATCTTCGTAAAAGGGGAGGGGGAGGGAAGAGAAGGGAAATAAAAGATCAGGCTGAATTCAAATTAAAAGCCAGGTGGAATAGCTCTGTCTTACAGGCCCGATGGAAGGAGGTTAAATCCTGAAGGGCCCTAGTCTCATGGGACAGAGCATTCCACCAGGTCGGAGCCATCACTGAAAAAGCAGAATAACTGAGCATTCCATGGGGATTACCATTTGCAATGGCGCATCATGTTCTCCACTCAAAAGCCAAGGTAACCGTATGAATCAAAGCAGACTTATGGGGTGAGCTGCGTTTCTGAAAGCTTGAAAACGCTTGTTTGTTTTAGAGCAGAACACGCCTTCTTACCGGAATAGTGATTTACGAGGTCCTCAAGGCACTGGAAAGTTTGCCGAGGAGAGATATAATACCAGTTGTTTGGCAGGCGGAAGATTCTGTAATGTTTCACTTGTACGTGCCGGACTGACAACGAATATAAACCTAGAGAAGAAGGGAGAAAAGTCAAACAATCATCCATTTGTCTGGATACTGAGAAACCCGGGAGCAGTTAAAACATTTTAGAGGGATAGAGACACTGCAAGCACACTTTGTTTTTATCCCATTTGGCTTGTCATGCCAACCTCTAAAGAATAATTGGAATCAGAGCTTGGTGGGGACGATTCCTTATTCTAGGCTGCTATGGACGCGAGTGGCGCTGTGGGTTAAACCACAGAGCCTAGGACTTGCCAATCAGAAGGTTGGCGGTTCGAATCCCCGCGACGGGGTGAGCTCCCGTTGCTCGGTCCCTGTTCCTGCCCACCTAGCAGTTCAAAAGCACATCAAAGTGCAAGTAGATAAATAGGTACCACTCCGGCGGGAAGGTAAACGGCATTTCCGTGCGCTGCTCTGGTTCGCCAGAAGCAGCTTAGTCATGCTGGCCACATGACCCGGAAGCTGTACCCCAGCTCCCTCGGCCAATAAAGCGAGATGAGCGCCGCAACCCCAGAGTAAGTCATGACTGGACCTAATGGTCAGGGGTCCCTTTACCTTTATGGATGCCTTGGTACAGCCCCCCCAAAAAAATTCCCAGGATTCCCAAGGAAAAATTGTTAACCTTGCACAGGAATTGCAGGACCTATGGCTCTCCAGATCCCAGATCCATCTAACATGGGATGAAAGTAGCTGTAGGCAGGGCTACATTTTACTCACCCCAGACTCTAGAATCAGCTATACAGCTGCAAATACAGCATTCTAAGTGTGTTTTAAGTACAATTCCCACCATCCCTGACCACTGGTCCTGTTAGCTAGGGATGATGGGAATTTTAGTCCCTAACATCAGGAGGGCTGGAATTTGCCTGTGCCTGGTATATAGTGTGTACGCAGCCATAGTCCAAAACATCTGGACGACACCAAGTTTTTGCGAAGTCTGGTTTAAACTGCCCTTAAGAGGAAGTATCAGACAGAGAAGTGGCAAAAGTTGAAAGCAAAACCTCATTTTCTCACCTTTTGTTGTTTCGCTCTTTCTAATCATGAACGAGCCAGTTCTGGTATTGGGAAGAAGCAGAAGTTCTTCAGCTTTTTCTCTTCCCAGACCTTCAAATAACCAACTGTAGGAGAAGGGAGGCTGGGGTTATAGGAGTGGAAAGGCAAACTGGACTTGTCCACAGAAATGCAGACTTAACTAGGAGAGTACCGTATAATGTATTTTTGGTACTGCTACTTTTGTAAAAAAAAATCACTGCGAATGTAGACGTCCCCCAGTAGCTGGAAAATTGCTAGTTATGTATGGCAAGGGAGATCCCCCCCAAAATATGGTGCTTTGTGCATGTGTAGGAGAGATTTATAAAGGGACGCGGGTGGCGCTGTGGGTTAAACCACAGAGCCTAGGGCTTGCCGATCAGAAGGTTGGCGGTTTGAATCCCCGCGATGGGGTGAGCTCCTGTTGCTCGGCCCCTGCTCCTGCCAACCTTGCAGTTCGAAAGCATGCCAGTGCAAGTAGATAAATAGGTAGGAAGGTAAATTGCGTTTCCCTGCACTGCTCTGCTTTGCTAGAAGCGGCTTAGTCATGCTGGCCACATGACCTGGAAGCTGTAAGCCGGCTCCCTCGGCCAATAAAGCGAGATGAGCGCCACAACCCCAGAGTCGGTCACAACTGGACCTAATGGTCAGGGGTCCCTTTAGCTTTACCTTAGGAGACGGGGAACCTGTGGCCCTCTAGATGTTGCTAGTCTCCAATGCCCATCATTAGGGATGGAGGGGAAATTCAATTCAGTACACACTTTAAGTCATATCTATCAAATTCACACTTTCTGAAACAATACGCAAGCCAAATCACAGTGAAGCAGATTAGAAGGATTTGGGGGTAGCCCTCCTCCTGAGCTGAAGTGTGATGTCAATATTGCCCCAACCAAGTTGAATCAGAGAGTGCTCTGCCCCTCTGTTTTTTCTGTACAGAAAGCAGCATGTATTTCTATCTACCTTATCATCTATCTCTAGGTCCACGGGCTTTGCAAGACGTTGAGGGTGTCCAAAATGTCGCCTGCAAAGCACTGGAAAACTCTGGGTTGTTTTGTTGTTGTTAAAGCACAGCAGTAGGGAGTCTTTCTTCAGCTAAAAGCATCATTTAATTTTTTTTAAACTCCTACACAGCTCTTCTTTATCACCCCCACCCCATCTCTTCAGAACTCCCCTAGCAGTGTTCTAGGGAGTGTTGCGTTGCAAGCAAAGTTTTTTTTTAAAGTGCATGTAAAAATTTACACCGCTCAGCCACCTCTTATTTATTTTAAGGCAGGAAAGAGCAAAATAAGTTCTGCTCCCCTGAGCAAGAGACAACCCACACTCTCCCCACTGCTTATATGGGATGATGGAATCCATTTTGCTTTCCACACAAAACGTTTGGGTACCTCTGCCTGTAAATTCCACCCACTTTGGTCAAAAGATGGGAATGTCATAGTTGGTTTTAGATTCTTCATTATAAGCGAACAAAGAAACACAGAGGTTCATTTTATACAGTGGCACACAAGCCAAATTGCTATATATCCTGACAGGTCCCTATCATCTATCTATCTGTCTATCTATCTATCTATCTATCTATCTATCTATCTATCATCTATCTCTATCATCTATCTATCTATCTATCATCTATCTATCTATCATCTATCTATCTATCATCTATCTATCTATCTATCTATCATCTATCTATCTATCTATCTATCTATCTATCTATCATCTATCATCTATCTATCTATCTATCTATCTATCTATCTATCTATCATCTATCTATCTATCTATCTATCTATCTATCTATCATCTCATCTATCTCTGTCTCTCATCTCTCATCTATCTAATCTATCTATCTATTATCTATCTATCTATCACCATCATCATCATCTATATACAGTGGTGCCCCGCAAGACAAATGCCTCACAAGAGGGAAAACTCGCTAGACGAAAGAGTTTTCCGTTTTGGAGGTGCTTCGCAAAACGAATTTCCTATGGGCTTGCTTCGCAAGACGACAATGTCTTGCGAGTTCCTGCTGGTTTTTTCCCCTTCCCCCCCTTTTTCTAAGCCGCTAAACCGCTAAGCCGCTAATCAGCTGATCCGATCAGCAGATAAGCCGCTAAAAGCCGCTAATAGCACTAATAGCGCTAATCCGCTAATCCGTCAATGGGCTTGCTTCGCAAGACAAAAAAACCGCTAGCCGAAGAGAATCACAGAACAGATTCTTTTCGTCTTGCGAGGCACCACTGTACTGTATCTGTCTGTCTGCCTAGCTTTTTTATACAGATTATGATTATTATCAATTATATTTGTATCCCACTTTTCCTCCCAGGAGCTCAAGTTAGCTTACATAGTTCTCCTCCCCATTTTATCCTCACAACAACCTTTGAAGGCAGGTTAGGACTATAGGCCCAAGGTCATATCGTGAGCTTCGTGGCTGAGTGGCGATTTGAACCCTGATCCCCCAGGTCCCAGTCCGACAGCGCTACCTGGCACATTTATATGACGCACAAAATACAACTGTGCCAAGACAACAGTGGGAGTTTCCTCACCCGTGGTAAACTTTTGCTACACATTTTTCCGGGATGTAGTTTTCTTGACCTGTCGTGAGGGAACGGGCTCTCCACCAGCCTCCTTCACTGCAAGAGAGAGAGAGAGAGATGAAATGCATATTGAAATTCACCGTCATTGTAGCGAAACAAGGCGAGTGGGGAAAATGGTCTAAAATATATCCCTGTGGGTTGTGAACTCCGGCAGACATATGAGGGATAAAGGTGATCATCAGTGAAACTACTAGACTTCCTCTTTCCACCCGTTGTATAAAAAAAGAAACTCAGTAAAGTTAATGAGACTTCCTGTTTTCAGATGAGGTAACATCTCCCCCTTCCCCCCGAATCGTATGTCAGCTGCTCATTTCGCTGTTGTCTCTGCTGGAGATTTGCAATTTACAACTCTGTCATCTGTCTGGAATACCCACATGCCCGTTACAAGAGGAAGATTGTTTCTCTGTGCTACTTTAGGTCAAGAATGAGGAATCTCAAGTCCAGTGACCTAATGTGGCCCTCCAAGCCTCTCTGTGTGGCCCTCAAAAGTCTCCCCAGGCCACACACCAGTGTAAACTAGAGATGCATGTCAGGGCAAAAATCTTAATTTCACATCCATTTTAAAAATATTTGGGAATGGCTGACCATTCAATAGGATGCACTCACTTTACATTGTTTAAATAAAAAGAATAAAGTAAAGGTGATGGCATTGTTAGCATATTAATAAGCATTTCCAAAGAATGACACACACATTCTAGGGATAAAATAGGGCTGCCATACGTCCAGGTTTTCCTGGACACATCCGGGAATCAGACTGAAAAATGGTGGATTTTTGCTGAATAGGCAATATGTACGGGAAAACCCCGACGTATGGGAAATGAATTGAAGAATACACTGTCCTTGGGTTGCTTAAATGTTAAAGTTATAAGGAAGCCACTGTGATTGTTCACATGCTAACTTTAGCAGGGCCTGAATGCTTTGGGTGATATTTAACTAAAAATCCATACTAAATAGCGCCAATGAAATCGACAAACTCAAGCAAGTCGTGACTCATTCAAGTCCATTGTTTTTGGTGGGTCAACCCCGAGTATGTCAGCCTGATACCATCCTGTATAGTAAAGGTAAAGGGACCCCTGACCATTAGGACCAGTCGTGGACGACTCTGGGGTTACGGTGCTCATCTCGCTTTATTGGCCAAGGGAGCTGGCGTACAGCTTCTGGGTCATGTGGCCAGCATGACTAAGCCGCTTCTGGCGAAACAGAGCAGCGCACGGAAATGCCATTTACCTTCCCGCTGGAGCAGTACCTATTTATCTACTTGCACTTTGACGTGGTTTCGAACTGCTAGGTTGGCAGGAGCAGGGACCGAGCAACGGGAGCTCACCCCGTCACGGGGATTCAAACCGTGGCCTTCTGATCAGCAAGTCCTAGGCTCTGTGGTTTAACCCACAGCGCCACCCGTGTCCCATCCCATATACACCATCCTGTATATTTGACTGCAAAGCTGGGATCTTTGCAGAAACTTTTCAAGCCCCAGTATAACTGATTCTAACAGGCAGACTGTTGAAGGATAGGGGAAGTAACATTTTCTGTAGCTCTCGGTACAGAGGTTGGCAGCATAGCCCCATGGCCTGTTCTCTCATTTGAGTTACAGCTTTTGGCCCGGGCTGCAAGTTCCCTGAGCATTTTTTCGTGCCTCAGCAGAATCAAAACAGGAAAAGGAAAGTTCCACTAAGTGTTGACTTTCACGCTTGTGGGCTACGGTCTCCATTGCGTGATTGGTACACAACAGGTATATTTGAGCAAAATCCACCTGATTTTTTATTTCTTTATAGACAAGCAAACGCCCGTTATGAGCAAGGCCCTCTGAATCACCTGAGACATGCAAAACACCTCAGAGCCCTAACCCCTTAATAGCGGAGCTTTCCTTGTTGCCCAGTTATTTACAAAACAGAGACTTTCAGTTGTTTCTTACACGTAGGAAAAGTGACTTCACCCCCTCAGTTTCATATGCGGAGATAGAGAGGAGGGGGAATTTGTTGGAAACTACTTAAATCAGTTGCCGTTGGTAAGGTTCGAAAACCATTTTCTCCCCCAGCTCAAATGGACTAGAATCTTGAGAGTTGTATGTTTTATTTCCAGTAGCCCATGGGAGCCCTTTGGGTCTCCTCTTCAGACCCTCACATGTCCCCTGACCGCTGATGCTGCAAACCAATTTTGCTGCCGCTACCAATTTTTGTGGCACGAAGGAGATGGGGACGCCTACCCAAAATCGCACTTCTCGGCAGCACAGCATTGAATAACGTGAATTTCTCAGCTGTCCTTCAACTTAATGCAAACCTCTTCTTTTTTTGAGAATGAAATAGGAAGGTACTCACTCTGATATTACACGCAATTTTTCTCCGACGTGAAATATAGGTTGGCTTATATCCGGATCAGGGTAGTTGTCAAGGACAGCAAGGAAGTCACTTCTATGGCCTGAAGAAGAGTGAAGGATGCAAAATATGAAGTCAATATGTTCACCAGAATCCAGTCATAACCTTGGTGCATCCAAGGCCTTGACCCAGTATACCTGAAGGAGCATCTCCACCCCCATAGTTCAGCCCAGACACTGAGATCCAGCTCCGAGGGAGAGAGCCTTCTCGGTGGTGGTGCCCGCCCTGTGGAACGCCCTCCCATCAGATGTTAAAGAAATAAACAACTATCTGACTTTTAGAAGACATCTGAAGGCAGCCCTATTTTGGAAGTTTTTAATGTTTGATGTTTTATCGCTTTACTATCATTATTATTAATACTCTGTTGGGAGCCGCCCAGAGTGGCTAGGGAAACCCCACCATATGGGCGGGGTATAAATAATAAATTCTTATTATTATCGCAGAATAATATGTTTCAGAAGATGTGGGCCAAAGTGAATCCTAGTACAGTGGTACCTCGGTTTATGAACTTCCGTTCTTAGACCGAGGTAAAGTTCACAAACCGGGACACTACTTCCAGTTTTGTGGAGTTTGTAAACCGAATCATTCGTAAACAGAACTGTTCTTAAACCAAGGTACCACTGTACTTCATTTCTGATAGATACAAATTCAGTACCTAAGTCTGGTGAGAGATGTTGACGCCTCTCTGGAAAGGTCATCTTTTGAACGGGAAGCTCTACCTTTAATATCTGTTGTCGGGGGGACTCAGTCCCTGTGGTGACTCAGTGGGAAGATAAATGCACTCTGCTCATGCCCAAGGTTCCCTTGCATTTATGCTTACCTCACATGTTCCTAAGTTGAGCCCTAGCACTTAAAATACAAAACTCCCGTGGCCGTGTTGCCTCATGCACATGGAGTCCCCTCAAAGGATCCTGAGAACTGTAGTTTGCTCCTCACAGAGCTCCAGTTCCCAGCACCCTTAAAAAGAAATCCAGTTTCCAGGATTCTCTGGGGAAAGCCATGTGCTTTCACATTGGCAATGTGATCTTAGTCTAACATAATGAATTAACTGCACCTCTTAAATGCTATTCAGACTGCCCACTAACCCTCTCTTCCCAACTGGTTCTCAAAGGGTCTGGCAGGAGAGGATGGCAAAATTCAAGGACAATCAAAGAAAAATTTAAACATTTCAGTGTGGTACAGTTTAGTAAAATATACTGTAATCGTTATTAATTTTGTACAACATGTAGCTGTTTTCTGGATGTCTCATGGTAGTATTATAAAGTAGTTGTATTCTATGGGAGATATATATATATATATATAGAGAGAGAGAGAGAGAGAGAGAGACAGATAGATTATTAAAATTTTATATTTCTCATATATATATATATATATATATATATATATATATATATATATATATATAATTTTCAGCTTTTGCAAATATTTTGACAAGAAAAAACAAATCTTTACACATCTAATTTACCTCCCCCTCGACTTCCCTCCTTTCTTTGGTTATTTGTTTCTTCATATCCAATTCATACATATTTACAAATTTTCCCTTGTCTTCCCCTTAATTGTCTCTTACTGCACGTGTTCGTATCAGTCTGACAAATGTTTTAATTTATATACAATGGGTTTTCAAAGAGTCAATGAATTTTCCCCATTCTATTTAAAAAAGTCTCCCTTCTTGATTTCTTGTTCTTCCGGCGAGTTTCACCATTTCTGCATATTCCATTCATTTTAATTGCCAGTCTTCCTTCGACAGAACTATTTCTTCCTCCCATCTTCTGTGTTATAAATCGGACACTGCTAGGAGTTGTTTCTTTTTGTTTTCCTTTTTTTATCAATGAAAAATTCAGTGTGGTGAAAGCAAATTTTTGTTCTGAAAGTGTGGCACAGAGAATTTTTTTTTGAGAACCATTAGAGGCCCACATTACCCCTACCCGAGAGCTGCATAAAATCCTGTCAAAACCCTGTTTATTTGCCATTAATTATGTGGCACCTGAATGCCATCTCCCAAAGCCTAGCTGGCAACGCATTTCAGGCACATATTCAGCCCTGTTCACTACTAAGACTAGGCCTGCTATTGCCACGATAGCTGCTATCTCCTGTCTCTGGCTGAATATTTATCCTGGGCCGCTACAATCTAATCAGACGATGCCACGTTGATTTTCTTATGTCAAACAAGCAGTACATCTTTATCTTGCCAATAGTCTAAAAATAGTTTGAGGCTTAAAAATAGCACAGGGCGGAAATGCAAAACCACAGGAAGTCAGAAAAATCAAGGTCGCCTTCCTCTTCAGTTAGCAGTTGGGCTGGGTACCTCTTGACTTGGCTAGCTCCTCTGCCAGCAGCACAGCTGCTATCAACAGAGAAAACAAGGACACCTTCGTCATAAAGGCACAAGATAACATTTACATGTCCTGTTTGCTCATGTGTAAATTTATCGGGAAGTGAGGTTGTAAGGAGAGACCACAACATAGTGCTTTACATTCAGGAGGGGGTTTGTAGTCCATCCTTGGTGCTGTACCATTTTTGCTTGTTTTCTTCTCCCTCCCAATACATTTTCCTTTTCTGCTGTGTGTCTCTAGGCTGTTAACCTGGGGACAAAAACTGTCCTGTTTGCAGTGATCTGTAAACTGCTCTGGGAGACTCTTTTTTTTGGGGGGGGGCCTAAAGAACAGGATGATGGTGAATATATTGGGCAATTTCAGTAGCTCAACAGCACAGTTCAGAATGTAAGAAGGCATCATTTTCCATTCCACCCTGTATTAGCCGCATACGGCAATGTTTCCGTTCTCCTGCAGTTCACCTCCCTCTAAAAACTACATTGCTCATCTCACTGTCTGCTGTAATGACATTATGTAACTTATATAATTTACATAACCACATAAATTAAGCTGCCATTATGCTATTCCACCCCGTTCATTTCAGTGCAAAGAAAGCATAGTGCAAATCGGAGTGAGGAAGCGATGAATTGCCTATTGTTTCTGGACTAAGAGCAACAATGACAGTGGATACCAATTGTATTTGCTGGAGCGATTTCCATAGTGGACATGGGTCAAATAAGCAAACATTGGGAACTCACCCACCCTGACATCTCAGGTTAAGATGACCCAAGAGCCTGTCAGGGTTTTGTAACCACCCATTGCACCAGATTTTGTAGCCAGTGGCACTTGTGAGCAGGATATTCTTGCATAGTTGCTGGCCTTGTTTAGCGCATGGTGAGCCTCAGTCCAGAATATCTGAAGGAGTGTCTCCACCCCCATTGTTCTGCCCGGACAGTGAGGTCCAGTGCCAAGGGCCTTCCGGCGGTTCCCTCACTGCCAGAAGCGAGGTTACAGGGAACCAGGCAGAGGGCCTTCTCAGTGGTGGCTCCTGCCCTGTGGAACACCCTCCCACCAGATGTCAAAGAGAAGAACAACTACCTGACTTTTAGAAGACATCTGAAGGCAGCCCTCTTTAGGGAAGCTTTTAATGTTTGATGCATTACTGTATTTTAATATTGTGTTGGAAGCCACCCAGAGTGGTTGGGGAAGCCCAGTCAAATGACAGGGTATAAACAATTATTATTATTACAGCCCCTCTCCACACACCCAAACCTTGACTCTAGCCCTTTCCTGAGAGACTCCAAAAAGGATACTAAAACTCTGAAAACTAATGGAAAGCAAGTGGGATCTGCGAGAAAACATTGCTATGTGGAGTGATCCTGTTCAGATTTCTGGTCAAGCAGCCAAGCCCGCCTCCAGGATATTCCATTCCACTCCCCACCCAAGTTCTTTTCTCCCTCATCCCAGTATTTAGCATTATGTGGAACGTAGTCCTCATTGTTGCTTATTTCTTATCCTTTGCACAGGTGTGTGTTTCTCTAAAGCAGGGGTTAGCAAACTTTCATAGAATCATAGTGGAAGAGACCACAAGGGCCATCGAGTCCAACCCCCTGCCAAGCAGGAAACACCATCAGAGCACTCCTGACATATGGTTGTCAAGCCTCTGCTTAAAGACCTCCAAAGTAGGAGACTCCACCACACTCCTTGGCAGCAAATTCCACTGTCGAACAGCTCTTACTGTCAGGAAGTTCTTCCTAATGTTTAGGTGGAATCTTCTTTCTTGTAGTTTGGATCCATTGCTCCGTGTCCGCTTCTCTGGAGCAGCAGAAAACAACCTTTCTCCCTCCTCTATGTGACATCCTTTTATATATTTGAACATGGCTATCATATCACCCCTTAACCTCCTCTTCTCCAGGCTAAACATGCCCAGCTCCCTTAACCGTTCCTCATAAGGCATCGTTTCCAGGCCTTTGACCATTTTGGTTGCCCTCCTCTGGACACGCTCCAGTTTGTCAGTGTCCTTCTTGAATTGTGGTGCCCAGAACTGGACACAGTACTCCAGGTGAGGTCTGACCAGAGCAGAATACAGTGGCACTATTACTTCCCTTGATCTAGATGCTATACTCCTGTTGATGAAGCCCAGAATTGCATTGACTTTTTTAGCTGCCGCGTCACACTGTTGGCTCATGTCAAGTTTGTGGTCAACCAAGACTCCTAGATCCTTTTCACATGTACTGCTCTCAAGCCAGGTGTCACCCATCTTGTATTTGTGCCTCTCATTTTTTTTGCCCAAGTGCAATACTTTACATTTCTCCCTGTTAAAATTCATCTTGTTTGTTTTGGCCCAGTTCTCTACTCTGTCAAGGTCGTTTTGAAGTGTGATCCTGTCCTCTGGGGTGTTAGCCACCCCTCCCAGTTTGGTGTCATCTGCAAATTTGATCAGGATGCCCTTGAGTCCATCATCCAAGTCGTTGATAAAGATGTTGAATAAACTTTCTCAGCACGGAGCCGGTCCACTGTCCTTCAGAACTTGTGGGGGGGCCGGACTATATTTTTTTTGGGGGGGGGAATGAATGAATTCCTATGCCCCACAAATAACCCAGCGATGCATTTTTTTTTAAAGCACACATTCTACTCATATAAAAACACCAGGCAGGCCCCACAAATAACCCAGAGATGCATTTTAAATAAAAGGACACATTCTACTTGTCATGTAAAAACATGCTGATTCCCGGACCATCCGTGGGCTGGATTTAGAAGGTGATTTGGCTGGATCCGGTCCCCGGGCCTTAGTTTGCCTACCTACCCCTGCTCTAAAGGTTTTTTCTTTTCTTTTTGGCATTTCTTAAAACTTTGGGAACAACCAAGCCACAGGCCGGGCTTGACCTTACGATTTAAAGGTAAAGAAGATCTTTGTTCTTTTGCGTAAATGTGTTCTTTTTTAAAAAAAAGTCTTATAAAATCTTTTCACACTTAGCAAATGCACTCCTTGATTTTGGTATGAGATGCAGAGGCAGATTAGGGGAATGCAACCAGTTTTGACTGGGCTGGGCGCAGAGCCTCAGGGGTGCCAGAACTATGAAATAGAATGGAAGGTGAGAGGGGTGGGGTGTGAATTTTGGCATCGCACAGGTTGCCCCTGAAATTTGAGCCCCCAAGGTCTGCGAGATGCAAACTATATAGCTTGCAAGTGATGCATTAAAAGTGTGAAGCACCCAAGAGCTAAGATTTAGGATCGGGGCAATGCTCAGGTTTATTGGGTGTGTGTGTAGGTAAGCAAGCCCTTAATGAAATCCACAAGCCCCCCACCCCGTTTTGACCAAACTCTGATGGAACTGTGATTTTAATTCCCCATCATGTCATAGTGTCACTCTGTGATATGGAGGGAAATTAAAATGTGATCCTGCAACTGTGGGGGCCTTGTGGGAAGTTAAAATGGCAGCTCCCCAACTCAGCTGCCCAATTGATTCGAGTCCTGTTTGAGGGGGGTCCCAGGTCAGAGTCAGTAGTGGGACTTGTTGGAGGTTTGGGATGCTGACAATTGCCTGAGGCCACTACAGTGTACCTCGGGTTAAGTACTTAATTCGTTCCAGAGGTCCGTACTTAGCCTGAAACTGTTCTTAACCTGAAGCACCACTTTAGCTAATGGGGCCTCCTGCTGCTGCCGTGCTGCCGGAGCACGATTTCTGTTCTCATCCTGAAGCAAAATTCTTAACCCAAGGTACTATTTATGGGTTAGCCGAGTCTGTAACCTGAAGCGTATGTAACCCGAGGTACCACTGTATATGCTGATGCTGTCTCTGAAAGACCTTTTTTTTTTTTGCTCATGGCATGTCATGTTCATCAACAATTTATGGTCTCCCTTTCTCTTCCCACTCCTCCTCCTCCGAAATTGTAATTTAATTTAATTTAAGCACACTTACCAGATTGCCAGGATGCGATATTTATCTCAGGTGTGGTTTTTGTTGTTCTTATAGTGTTCCCCATTGTTCTTCCTTCAAAGTGCGAGCGTCAGAGCTAAAGTAGCAAAGGCAGATGCAAAAGCTTCAGGTTAGCACCTGCTTTGCTTACTAACATTTAGTAGCTTGTTAGAAGAAGAAGAAAGCAGACACATACTTTGCATTGATTCTTCTCCTTAATTATTTGATGTTCTGCATGTGTCTGAGAAACACATGCATTTGCTTAAGTTCTCACAACTTCCCTGAAGTTGTCACAACAGTGGCCCGAAAACCGCAACCAGAAACGTTGCCAAGAACTGATGTATAAAACAGTATTTTCCACCGATGTTGTATTTGCATAATAGGAAGTTGCCGTCAAAGCATGAAAAGAGTGTGTGTGAGTTTGGGGGCACCAGGGACAATAAGACGTCAATATACTTAGTCTACGCAAACTCAGGCATACAAAATACACACTCTGTCTCCCCAAATCAGTCTCTTTTCTCCAGGGTTTCCCCCCTTCCATTCTGCCTCAGTTTGCTCTCTGTTGAACCACAGAGGGATGGAAACCATTCCCTGAAATATATCCACATACCCTCAAGAATTAAAACAGACAGCGCTGGTTTTATAAGACACAGCTTAGTTTCATAACAATTTCAGCAAGAGACGGAGCCTTGGTTCAGATTTTAACACAGACTCGCCTAATTTGCACTCCCCAAAGCAATATGCAGACTGAAACACAGATAGCCTTCAAAGCCCACACTTCTACGAATTTTGTGATTCTCTGACCGAAAATGTGTGCAAAAATGTGTAAATCAGGAGAGAGTCTGCGTGGGAATTGTCCCCCACCCCCAAATGGCCTATGAAAAAGTCGCTGGCAGACTAATAAACTAAAAGGCTGAAAAGTCCATGGAGTCAGTGTTATAATATACCAGACTGAATGGTGGGGAACTTCTGATGCCAGCTCTAAGAGGTCTATTTGTGGCTAAGGTTATTTCTCAGTTGACATAGGGTGTAGAAATCTGGGGCATTTTGAAGGCAAAACAGTTGGAGATAATACAGAACAGATTTATTTGCTCTTTATTGGGTCTCCCACCAAGAGCACATGTGACTGGAGTAATTCCAAATTTATTTTATGTTGGAGGCTGTTATCTTTTATTTTTTAAAAAACTGAGACCTTTGGTAAATGTAGTGGCAGAACTGTGTACAGAAGGGCAGCCTCATTCATTCTCCCCATACACCCGGATAGCTATCAGTAAATTGTTACTGGGGAAATATGGACTTGACTGAGAGATGCATTTTGCTGCGTAAATGCAGCTTACAATGCAATATTAAAGCACAGCTCTTAAGAGCCGTCTGCAGAATAATACACGGACACCATGATTTTATCCAGATTTTCCAGTACTTTGCCTGCTTAAAATCGCACTGTGGGGAAGAGAAATACTTATTTGAGGACTTTTTCTCTGCAAAATAGTTACAGCCCTGGATTTTTTTGGACTATGAAGTCTAATTTTCTGGAAGGAAGATTCAAGAAAATCCCCAGAGATTAGCCCTTTGTAGAAGACACCAAACACTACATGTTATACTGTAAATTGTATGAAACAGACAAAAATAATTAGAGAAATCTTTAATGGTGGTTGTTCCTCGCAGTAATATGGAAAAGGGTAAATATCTGTTGTCCAGTTCAGACAGGTATGTAACATTTAACACAGCTGTATTTGTAGTGAGACAATATCAAGTTGCCTCCTTTGAGATATAAGATTCTGTTTTCCCTGTATATTTTATTCCTTATATGGGCCAAGTTTTTATTTTGATGTAATAACTCTTTTAATTTTTGGTCACACGTTTCTTCTGGGCTACAACCAGCATGTGGTTTCTTCATTAATAATTTTGCATGTAAATCCATATGTTAGTGAAGATAACATACAAAAATAAAAAATGTATTAGGGGAAACTGCAAACGAAAACGCACACTAAAACGCCGGCAAACTTTTTTTTAAGAGGACTTAAAAATATTGCAAACTCATGCTGAAATGTGGTGAAAGAAGATTTGAAAAATGAGAAATTGATAGGCACTAAAATTGCAGGATCGCCTTATATCATATGAGCGCACCCAGCTGCTTTGATCTGCAGAACAGGCACTGATAAACGTGCCACATAATACTCTTCCTACAGTTGTAACAAATTGATATTTTAGTGTGGCAGCAGCTACACTTTGGAAGTTCCTGCCTACTGACATCTGTCAGGTGCCATTGCTGTATGCTGTTTGACACCTACCTATAATATTTTTGCTTAGGCGAACCTATCCGGACATATTAATGTTGTGCTTTAATCTCTCTCTCTTTTAGATATACTTTTAATATCAACTATTTAAAAACCTTATTAATTGTATCTGACTGGCTTTTTAAATTGATAATTTTAATATTTCTTGTAAACCGCTTAGGTTTAAAACCAATCAGCTGGTAATTTTTGTCAAATAAATAAATACGTATTGGCGTATTTATCTGTTCCAAATTCCAGCTCTGGTTTTTCATCAGCCTATAGGGACTTTTACTTACTCTGTCGGGGTCTCACCCAGTTACCTTGAAAGCCCAAGCTACTGTTTCGTTCCATTCCAAATCTTCATCATACTTTTTGGGAAAAGGTATGTATAGACTCCCTTGTTCTGTGGGATTTTATCTGATGCAGGATTGATTGTTTCATCATTTATAAATGTTATTATCCTGCCCTCCAGGTCAGCTGAAATTCTTTTCTTAATTGAAAGAAAAAAGCTGAAAGCCTAACCAGACTTACTTGAGAGTAAGCCCCATTGAATCCATTGGGAGTTACCTCTGGGTTAACTTGACTAGGCTTGTGCTGTTAAAATACTAGCAAAAGGCAGCAACAAAATGAGGAAAAAAGGATGCAACTGGTCTTTGCCGAATCAGGCAGTTGGTACATTTAGCTCAGTGCAATGTCTACGTTTTCAGAAAAGGTTTCAGAAAGGGAGTCTCTCTCAGTGACACCTGAAGATGCCAAGAGATGACTCTTCTACATGCATCTATTAAGTCATATTATATTGTAGTGAAAATAGCATAACAAAGATGCATTGTATCAGGAGAACTTGCCCACTAGAATGTGTTCATTAGTCAAAACGGCAGACAGGAATGGGTTTATTGGGAGAAATCTGTACTACAATGCTGGCGAATTTTCACGAGAGTTTTCAAAGGAACAGAAAATTCGCAAATGGCTGCAGAAATACAGAAAGCTGGATTTTCAGACTGGGGAAAATGAGAAATGGAGAGAACAGAAATTGAGAGGTCCACCCCTAGTCAGGGGTGATGGAGGTTTGTGTAACAACAGATGGAGGGCACCAGGTTAGATATAAGGCTGCTAGGAACTACCAAGGCAGGATTCAATCCTGAGGTCGAGGTGGAAAGTTCTCCACAGTGACCCTCCAGGAGGTGAAAAGGGGCTTCTAAACTTGCCTCTCCAATTGCATAGAGCAGACCCTTAAGGATAACAGGAGATCTCCAGCCAGACTTGCTGCCGAATGAGCATCGATCTCATTCCCACCCACCAGTTGTGTACACACCCTGCCTCCCTAGAATCCTAGGAAATGTAATTTACCCATCACAGACCTAGAATTCCCAGCACCCTTAACAAACTACAGCTCCAGGATTTGGGCAGGGGGGTGCTTTAAATGTATAGTGTCTTTTTTTAAAAAAAAAGTAATTCATTTCAGAGGTAGTCAGGAAAATGGACTCCCTCTCCCAAGCCAAAAGTGGGCTTGGAGAAGAAAGAAAGGGCTCTAGAGAGAGTGGTCAGCTTCAAGATACTGGAGTGAAATTGCCTCTCGTATCTCCCATTGTGACCTTGTCAAGACATGCAAAGTATTCTGTGAAATGCAGGGCTTTTATTGTTCGTTTAACACGTTCACCGAAGGGCTTCTTACTCTGCTTTGGAACAGGAAGTTAATGCACCCGTTTTTCTCTGTGCGTATGTCTTGCAATTTGCAAAGGCAATTTGAAAGGGGCTGTTTGTGGTGTGGAAATTCACCCTGCTTTTGCCTCTGCTGAATGGGTTTTGCAGGCTTTTTTTTATGGCTTCGGAAACCTGCAAAACCCACTTAGCCAGAGGCAGCGGTGCGACGAAAGAAAAATGTGTGCATTATATACCATGGGAAGTGATGTGCCGCTCAAACCGCTTCTGACTTTCTTAAAACAAGCAAGTGAAAACGGTTTTCTGCCTCCATCCTTGGGGCCAAACGGGACATCCCAGACGCAGCCATGTTTGCTGCCCACTTGCCTGCCTATTCCATTTTGAGCCCCTTCCCTTCCCTTCCCTGCCCCTTCCCTGCCTAATACATTTGGGGAAGCGGGCAAGAACAGCTCTTCTGCATCAGACCAGTGGTCCAAACCCTCCAGCATTCTGTTCTCACAGCGGCCAACCAGAAGCACAAAGGAATCCTGCACACAGACCGCAAAGCACAGCAGCCCTTTCCCCTCCATTCTGGTATTCTGGTATTCAGAAGCCTCACTGCCTCCGACAGAGCACAGGCACGAGGGTTGGTCACCTTGGCTATAGCCTTATGCTCCTTTAAAGCCTGCCAAACCAGAGTCCATTGCTGGTTTTAACCTTTAAAGCTCTCTACGGCTTGGGACCCTCGTACCCACGGGACTGCCTCTCCTGGTATGTCCCGCGGAGGACCTTACGGCCTTCAAACAAAAACATCTTGGAGGTCCCAGGCCACAAGGAGGTTAGGCTGGCCTCAACCAGAGCCAGGGCTTTTTCGGCTGTGGCCCCGATCTGGTGGAATGCTCTGTCACAAGAGACTAGGGCCCTGCGGGACTTGACATCTTTCCACAGGGCCTGCAAGACAGAGCTGTTCCATCCGGCCTTTGGCCAAGGCACAGCCTGACCCCCTCCTTTGGTAATCCTCACAGAACTCTAGCCCAATTGTTGCCATTAATTTGATTTTGAATTGGTTTTAAAATGAATTGATTTTAGAATGCTGTGTTACTTTTATTGTTGTTAGCCGCTCTGAGCCCGGCTTTGGCTGGGGAGGGCAGGATATAAATAAAAGATGATGGTGATGATTACATCCTGTAAATTCCATTGTGCAAAGAAGTAGTTTATCTTGTCTTTCCCCCTCCAAATCTAAAAGCAGCAAGAAGGTCTGGGCAGAGAGTCACCCAGAAGGTCAACAGGGCAAGGCAATTGGAGAATGCGCCTCCATCTCCTTCCTGTTCACACTGCTTGGATGCTCAAGGAGAGTGCGGGAGCCACAGGGCCCCCTGTAGGGAATTTAGGCCTCGGCAGACACACCTGTCCTTTTCTTTCTTTCACCCCAGCCCCGATACAGTGTCCCCCAAACTGGGGTCTCCAGCTGTTTTTGGACTACAACTCCCATCATCCCTAGCTAGCAGGACCAGTGGTTGGGGCCGATGGGCATTGTAGTCCAATAACAGCTGGAGATCCCCCAGCAGTTTGGGGGACACTGCTGTATGTGACGGGTGAGGGAAGGGAGGTAGCTCGGTGCCAGAACATCTCTGCCTTTTGTGCGGAAGGTCCCAGTTTCTTTCTCCAGCATCTCCATCAGAGGCTCAGGATGTCCCCCTGCCGGAGAGCAGCTGCCAATCAGTGTAGATGATACTGAGCTACATGGACCAAAGGTCTTATTCCATATACAGCAGCTCCCTATGAACCAGGCTTTGCAGGAAAGCGTGTGAGGCATTGGTTTAGCTCCCACCTCGCCCACTGCTTTCAATGGAATCGGTGAATACAGAGTTGTGGTTGCCTGCTATCCAGTTTTGGCCTCATAGAATCATAGAATGATAGAGTTGGAAGAGACCACAAGGGCCATCGAGTCCAACCCCCTGCCAAGCAAGAAACACCATCAGAGCACTCCTGACATATGGTTGTCAAGCCTCTGCTTAAAGACCTCCAAAGTAGGAGACTCCACCACACTCCTTGGCAGCAAATTCCACTGTCGAACAGCTCTTACTGTCAGAAAGTTCTTCCTAATGTTTAGGTGGAATCTTCTTTCTTGTAGTTTGGATCCATTGCTCCATGTCCGCTTCTCTGGAGCAGCAGAAAACAACCTTTCTCCTTCCTCTATGTGACATCCTTTTATATATTTGAACATGGCTATCATATCACCCCTTAACCTCCTCTTCTCCAGGCTAAACATGCCCAGCTCCCTTAGCCGTTCCTCATAAGGCATCGTTTCCAGGCCTTTGACCATTTTGGTTGCCCTCCTCTGGACACGTTCCAGTTTGTCAGTGTCCTTCTTGAACTGTGGTGCCCAGAACTGGACACAGTACTCCAGGTGAGGTCTGACCAGAGCAGAATACAGTGGCACTATTACTTCCCTTGATCTAGATGCTATACTCCTATTGATGAGGCCCAGAATTGCATTGACTTTTTTAGCTGCCGCGTCACACTGTTGGCTCATGTCAAGTTTGTGGTCAACCAAGACTCCTAGATCCTTTTCACATGTACTGCTCTCCTCGTTGAGGAGCTTCTTCCTTGCACCAGCCTAAAGAACTGACAAACCCCCCACAACCTTCTCTCAAGCAGAACTGCCACAGCCTCCTTGGGTTGTGCAAGAACGCTCAACGTTGCTGTGTGGCAAGGGGCTAACGCGGTCCTGGATTCCAGCAGAGCTTACCTTGTGTTTAGATGCCAAGCATAGTGTCCTAGCCCTCTTCCTTTGCCTCTTCCTTTCACCAGCGGCGCCTGGCTTCCATGTCGCTTGGAAAATGCCAGAGGGGAAAACAGGTTCGGTTCTGATGCACACAGCCGAGCGAAGTGAGGCTTTTGGAGAGTTTGGCAGCCTATCGTGCAGCCCCGTTCTTGCTAAACAAGGTGCATACTTCCTCTGTGAGAAATAAGGAAGGGCTCCGCGTATTGCACGAGATAAGTTCCTGTTGCTGGTTGCTAGCTGGGCTGGGAGGTGGTCTGGGGCACTTTTGCTCTCCTTTTTTGACAAGCTGTTTCCATGTCAAGTTTTGGGGGGCCTGCGGCGGTGCAAGCGGCGGCTGTGGCTGTATGAAAAGCAAAGGAAGCATACGAAACCTTTGTGCACTACAGGTTTCCAGTGCCTGTGGCTCGCTTGTGCCGTTTATGTATTTATAGCTTGCTGCAGGCCTTCCTTCCTCCCCAGAGCCCAGAATGGCATGTTGCATCATGATACTCAGCTGTGCTCAGCCCAGAAAACTGGCATTGTGGGCATGCAGAAAAGCAAGCTTCGGTGTCAGGGATCATAGAATTGTAGAGCTGGAAAGGAACCCTGAGGATCCCCTAGTCTGGAATTTCCCAAACTTGGGTCTCCAGTTGTTGGACTAAAAATCCCATCATCTCTGACCGCTGGTCCTGCTAGCTTGGGGTGATGGGAGTTGTAGTCCAACAACAGCTGGAGACCCAAGTTTGGGAAACAACTCCCTGCAGTGCAGGAATCTCAACTAAAGCATTTATGACACGTGGAAGGTTCTCAGGCAAGGTGGAAGGAGAAAGAACTTGCCTATGTGAAGATCACCTGGTGGAAACCCTTACACATATGGTTTTCAATTGTAAACTATATGCTGATCTCCGCCAGCAATTTCTAAATTTCCCTAAATGGAAACTAGAGTCATACATTTTCTATTACTGGGGAATGATCAGGAGCTCACCAAGTTAGTGCCTAAATATCTCTATTTAGTTTCTTGTCGTCGAAATACAGTGGTACCTCGGGTTACATACGCTTCAGGTTACGGACTCCGCTAACCCAGAAATAGTGCCTCAGGTTAAGAACTTTGCTTCAGGATGAGAACAGAAATCGTGCTTCAGCGGCGCGGCGGCAGCAGGAGGCCCCATTAGCTAAAGTGGTGGTTCAGGTTAAGAACAGTTTCAGGTTAAGTACGGACCTCTGGAACGAATTAAGTACTTAACCCGAGGTACCACTGTACACTGCAGACGTCTGATCTCCCTGGAGGCCAAGAGATGTGATGATAGACTGCTCTGCCTCCTTTCTTTTAGCAAATGTTTTGTGCCACTGGGGAAGTGGTAATTCTGTATTGATTTGTTTTGGAAGCTGTATGTGATGCCAATAAAGGTTTTACGATATGATACGATTTATGATAAGTGGTCATCCAGCTTCTGCTTTGAAACCTCCAAGGAAGGAGAGTCAACAACTCCTTGGAAGAGTCCCTTCCACCATCTTACCATCATAAAGTCCTTCCTGGTGTTTAGTCAGAACCTCTTTCCTTGCAACTTGAATCCATTGGTTCAGGTCCTACCCTCCAGAGTAGGAGAAAACAAGCTTGCTCCATCTTCCATATGACAACTCTAAAGATATTTGAAGATGGATATCTCCTCTCAATCTCCTCTTTTCCAGGCTTGGTTTCCAGACCCTTGACCATCTTGGTCACCCTCCTCTGCAGATGTTCCAGCTTGTCCATATTCTTCTTAAATTGTGGCACCTGGAACTGGACATGTGATGAACTGGGATGTGGAACTCCCTGGCTCTCCAGATGTTGAATTGAGTCCACAAGTCCCAGCCAGCATGGCCAAGAATCAGGGGCGGTAGGAGTTGTGGGCCCCAACATCTGAAGGGCCACGGGACCCCCGTTGCTGACTTGTTCACATAAGAGTTGTGTCTAGCAGCTAGACAGACACCGGTCAGTGCAGATTATTGCTCAGGGAAAGAGTAAGACTGACCTGGAAACGTTTTTTATTGGATCTTACAAAAATCAGAGGACACCAATTGGTTACTGGCACAAATGGAGGCAAGCTGGAATTCAGTAGTATCGTACCCCAGGGACCTTTTGATACAAACACAATGAGTTTTCAGGAAATCGTTTGTTAGGCAAGCATTCACATAATGAGTCAACCTTTTTGAATTGATTCCTATGGGGAAGTTTCTAATGTGTTTCAGAGCACAGAATTTTTACCCCCAAATGACCACAAAAAACCCCCTGGAAAACTGTCTGAAACTTTGCAAAAATGCTCTCTTATTTGTCTGATCTCTTCCCTTCCCTCCCACCATAATTTCTGGTGAAACAGCTGCCATGGGACATCAAGACACAGAACGTGAGGCTTGTTTAAGGCTGCTTATTTGTTTACAGTACTACACACAGGTCCAGCTGTTTGGATATCTGAATCTGTGGTGTGTAATCCTTGTGTTTGTATAAGTGAATTTTTGTATAATGATCATTTGGAGATCCAGAGGTTCTCTGTTCTAGCCCGGTGGCTTCTGACAGACTCCTGGTAATGTTTCCTTCACAACAACCTTGTGAGGTAGGAGAAGTCAAGAGTCGGTGACTAGCCTAAGGAAGCCGCCTGTCACCACCATTATTACTATCTTCCCAGCACCAAGTTAAGACCTTCCTCTACTTCCAGGCATCTGGTGGTGTTGGACTGATTATAATTTGTCAGGTGGTGCTTGCAAAGCAATTGTTTCTTTTCGTGGTTTTATGGGATGATGCAGTTCTAAATATTGCTTGGTCAAATGGCGGTTCATGATTATGTTTTTAATCATGCAGAATCTGGTATTCTAGCCCTCGGTTGGCTTGGGCCACAGTGTGGCAGAGGCTGAGAGACGGGGGCATTGGTGAGGTACTGGAGAACAGCGCGGTAGATCCCACATGTTCTGTGGGCACACACCTTTTATTGAGCTGAATAGAGTGAAAGATATTACGAGTCATGGGGGTGTGTACAGTCTGAAGACTGCTTCGTTTATCTTTCAGCTGCTCTCTTGTTAATGCTGCTAACGCTGTTTTATAGTTTATAAACGGTGCATTGATTTGTTAATCATGTAACATACGGCTTCCACTGTAATTGTGTTACTTAGCTTGTTTTCTGGTCACTAACAGTGTCTTGTAGATTGCAATTGTCTTGTAGATTGCACTGACAATTTGATAATTGTCCTATATGAGCGATGCTGTATCTGCAATGTTCAATCACGTTATTGTTACTCGTTGTTTGTGAGCCGCTTTGGGATTCCTTTGAATTAAAAGCGGCAAAGGCATACAATAAATCGAATCAAACTCCCATCAGCCCAAGCCAGCGTTGTCACTACTCAAGGATGTTGGGAGTTATAGTTTGGAAGCACCTGAAAGGCGCTTTAGCCCTCTCTGTTTTATCTCTTTCTACTATAGATATTCTTCAGGTTCTTTTCTCTCTCTCTTTTAAATAATATTTTATTCTTTTTCCATATCAAAAGTTACATTTTGTTACTCAACAGCTATATTCCAATTCAACAAAACTAGTGACATTGAGGCTTATAACCCAAATTACATGCAACTGCGTTTTAAGGTTTTGTCTTATCTAACTTCATTCTCTTTAACATGTTTCTTAATATATTCTGCTATTTCATATCCTGCTGTGGTCTTCATATATGGGAAATAACTTTTTAAAAAGACTGGAAAGGGTTTCCAGTCCTCTTTAAAGGATTCTAAATTTGAGTCTCTTTATCAATGCTGTCAGTTTTGACATCTCTGCATATTCCAGTATTTTCACCAACCTTTCTTCCTTTGAGGGTGTTATCTTTTCCTTCCATTTCTGTGCACAGAGAATCCTTGCCGCTGTAGTCACATACAGCAGGGGAGTGGGTGGCACTGTGGTCTAAACCACTGAGCTTCTTGGGCTTGCCGATCGGAAGGTCGGCAGTTCGAATCCCCACGACGGGGTGAGCTCCTGTTGCTTTTCCCAGCTCCTGCCAACCTAGCAGTTCGAAACCACACCAGTGCAAGTAGATAAATAGGTACCGCT
This sequence comes from Podarcis vaucheri, assembly GCF_965113315.1. NCBI lineage: Eukaryota > Metazoa > Chordata > Lepidosauria > Squamata > Lacertidae > Podarcis > Podarcis vaucheri. The sequence goes on from NC_138766.1 coordinate 84,325,049, forward strand.
GCAGCGGGAAGGTAAAGATGTTTTCATGCGTTCTGGCTTCTGTCATGGTGTTCCATTGCGCCAGAAGCAGTTTAGTCATGCTGGCCACATGACCCGGAAAGCTGTCTGTGGACAAACACTGGCTCCCTCAGCCTGAAAGCGAGATGAGCACTGCAACCCCATAGTTGCCTTTGACTGGGCTTAACCGTCCAGGGGTCCTTTACCTATTTACCTTTTTTTACCTAGTCACGTACATAAATACCATCGAGGCTTTCTTTGGTTTATCTCATTCTGCTACAGATATTCTTCTGGTTCTGACCTACTGTGACCTCTTCTGGAATGTAGCAAGGGAGGAAAAATCCCCTTTCCCCCCAGTAAGAGCTTGTGCTGTTGATGATAAGGCAGTAAGGGAAGGAAGAAACATGATTCTACAGCTGTACACGGAAGTGCAGCAGAAAGGACAGTGTGTTACATACGCAACACACTACTAACGCAGCTACTTCAGCATTCAAGCATTTTCCCGAAGTGCCCTGATTCATAACGCAGTGTGCAGAGTTGCATAATTCGCAAATGCTGGGCTTCTGTCCATTGCTGCTGAAGTTAGACTTCATGGAGGAGGGCAGGCTCCAGAATTGCTTCACTCCACTGGAGCAATTACGGTAATTTTGAAACATGATAACATAAGAGCAGGCATCCCCAAAACTCAGCCCTCCAGATGTTTTGGGACTACAACTCCCATCATCCCTAGCTAACAGGACCAGGGATGATGGGAATTGTAGTCCCAAAACATCTGGAGGGCCGAGTTTGGGGATGCCTGCATAAGAGGATGCCGGCTGGATCAGGCCAATGGTCTGTTCCCACAGTGGCCAACCAGATGCCTGTGCGAAACCCAGAACAGGACCCAAACACAAGAGCCCTCTCTCGCTTCCTGTAGTCTCCAACAACTGGTATTCAGGATCATTACTGCCTCTTGACCAGGGCTCAGCAAACCTTTACAGCAGGGAGCCGGTCCACTGTCCCTCAGACCTTATGGGGGGCTGGACTATATTTTGGAAAAAAACACACACAAACGAATTCCTATGCCCCACAAATAACCCAGAGATACTCTTTAAATAAAAGCACACATTCTACTCACGTAAAAACACCAGGCAGGCCCCACAAATAACCCAGAGATGCATTTAAAATAAAAGGACACATTCTACTCATGTAAAAACATACTGATTCCCGGACCGTCCGTGGACCGGATTGAGAAGGCGTTTGGGCCGCATCTGGCCCCCGGGCCTTAGGTTGCCTACCCATGGTCTTGACTGTGGAGGCAAAGCATAGCCATCATGGCTTAGTAGCCACCCATGAACTTGTCTAATCTTCTTTTAAAGCCATCCAAGCTGGTGAGTACCACTGTTTCCTGTGGCAGTGAGTTCCACAGTTTAACTATGTCCCAAATCTTCCAACATTCAGCTTCATTGGGTTTCCTTGACTTCTAGTGCTGCGAGAGATGGGGGGGGACTTTCCTCTCTCCTCTTACTCCATGCAACGTATAATTTTATGAACTTCTATCATGACGCATCTAACTCACCTTTTCTCTAAATTAAAACCCCAAACGCTGCAACGTTTCCTCCCCTCGATCATTTTGGTGGCCCTTTCCTGAACATTTCGAAACCCCAGAATATTCTTTTTGAGGTGAGGCATCCAGAACCCTACGCAGTCTTCCAAACGCAGTCACACCCCAGATTTGTGCAATGGCATTACGATACTGGCGGTTTTATTTTCGATTCCTTTCCAAATGCGAGAGCAAGATTTACGTGGGTTTTCTCTTGGTTTGACTCAGACATTGAGCAGGTTTCCAAAAGTCACTGTAGGTCATTCGCCCTCCTCCACAACAGGGAGGCATTGCGGAGATGCCTGCATGATGCAGCCGAAGTTCATGCTAGTTTGAAGTACTTTGCATTGTGTGTCTATATATCTATATATCTATATATCTATATATGATGCGGGTGGCGCTGTGGGTTAAACCACAGAGCCTAGGACTTGCCGATCAGAAGGTTGGCGGTTCGAATCTCCACAACGGGGTGAGCTCCTGTTGCTCGGTCCCTGCTCCTGCCAACCTAGCAGTTCGAAAGCACATCAAAGTGCAAGTAGATAAATAGGTACCACTCCGGCAGGAAGGTAAACGGCATTTCCGTGCGCTGCTCTTGTTCGCCAGAAGCGGCTTAGTCATACTGGCCACATGACCTGGAAGCTATACGCCGGCTCCCTCAGCCAATAAAGTGAGATGAGCGCCGCAACCCCAGAGTCGGCCACGATTGGACCTAATGTTCAGGGGTCCCTTTACACACACACACACACACACATATATGCGTACAGTACAATCCCTGTATCAGGGGAACCTTTTTCACATTCTTCTGGGCAGTCAGATGAGGTCCATGCACCAGCTGTGGGCTAGAGCAGCAGCAAAGATGGGCAGAGCAAGGAATGGAAACTTTACCTTTGCGCAGTAGGCTTGTTTCTACCGCAAACCCATCCATCTCTGTCATCCATCCAGACAAGCAAGAGGCATTTGCCAAAGTTCAAGGACACATTTCAGCCAGTAGCTCGCACGGCATCAGTGAACTCTTTATTCAAAGAAACAAAACAGCTCAGGCCTAGCGAGCCCAGCAGCTCTTCTTGGTAGATCTTGCCCCAATCAGTCAGTTGTGAGGACTGAAGTGCCCTGCCTTCCACAGTTGCCTCTTCCTCCTATGGGTCCTTCCCAAGCACTCTGAGACTCTGTCAAAGGTTTTGCCTTTGCTCCGCCCTCTTCATACCTCTTCGGGTTCTGGGAGACCAAGGGGAGGTGAGTGGATCACTTCAGGAGGGGGAGAGCCCCTGGCTTCTTCAGCAGCCTGCCTCATCTATCTCTGCCTCTCCCCACCCCTCTCTAGCCTCCTCTGATTCTACCTCTGATTCTGGACTGCTCTCTGCTACAGACTCTTCCTGCTCACTAAACCCTGTTATCTCTTCAGCTTCTGACACCTCTGTAATGGGTATGGGGTTGCTCGTGCGTAAGTTGCCGCCTCTCCTGGTTATGTTGCCTTGTTAAACCTTTCTGTCTGGACAGCCCTTCAATTCGTGGCTGCCTCAGTCGCTAGCAGAATCCGTCAGTGGGCGTTTCTTAAATCTTTTCCAACATAAAAGTTATTTGACACCCAGTCTCCTCCTACTCTCTCTGCGCGGAAGTCTTCTGCGCAGGGTGGGCGTGGGTAGCGGAGGACCCGTGCTCTCCCCGCTGGTGTCCGGTGAAGAGTCCTGGAGCCCTCTCGCCGATTCCCCCAGCAGCCCCTCTATATCCCCGGTGTTGCGCTGATTTGCCTCCCCATCTGCGGAGCTGCCTCTCTCCCTGCTGGGCCCTTCTCCAGCATCATTTGAGAGCCTTCCCTCCGCCTCTAGCGCCGATGTCAGTTCCCTGACAACCTCAGTCTGCTCCTTCTTCTCCTTCGTCATCCCACCACCACTCTCTGAGCTCTGAGACTTCTTCCCCGGGGGTTCCCCAGCTGGTGCCTCTCCTCAGCATCCAGCCAGTCCATGACACTCTAGTTAACACTGGTGGGGTTTATTATCATCTTTATTATTTGCCTGCCCTTCACCTTAAGACTCATGGATGGGCTGCAACAATGGAATTGTTACTGGGGACATTGGCTGCTGTTCTTGGAGATGTTGGGTATTGAAACTGGAACTGTTTGTATGCAAACCAGCGAGCTGGTGGCTGCAGCTGTCATGGCCGATGGATACTGTTGTCCAACAACGGGATAGACAGGGCTCGTGAGTGGAGTGAGTTGTGAACCCAGTAAGTGTGAACCTATATATGCTCCCTTCTGTTGAGTCAGATCATTTGCCCATTTGGCTGAGTGTTATCATCTCTCAGCTGCCTTGTGAAATGCAGGAGTACTGCATTTTGAAAAAAGCAAATGAGCATATAGCAATTCTAGGGGTTAGCACATGGGTAGACAAACTAAGGCCCCGGGGGCTGTATCCGGCCCAATCGCCTTCTAAATCTGGCCCGTGGACGGTCCGGAATCAGCGTGTTTTTACATGAGTAGAATGTGTCCCTTTATTTAAAATGCATCTCTGGGTTATTTGTGGGGTCTGCCTGGTGTTTTTACATGAGTAAAATGTGTGCTTTTATTTAAAATGCATCTCTGGGTTATTTGTGGGGCATAGGAATTCGTTCATATTTTTTCCCCAAAATATAGTCCGGCCCCCCACAAGTTCTGAGGGACAGTGGACTGACCCCCTGCAAAAAAAGTTTGCTGACCCCTGGTAGCAGGTCATCAACCCAGGCCTGAGTCCAGCCCATTAAGAAGTATCCTTTGACCCCTCCAGTTACGAACCTCAAGGCAAAGCAGATAAAGTTCTGTGGTGGGAGAGACTTTGTCTATGTGGAGATAACATCCCTTCAGGCAGTTTCCATTTGCACGTGGCTGTTCTTCTGGTCCTGGGCAGAACTAACATGATTAGCAGCGAGGCTAGTATATGTTTCTTTTAAAAGCACACCCTTTGCATGTTTGTTTTTGCAGCTCTTTTCTTTTTGCAACCCTCCAGCGAGATTGCCGCCATCAAGAATGAGAGAAGGATATTAAGCCCCTTAATAGAAGCCTACAAATCTATTTATTTTTGAGGGATTAAGCGAACTCAGCTGCTGCTACTGCAGCAGCCTGAAGCAAATTTGAAAGCTGAACACAGACTTTTCTGGACATAAAAAAAGTTATCATTCGCATGTGGGAAGTGGCCTGTAATACGGAAACCAGCAAGGCACTCAAAACTGCTGAATGTATTGCAAACTTACAGCTAGGCAGATCAAGCAAATGCTTGTTTATAGCAAAATAACCTCCAAGGCAAACCTTTTATCAGATGTTTCTTCAAGGGCAACCCCATGTAGAGGGCATTACAGTAGTCCAGTGCAGGTGGGAAAAATCTGTTCAGTTTGCATTTAATGGCAAATACACCTAATTCACACTTTTCTTCAAAACAAGGCAAGAACCAAAACATAGCCATCCTTCAAAATTCTCACCGTAGGTCTCCAGCCAAATAGTGCACAAAAATGCATATATTTAAGGGAAATGCCCATGAAAACACAAATACTAGAGAAAGGAGCACAAAAAATTGTGTTCTACAGTGGTACCTCGGGTTACAGACGCTTCAGGTTACAGACTCCGCTAACCCAGAAATATTACCTTGGGTTAAGAACTTTGCTTCAGGATGAGAACAGAAATCGTGCAGCTGCGGCTCAGCGGCAGCGGGAGGCCCCATTAGCTAAAGTGGTGCTTCAGGATAAGAACAGCTTCAGGTTAAGAACAGACCTCTGGAACGAATTAAGTACTTAACCCGAGGTACCACTGTATTAGGAAACATTGCTTTGCAAAAAAATACAGCGCCGCCTCTGTGCAGTAAAATAAGGTGTAGGTCAAAGCTTGGGTGTGTCTGATGTTCTTTGGATCACACCCATTGTCTTTAGATGAGTCAGGCTCCAACATAGCTCCCTGTTTCTTTTCGGGATTCCTAAAATAGTTTCCCTACAAAGCAGACAGTCGAAGGGCAAAATCCTTGGACAGCAGAAAAGTAAGTGGTCTCCTGGGAGTCCTTCACATCTGGTGAGAGTGCAGGATTGACTCAGCGCCTCTTTCTGATTATATTTGGAAACCGAAATATACTCGGAGTCCTGTAATGATTTCATACTCTTTATTGCAGCTTGTAAAACAGTGATTGAATTGCACCCCCAAACCTCAGGCTTTTATATACATTATTTACACAATGAGCCCCGTCTGATTGGCTGATTCTGTTTCCCTCCTGGAGCCTGATTGGTCTTTTCCTGCAGGCCAATCAGCTGTTGCATTCTACAATCCTACCAGCCTAATAGGGTCTTATACAGTGGTACCTCGGGTTACAGATGTTTCAGGTTACAGATGCTTCAGGTTACAGATGCTGCTAACCCAGAAATAGTACCTTGGGTTAAGAACTTTGCTTCAGGCTGAGAACAGAAATCGTGCGGTGGCAGCGGGAGGCCCCATTAGCTAAAGTGTTACCTCAGGTTAAGAACAGTTTCAGGTTAAGAACGGACTTCCAGAACGAATTAAGTTCTTAATCCAAGGTACCACTGTATTGCTATTTTATAAAATTTTAATTTCAAAATGTTGTAAGCTGCTGTGAGTCATGCTCACACCAAGTTGATAGTTCCCAGATCCATTTTTCGGGGGGGGGGGATGTGCCCCAAACTACCAGAACTTTGGAAACACAGTCTTAGAAGTCATTCAGCTATCCAGGGAGGCAGGGAAGCGAACCAGCTGCTAGGGGCAGTTGAGAGATATCCTAATCTGAGACTACTTCCGCAAGGGAAACGCTCATATTTGACTCCCCGTTAACGAGTATAAAGGGGCCTGTCAATTCCCAGTGAGATGTGGCTTCATACTTTCACCAAGACAATTTCCTGATGAAAGGATGCAGCTGAACATTAGTGATAAGGACCTGAGCGGATGGGGGATGGAGGCAGAAGGAAGTAGATTTCGCTTAGACCACATTTCCACCATACATATAAAACAGTACAGTGGTGCCCCGCAAGACGAATGCCTCGCAAGACGAAAAAATCGCTAGACGAAAGGGTTTTTCGGTTTTGCGTTGCTTCGCTAGACGGATTTCCCTATGGGCTTGCTTCGCAAGACGAAAACGCCTTGTGCTTTTTTCTTAAAGCCGCTTGAAGAAGCGCAGTTGCAACGGACCGTGCTTCGCAAGACGAAAAACATCGCAAGACGAAAAGACTCGCGGAACGAATTATTTTCGTCTTGCGAGGCACCACTGTAGTATATACAGTCATGGCTTCTCCAAAGAATTCTGAAAGGTGCTGAAAGTTGCTAGGAGGCCCCTATTCCCCTCCCAGAGCTACAGGGAATTAAGAAGCATTGCTGTTTTCAGCTATGTAGGCTGAGCATACCCATCATGGCTAGGTGTTAGTGGCAAGGAAAAAAATATGGTAGGTACCGTGTTTTTCTGTGTATAAGACGCCTCCATGTATAAGACGCCCCCTACTTTTGGGGAGCCCAAATTTAGAAAATGGACATATGCACTATCCGTGTATAAGATGCCCCTAGATTTTTAAGCTTATTTTAAAGTAAAAAAAACCCCATATCTTATACATGGGAAAGTACAGTATATAAAGGAGAATTCCCTGCATGCCAAGATCCAAGTTTGGGGCAAGTACTTTTGGTGACAGAAGCCTGGCAGTGATTTTAAAAACACAAAGTAAAGTATGGAAATATAGGGTGTTAGGCCTTTGAAACGTGCCCTTCTAAGTTCCTTACAAAGTTCCCCTCTTCCCTTAGCATAGGAAAAAGACCGCACGTTTGGTAGGTTAAACATGGTTTACTTACAAACTCTTCAAAGGTCAGGTTCATATGCTTTTCCATGCAGCAGTCAGAAAACACAGGCAGTAAAACTTGGCTAAGTTACCGTGGTGAAAGTTCCTCAATTACTGGTACAGGAACTCAAGGGAGGCTGGTTGGAGCCATGTCGTCTGAGCTTGGAGCAACATGTTGAGTTTCTCAGGTAGACTGAAGGGGAACAATATCCCTGATTTCCTTCCTCCCAAGGTGAGGGGGGATTAAACTAGCTAATCCATTCAGGACAGTTTACTCTATGGTGTTAACCCCGACATGCATTAATTAGACTTGAGCATGTTGGTTATATGAGGCTGGTTATCTCACAGATCTGAGAGACCTTTGGATAATGGCCAGCACTCCTTGTCCCCAATCATCAGTGGCTTCATCCACCCTACTGCTTCAAATAATTATTCTTTGCTTTCCAGGATTTAAGATGCATCAGGGAAGAACTTAATCCACAACCACCTTGACTTGGACATCTGTTTTCTCTTTTCAGGGAGGTTCTGCTTTTTCTCCTGCTTCAACCATCAGTCAGGAGAAAGCACGGGCACAAGCTTCCATTTTGGCTCATGAACTGGGATGCCCTTCAGCCAGCAGCGAAGAAACTGTATCCTGCCTCCGCCAGTTGCCTGCCAAAGTCCTCAATGATGCACAAACCAGGGTGTGCCTATTTTCTTGTTTTGCTGGCAGAGCTGAAAATGTGTGGGTTGTGGAGGTCAGATCTGCCCCATAACAGTACCAGAGATTGGTGTTCCATTTTGTGTGGGTAAATATTACCCTTCAGTCTGGGGAATCAATATTTGCCAGGAAGGAAGAAATGGTAACAATATAAATCACATTTAAAGGAGAAACTAACCAATTTGCACTTCTCAGAGCACTTTGTGAACTGAAACACAGCTGTTCGCCAAATTTTGCCATGTGGTTCTCCAACAAAACAATGTGCAAAAAAATGCGTAATAGTGGAAAATGTGCTTGAAATGCACATATTAATGAAAATACAGAATGTTAGCGAGAATTGTTTGCCCCCCCCCCGAAGTGTATATTGATTAACACTGCTTACAAAGATGTGTTGATTAGGACAAATTCACACCAAAACAATGACAAATTTTCATGGGAATATTTTTTTAAAAATCACAGTTTGCTCTGCAAATGTGAAGAACTGAATTAGAGATTTGCGGGTGGGCTGATTAATGTGCTCAAGCAAAGCTAACAGATCAATCCATTCCTCTGTCATTATCATGGCTGGAATATTGATGGGTTAAGACAGGCATAGGCAAACTCCAGCCTTCCAGATGTTTTGGAACTACAATTCCCATCATTCCTAGCTAATAGAACCAGTGATCGGGGATGATGGGAACTGTAGTTTCAAAACATCTGGAGGGCCGGAGTTTGCCTGTTGTTGTTTAGTCGTTTAGTCGTGTCCGACTCTTCGTGACCCCATGGACCAGAGCATGCCAAGCACTCCTGTCTTCCACTGCCTCCCACAGTTTGGTCAAACTCATGCTGGTAACTTCAAGAACACTATCCAGCCATCTTGTCCTCTGTCGTCCCCTTCTCCTTGTGCCCTCCATCTTCCCCAACATCAGGGTCTTTTCCAGAGAGTCTTCTCTTCTCACGAGGTGGCCAAAGTCTTGGAGCCTCAGCTTCAGGATCTGTCCTTCCAGTGAGCACTCAGGGCTGATTTCCTTCAGAATGGAGAGGTTTGATCTTCTTGCAGACCATGGGACTCTCAAGAGTCTCCTCCAGCACCATAATTCAAAAGCATCAATTCTTCGGCGATCAGCCTTCTTTATGGTCCAGCTTTCACTTCCATACATCACTGCTGGGAAAACCATAGGAGTTTGCCTATGCCTGCGTTAAGAAGTCGCTCTGATGAATCAACCTGCAGTTTATTTAAAAATAAATTGGGCAGGATTCACCTAAGAAGACCTGCCAACAGAATGCTAGTTCCTGGAATTCACAAGTGGGGAGACAATTATTGCGCTCAGTTGTGGCTTGTGGGCTTCCCTTGGGCGTTGGATTGGCCACTGTGAGAGCAGAATGCTATACTAGATGGGCCACTGGCCTGATCCAGCAACTGTGTTCTAATGTTGTTCCTCCCCCCCTCTGCCCAACACTGACTGCCTCTCTGCTCATATCGTAGCTCCTGGCTATAAGTGGACCATTCCAGTACTGGAGCCCAGTCGTTGACGGGGTCTACCTCCAGGAGCCTCTCGCAGCAGCTCTGCAACGTTCTCGACCTTCGGAGGTGGACCTGCTGATCGGAAGTGCTCAACAAGATGGGCTGATCAGCAGAGCAAAGGCAATTAAGGTAGGTAGGCTGCTGTGCTGGAAGCAGGCCCGTCTTACCCATAGAGGCTAATGGCACAGGGTGCCAGGGCACTAAGTTCTGGAGGACACCAGGCGGGAGTCCAGAGAACACCGAACGAGTGCTCTGAGTGAGTGAGGGTGCATGTGCTGCTCCTGCTGAGCGTCGGCTCGGTTTTTTCCCTTTTAGCCTGCAGGTGCCGAATTCTGCGGGGTGCCAGAAGGCTAAAAGGGGGGAAAACGAGCCAGTGCTCAGTGAGAGTGGTGCCCTCGCCCTCGCTCACTTGGCACAAGCCTGCTCGCTCGGTGTGCTGCCTGCCGTTGCCACCGTGGCACGAAGCAACCAGCTGAGCTGGGAGGCGTCCAGCCTCTGCCTCTTCCCTTCCAGAGGAGCCACCCTCCAGCCGCTGCCCGCCTCCTCCAGCCCTAAAAAAGGTTGACAACTCTGGGAAAGGGGCAGGGCACTGGAGGGATCTTTGCAACATGGGATATGCTTAAGACAAGCCCTGGTTGGAAGTGAAACTATAGTTGCCAGAATGGAGATAGCCTGACTGAGAAGAGAGGAGGAAGAGGATGCCCATTCTCTGTTGCTAGAGAACCTTGCACTGGTGTTAAACCAGTCTGCATCGTCCCTGTGGTTTCTTCCCGTAGGAGTGATGCTATCACCCTTGATGGCTTTGAGGAAATTGAAACAGCAGCTGCCGGCTGCTGGAAGGATCTACAGGTGGGGGGAAATCCATCCATGCCACCTTAATGTCCTTGGAGGAAAGCTGGGTGTTATGTACTGAGTTGAATAGGATCCAAATTGCAGCAGTCTGATTAGTCCTAGAACAATAGGATTCAGAATGCAGCAGTCTGATTGGTCCTAGAACAATAGGATCCAGAATGCAGCGGTCTGATTGGTCCGCAGGAGCCACCCAATCCAACTCCAGGTGGAAGTGAATCCGCAACCTGATTGGCCTACAGGAGAATGCCAGATTTAGCCAATCACGTGGGGCCCTTTGTGTAAATAATGTATATAAAGCAGACATTCTGGGGGAACTTCCATTCCTCCTCACCACTATGAGCTGAATAAAGAGCATGAAATCCACACTCAACTCCAAGTATATTTCACTGGGATAGAAATGTAATATTGCCCTCCCCGTGCCTAAAATGTCCCACTTTCATGGTCTGTGTTTTGCTCAACAACCATGGCTTATATTTGCTTAGATATGCTTTTGTGTATATTTGTTCTTAGCTGGTTTGTGGGTTAAGCTGTGTTCCGTTTACAGTTTTATTTCTACACCAGAGAGGTTTTTGATTAAGTGGTCTACAGACCTTCAGAATAAATTGCCTCTTGCCACTAAAAGGGACTGTTCTTGATATCAGGCGACTCTTGTACACATTTGCCTGCAGATTTGTCGTTCGGGGGCCTCAATCCCTCCAGGCTTCCTGGCAAGCAGATTCCACACGACGCCACTTTGACTAGGGACTGTAATCCCAGATTTGCTCTCGGAGATGTGGGCAGTGTAACAGAGAGTCCCTGGGGCTTCATCTCCCCAGCTGCCGAAAGAGAAGCCCATGTTTTTCAAATTAAGATAACGAGAGACGAAACGTATGTGAGCGTGCCGAAGTATTCAGGAGGCAGACAGTCCTGAAAGTGTTTCTTCCCCACAAAGAGCTCGGTCTTTTCATCTCAGCATCCTGGCCGATGGCTCCTTGCTTTCTCTTTTCCCCCTGTGAAGCACTCTGCGCCGACCTGTTGCCAATTATCGCCGGTTTTACTGCACGCGACTGTCTGCCTTTTCATCACCAGATGAAAAGAATGCCTCTTGGTTGCTCCGAAATGTCAAAAACAAGTTAGGCAACCACTGGTTCTTTTTTCCTTTCAATATCTTTATTGATTCTTCCCTGGGAGAAGAGAGCAACTGGAAGAGAGCAGAGCTTATTCTTTTTCTTCCAGTTCCTCTCATCCCCCAGGGAACTGTGAATGCAGCAGGTAACACAGAATAACTTATACACACTGACAAGTTCATTGCAGCACAACAGTACTAGCTTTGAACTTCTAGGCTTTAGGTATGACAGTACCAGCTTGTTTTCATATCCATACCTTTGCTGCCAGAAATGAGGCCCTTTAAGCCATGCTATGAGCTAGATATTCTTCTGACTTCGTAATCAGAATATCTATACCTGCCGCTGCATCAGACACCAGTTCAGCTCTCATTTTGCCTTCCCCCTCGTATCTCCGACTGACAACTGACCTGTTGCAACCTTCTTTCTAACGCATCATGCATGTTGTTGTTGTTTAGTCGTGTCTGACTCTTCATGACCCCATGGACCAGAGCACGCCAGGCACTCCTGTCTTCCACTGCCTCCCGCAGTTTGGTCAAACTCATGCTGGTAGCTTCGAGAACACTGTCCAACCATCTCGTCCTCTGCCGTCCCCTTCTCCTTGTGCCCTCCATCTTTCCCAACATCAGGGTCTTTTCCAGGGAGTCTTCTCATGAGGTGGCTAAAGTATTGAAGCTTCAGGATCCGTCCTTCCAGTGAGCACTCAGGGCTGATTTCCTTAAGAATGGATAGGTTTTATCTTCTTGCAGTCCATGGGACTCTCAAGAGTCTCCTCCTGCACCAGAATTCAAAAGCATCAATTCTTCGGCAATCAGCCTTCTTTATGGTCCAGCTCTCACTTCCATACATCACTACTGGGAAAACCATAGCTTTAACTATACGGACCTTTGTTGGCAAGGTGATATCTCTGCTTTTTAAGATGCTGCCTAGGTTTGTCATTGCTTTTCCTCCCAAGAAGCAGGCGTCTTTTAATTTCATGACTGCTGTCACCATGTGCAGTGACTATGGAGCCCAAGAAAGTAAAATCTCTCACTGCCTCCATAAAGCATAGGTCTATTGATACCATACCCTCTCACATGTTAAGTCCCAAAATCGTAACGTGCATCTTCCCAGCTGGGCCCCCATGTGAGTCACGTGACCCGCATAAGATCACAGAACCCAAAAGACACATGAGAGCATAGCACCCCAAAATGTTCATTTTGGAGCACCATACCAGGTAGCTTTTTGGGGCGAGATCTCAGCACCCAAAATAGCCACTTCGCTCTCAGAGGAAAAAACATGGAGAACTAGATATCAGGGAAAGGCTTCTACTCCAACCTCCTCCCTGACCAGCTAGTTTCCTATCATGAGTAGGAGTGGGGGATCAATTTTAACACAAGCCTACCTTGGGATGCGGGTGGTGCTGTGGTTTAAATCACAGAGCCTAGGGCTTGCTGATCAGAAGGTTGGCGGTTCAAATCGCCATGACGGGGTGATCTGTTGCTCAGTCCTAGCTCCTGCCAACCTAGCAGTTTGAAAGCACAAAGTGCAAGTAGATAAATAGGTAGTGCTCCGGCGGGAAGGTAAATGGCATTTCCGTGCGCTGCTCTGGTTCGCCAGAAGCAGCTTAGTCATGCTGGCCACATGACCCAGAAGCTGTATGCCGGCTCCCTCAGCCAGTAAAGCGAGATGAGCACTGCAACCCCAGAGTCGTCAGCGACTGGACATAATGGTCAGGGGTCCCTTTACCTTTACCTAACTCACACTTCTCTAAACCAGGTGCAAACCAAAATATCTTTTGAAATCTTCTCCGGATTTTGCAGGCTGTTCTTTAACCACCAGCCCCCTCCCAAAAAAAATATTAAGGGGAAGCTGTGGATGAAAATGTGCCTTTTAAGGGAATGTGCATTATATTGGGGGGAAATCGCTTGCAAAAGTGTGTGTGTGTATTAAGTGAAATGCTCTCTAAAACGTTGGAAAAAACTAGTGAGGATTTTTTCCCCTTCAAAAATAAATCACAAATTCAGGCATGGATGTGGCAGACTGAATATAAGATTGGCAAAATAAGAAACTGATCCGTCCAGCTCTAGTGTGGGAGATTCCCCCCCCCCCCATGTGAGATCCTTTCAGCAGCGTAAATCGTTACATTCCAAACATACGTTGACCGTGAGGGATCTGCCATTTGTGAGTTTGAGGCCTAAACATCCATTTGAGTGTACAAACTGACACACACACACACACACACACTTTTGTTTTGTTTTCGAGTCAGACCAATGGTAAGAAAGAAAAATGGTGAGTTATTCGACGCTGCTCTCTGGAACTATTTGGAAAGAGAGGATTCCAGGCAGTTTCTTGAGCCAGTCGCAAGTCTCCTGCCAACAAGATGGAGCAGAGGAGATGCTCAGGTTTCCAGCTTTTCAGGAAATGACTCTATAGCCAGTTCGGGGGTGGGAGAAATCTACTCTTTAAAAACAGACGGTAAAGGAAATTATATTTCAGAGACATATTATTCCTTAAAAGATGTGTGTTTGGGAGTCCTCCCAAAACCCTTGGCTCTGTTGAGAACGGGGGCGGGTGCTTGACATCTTTCATCGTTCCTGACTGGATTTCTGAATGACTCATGCAAATTCTGGAGCTTCCAGATGACCTGTTTACTGAAAATTCATCCTGATTTGGTGAAATATACTTGGAGTCTAGAGTGGATTTCATGCTCTTTATTCAGCTCATAGTAGTGAGGAATGAAAGTTCCCCCAAGATATCTGCTTTATATACATTATTTACACAATGGGCCCCATATGATTGGCTAATTCCGGGATTCTCCTGTAGGCCAATCAGGTTGCGGATTCACTTTCACCTGGAGCTGGATTGGGTGGCTCCTGTGGACCAATCATACTGCTGCATTGTTCTAGGACCAATCAGACTGCTGCCTTTTGGATCCTATTCAACTCAGTACATAACATTTGGTTTGCATGGGGATTAGGTCACACTGGTTAACGAATAAGCATTTGTTCCAATTTGTTTGCGGAGAAGTTAGACAATGCTGTGTTGAAGCAGGTGTTATCTCACACTTTCCCCCATCACTTTCCTTATTGCAAAAAGAAAGGCTGATTCTCTGACAAGCAGGTTTGTTGTGCTCTAAGAGCTCCAATCCAGCTTGAATTTCCCAACATGAGTTTGCTAGTATGTGATTGAACCCCAGCCGAATATGATAGCCCCTTAGGTGGCTCCTGGAGAATTTAATCTGCTGTATTAGGGTCACTGAAAGCTCCAGCTACCTGATGGTACTCTGAGCAACTATGGCAGGCCTGAGAGGCAGTGTGGTGTGGTGGTTGGAGTGTCAGGTTGTAGGACCCAGGAGACCAGGCTTCAAGTCTCCACCTGCCCATGAAGTTCCCTGGGTGACCTTGGGCCAGCCACTGTCTTTCAGCTTAACAGGGTTGTTGTGATGATAACATGGGGAGCAGGAAAAGTGCCATGTATGCTCTCCATGTATTTATCCTTGGAGAAAAAGGTGCAATATGAATGTAATAATAATAATAATAATAATAATAATAATAATAATAAAAATATAGAGTTATATATGTATTCCACAAAAGTGCTGCACAAGGACAGAATCAGATACAGTGGTACCTCTGGTTACAGATGCTTCAGGTTACAGACGCTTCAGGTTACAGACTCTGCTAACCCAGAAATAGTACCTTGGGTTAAGAACTTTGCTTCAGGGTGAGAACAGAAATCGCATGACGGTGGTGCGGCAGCAGTGGGAGGCCCCATTAGCTAAAGTGGTACCTCAGGTTAAGAACAGTTTCAGGTTAAGAACGGACCTCCACAACGAATTAAGTTCTTAACCCGAGGTACCACTGTATTCTGAGATTCCAAACTTTCATCTTCCATGAAGGCTTCTGTGAATGCCAAGTCCCAGAAACAGGGGAAGGCAGGTTTCCAGGTCAGCTGGGCTGTGTGTGTGTTCCTTGTACGCCGTGCAAACCTCTTTGACCCTACCCCATGGAAGAGACAGGTCATTTAATTATTGGTCCTATTAAAGGTTTTGTTACCAAACAACTTGGGACCAGATGCCTTAGAAGACTGCCTCCGGCCTTCCTGTACAGAGCTGCCCATTCACTATGATCTTCGGACGAGGCCCTGTTAGTGACAGTGCCATCTGCAGAGATGGATCTTACGGCATTTTGGAAGAGGGTCTTCTCGGTGGTGGTGCCCAGCTGTGGAACGATCTTTCCTCTGAGTTACGGCAGGAGCTTACAGCAGCGTGCTTTCCACTGGCTGTTAAAAACGACCTTTTTATTTGCCTGTGTCAGCAGTGTGACCTGTCCACATAAGTAGGAAATTGTGGTTTCTTGTTAAGCCTGAACTGAGCACATATCTCAGTTTAGGTGACAATTTATAGACATTGCGGGGAGTTCAATGCCACGGTCTTCTGATCGTTCTGGCTCCACAAGCGTTTCTGCTTGCTGGATGGAATGAATCCTCCTCTCCTCCCCCTGTGTGCTGTTTGGGAAGTTCTCCTGACCCTTCAGAGCATAGAATCATAGAGTTGGAAGAGACCACATGGGCCATCGAGTCCAACCCCCTGCCAAGCATATTGGGGGGGGTACAGGGGCCCCCCTGGGGGGCAGGAGAAGGGTGAAAAGCCCCATTGCTCTTGCCCTGGCTTCCCCTAGCATGCCAGGTTAGTTGAATCTAGTTGAATCTGTTCCACAATGTCCTACTCAGAGTAGACCCATTGATATTAACGAACCCGAGTTAGCCATGCCAGTTAACTTCAACGGATCTGTTCAGAGCAAGGCTAGCATTGAATAGGTAAAGGGACCCCTGACCATTAGGTCCAGTCATGACCGACTCTGGGGTTGTGGCGCTCATCTCGCTTTATTGGCCGAGGGAGCCGGCGTACAGCTTCCAGGTCATGTGGCCATCATGACTAAGCCACTTCTGGCGAACCAGAGCAGCGCATGGAAACGCCGTTTACCTTCCCACCGGAGCAGTACCTATTTATCTGCTTGTACTTTGACGTGCTTTCGAACTGCTAGGTTGGCAGGAGCAGGAACCGAGCAAAGGGAGCTCACTCCGTCACGGGGATTTGAACCGCTGACCTTCTGATCGGCAAGTCCTAGGCTCTGTGGTTTAACCCACAGCGCCACCCGCGTCCCAGCACTGAATACCACCTGCTTATTTTAAGAGGGCGGTTTTCTCTCGACTGAAATAGCAAAACCAAGCAGCTTATTCTCTGAAAAGTCACGCAGACACTGAATATCGGCAGAGAGATTCATACATGTGCAAACTAAGGTTTTTCTGTCCACCTTCCTTGCATGATTAAACTTCAGGGAAGGAAGGAAGGAAGGAAGGAAGGAAGGAAGGAAGGAAGGAAGGAAGGAAGCAGACGGCCTGTTGGGTTTTTTTTGAATGTATAAGCTGTGCTCCTGAGTTCTTCTGAATCCCATTTTCCTTCTCGCCTAGCGATTTGAAGTAAGCCAAGGTCGCGTCAACAGCAAGGTAGCCTTTTATCAGGCTCTCCAAAACTCCCTGGGTGGAGAAGATGCCAATCCTGCCGTTCTGGACGCAGCCACCTGGTTTTATTCCCTGACGCACTCCTCCACCGAGTACGCCTCGTTCTCCAGGGCTTTGGAGAACGCCACACGGTGAGAAACTCTTTTGCGGTGCTCAGATGCTGTTTTCTGTTTTTAAAGGCAGTGGAGAAGGAAAAGCCTCACCAACAAAATGTTTTCTCATAACAAGCGATGACTCTTTAAAGTGGAGACCTACAAAAACATGACAGTGTGGAGCATTCCTGTTCAGAGTACTAGCCAGCCAGCCAGCCAGAGCCTTTCCCAATACACTCCATTCCATCCCTCTCTCTGGTTTGTGTCCAACTTCTCAGTAGCCAGCTAGAGTTCTACGACCACTGAGTATGCTCAATCTTCAAAGCCCTTTAGGTTCCAAGCTCCCCCTCCCCCCCCAATCTAAAGTTGTTTTGTTTTTCTGCTAAGGTTCCCCTTGGACCTACTGGAAGCTCATTTGTGTGGTGGGGAGGCAGCTTTGACTAAATAATAATAATAATAATAATAATAATAATAATAATAATAATAAATTTTATTTATATCCCGCCCTCCCCAGCCGAAGCTGGGCTCAGGGCGGCTAACAACAATCAAATAATCAAACAGTCAAATAGTGACACAATCTAAAAATATTTAATTATAAAAATTAATTAAATCAAATTGATGGCAACCAATTAAGCAAAATTCTGTGCAGGTTGCCAGAGGAGGGAGTCAGGCTGCGCCCTGACCAAAGGCCTGGCGGAAAAACTCTGTCTTGCAAGCCCTGCGGAAAGATGTCAGGTCCCGCAGGACCACACTTGAAGAATAAGTTCGCTATTAGGATTTCACTAGCTTAATACCCATTTGCAGCACGTGCAAATGTATATCAAAAGGGAATTTCAGTGTGGTTTTTCCCTCGCGGTAGAGCAGCCTTTCTCAACCTGTGGGTCCCCAGATGTTGTTGAACTACAACTCCCATCCCCCCTAGCTAGCAAGGCCAGAGCTCAGGGATGATGGGAGTTGTAGTCCAACAACATCTGGGGACCCACAGGTTGAGAACCACTGCTGTAGAGCAACCCAACGCTTAGAAGTTTAAGTAGTCAAGGGACCATGATTTGTTTGAATTGAGTTTAAAAGGCTGATAAACCGCTCTGATGGATGAGGACAAAGAGGAGGTTCTGACTGCACAGGCACAAGCTCGTCAGTGCTGTGCACAATGGGGTACCACAGCAAACCAGCAGCACCAGCTAGTGTGGTCTTGGCCTTGAAGGGGGTTAAACAGGCGTGGCAAGTCTGCAAGGCATGTGCATCCAGAGCGTAGCAACCCTGCTTTTCTGTGTACATTTTGCAGCTTTTTAGTCAGCCACCACAGCAAAACTGCCTCGTTCTGTTCACTTCTGCTCCTTTCCATGTGATACTGGTGGTCTGACGTCCCAGTCTAGTCCTTTCGGTTTCCCTGCAGTTACAAGCCACTAGTTCAGGAGAAAACAAGCGCTCACAGAAAACCCATTTTCAGCTAGGGATGGGGAACCTGCGGCCCTCCAGATATTGTTAGACTACAACTCCCATCACCCATGACCATTGGCCATGCCATTGGCCTAGGACCCACGTACCTACAGGATCGCCTCTCCTGGTATGCCCCGTGGAGGACCTTAAGGTCCACAAATGACAACATTTTGGAGGTCCCAAGCCACAAGGTGGTTAGGTTGGTCTCAACTAAGGCCAGGGCCTTTTCAGTACTGGCCCCGACTTGGTGGAACGCTCTGTCACAAGAGACTAGGGCCCTGCGGGACTTGACATCTTTCCGCAGGCCCTGCAAGACAGAGCTGTTCCGCCTGGCTTTTGGTTTGGACTCAGTCTGACCCTTATGTTTCCCTTCCCTTATGGTTTTGACTTTTAAAATGAGGCTGCATTTTAAATTGCATTTTAACCTGTATTCTAAATTATTATTTTCTTTTTCTTTTTCTTTTTTCTCATTATGTTTTTACTGAAATTTTATTGGTGTTAGCTGCCCTGAGCCCGGCTCTGGCCGGGGAGGGCGGGGTATAAATATAATAATAATAATAATAATAATAATAATAATAATAATAATAATGCTGCTGCTGCTGCTGCTGCTGCTGCTGCTGCTGCTGGCTGGGCCTGATGGGAGTTGGAATCCAACCGCCGGTTCCCCACCATTTATAGTTGATAAATCACCAGCTTATCACGCCACTCCCAGTTGTCATTTACAGAAGAAAAGTGTTTTCTATCAACTGCCTGCTTGTTTACTATAGGGCCTGTAGAGACCAGGGGTGAGGAACTTGTGATGTTCCAGATGTCGTATTACTGCATCAACCCCAATAAAGGAATGACATTGGACTACAAATCCCATTATCCATGACCACTGGCCATGCTGGCTGTGGCTGATGGGAGTTGTAGTCCAAAACATCTGGAAGGCAACAGGCTCTCCATTTCTCTGTCTTTCTTGCTCTCTCTCTCTCTGTTTAGGATCATTGTAAATGAAGTTGGGAGTGCCACCGTGTAAGTGGGAAATTAGGGCTCATGCTCATTTTTAGGTTGGTAGCTTGTGTGTTTCCCCTGTCCCAGCTGTTCCCCATTGTTGACTGCCACAATTGAGTGGTGGGGAGCAAAACACACAGTGTTATGATGTCGGGATGCCATGTTTGTTTTGCTACTCACTATAGAGGGGTCAGGGACATGAGTGGCGCTGTGGTCTAAACCACTGAGCCTCTTGAGCTTGCCGATCAGAAGGTCGGCGGTTCGAATCCCCGTGACGGGGTGAGCTCCCGTTGCTTGTTCCCAGTTCCTGCCAACCTAGCCGTTCGAAAGCACGTCAAAGTGCAAGTCGATAAATAGGTACTGCTCCGGTGGGAAGGTAAATGGCATTTCCGTGTGCTGCTCTGGTTCACCAGAAGCGGCTTAGTCATGCTGGTCACATGACCCGGAAGCTGTACGCCGGCTCCCTCGGCCAGTAAAGCGAGATGAGCGCCGCAACCCCAGAATCGTTCGCTACTGGACCGAAGGGTCAGGGGTCCCTTTACCTTATAGAGGGGTCAAACTAGAGATGGGGTTCCTGACTTGTTCCTATGCGTGTGGATGGAAGACGAAAGAGGTTTTAACAAAGAAAAAGGTCCTTAGATAGATAGTCCGGTTTTGAATTGTGGGTTGCAATCCTTCTAGCAAACATGAGATGAGGTTATAAACAGCAAGAAGGAGGTCTGAGCGGTTAAGCTGTAGCCCCTGCATTACGTCTCTTGTGGTTTATGAGTGTTTCTTTCATTTTCTTGAGCCGCTCCTGTGTGGTTTCCGCAGGTTTAAATTTGGCCAGTTCCCCATATAGGTCCTTAATAATAAGAAACCAGCTCACCCGCACTCTCCAGCATGTCAGTTCCTAGCCTTCCTTTGCAGCGCAACTTTTCCACAAATCAGAAAAGCCGCTGAGATAGAGAACCTTTTTCCACACGTGTTACAAAGTCCCTCACTCTTTTGCAGCTGAACACTTGTCGCTCTGCTTTTCCTGCTAGCGGCTCCATTCTCCAACAAGCAGATCAGCAACATCGTAAACCTCCTAATGTTTTAAACATGGGTTGAGAGTTGTTGGAGGTGTCTGGGTTGCCGCAGAAAACATCTGCACGTGAACAACAATGACATGCTAAGGACGGATGAAATCTGGGAGGAATGTTGCGTTTTGAGGTCCCTAAGCCACCCCAATAACTCACACATCACACGTAATTTTTGTTTAAGGTGTTTTGGCCACAACTTTATTCAAATACATAAGTGTGAGTGGTTGCTTAGGCATTGGTTCCGACTATCTGTCCCTCTGCCCAGGGACAGAACAACTTCCGGATTCCAGCGAATACCAGTCAGGGAAAACAATACTGGGGAGAAATGAAGCTGGGCACCAGACCCTCACCTCTCCCCGCATGCTCCGAGAGGCCTTGCGCGGCCCAAGGCCAATGCCAGGGACTTGAACGAAAGCATGGCAAGCCCCCAGATTCCTTTAACAGAATTCCCTTGCAGCACCAGCATTTGGAGGGGTAGGCACTTACCCCTCCACCAACCAATTTTTTAACCAATGCCTAGCTGCAAACCTTACAAGTTGTGACAATTTGCTACGCAGTAGGCAAAAACCAAATGGCTCCAGCCAATCAGCCAAATGGACAAAATTCCTACCAGGCCCCTGCCTCAAAAGCAGGCGACCCCATGACAGGCATAGCAAGGTCAAGTGCAAAATCCCCATTTCAGGGAGGATGGGCGGGTGATCCAATGCACGCAGCAAAAGAGGACGCTCAAAAGAGCGTGCCCAGTATTTAAAACCTTTTAGCCCAACCCACAAATTGGCAACATCAAAATCTCCCCAGAAACACACGCACCCAATCATAGCCTGTGGCCATCCAAACAGATCAGCCCAGCAACAGTGGGGTGGCCTGCTAGACCCCACCGCAACACGTGCTCTCTATTAGTGAGAACACGCTTTGTGGATGTCTGGGACATTACTCCCCTGCTCCTTAAAATCATTCCTGTATTTTCTTACATTTGTATCCTACCTTTCTTGCATCCTGGAATAGAAGGCAGTGTTCATGTGGTTCCAAGGTGATCTCCTATCCAGGTGCTGACCAGACCCATACCTGCTTATTAGCAGCAAGGTGATGGCCTCCTGTGCCTTCAGACCAGACCATGGGACTTTAGAGGTAGCAATTATGGCTGAGTCTCACCAGGCAAGGGACAATTGTTTCAACAACTACATGAGCCATTGGCTCCTGGCTTGGCCTAGGCCATGGGTAGGCAAACTAAGGCTGGGGGGCCAGATCTGGCCCAATCGCCTTCTAAATCCGGCCCGCGGACGGTCCGGGAATCAGCATGTTTTTACATGAGTAGAATGTGTGCTTTTATTTAAAATGCATCTCTGGGTTATTTGTGGGGTATAGGAATTCATTCATATATATTTTTCAAAATATAGTTCAGCCCCCCACAAGGTCTGAGGGACAGTGGACTGACCCCCTGCTGAAAAAGTTTGCTGACCCCTGGCCTAGGCCCAGTAAATCCATCAATGCTTTGAATGGTGATGCAAGAGACTTCTTACTATCAGATGTCACGGTGCAATATAGGAAGCAGCCTTAAACTGAGTTACACCATTGGTTCATTTAGCTCAGTATGGTCTGAACTTACCAGGATTTCAGATGGGATTCTTTCATAGTCCCACCTGTGGATGCCAGAGATGAGTTATGGCCTTCCCCCAAATCACAGGAAGCTGTGCTCTTTGCCATGGCAGGCCATTCATCTGCCTAGCTCATCATGGTCTTCACAAACCTTTTGCAATCTGTTGCCCTCCAGATGTTTTAGAATAAAACTGCCATCAGTCCCCGGCAGCATGGCCGGTGGGGGTTGTAGCTCAAAACATCTGGCTCCCAGGAACAAGAGCATCACTTGTTAAAAACCGGAATGGCTTCCTGTCGTTGCTGAACATCATGAGGTGGTTACTCAACCCTGTGGTTTTGCAGTCTTTGTTAAATGAGCATTTTGGAAGCCTCAGATTGTTTCTCAGGAACGTGTAGGAAAGAACACATATCTTGTGTTTGTACAGCAGAGTTCTCCCTCCCAGCTTTACAAAGGAAGGCAAAGGAAGAAGCATACCATGAAGCAACCTTCCCCAACCTTTGGTCCCCAAATGTTGCTCGCACCAGCCCCATCCCCCTTGGTCAGGGATGATGGGAGTCATAGTCCACCTAGGACCCAAAGGGGAGGAAGGTTGCTGTAGAGGAGGGATGGGGAACCCACAGGGCTAAATAGGTCTCCCCATTTGGCTAAGTCTCTTCCACCTCCCACCATCATGCATGATGTCATGTGTAGGGAGGACAAATATGCAACTCCCTGCCAGAAGTGGGGTTTGCAGAGACAGATGGCCTCTGTGGACATTGTTCAGCAAGGGAAGCACCAATAGGTCTTGTTCTGAAGAGCTGAATGAGTGGCAAGGTCGGATGGATGGATGGATATGGATATGGATATGGATATGGATATGGATATGGATATGGAGATATAGATATAGATATAGATATAGATATAGATATAGATATAGATATAGATATAGATATAGATATAGATATAGATATAGATGATATAGATATAGATATAGATATAGATATAGATATAGATATAGATATAGATATATTGGTGAAGGATGGATGGATGGATAGGTGGATGGATAGATAGATATGTAGATGGATAGATGATAGATATAGATATAGATAGATTGGTGAAGGATGGATAGATGATGGATGGATGGGTGGGTGGGTGGGTGGGTGGATAGATAGATGATGGATGGATAGATGGTGGGTGGGTGCGCGGGTGGGTGGGTGGATAGATAGATGATGGATGGATAGATGATAGATAGATGATAGGAAGATAGGTAGGTGGATGGATGGATGGATAGATGATAGATAGATATATAGATATAGATATAGATATAGATATAGATATAGATATAGATATAGATATAGATATAGATGATATAGATATAGATATAGATATAGATGATATAGATATAGATATAGATATAGATATAGATGATATAGATATAGATATAGATATAGATATAGATATAGATATAGATATAGATATAGATATAGATATAGATATAGATATAGATATAGATATAGATATATTGGTGAAGGATGGATGGATGGATAGGTGGATGGATAGATAGATATGTAGATGGATAGATGATAGATATAGATATAGATAGATTGGTGAAGGATGGATAGATGATGGATGGATGGGTGGGTGGGTGGGTGGATAGATAGATGATGGATGGATAGATGGTGGGTGGGTGCGCGGGTGGGTGGGTGGATAGATAGATGATGGATGGATAGATGATAGATAGATGATAGGAAGATAGGTAGGTGGATGGATGGATGGATAGATGATAGATAGATATATAGATATAGATATAGATATAGATATAGATATAGATATAGATATAGATATAGATATAGATATAGATATAGATATAGATATAGATATATAGATATAGATAGATTTTGAAGGATAGATAGATGAGGAATGGATGGATGGGTAGATGGATAGATAGATAGATAGATAGATAGATAGATAGATAGATAGATGATAGATAGATGATAGAAAGATAAGTGGGTAGGTAGATGGATGGATGGATAGGTAGGTGGATAGATAGATAGTTATAGGTATAGATAGATTGGTGAAGGATGGATAGATAGATGATGGATAGATGGATAGATGCCAGGATTTTCCATTTTAAAAAGAGCAGAGAATATGAGTCCTTTGAGTCCTGGCGGTTTCCATGTGAGCAATGAGTAGACCCTAAAACAAAAACAAGCATTCGACTGTAACTGGAAGATTGCAAGGGAAGATCAATAGTGGTGGGTAAAATTAAAGCCCAGGGAGTCTGGCCCTCCATTATGAATCTTCTTGCTGTGCAGTCCCAGGTGAGCTTCCCTGAAAGCAGCTGGATTCTTGGTGCAAGAGAGCATGGCGTATTGCCCTTGGGGGGGGGGGCGAAGCGGCTCACAATTTTTTTTTTATTTTATTAATACTTTATTACAAGCACATAAACTTACACATACAAAGAGAAAAAATTGTATAGTAAAAAACGCGAAACAAACAATAAGAAAAAACGCATACATCTAGAGAAAACGAAACAAAAGAAAAAATTTCCAATCACACCCTTACACACATTTGACTTCCATTAACCTCAGCTTTGGATTAAATATTCTACATAAGTCTTCTGCAGTTATTTTCGTTTTATCTTTACATGTCATAGGAGTTAAGCATCGTCTACTGTTAAATTATTAATTCCCAAGTTGGTCTCAAGGTAACTTAAAAATTTGGACCAGTCCTCTTTCTTTTTAACGGGATTATCCCGCCTAATATATTGTGTAAGTCTCGCCAATTCCAAATATTGATACAATTTCACCTGCCACTCTCTCATTGTGGGTACTTCGGGGGATTTCCATTTCTTTGCTATTAAAATCCTCGCTGCAGTGGTGGCGTACTGGAAGAAGGTCTGGTCCGACTTTTTTATTTCCTCCCCAATCACCCCTAAAAGGAACGCTTCCGGTTTCTTGGGGAAATTGTACTTCAAAATTTTCTTTAACTCCTCATAAATTTGTCCCCAGAAACCCTTCACTTCCTCACAGGTCCACCAGATATGGAGGAAAGTCCTCACCTTATCTTTACACCTCCAGCAAGTGTTATCTGCTGTTCTATACATTCTCCCTAGTCTTGCCGGGGTCAGGTACCAATGATACATCATCTTATATAGATTCTCACGTAGGTCAGCACACGCAGTAAATCTCATGCCTTTCTTCCACAGAGTGTGCCATTTATCATATCCTAACTCGTATCCTAGATCTTTATTCCATTTAATCATTACCTCTTTAATCAACTCTTCCTTATTTTCACTTTCCAATAGTTGCCTATACATTTTGGAGAGTAGTTTGTTATTACTCTCCAGAATCTCCACTTGAAATCTAGATTTATTTTCACCCATGCCTATTCTCTTATGTACCCCCCATAGTGCATTAATTTGGTGCAGGTGAAACCAGTCCTTAATTTTCTCTTTCAATTCATCCTGCGGTCTTAATTTCCACCCTTCTTCTGATTTAATTAGAAGATCCTCATACGTCCACCTTTTACCTATCATGTTTAGTTTCTTTATTTTGATGATGTCCACAGGTGAAAGCCACCAAGGGGTGCTTTGTTCAATCAAGTTTTTCTTCCTATTCCAAACTTCTAAAAGAGACCCTCTAACTATATGATTATAGAAGCCTCTATGGACTTTATCCTTCTCCTGCCAGAGGTAGGCATGCCACCCAAATCTTAGATCAAATCCTTCCAGGTCTAATAAATCAGTATCTTTCAGAGTGGCCCAATCTTTTATCCAAAGTAGGCATGCCGCCTCATAATAAAGCCTTAAATTTGGTACTCCAAAGCCACCTCTTTCCCTGGAATCCATCAAATATTTGAGTTTCACCCTAGGTTTTTTCTCCTGCCAAATATATTTGGTCAGAATCCTTTGCCAGTTTTTAAAGCAGGCGGTACCTTTTATAACTGGTAAGTTCTGGAACAGAAATAGCAGTCTCGGGAGAATACACATCTTAATCGATGCCATCCTCCCGGTCCAAGATAGATTCAGTCTACGCCAGGTGTCCATGTCCTTCTTAATTTCTTTCCACAACTTGTTATAATTATCCTCTACCAAGTTAATATTCTTTGGAGATAACCAGATTCCCAAATATTTCACTTTATTTACTACTTTAATATCCACCTGTTGTTCCAACTGTAGTCTCTCCTGTTCTGTCAAGTTCTTTATTAATATTTTAGTTTTTCCCCTATTTAACTTGAATCCGGACAGTTTGCCGAACTCTTCCAGAAGTTCTACCGCTCTGCTAGTGCTTTCAATTGGGTTCTCTAGAAAAAGGACCAGATCATTGGCGTAGGCCTTTAATTTATATTCTTTCTCTCCAATTCTTAATCCCCTGATGTTCGGGGTTGCTCTTATTTTATTTGCTGCTGTTTCTAGCACCAAGATAAACAATAAAGGTGACAGAGGACAGCCCTGCCTTGTGCCTTTCATAATTGAGAAGTATTTAGTCAAATTGTTATTAATAATCAGCCTGGCCTGCTGCTCTGTATAGATCGCCTTGATGCCCTTCAAGTAGGGGCCCCCTATTCCCACCTTTTCAAGATTTTGTAACAAAAATTCCCAGGAGACACGGTGGAATGCTTTTTCTGCATCGATAAAAATAAGGGCCGCTGGCACGTCTGGTCTTGCCTCCAGATACTCTATAGTATCTAAAACATGACGAACGTTGTCCCTCAATTGCCTACCTGGGAGAAATCCCACTTGGTCTCTGTGTATATATCTGTTTAATAGTTTTTTGAGTCTGCTTGCCATAATATCTGCGAAAATCTTATAATCACAGTTTAAGAGTGAAATTGGCCTATAATTTTTTAAATTTGCCTTTTCATTTTCGGTCTTAGGGATTAACGTAATGTATGCCTCCTTCCAGGAGCTGGGTATCCTCCCCTCTTGGAGAGTATTGTTTATTACCTCCGTTAATGCCGGCGCTAACAAATCTACCAGTTTTTTATAGTATTTTGCAGGCAGACCGTCCGGACCAGGGGTCTTCCCGTTCTTCATCTTATTAATAGCGTCCCTGACCTCTTTTACAGTCACCACTTTGTTTAATTGTATACAATCCTCTTCTGTAAAGTATTTTCTTTCTTCTTGGTCCAGATAGTTCTCTATTTCTGCACTGCTCTCTTCTCCTTTTTCATACAGTTTTTCGAAAAAAGTAACAAACCTACTTTCAATTTCATCTGGGTCTTCTATCACCCTCTCATCTACAATTAGTTTGTTAATCACATTTTGTTTCTTTCTTTTCCTGAGCTGCCATGCAAGTAGCTTCCCCATTTTGTTAGCCGACTCGAAATATTTCTGTCTTGTAAATTTAATTTTCTGTTCTACCTCTTGATTCAAAATAGCTGAGTATTGGGACTGCAGCACCCTCACCGCTTGATTAATCCTTTCGTCTGTCGGGTTTAGGGCCAGTTTCCTTTCATAGTCTCTCAGTTGGACCAAGATACCTTCCTTCTTTTTCTCCCTTAGCTTCTTTCTGTAACTATTTTGCTGTATTAAAAAGCCCCTTAGGACTGCCTTACCGGCATCCCATACCGACTCTATTGGGGTGTCTCTATTCAAGTTTATCTCCAGATACTCTCTCAAGGTTTTTTTGGCCATATCCAATACTTCCTCATTCTCAAATAAATATTCGTTCATCCTCCACCTGGACTGCCCTTTCGATTCGTTTTTAATTTCCAGAGTCAAGGGGCAGTGGTCTGACAGGGTCCTGGGTTGTATCTCACATCTCTTAACTCTCCATACCAAGGCCCTAGTCACCCATATCTGATCAATCCTGCCCCAGCTCTGGTGGGGCTCTGAGTAGTGGGTGAACTGTTTGGTGGTGGGATTTCGGTGCCTCCAGATATCAATTAGATCTAAATTTTCCACTAACTCACTAAAGGAGTTAGGGAGCTTCCCCCTGTTTGCATTCCTCTGGTTCTCACTTCTGTCCAGACTCGGTGTTGGTACCCCATTCCAGTCTCCCAACAGAATTAACTTATAGGGTTCCAATTCCAGCAACATGTTTTCAAGTTTTTCAAAAAACTCTGTTCTATTTGTATTCGGGGCATATACCGACACTACATTAATTCTTTCCCCTCGAAAATTTAATTGAATACCTAGTATTCTACCTTCCTCGTCTTTACAGATTTGTATTGGTTCCCACCTTTCTTTGGCATATATTACCACTCCTTTTTTTTGTTTACATCCGAGTTTACAAATTCTACTCCCAGTTTTTTATTCACCAAAATATGTCTATGTCTCTTTGCAATATGGGTTTCCTGAAAACAGATTACATCACATTTCTTATTTCTCAAAGCTTTTTGAATTTTATTCCTTTTAACTTTCTCATTCAACCCATTCACGTTCCATGATAAAAATTTTAAGGTGTCCAGTGTTGTTTAAATTCTCCGACTGCTTTACCTCAAATCAAAGCTCAACTTAAAATCTGGCGCCTTTATTTCCTAGGAGCCCCTCCTCTTCCGCCGCCCTTTCTCCCACTGCGGCTTCTTCCTCTTCGTCTCCTGAATTTAACCCCCTCTCTCCTTGGTCTTTCGCACTCCCCTCCCTCTCTTCTTCCTTTTCCCGACCATTCCCTTTCACATCTTCCTTATCCCGCACTCTATACTCTGTCCTTCCCAGCTCTCTTTCATATCTTCTCAAAAACTTCTCTGTTTCCTGTGTGTCGGTCAGTTTGAATTTCTTATCTTTATAGAAGAAAGTAATCCCCTCAGGGAACTCCCACCTAAATTGTATTCCATTTCTCTTTAAGACAGCTACCACTTGTCTGTAGCCCTCTCTTTTTCGTAATAATCTAATTGGGATCTCTTTATAAATGATGATAGGCCTGCCTTCGATTCTAAGTTTGTTACGGTAACTCGTCCTTAGAATTAAATTTCTCATTTCTAAAGAGTTGAATATCACCAGGCAATCACCCAAAAATTTATTAATTTTTAGGTGTTGTGGTCTAGACATTCTAAATGCATTATCTATTGTTAGTGCTATCTCTTCTTCTTTCAGACCCAGCCATTTAGAAAGCTCCTTAATCATTTTCTTTCTAACATCCTCATTTCTTTCTTCTACCACACCTCTAAATTTTAAGTGAAGCTGCTTTTGTCGCATGTCAGCCATGGCGAGGTTGTCCCAAATCCTGTCCTGTGCTTTATTTAACTCACCCAGCTCTTCCCTCATCCTCCCTGTCTCTTTTTTCTGTTCCCTCATTTCTTTCTGTAATTTCTTGTTAGACTCCTCAATTATCTTAGATTTTACTGATAAATCTTGAATTTTGGATGAGAGCTCTCCTACTGCCTCTTCTATTTTTTTATCAATCAGATCCTGCATATCCCCTAACTTATTTTCCATATATGTTTCGTTTTGTTTAAATTCTTCCTTTATTTTGATCCATAAGCTATCTAAGTCTTTAATCTCCTCTTGACGCGATGTCTTTCTTTCCCCCGGGGTCCCACCCACTTTCTTTGAGTCCTTCCCCTCCTTCCCCATCATTATCTATAGCACTCCCCCTTTTTCACCGTTAATTTCTTCTTATAATCCTCTTTTATCCTATAGTCCTAACCTTTCCTCCTATCTTCTCAAAGAACACCCACCGGGGTAATGTATGCTATATCCGGTCTAGCTAAGTCGTATACACATACAAACACATAGAAGCGGCTCACAATTTAAGACCGGCAGGTGGAACAAAGCACAGACACACCTTTGCGGGAGAATAGTGGAGCTTTGTTTTCATTCGCAAATACTCCAGAAAAGAAACAAAGACCAGTTCCAAAGGTTTATACTAACTTGCGGGTCGTTAACTTCGTTAAGGATGTGTTTTACAGATGTGCACCTGTGGTGTATGAATGGGAATGCAGGTTTCCATCATGTACTTTTTTTGGGGGGGAGGGGAGTGTTTCTGGGGAAATTTGAAGAAAAATAATAATAATAAACAACCTTCTCCCATGCTGGGCTCTCTGTCCCAAAGCAAAGAGAAAGATACTTAAAATAGCTTTTTCCTAATTGTTTTTCCCTCCCTCCTTTTTTGGCGGCGCTCATTTTATATAAACAGATTTGTTTCAGCAAAACAAAAGAGCGGTTATTTGACTGTATAAGATTTGTGCAAGTTTGTTCGTGTAATTATTTGTTGTTTTTGAATAATGGGATAAAAGGAAGTTTGCAAGTTTCAGCAGCACTGCTTAGTCCTTGTATTGTTCACTTGGTCTGCTATTATGAGGTCTCTCTGTATATATCTCCTTCCTTTTCATATTTGAGGTACCTTCGTTGCAACTTGTTATCATTTGGCCATTGTTTCTTGACCATAGCATCGTTTTCTTTTGCCGTTTCTCAGGGACCAGTTCATCATTTGCCCCACAATAGACATGGCTCGTCACTGGGCTGGCAATGGCAGAGGGCAAGTCTTCATGTACCACGTTCCAGACACCTCCTCCCTGAGCAGGTAAGAGCATGGACAGAGTTCTGTTTTCATGGATCTAGGGATGCACAGTTCATTCTTATTTTCTGCCCATGATCATTGCTGCTGTTGACGATGATGAGACATAAATACTCCCATAAATCCATTCCTTTCCATTTCTCATTTAATCTTCATTTTTCTTTAAAAAATCACTTTCAAAACTGTTCTCTCTCTCAAAACATACCTTTCATAGAATTATAGAATCATAGAGTTGGAAGGTTGGAGTGGCCGCCGAGACCATATAACACCGGTCCTGAAAGACCTGCATTGGCTCCCAGTACGTTTCCAAGCACAATTCAAAGTGTTGGTGCTGACCTTTAAAGCCCTAAATGGCCTCAGCCCAGTATACCTGAAGGAGCGTCTCCATCCCCATCGTTCTGCCCGGACACTGAGGTCCAGCGCCAAGGGCCTTCTGGCAGTTCCCTCGCTGCAAGAAGTGAGGTTACAGGGAACTAGGCAGAGGGCCTTCTCGGTAGTGGCATCCGCCCTGTAGAATGCCCTCCCATCAGATGTCAAGGAAATAAACAACTACCTGACTTTTAGAAGACATCTGAAGGCAGCCCTGTTTAGGGAAGTTTTTAATGTTTGATGTTTTATTGTGTTTTTAATATTCTTTTGAGGGCTGCCCAGAATGGCCGGGGAAACCCAGCCAGATGGGCGGGGTATAAATAATAAATTATTATTATTATTATTGTGTCTCTAACACTGCCGTTAGGCTGGAGGTTGGCCAACCCCCTATTAATGCCAGGATATGGATCCTGAAGATTCACTTCTGGCTAAAACTCATATTTTTCCCAGTGGGAGTGGCTCCATTGACTCTACTAGACCCGTTCCAGTCTAAATGGAGATTGTCGCTTTATGAAAAATTGAGGGGCCTGGGGCTTTCCTCACAAGAACTCATAGCCTCAGGCTTTGAAAAGGCTAAAATGATGGTGAGCCAGCGAATAGGAGATGTAGAGCTTCAGGACCATATGAGCAAGATAGATAAATATCCAGCTATCCAAGATTATGGAAAAGGGTTTAATCTAACCCCATATCTGATGGACCTACAAATCGCAAAATATAGGCGGGCGTTTACCCTTACTAGATTTGATGTATTGCCATCTGCCTTACTAAAGGGCAGATACGAGGGCACACCCTATGCTAAACGAGTTTGCCCATGTGGTCTGAAGGAGGTGGAAACGGCTTCACATGTGCTGTTACACTGCGACCTTTACGGGGATATCAGGTTACTACTACTACTACTACTACGACCCCAAGGGTCATCTAGTCTAACCCCCTGCAATGCCAAGTGTCCTTATTTTTCAGAGATGTCCCTGATTTAGAGAAGCTGTCCCAGTTTCTGATTTGATCCCAGAATGTCCAACTTTTCCTTAGGATGTCCCTATTTTCATTGGAGAAATGTTGGAGGTTATGGAGTTATCTGACCCTCAAGCTGTCTGAAGGCAATCCTGTATAGGGAAGGGTTTTTAAAAAATATTTTTTAAAAAATGTTTAATGTTTTTTTATTATTTTTTATACAGTGGAAGCCACTCAGAGTGGCTGGGGAAACCCAGTATGCTATGTGGGGTATAAATAGTAAAATTATCATTATGGAATTGGACATCCCTATTTTCATCGGAGAAATGTTGGAGAGTATGCAATATGCAGGAATCTCAACTAAAGCATCCATGACCCAACCTCTGCAGTAAGCTAGGGTCTCCTCTCTGTCGCTCATCCAGACAAGCAAAATGAAATATCAGAGTCCAGGGGCGCATTCCAACCTGTCAAAAATGCTCAAAACAATCAAAACCAATAAGGAAAATGACTGGGAAATGGATGTGACTTGAGAGGTCTGGAGGACCACATTTGCCATCCCCCAGCCCTAAGGTTCCCCATCCCTGCCCTGTCACTTTCACAATGGTCTAGGTAAGAAGGACGAGAGTTTGATGATTTGGGCCACATCTGCCAGTCCTGCAAGCTGGTAATTCAGTGTTTCCCAACCACTGTTCCGCGGCACACTAGTGTGCCGCGAGATGTTGCCTGGTGTGCCGCGGGAAAAATTAAAAAATTTGAAAGATTTTTTTTTAAAAAAAGTCAAATTTTCGATTGGGGCGCCGTCACTAGATGACCCCTGGGGTTCCCTCCCTCCCTCCCGCTCTGCGCCTCCCTCCTCCTCCTCCGGGGAGGCCCTTCCTGGCTCTCGGCCAAGGCTTGGCGGCTGCCACTCACTCACTCGCTCGCCCACCCGTCCCTCCATCCCTGCACCTGGCCTCTCCCCCTCCGTCCCCGGCGCGGGGGCTGCCAGGATCCGTAGTCCCCTCGCCCTTGGGCTCTGCGCCCGCGCGGGGTGCGCAAACTACGTTTCCCAGCGTGGCCTGGCAGGCCGGGCGTTTTGTTTGAAGCGCTCTTCTCCTGGCCATGGAATGAGCGCGGCGGCGGTGGCCGGGCGGGCAGGGGCTATTCCGCGCAGACCCCACGCAGCCTGCCTGCGCCCCCACGGAGATAGGGCGGCAGGATGGAGCCCGGGGATCCCCGCGGAGGCGGAGCGGCGGAGGCGGAGGCTGCCCCCCAGGTAGGGCTGCGTCGGGGGGGGGTTTATTTTTGCAATGCTGCATCCGCGCCGGAGGGGACGCATCGGACCGCAGGGAGACCCCTTGGCGGGCATGCAAGGCAATGCATGCGTGCAGGCGTTGCATGGAGTGCAGTGCAATGCAATGGCAACGCAGCGCCCTGCATGCATGCATGCAACTTCCACCGGCGCTCCGGACTTGGCAGGTGAGGGGGGTCCCCAGTGGGCGGCAGAGAGAGCCGGGAGGGCGAAGGGGAGCTGGGGGGGAGCAGCGCTGCTCCCCGAGCCGAGCCCAGGGGGAAACTTCGGCGTCGTTGCGCCGGGTGTTGGAAGCGGAGGCTGGCGGGGGCCCCTCACCTGCAAAACCTGGTCGCCTCTCATATATTTCGTGCATTGCATTCATCTTCCGCTTTCTCCTCCAAGGAGCTCCCGGGGGCGCGCATGGTTCTCCCCGTGTTATCCTTGCAACAACAGCCCTGCGAGGTGGGTCAGGCGAGTGGCCCAAGGGAACACCCAGGGATTGTCCTGGCCAGGTGGGGTGATTTGAACCCTGCTCTCTGCCCGGTCTTCGTCCTCATTTAGCCCCCACATGTGCATGACTGTGCATGACTGAGGTTTCCCCCCCTCGTCTTGGCTATGGTGTGAGTCTGTGCTGTTAATTAATGGGGTTCTGCCTTCGGAGAAGATGAGCCAGCCCTCAAGGAGGTGATTATGTAATTTGCTAGCAATTCATGTCCCTCCCAGCGTGACGCTGCGCGCTGACGTCACGGGGCTGTAATGGTGGTGTGCCTCGAGATTTTTTTCATGAAACAAGTGTGCCTTTGCCCAAAAAAGGTTGGGAAACACTGTGGTAATTAACTAACTAATTAAACAACAGCAACCATCAGTTCTGCGTTCCAGTCCTTTTCTATTCCTTTTCTCTGAGTCTTTTGGTGTTTCGGGCTGTGTTATATATTTGCATCTGGTTGGCAATGTGGCCCAGGCCGAGGGTGCAAGAAGGAACCAGGTGTGCTCAGCTTCCGTTCCTTTGTATTGTGGTTTGAATGTGGAGTCACTCGGCTAAAATAACTGGATGAAAAGGAGGCCTCTCTACTTTCTCTTTCTATTGCTTCCTGTGTTTAAAACAGTTTTTTTTAGCACGCACACACACACACACACACACACACACACACACACACCCTGCCCATTCCTCCTCTGCTGCTTTTGCACGGTTATAGGAAGCTGCCTTATACTGAATCAGACACTTGGCTCACCTAGTTTAGAGTTGTGTCGTGTGTTGTCTCGTGTGATTGGCAGTGACTTTGCCAAGACCTCGGAGCAGGCAGAGGTCTTCCCCATCATCTGCTTTTTCCAGGTTCTCCAGGAAGAATGATGGTGGGGCAGCAGACTGTGAACATATTAAAGGTAAAGGGACCCCTGACCGTTAGGTCCAGTTGTGGCCGACTCTGGGGTTGCAGCGCTCATCTCGCTTTACTGGCCAAGGGAGCCGGCGTACAGCTTCCGGGTCATGTGGCCAGCATGACTAAGCCACTTCTGGCGAACCAGAGCAGCGCACGGAAACGCCGTCTACCTTCCCGCCAGAGCGGTACCTATTTATCTACTTGCACTTTGACCTGTTTGCGAACTGCTAGGTT
Source organism: Podarcis vaucheri (assembly GCF_965113315.1). NCBI lineage: Eukaryota > Metazoa > Chordata > Lepidosauria > Squamata > Lacertidae > Podarcis > Podarcis vaucheri. The sequence continues at coordinate 84,359,906 of NC_138766.1, forward strand.
GGCAGGAGCAGGGACCGAGCAACAAGAGCTCACCCCGGCATGGGGATTCGAACCGCCGACCTTCTGATCGGCAAGTCCTAGGCTTTGTGGTTTAACCCACAGCGCCACCTGCGTCCCTGTGAACATATTACCCATCACTTAAAAACAGCTGCATGGGTTTCCAGTTGTTTCCCAGGTAGGATTGAAGGTGCTTACTCGATTGTTTAAAGCTGGGACCCAAATATCTCCAGGAACATCTTCTTCCATATTGACCTCTCCATGCAGTAGATGAGGGCCACCTGGTGTGGCAGCCCAGAAAAGTGCCTCTTCCAGGGCAGGTCCTTGTCTCCCCAATGAGGTCCCCACCTCTGTATAATTTTAGTAGCCTGTTTGAAGACACGCCTTTCTTGGGCAGGCGCTTGGAGGAGAAGAGACTTGATCACTCTGGTCTGATCCACTTATAAGCTGCTGTTGTGGCTGGGAAGCTCGCTGAGTGATTTAGAACCTGAACTGAGGTTCGAAATTGCATGCTGGGCTCCAACGAAAAGAGGAAAGTCCCTTTTGCAGAGGTTGCAGCTGAACTCCTGCCATAGCCGGCGCTACCAGTGTGAGGACGGGCCTGAAGCTAAAAGCACAGCCCCCGCCTTGCACTCACTTTCTGTGAGAAAAGGGCTAGAGAAAGCAGAAAGAAAAAGCACAGGCTCAGCTCATGGTGGGCGTAACAAGGGAGACATTAGAAGCAGTTTAAATATGTGTTCATTCGGTGTCAATAGAGCCCTGAAATCAGAAGGTGTCTTGGCACTCAGGAAAATGAGGTCAAAACTAGGTAAGCTCTGCTTTAGTTCTCTAACCATACAGTAGTGAAGTAGAAGCCAGAAGCGATCCCTCTTCTTCGCGCCATCTTCCTGGCCCCTTCCAAAGTCTTCCAAAGATCAGCAATGTTTTCTGCAGCTCCTCCAGACCACATCCACATTCTTAGCATAGCTGCGGATTAGCCTACCGTCTTCCAGGCCTGGCCATCTCTTCCTGTTTTTATGCTTTGCAGTTATTGGAAGCTGCCTGACACTGCATCAGAACTTTTGGTCCCTCTCACCATCAGGGCTTTTTTTCCAGCCGGGACTCCGGCACCTCTATTGCGTGGACAGGCAGAGTCCCCCCAACCCCAGGCGACCCCCGAGCGGAATAATGACTCAAGACAACATGCTATAGGATTAAAATTGGCCACAATTTTATTCAGTTTCGGGACGCGGGTGGTGCTGTGGGTTAAACCACAGAGCCTAGGACTTACCAATCAGAAGGTCGGTGGTTCAAATCCCTGCAACGGGTGAGCTCCCGTTGCTCAGTCCCAGCTCCTGCCAACCTAGCAGCTCGAAAGCACGTCAAAGAGCAAGTAGATAAATAGGTACCGCTCCGGCGGGAAGGTAAACGGCGTTTCCGTGCGCTGCTCTGGTTCACCAGAAGCAGCTTAGTCATGCTGGCCACATGACCCGGAAGCTGTACGCCGGCTCCCTCGGCCAGTAAAGCAAGATGAGCGCCGCAACCCCAGAGTCGTCTGCAACTGGACCTAATGGTCAGGGGTCCCTTTAACTTTACTTTATTAATTTTCAGGTGTAGGGAGACCTTGGCCAGTGTGCAGTAGATTCGTAATCTGGGGAACCGGGCTCACATCTCCACTCCTCCACATGCAGCTGCTGGGTGACCTTGGGCCAGTCACACTTCTCCGAAGTCTCTCAGCCCCACTCACCTCACAGAGTGTTTGTTGTGGGAGAGGAAGGGAAAGGAGATTGTTAGCCGCTTTGAGACTCCTTCGGGTAGTGATAAAGCGGGATATCAAATCCAAACTCTTCTTGGCTCAGGCATTGGGCATTTATCCTTCCCAGTCCCCAGCCGGGGATCTGGGAGACCCCAGAATGTGTGGGGATTGGGCTGGCTCGGGACAACATATGTTCAAGCAGAGAGTCCGCCTCCCGTTTCGCCGCCGTCGCAGGGGAGAGCAATGACAACCTCTCGGCGCACGGCCAATGCCTCCCCTCAAGACCCCTTTAACGGGGAACCCTGGGATCACCGCCGCAAGGGTCACCGCTTCACGCCACCCCACCCCCGTTTAAGAAGATAGACAAAAGGATTCTGCCCAAGGCCTGAAACCGCCAAAGGTGTGATGTTTTGCTACGGGTAAGGCAAACCTGCCAATGCAGGAGAATTCCTTTCCGGCCCTTCAACAACGACCATGACATAGCAGTGCCCGCGTACCTGTGGAGAAGAGGTTAACCTGCAAAAGAAGACTTAACTGAGGTAGGGCAGGGTGGGAGAAGCTCTGGAGCCAACTGAGGCTTTGCAGGTAAGATTCACCTTCTGTTGTGTGGGCAGGGCGGTCCCTCCCCCTACCTGGCCAATCCCCTGGCAACGCCTCCCCAGGTGGGATTGGGCGATTGGCTGAGGTGGGCGGAGACCTCCAGGTATCCAGCCTGGGGAGGGTGAAGCCAGCCCGAACTACCGGGAGCCGCACTGGGATTTGGGGGGGGGGGCTGTGCGCAACCACGCGAAAGGCGCCTCCCATTTGATGTGGGGAGCGGTCATTCTAATAGAACAAGGGAGGTGTTCATGAGGAGTTGCAGCACCTCTTTTTCTAGAAAAATAGCTCACCAGGACTTGCTATAGGGGTCAGCAAACTTTTTCAGCTGGGGGCCGGTCCACTGTCCCTCAGACCTTGTGGGGGGCAGGACTATATTTTGAAGGAGAAAAAATGAATGAATTCCTATGCCCCACAAATAACCCTGAGATGCATTTTAAATAAAAGCACATATTCTAGTCATGTAAAACACCAGGCAGGCCCTACAAATAACCCAGAGGTGCTTTTTAAATAAAAGGACACATTCTACTCACGTGAAAACACCCTGATTCCCAGACCATCCACGGGCAGGATTTAGAAGGTGATTGGGCCGGATCTGGCCCCCGGGCCTTAGTTTGCCTACCCATGTGCTATTGCATCCAAGAAAAGTCTCTGTAAAGATTCCCTCCAAAGTCTGCAGTGCGTGAGAGATGATCTGCTCTTCCAGCTCAGTTCCTGTTATCGTCCATTGTAATTGCGTGAGGGATCAGATCTGTGTAGCGTTGGCAAGGAGGGAGTCACCATCTGCCTCCCTATTGAAAGCAGGATCAAAAGTTGTCTGGTGTCCAAACATATACGAATAAGCCGCTGATCCAGTGTTTGCCTTGAGCATCTTGTTAGCCCTCGATGTTCTTTGGTCACCGCGCTGCCAAATCCACAGCAACGCAGCTCAGGAAGCAGAGGGGATTTATTGCTTTCTCCTTGTAATTTACTTAATATGTATTATCAGAAAACTTGGCCAAAGGTGGGGGGGGGAGGAAGGGGGGGAAGAGGCAGGACAAATGAAGAAAACAACTGAATTCCATCCACATATATAAATGGTTTTGGTGTCCCCCTTATATGCTGTTCTGTTTACTGCTCATTGATAACAACACAGATGGCTAGACACCATAATCTCTCTCATTTAAAGATGTGCAGCAGTCTTTGCAAAGATCCATGCTGCCTGTGGGTATCTCTTTCTTCTTGGAGAGGAACTGATGAGCACAAAAAGGACCACTGGCATACCCAGCTACCCTCCCAATTAAAACCCGTGAGAATGTTTTCACTTGGTGTCTAAAAAGAGACAGCAATGGCACCAAGCCTGCTTCCCTTGGGAAAGAAGACCACTGATGGGGAATCGAAACGGGGAAAGATTTGCCATTATTCAATATGGAGGCATAGTTGCTGAAATTGTTGGAGGCAAAGTTGATGCGCTTAGTTAGAGGAAAAACTATTGCTGTGTCCAGTTCTGGGCACAACAATTTAAGGAGGAGATCAGCAAGCTGGAACATGTGCAGTGTAGGGCAACCAAGATGGGCCAAGCCTTATGAGGAACGGTTGAAGGAGCTGGGCGTGTTTCGCCTGGAAAAGAGGAGACTGAGGAGAGATATGATAGCCATCTTCAAATTGTTGCGTATTTAGCAGATTAATTGAGCTGCAGAAAGCGTGCCGGGAAGACCACACATCCAGGAAACAATGAAGAAATGGAAAAGTATCTTTTGCTTGGCTTTAATTACAAAAACAAAAACGCCTCTATAAGTATGACCCATCCATTCACCAGGGTACTGAGTGAGGTACATGCTGCTCTTTATATACTATACCCAATTGCTGACACAGCTTAAATTAACACAGCTTAACAGCACCTGCTATACTGCTTCACAGCTGTAAAACTAGGTCATGATATTTACTCTGGCCTTTAAAGAGATACACATCCTGTGAAACAATAATGAACCTTAATATTTAAATAAACCATTCAACACAAATATCTCAAGGGTTGTCTCATGGAAGCTTGTTTTCTGCTACTCCAGCTAAGCATTAGGAAGAACCTGTTGACAGTAAGAAGGTGATGAACTCTTCTTCATTCAGGTTTTAAGCATGGGTTCGATGATCATCTCTCAGGGATTCCTTAGTTGTGATTCCTGCATTGCAGGGGGTTGGACTAGATGTGAAATATACTCAGAGTTGAGAGTGGATTTCATTCTCTTTATTCAGCTCATAGTGGTGAGGAGGAATGGAAGTTCCCCCAGAATGTCTGCTTTATATACATTATTTACACAATGGGCCCCACGTGATTGGCTAATTCCGGGATTCTCCTGTAAGCCAATCAGGTCGCGGATTCACTTCCACCTGGAGCTGAATTGGGTGGCTCCTGTGGACCAATCATACTGCTGCATTCTGGAGCCTATTGTTCTAGGACCAATCGGGCTGCTGCATTCTGAATCCTATTGTTCTAGGACCAATCAGACTGCTGCATTTTGGATCCTATTCAACTCAGTACATAACAAGATGACTCTTTCAATTCTACAGTTTTATGATTCTATGAAATGTTGCCCATGTTCTCCCCATTTTCTTTTAAAGAATTCGAGTTAATCCAAGGTGAGTTTCAGAGAGCTTGCCTGTCTCTGGGCATGTTTGCAATTCATTAGTTCCATATTGGCTCAGATGCTAAAGTGAGCACAAGGCACAAGCCATTCATGACAGCTATTTGTGAATGATGGCAAGTTGGCTACCCCTGCTCTAATTTAATCTCAAATATATTCCTAACTGCCCGCCCCCCAATCATAACAGAATTATGGTTTCCTTTTGCTAAAAAAAAAAAGGAAAGGAAAGCAAGATGACTTTACATGGTTGCAAAACAAAGTTTCCAGACTGCTGGTTTGGAGTAGGAACATAACTTCAGCATCTCATCATCGCTTTCTCTGGTTCATTTGACTTCTTTCTGAACAGCTGAAACCAAAACTATTCACAAGAGCAGCTAAAATGCAGAAGGCAAATACCTTAAGAGGTGAAATCATGCAGTGTTAAAGAGACAGTGCAGTTTGGAAAGATTCTGCAGAAATGAGAGAAAAGTGCTTTGGTTAAGAGGTTATTATGATTATTCACTGGGAATGCCAGCCACTGATACCCAGGGGAAAATCCACAGGTTGAGGCAATGCCATAATATTCATGCTCACTAAGGGAAGGAGAAAAACTGGCCACATAATGTGTTTTCTGCATTTTAAGAACCGGGTCTTTTAGTGTGGCAGCACCTACACTTTGGAACTCCCTGCCAATTGATAATCAGGCAGGCAACTTCACTGTATTCTTTTCGGCAGCTGCTAAACACATTCTTACCTACCCAGATGTTCAGAAAGTTGACATGAGTTTTAAGACATTTTTTAGTCTAGTGTTACTTCAACCTTTTGAAAGTTTTAAATCATTGCCATTAATTTTTCTTTCCAATGATTTTATTGGTTTATCTTTTTTTGCAACCGCTTTGAGGTTGTTGGGTTCTTGTTTTTTACAGTAAAAACAAACTTTTTCTTCTCTTACAATTATTTAAAATTGCTTCCTTGCTTCCTCCCAAAAGAGCCCTGGGCAGCAAACACACAAGCAATAAAACATCTTAGGAAATGATTCAATACAGGAAAGGATATCTTTGTTTGTTTTTTATTGATGAAACCTAATAAAGCCTCCATGTTCGGTTAGTGTACCCCTGAAAACTCAATCCTGAGATGAGCAGCAAGGAATCAACCTCAGCTTCTTGTTCCTCTTACTGTATCTCTTCCCTGAGCTCTTGATGTGACCCGGCAAATCAGTTCTTTTGACATCATTGGTGCCGTTACGTCTCTGAACAGACTTGTACTGTGGACAAACAAAACCGTCTCATTGTCAGTGGGCCTCCCCCTTCTATATCCCTGCTCCTATAGAAACACTATTTGTGGCCGACATAACTGTAATACGCATGGAGTGAAGCAAGCCCATTACAGTGGTACCTCACAAGACGAATGCCTCGCAAGACGGAAAACTCGCAAAACGAAAGGGTTTTTGGTTTTTTGAGCTGCTTCGCAAGACGATTTTCCCTATGGGCTTGCTTCGCAAGACGGAAACGTCTTGCAAGTTTGTTTCTTTTTTCTTAAAACCGTTAATACAGTTGTGACTTGACTTCGAGGAGCAACTCATAGCAGGCGGTGTGGTAGCCTTTTTTGAGGTTTTTGAAGACTTTGGTGATTTTTGAAGCTTTTCCAAAACTTTTCCGAAACCGTGCTTCGCAAGACGAAAAAAACCGCGGAACGAATTAATTTCATCTTGCGAGGCACCACTGTATTGTTCAAGCAGAATGAGTGAGCTCCGATCCAGCTTAATCCCTGTCTAAACATTCAGAATTGGGAAAATATGCTTTAATCTGGTTTCAGATCTCTTCAGCTGCTGGTAAATAATTTGCTTTCCAGATGCAACGTTGTTATTGGTGCTTTTAGGGTGGGGCTAAGGACAGAAAGGCCCAAAATTGTGGTGTGAATGTGTGAATATATTAGGGCTGCCATATATCTGGTTTTCCTGGACACATTCGGGATTCAGCCCTTGGAAATTGCATCCGGAGGGCGGGAATTTCCGTTAAGCAGTAAAACGCCAGGGAAAACCAGGACATATGGCAACCCAGTGCAGCCTCCCAAACAGCTCCAGTTATGGTTGTTGTTGTTGTTTAGTTGTTCAGTCGTGTCCGACTCTTTGTGACCCCATGGACCAGACCACTCCAGGCACTCCTGTCTTCCACTGCCTCTCGCAATTTGGTCAAACTCATGCTGGTAGCTTCGAGAACACTGTCCCACCATCTCGTCCTGTGTCGTCCCCTTCTCCTTGTGCCCTCCATCTTTCCCAACATCAGGGTCTTTTCCAGGGAGTCTTCTCTTCTCATGAGGTGGCCAAAGTCTTGGAGCCTCAGCTTCAGGACCTGTCCTTCCAGTGAGCGCTCAGGGCTGATTTCCTTCAGAATGGATTGGTTTGATCTTCTTGCAGTCCATGGGACTCTCAAGAATCTCCTCCAGCACAATAATCCAAAGCATCAATTCTTCTGCAATCAGACTTCTTTATGGTCCAGCTCTGCAGCAGCAAAAGGAAGGCAGAACAAGAAGCAAATGCTTCTGGGGGGGGGGTAGTAGGGGAGACACCGGGCTAGAGCCTGGCTGGGCAGGCACCCCTCACTTCCATCGGGGCAGGTGGAACAACTCCTCAAGGGGACCTCGCCTCCAAACTGGTCCTTCCCTTGCTGGGCACTGGAGGTGGATGGGGCCACGAGCAGGGGCTCCTGGTTGGGAATCGGGGTCCCCGTGGCTCCTGGAAGGGTTGCCTCAAGTGAGGGTCTCCGAGAGGGGCCAGCACCAGGATGCTTCGCTGTGGAGAAACCAGGAGACCCTGCATGCACACATCTCACCCTTCAGGGAAAAGAGAGTCCAGCCACAGCACCACACCCCACTTCAGCCAGCTGCCTCACTGGTCCAGAGTGAACCAGAGAAAGCTATGATGAGATGCTGAAGTTCCCACTCCAAAGCAGCAGCCTGCAAACTTCAGGACATATCAAGTCCTTCACACAGCACATAGTTGAACTATGGAACTTCCCTCCCACCCCCCAGAAGGCAGTGGTGGCCAGAAACTTGGATGACTTTAAAAGAGGATGAGACAAATTGATGGAGGAAAAGGCTGTCTGTGGCTTCCAGCCAGGATGACTCTGCTCTGCCTCCACAGTTGGAGACAGCAATGGTTATTAATACCCAGGGCTGGATTTAGGTTTGATGAGGCCCTAAGCTACTGCCCTAAGCTGTCCTTTGTCGAATATATGCTGTATGGTAATTTATGGACCTAATAGGTATCTCAAGCCATTTGCCTATGTTGCCATGCAACTAGTCCATGCAGAATGTAGGCACCCTATATATAGAAATGAGCAAACCAGTGATATTTTAGGGAGCTGGCTAGCAGGCTGGCTAGCCCATGACTTACATCATAGGAGCCTACACAACACAAAAACACTGTTGCTGTATATAGGTTTTATTTTATTTGTTTTTTATCTTATATTTTGGAAATGTACATCCAGGTTTTTTCCCTTTAATTTTTTTTTGGGGGGGGCAAGAGAGTGGAGCCCTATAGCTTGTTTAGCTTATAGATAAATCCAGCACTGTTAATACCTGTTGCTGGAGAGCGCAAGAAGGGGAGGGTGTGAACACCCACATGTGTGTCCACACCAAAATACAAAACCTGCAACATCAAGCTTTTAATGTTTTAATGTTTTAATGTTTGATGGATTACTGTATTTTAATAGCCTGTTGGAAGCCGCCCAGAGTGGCTGGGGAAACCCATCCAGATGGGCAGGGTATAAATAAAATGTTGTTGTTGTTGTTGTTGTTGTTGTTGTTGTTGTTGTTGTTGTTTGTTTCTTCCTTCCTTTTCTCCTACTTCCTTTGCCAAATCTATGACTTGAGTTCTGTTTCCCGTCATCTACTTGTCTTCTGCAGCTTCCACTTCTAACCATGGAACTGTTTTCTCACTTTCTCCATCCGATAAGACCACTGCTGTTGTTTTTCATCCAGTCTCTTTCCTTATTTTTCTTTCAAGCTCAAGCCTGGAGTTACTGCCTGATGTCCAGTATGCCTTTGGGCTGCCTTTCCATCCCCAGTATGAAAACCAGTATACTCCGGAAGCGAAGACCCTCTCCTTAACGGTCATACAGTTCCTAGCCAACTTCATAAGAACTGGGTGTGTATTGAGTTACTTGGAAGTGGCTGCGCGGTCAGTTTTTCCATCCCTAACAAAGCTTCTGCATTTCTTCTTTTAATTAGCTTTTGTTAAAGATGTCCTTGTGTATCGAAGAAAGAAAAGTACATATAGTCTCTGCACTATATGTCTTTTTCATTGTTTTTTACATCCAGGATGAGACACTGTTGTCATTTCCATTATGCGGTTGGGGGAAAAGAGAGGGGGGATATTGATCTTTCATTCTATTGCATAGTTTTTGTGCAGGGTTTTTTTGTGTCACCGTCAGACAGTGTATCTGTGACATCCAATAAGCTGCTCTTTAAACACAGGGAAGTCACCACAGAAGCCTCCAATCAGCAATTTGGCAAGAAGCATTTTTAAGACACCCACTGATATACAGCAAGATCAGTAGATCATGGTTATTAAAAGAGCAAAAACTTTACAGTCAGTCAAGACCTGCTTCTCAGTTCAAAAGCTGATTTCCCAATCCTAGCTTTTGTTCTGTCAGTTTTGCTTTCCTGGAAGTTTTCTTGTGTAGTATTGTTGTCAGTAAACAACAAGCTGGGTACATCGAAACGCTCCGCTGTGCAAGCCGTCTCGCAGTTCCTCTTGAAGCTTTGCAAGACAGCTCAGCTCATTTGCAAAAGGATGGCTTTTCTTAAACCTGAGCTGCTGGCGAACCCTGACAATTTCCAGTGAGTACTAGGGAAGAGGAACTGTTGAAAGATGAGGCAGATTACACAGTCATCAAAATAAAACTCAACTTCCCTGCACCCTTGAAACTGTTGCCAAGAACTAGCCAAAGAAGAGATGATTCTCCCAAGAACAATGTTGTTCGGATGAGGGTTTCTGTTTTTGTTTTGCTCTTGCTGGAATGAACCATCTCCCCACCTGAGAAAACGATGATAATGACGACTCACCTGAAGGCATTGTTGCCGGGAGAGAATTCGTGTAAGGCACAACTTTAGCAGAACAACATAATTCCTTTGCTGGGTCAGAACAAAGTTCATCTAATCTACACTGCAACATTTTGTGTGGGCTACCTACTTTTAAAATGAGGCTGCATTTTAAATTGCATTTTAACCTGTATTTTAAATTGGGTCCCCCCCCCATTATGTTTTTAGTGTAATTTGACTGGTGTTAGCCGCCCTGAGCCTGGCTCTGGCTGGGGAGGGCGGGGTATAAATAAAATTTATTATTATTATTATTTATAAATAATGGTCATGAGAGTATAGATACATGCCTATTCTCTTGTGTGTTAAAGGCTGTTGCACAAACTCTTCATGATGCTGGCTGGTTGAATAACAGCTGTTCCTCTTCCTTTCTTCAGAAACCCAAATGGCCCTTATAAGTTCTCCAGAAAAATGACTGGGGTTGCATCCTCTTGGCCTATATTTCGAGCAGATGCTGATGGAGACAACTATAAGGAATTTACCGCTTCCTTTGAGAACCACAAAGGGCTGAAGAAGGCCGAATGTTCATTCTGGTCCGATTACATCAAAACCCTCAAAAGTACCTTGAGCTGTAAGTGCACTGTGGAACACACACCTTTTTCTCTCTTTGGGCAGTGATGTTCGGAAAGGTTGCATCAACTCTTTTAGCAGTGTTGCTTTTCCTAGCAAAAAGGGGTGCCTGAACTCACCACGAACGCCTCCCTTGTTTTCTTATAATGGCAATGGCGCCCACCTGAGAGGTGCCGGAACTGAGTTTCAGAGAGTTTTGGCTGGGGGAAAAAACCTGACTTTTAGTACAGTGGAACCTCAGTTTTTGAGCGTCTCAGAAGCCAAACCTTTTGGTTTTCAGACACCGAAAACTTGGAAGTAATTGCTTCCATTTTCGAATGTGCCTCAGAAGTCGAATGGCTTCTGAGGCACATTTCTCAATTTTCTCCGTTGAAATTGCTGACCGCCCATTAAGCCTTGGTTGTCAAACGTTTTGGAAGTCGAACGGTCTTCCAGAACAGACTATGTTCAACAACCGAGGTTCCTCTGTATATGAAAGTTCATTTCCAAAACATCCCGCTAATTCTGGTTCATGTTCATCCTGTTACAAAGCGAACTAGTTCAGTTCGCAGCTCAATTCAAGTTCATCTGCATGATCCTTGGAAGAGAAGGGGGGGTCTCCAAGCTTTCAGAATATGACAAACCACTGTGCTGAACTGTAAATTATACTTAAGAAAACTTCAGCTCATACACACACAGTGGAATGTGAAGGGTCTGATTTATTTCTCCCCAACAATTGTGATATTTAAGCTTAAAGGCCCAAAGTGTCTAAAGCATTAAAAAGAACAACAACAACACATGTATGACAATGACCTTGAAGATGAATTGCAAATTGTTCAAAGTTCTACCCTGCTCTTCTTAACATTTCCTGTTGAGGTCTGTGGTAGCAACAGGAGACAGGTCCTTTTCTATGGTTTGCATAGCAAGTTCCCGCCTCCCCCCAATGGAAATAAAGACACAAGGCACCGTTAATTAGGTTAATGGGCAAGTAATGGCCACAACTTTATTGGTTACAGGTAAGAGCGGTATTGGCTTAGTCATTGGTCCTATCGACTATATGGCTTCAGCCTGATTGCTTGAAGTCCGGGAAGGGTTAACACCAATCGGGGGAGTCCTGCTGATGCACATCAACTAGGAAGTCCCCTGGGGTCACCGCTCGGGGGCATGCCTTAGGCCCTAACCTCCATAGGCTTCAGACAGGGCCACACCCCCTGGAATCCTTTACTGGACTACCCTTCGACCTGTGGGGCAGGTGATGGCACTTCCCCCCCCCCTCATCTACAAAACAATACCAATGCCTAACCGCCAATGCCAAGGAAGTTGTGACGATTTGCTACGAGGTAGGTGAAAAACCAAGTGGCTGGTGCCAATTTGCCAAGTGGAAAAAATTCCTACCAGGCCCCATAACGGCGACCAACCGAAGTCCATAGCAAGGTCAGAAGAGAAACCTTGAAGGGTGGCAGGGTGGGAAACCAGTGAAGCAGAGGCGACGAAAAGAGGGAGATCCCCGGCCGCCTCAGTGTAATATAGGGCAAACCACGCCCAGCCCCCCCACCAGGCGATTGGCTGGTTAGGGGATGACGCGACTGGGGGATTCCCTCAATTGGCGCAGGGGCTGAGATCAGCCCCCGCACATGTGGAGAGGGTGTGAAGCCCGCAAGACACCTCCTCTTGAATTCAAAAGTGGCTTTCTCGCCATAGAAGAATACTTTGCAAAAGCAGAAAAAGAAAAATACTAAGGGCAGGAGCCAAAATAGCCCAAAGAGGACTGAGCCACAAAAAATGGGTACAGATTACTCAGGAAACCACAGAAGAGGGGAAATGGAGTGAAATGGGATAGCTGGAGTCAGGTACATTCTCCACTGCAACATTTTGTGGCAGATCCCACTTATAAATATAACTCATTTGTTTGTTTTTTAAATTCAGAAAGTTAACAGCGCTTCAGAAAAAGAACTTACAATCTTTGGAACCCCAAATATTCCTTCAGGCACTGTATTTTTCTGGTCTATTTTGATGCAACACTTCTGAGACCCTAAATCACTGTGCTTTGTCCGTGTGGTATTGTTGCACTGGAATGTTTTGCTTGGCCTTTCCTGCCAGAAAACTCGCAGATAATTGAATTAGCATTAAATAAATGATTTATAACTTCTACCATGGAATTTGCTGGCAGCCTGTTCAATAATTATTAGCTTGCTGCATTGTTCCCAGACAGCTGCCCAGCAGACTAATGTGACACAATAATTAGTGTACCACATTGGATTCAATGAGAAATAATGATTTGCACGAGTTTTTCACGGAGTGATGCATCTTGTTTGCATTGTGGTTGCAGGCAGACGAGAGCCGCCCAGCACAAGCAAGCCTAGCAGTGGATTTCTTTCCAAAACCACCCAGAAGAAGCCACTTGGAGACAAGGTGGCCTACAAGAAATAGAACCCAACACTTCTATTGATTTTGGATCGGCTGGATGAAATCAAATTACTACAGATCTGCGGGGCGTTGGAAATCATCTCGCTAAATCACAAAAGCGTGTCTGCAATAGATTACTGAAATTTCAAGTATGGTTGCCGTTGACACAAGATGGGCAGGCCCCAAAAGCTTACAGGCACTGCAGCATTCAATGAATCACATGTGCTGGGTATCGGTGCATCAAATTGAAATCGTAGCACTCAATAAAGCTTCAAAAACCTTTAAAAGAGAATTGGCTTCTTACTGTTCTAAAAGTGGCATACCCACAAACTCAACTTGTGACCTGCGGTGTCGGGTGATTGGTTGATCATAGAAGCATAGAATCATGGAGCTGGAAGGGACCACAAAGATCCTACAATTCAACCCTCTGCAAATGCACTATAGGACACAGGTGGCGCTGTGGTCTAAAGCTCTGAGCCTGTTGGGCTTGCCGATCAGAAGGTCGGCAGTTCGAATCCCCACGATGGGGTGAGCTCCCATTGCTCTGCCCCAGCTTCTGCCAATCTAGCACTTCAAAAGCATGCCAGTGCAAGTAGATAAATAGGTACCACTGTGGCGGAAAGGTAAACAGCGTTTCCGTGTGCTCTGGCTTCCGTCACGGTGTTCTGTTGTGCCAGAAGCGGTTTAGTCCTACTGGCCTCATGACCCAGAAAGCTGTCTGTGGACAAACGCTGGCTTCCTCGGCCTGAAAGTGAGATGAGTGCTGCCCCCCATAGTCACCTTTGACTGGACCTAACCGTCCAGGGGTCCTTTACCTTTTACCTCTTCTGCAATGCAGGAATCTTTTGCCAAACATGAGGCTCAAACTCATGAACATGAGATTAAGAATCCCATGCCCTACCAATTGAGCTATCCCAGCTAACTTGGAATTGGCTCTATGTTTACAGTCTTCCTTAGGAACTGTTTGGGAGGGGGGAAAGCCCATTAGTTTATCTGAGAGGTTTTCCCCAGCTCCTAAAGTTGATGCGTGCACACTGAGGATACCACACATGAGTGTCGTGATATTGCTCCCTGTGAATGGTAGTTTGGTTTTGCTCACCTGTGCCCAATCCAGAACAGTGGGGATGAGAGAGAGAGAGAGAGAGAGAGAGAGAGAGAGAGAGAGAGAGAAATTCAACTGCTCAACTACTCGACTAGGCGTACACTAAGGAACCAAGAGAGGGTTTAGATCCTAATGGAGAACAAGAACAACATAAAACAGTTGTGGAAAAAGTAAGGTCACACCCACTGTCAGCATCCGGGGGTCAAAAGGCCAGTTGACTAGGCCCCAGCTGGATCATCTCCCTCTCAGCCTTTACGCTGTGGAGATTCATCGACCTCTGGCTCTGACGTAAATCAGTGACTCAAGCTTGCTGCCTTGAGTACACTATACGTAGCAGAGTAAACTGCACAACAGAAGAGGCTGGAGGCTGTGTGGATACATACTAAAACTACGGATTTATTATACATAAATCAGGAAAAAGAAACATGTCGTCTCTCCTTGCCGTCTTCTCAGAGAGACAATCAAAACAAGATCAATACACAGAGCGGAAGTTCCGCTCACGGGACCCAGCAATCTGTGCTGGAATGGAAACAGACATGTGACACGCAACAATCCCATGTCTGCAACAAAAGATGGAATGGAATCTCCCAACACCCACATCATGCATATGCACGGCTTCTCCCAAGGAATCCTAAGAACTGTAGTTTGTGAAGGGTGCTGAGAAGTGTAGCTCTTTGAGAGAAATACTACAGTTTCCAGGATTATTTGGAGGAAGTAAAATGCTTTAAATGTATGGAGTTGTATCCAATATAGTGCTAAGCCAGCCTGCTTTCAGTGCAAGGATGTCCACTGTGGCAATGGGACTCCCTGCATCCTCCCTGGACATCCCTACATCTGTTCTGGGGGCTCCCCAGCCCTTCAGACCAAATTTGGGGACAGTGCAGGGCATGCGCGGGATGATGCTTGCTGGGGAAAGTTCAGCTGCACAAGCGGAAATTCTTGAGCTGACAGGACACTTAAGTCGGATCATACAATCACAGAATTGTAGTGTTGAAAGGGACATCTGGTCCAACCCCCTGCAATGCAAGAATCTCATCCCTGACAGATGGCCATCCAACCTCAGCTTAAAAACCTCCAAGGAAGGAGAGTCCACAACTTCCTGAAGGAGACCATTCCGCTGTTACTGCCAGGAAGTTCTTCCTGGTGTTTAGTTGTAATCTCCTTTCTTGTCACTTGAAGCCATTGGTTCCAAGTCCTGCCCTTCAGACCAGGAGAAAACAAGCTTGTTCCCTCTTCCATGTGACAGCCCTTGAGATATCTGAAGATGGTTTTCCTATCTTCTCTTTTCCAGGCTAAACATACCCAGCTCCTTCAACCATTCATCATCAGGCTTGGTTTCCAGACTCTTGATCATCTTGGTCACCCTCCTCTGCACATGTTCCAACTTTGGTGCAGATGTGACCCAAGATAACTGAATGCCCAAACCTGGAAGGGTGCAAACATCTGCTTGGCTTTGTGGTTTGGTCAAGTAGTCCACAGCAATTCCAGGGAGAGGAGGAAGTTAGTATGCAAGAACTTTTACACTTGCACCTACAAAGCACATGAGTTTTCAGGTCACTTAAGGCAGTGATTACCAGTTTTTTAAAGGTTATGGTCGCATTTGGATTACTGAGGGACGGATTTAGGGCTATGTGTGAGCACACACTGGGGACTGAACCAAGGGGGTGCCACCTCAAAGGCCAGTAAGTGAGCATCAGAGGCATGAAGCTCTGAAATGGCTCCCCCTAGAGTTTTTCCGCCTCCTTCCTGAAACGTAGTTAGCACTAGGACCCTGCCAGAGCCCTTGCACCTCCTTGCCAAAGCCCGGACCTCCTTATCCACCTATAGCAGGGACGTCCAACTCCCAAGAGACTGAGATCTACTCACAGGGGGGAAAACTGGCAGTGATCTACCCATTTTTTTTGGGGGGGGGGTTCAGGCCAAAGTTGATGAGCTTTTTTTATAATAATAATATTTTTTTATTTATACCCTGCCCTTCCCGGTTCAGAAAACTGGGCTCATTGTGGCTAACAACAAATTTAAAACGCTTAATTGATGCTACAAAAAACAGCATAAAATACGGTACAAAACGTGAATAACAATAAAATCAAAAATCAATTTAGGGGGGAAATCCATCCAATAAACATTAGACGGTCACCAGGGCTAGCTGGCTAAATTAGTCCTATTTGGGCGAGTGAGGAGACCAGGGGAGAATTAGCTGTGGGATCCCAGAGGGGGTAATCTTCATAAAAAGGGGAGGGGGGAAGGAAGGGGAATAAAAGATCAGGCTAAATTCAAATTGAAAGGCAGGCGGAATAGTTTTAGGGAGGAATGCCGCACTCTGTCTTCCATTCCAGAAATCATGCAAAAATGGAGGGCAGGGAGAGGGCGGGGTCGGCTGCTTTTAGAAAGAAAGCGAAGGAAAAGGAGCACATGATCAGCAGTGATCAACCGGAGCTTCCCGGGGATCGACCTGTTGGACATCACTGATCCATAGGATGGCACTGCAAAAGCTGGGGGGTGACACCAAGTCTACCCAAATCTGCCACTGAAGTGCCAAGGGCAGCGTCCCGTCAGATCAGTTCTGTCTCTTCTGAATCAACCCCACTCCACCCCCTGAGACAAAGAGGCGGTGTATACAGACAAACTTCCCTTTTCTGAAGAATCAGAGTAAAAGATCCAGTAGAATTAACCTACTTCTTGAGAAACAGAGAGAAAGAGGGAGTGTCAGAAAGAGGGAGAAAGAATAATAGAATTGCAGAATCTTAGAGTTTGAAGGGATGCTGAGGATCATCTAGTCTGACCCCCTGCAATGCAGGAAGAGTGACCCTACCCATTTGGGTTCCGGCTGCTCCGCACACTGGCTTCAGTCCTGCCTACCACCAGCATGTAATTGAAAATATTCAATTACCGTATTTTTTGCTCTATAAGACTCACTTTTTCCCTCTTAAAAAGCAAGGGGAAATGTGTGTGCATCTTATGGAGCAAATGCAGGCTGCACAGCTAATCCAGAAGCCAGAACAGCAAGAGGGAATGCTGCTTTCATTGCGCAGCGATCCCTCTTGCTGTTCTGGCTTCTGAGATTCAGAATATTTTTTTTCTTGTTTTCCTCCTCCAAAAACTAGGTGCGTCTTGTGGTCTGGTGCGTCTTATAGAGCAAAAAATACAGTAATAGGCAAGAGGTTTAAAAAAGAGGAGAATTCAAGGAGCACATAGATTTTTTTTCTACTAGTGGTACCTCGGGTTACAGACACTTCAGGTTACAGACTCCACTAACCCAGAAATGGTACCTCAGGTTAAGAACTTTGCTTCAGGATGAGAACAGAAATGGTGCAGCGGCAGCGGGAGGCCCCATTCGCTAAAGTGGTGCTTCAGGTTAAGAACAGTTTCAGGTTAAGAACAGACCTCCAGAACAAATTAAGTTCTTAACCCGAGGTACCACTGTAATCTGCACATCTTCATATGCAATCTTCCTAAATATACATTTTTGCAAAGCAATTTTCTGTAATATGATACATTGCTGTAGGTTAGTTTCACTAATACATTTATTTTTATGCCCACATTATATAGCTGGAGAATGGAACTCTTTTGGAAATTGGGTAGGTCCACCTCTAAAAATGCAAGCTCCATCAAATTTAATTTCCACCTCTGCATGCGAAAAGGGAAAGCCGGTTTTGTGTCTCTGAAATCTCCTTCTAAATGAGCAGAGCTATGACTCTCTAGGTATGCGGGTGGCACTGTGGGTTAAATCACAGAGCCTAGGACTTGCCGGCAGTTCAAATCCCTGCGACGGGGTGAGCTCCCGTTGTTCGGTCCCTGCTCCTGCCAACCTAGCAGTTCGAAAGCACGTCAAAGTGCAAGTTCCCTCTGGCGGGAAGGTAAACGGCGTTTCCATGCACTGCTCTGGTTCGCCAGAAGCGGCTTAGTCATGCTGGCCACATGACCCGGAAGCTGTATGCCGGCTCCCTCGGCCAATAAAGTGAGATGAGCGCCGCAACCCCAGAGTTGGCCACGACTGGACCTAATGGTCAGGGGTCCCTTTAACCTTTACCTTTTTGCATGGTCCCTATGGAACGTATCATTCACGATTTGCAACACAGCCTCCCAGTGGATCTGAAATCATTCACAAATTTCTGCCTAGAGCTGGTGATCAACACGGCAGCCAAAATCCAGCTCTACAAACTCTCCCACCCCCTCCATTCCAAATGTATGAAACTTAAGAGAGAGAACTTAAAACTTTCCTGATTCTGGTCCAGTAACTGGTGACTCAGAGCCTTTAAATGAGGACCTGGTCATAAGAGTCGTCCTCCGGTTGTTGTGTTCCCCCCCCTCTCTCTCCTTTGCATAAGAAATCCAGACACTTCAGTGTCTGAAAATGCTGGGCCTCTTTCATTGGAGTCATTCCTCATTAATGTCATGCCCATCGAAGAGCAGAACAGCAAGGTGATAAATAAGGCAGGGAAGGAAATCAAAGCCTGAGGGCATGTCTAGCCAAAGAGAAGCACACTCTGAGTGCATGCTCAACAATACCACAAGTATGTGAGGAGAGCTTTGCAGGATCAGCCCAAAGACCCATCTGACCCAACATTCTGTTTTCACTGTGGCCAGCCAGATGCCTATGGAAAGCCTGCAAGCAGAACATGAATGCAACAGCCCTCTGCCTGCTTGCAAATCTCAGCAACTGAGACACATACTCTGTTGATAGCTTCCCCTCCATGAATTTGCCTAATCCTTTTTTTAAACCAATAGGGGGGTGGTATTATATATATATATAATATATATATAATATTATACATATAATATTATATATATAGTACCACCACCAATCCCTGGGCTCTAAGCCTTCTACCTTTGGTGGTTCCCCAGCTGGTTCCTCACACCATTCCTCTGCATCCATCCAGTCCATGACACCACCATTGCCCTATAGTCTGATCCACTATGGCCTTTCACACATTCAATGCTGCAGAACTGTTTGTAGAAATGTGTTTTCCAAAGCTCATTTAGATAACGGAGATGTGGTGTTTTACGTAGTTTGGATATTTAGCATAGACTGATAATGGGAGCTAACTGGGTGATCATGGGTGATTTCAAAATGCAACCCAACCATTTCAACGAGAGCGAATGGGCACTCTAACCCACATGGTTGATTGTCCATAGAGATTATGTTCTGGATTTATCTGTCTATACTATAATGATGAGGGACGCAGGTGGCGCTGTGGGTTAAACCACAGAGCCTAGGACTTGCCGATCAGAAGGTCGGCTGTTCGAATCCCCACGACGGGGTGAGCTCCCGTTGCTCAGTCTCTGCTCCTGCCAACCTAGCAGTTCACAAGCACAAAGTGCAAGTAGATAAATAGGTAGCACTCCAGCGGGAAGGTAAACGGTGTTTCCGTGCGCTGCTCTGGTTCTCCAGAAGTGGCTTAGTCATGCTGGCCACATGACCTGGAAGCTGTATGCTGGCTCCCTCGCCCAATAAAGCGAGATGAGTGCCGCAACCCCAGAGTCGGCCACGACTGGACCTAATGGTCAGGGGTCTCTTTACCTTTACTATAATGATTATCTTGTGGCTATCCCTTTAATGTGAGGTATTGGGCAGAAACTGAACAATCTCCTCGCTGTTCTATTGCTTTTTCAGATGGTTTATTCCACCAGGCCAAACACATGCAAGAAGCCATGGATTCAGTCTCAGAGAAGGAAATATACATGAAAGACAAAGTTGGCCCGATAATTTTGGACCGGAGAAACGCTGCAGGTTCCAGGTTTCCAGGTAACGTTGTACACACTGGAACAGTTTTGCTTTTAATGAATACTCCTTAGGTAACACCGCAAAGCCTTGGGGCCTGTTGATGGTCCAGAATAAATTGTTGGCATCCTGTGCTCACGATCGAAAAGCAAGCCAGCTCGCTGAAGGTAAGCGCTGGTGTTTCTGTTTCCTGAATGGGGTGAGTGCACTGGACTTTCCATTATGGCAAAGCAGACTTCGCATTTTTGTTATGGAGCCAGAAGAGCAAAAGACTGGCTGCCTAGTCTGGCTAAGGAGATCAGCGCATGAAGCTGCCTTATCCCAAGTCAGGCTGCTGGTCCATCTGGCTCATTATTGTCTACACCGACTGGGAGCAGCTCTCCAGGGCTTTTCACGCAAGAGTTTTTCTCAGCCTTCCCTGGCCTCGATGCCCTGCAAACCAAGCCCTATGAGGAACATTTGAAAGAGCTGGGTATGTTTAGCCTGGAAAAGAGAGGAGATACGATATCTCAAGGAGATTTGAAGGAGATACTTCATGGAAGAGGGAGCAAGGTTGTTTTCTCCTGCTCTGGAGGGTAGGACTTGAACCCATGGCTTCAAGTGACAAGAAAAGAGATTCCGACTAAACATCAGGAAGAACTTTCTGACAGTAGAAGCTGTTTGACAATGAAATAGACTCCCTCAGGAGGTTGTGAACTCTCCTTCCTTGGAAGTTTTTAAGCAGAGGTTTGATGGCCATCTGTCATGGATGCTTTAGCTGAGATCCCTGCATTGCAGGTGGTTGGACTAATAATAATAATAATAATAATAATAATAATAATAATAATATATTTTTTTTATACCCCGCCCTCCCTAGCCAATACCAGGCTCAGGGCGGCTAATAACCAATAATAAAAACAAGTTGATTAAAATACAATTTAAAAGATTAAGATACAACATTAAAACATTAGGATGCAGCCTCTTCACAGGAGGCAAAAAGAAAAAGAAAGAGGGGGAGGGAATCAAATTGACTCCAAGCCAAAGGCCAGGTGGAACAGGCGGGACAGAGGTCTTACAGGCCCTGTGGAAAGAAATCGGATCCTGCAGGGCCCTGGTTTCATGAGGCAGAGCGTTCCACCAGGCCGGAGCCAGTGTTGAAAAGGCCCTGGCTCTGGTTGAGGCAAATCTCATTTCCTTAGGGCCCAGGACCTCTAGGGTGTTTCTATATATGGACCTTAAGGTCCTCCATGGGGCATACCAGGAGAGGCGGTCCCATAGGTACGAGGGTCCTAGGCCGTGAAGGGCTTTAAATGTCAAAACCAGCACCTTAAATCTGACCCTGTACTCCACCGGGAGCCAGTGCAGCTGGAAAAGCACTGGGTGAATATGCTCCTATGGCAGAGACCCTGTGAGGAGCCTCGCTGCAGCATTCTGCACCTGCTGGAGTTTCTGGGACAGATTCAAGGGCAGCCCCACGTAGAGCGAATTACAGTAGTCAAGCCTGGATGTGACGATCGCATGTGACTAGAGGACCCTGTTGGAAATTCCTTTCCACCTTTTGTTGCAGACACGGGATTGTTGCGCGTCACATTTCTGTTTACATTCCAGCACAGACTGCTGGGTCTCGTGAGCGAAACTTCCGCTCTGTGTATTGCTTTTGTTTTTGAGTCTCACGCGGGTGGCGCTGTGGGTAAAAGCCTCAGTGCCTAGGGCTTGCCGATCGAAAGGTCGGCGGTTCGAATCCCCGCGGCGGGGTGCGCTCCCGCTGCTCGGTCCCAGCGCCTGCCAACCTAGCAGTTCGAAAGCACCCTCGGGTGCAAGTAGATAAATAGGTACCGCTTACCAGCGGGAAGGTAAACGGCGTTCCGTGTGCTGCGCTGGCTCGCCAGATGCAGCTTTGTCACGCTGGCCACGTGACCTGGAAGTGTCTCCGGACAGCGCTGGCCCCCGGCCTATAGATGTGAGATGGGCGCACAAACCCCAGAGTCTGTCAAGACTGGCCCGTTCGGGCAGGGGTACCTTTACCTTTACCTTAAGATGGCAAGGAGAGGCAGCATGTTTCTTTGTTCTGATTTATGTAAAATAAATCCGTAGTTTTAGTATGTATCCACACAGCCTCCAGCCTCTTCTGTTGTGCAGTTTACTCTGCTACGTATAGTGTGCTCAAGTCAGCTAGCTTGAGTCGCTGATTTACGTCAGAGCCAGAGGTCAATGAATCTCCACAGCGTAAAGGCTGAGAGGGAGATGATCCAGCTGGGGCCTAGCCAGCTGGCCTTACGACCCCTGGATGCTGACAGACCCTTGGGTCCCTTCCAACTCTACAATTCTATGAACTTTGACAGAGAATTAGACCAATTCATATAGAATAGGCCTGCCATTGGCTAATAGATGCTGCTGATTTTAGGGAACTAAGAAATTAGATTCAGTTCCCATTTTAAGGCAAACCTTCCTGATTCTCACTTTCTGGAACAGTTCAGGAACAATCTGTCCTTTGAAATTTGTGCTGCTCTGAATTTTGCAACGCAGTTCTCCAGCCAAGTGATGTGTACAAAAATGCACATACCAGGACAAAGTGTATATATATTGGTGAAAATAATATACAAAGATGCATATTGGGGGAAATGACTTTGAGAAAATGTGTATGTCGCATATGAACCTATCTGTTTTAGCCAAAATCTGTAGAGAGATTATGACGAATTTTCACAAGTCCCCTGCTTTCAAAAGTTCGCAAACCCGTGCAGAAAGACAGAACTAAACTTAAGTCTGGGAAAATGAGAAATTGAGAGAAACTGAAATTGACAGATTTGACCATCCTTATATGGCCTTGTCCAGAGGCAATGTACCTCTATTTATCAGTCACTGGGCAGCAGAGTCTCCACCCCCATCTTGCAACCCGGACACTGAGTTCCAGCGCCGAGGGCCTTCTGGCAGTTCCATCCCTGTGAGAAGTGAGGTTACAGGGAACCAGGCAGAGGGCCTTCTTGGTAGTGGCTCCTGCCCTGTGGAATGCCCTCCCATCATATGTCAAATAAATAAACAACTATCTGACATTTAGAAGACATCTGAAGGCAGCCCTGTTTAGGGAAGGGAATGACTGGTGATTTAATGTATTTTTAATCTTTTGTTGGAAGGCATCCAGAGTGGCTGGGGAAACCCAGCGAGATGGGCGGGGTATAAATAATAAATTATTATTATTATTATTATTATTATTATTATTATTATTATTAGGGCTATCACCTTCTTGCTTGTATGTTTCCTGAGCTGCTTGGCTCTTCTTTCCTTCCCCACCATTCCTCCTCATGCTATTTTTGCTCTTGCAAAAAAAATATATACAGTTGGATGGAAAACAAAAGAAAACTGTATTCAGGTTCCAACAAAAGAAATCAGACACGGGGTTCAGAATGATGCTATTTGATCAGGTTGATTAGCAAAAAAATAAATAAATGTGAGCCTTTCTTGCCAGGCAAAATGTCTTAATCGCAGCACAATCAACGACTGGAACTATTAAAGGAGAAAAGTACTTGCCAAGGACAAAGAGGTTAATTCAGCTTTTCCCAAACTAGCAAGCTCCTGATTGTTGCTGGATTCCAACTCCCATCAGCCCCAGCCAGGCCAGCATGCCCAGTGGTAAGGGCTTGTGGTGGCTTTGATCCAGCAACATCTGGAAGGCACTGGCTACTCTTGGATTGGCCCAAGGCTGCCTTAATTCTTTGTTTTCACTTAATGTGTGCCTGTCCTCTGCTGGAAACATAACAAAAGGTTAGATGCACTTTTGAGGAAGTTCTGAGTTAGCACACATCTTTCGCTGCACAACATGCAGAAATTCCCACATTCAGGTTTCAGTGGAATAGGAACTCATGCAGCTGTTCCAAGAAGGCCATCTGCCTGAGACTTTGGACTGCTTCCAACCATAACAGACCCCACTGGGCCAATTGTCTGATGCAGTTAAGGAGCACACCATATATATATATGTGCATGTGTGATGCAATTCAGGAGGGCTCTTCTAGTTTGATTGGTTTGTTTTGTTTTGATGGCGCTCTGACAGCAAACGCAGGCATTGAGTGCCGACAGGAATTGATTGCCCATTAAAAAACAAGGGGAGGGGAGGAGAACAATGGGATTTGCAGAAATTCAATTTGAAATGAAAATGAAACCTAAGGAGCATGCCCAGTCCTGATGAAGACTGGGCATGCTCAGTAGCCACAGAATGTTGACTGTGGGTTTATTCACAATTTCCCATGTCCTATCACTTCGCCCCTTGGAAAAACTGCTCTTTAGTGCTCAGTCGGAGCAAACGGCCATTCGGGTTTTCTCCAGGCTGATGTTTGCTCCTATTTAGCATTAAAGAGCAGGTTTTCCCTGGGAAAGCAGTGGGGCAAAAGGGAAACTGCTTAGACCAGGGTTTTCTAGGTGCTTTCTAAGTGTGGCCGAGCCCTTGCATTTAGGGGGGGGGGGAGGCAAAACAGAAGATGAGTTGGGGATGGAAGAGTTTTCTTGACCTCTCACAACTGAGAGTATCCTTTGAGTAAAGCATGGCTGGCTGGCTGGCTGAAAGCCTGGACAAGAGCATTCCTGTTGGTGCATATGCTGCAACATTTTGTTGCAGTTCCCACTGGTCTGTTTTGATTTTCACAATGCAGATGCTGAAAACTTTTAAGAGCATGTATTTAATTGGAAACCATCATTTTACATACAGTGAGGGCCTATCAGGTCCATGATACGTTGTAAACATTAAATAATAGGGAAATTGCATCAAACAGGAAAACAGCTGTGCAGTGCTGCAATGAAGCAGTTATCACTTATATTCCACCAAGCAACCCTTGCGAAATGGACGCTTTCCTCGTTCTTCACTCCAAGGAGCATCTTACTCTAAATAGCCTCTAGTGCATCCTCTCTATTCTTTTTTAAAATGATCAAGGAAGGAAAAGATACACACCCTGTAATTACGCTGAGGTCGAGTCTTGTGAATGAACAAATATGTAAATATATATTTGTGGGGTGTCTTAAAATGCCACAGAACAATCATAGAACAGCACATCTGCTTCTAGCAAATCGTTTTTGATTTGACTCTGAAGTTTTTTGAAATATCGGATCAGAGCCACCAACAGTGTTGAGAGAGTACAGTCATACCTCATGTTGCGTCTGCTTTCAAGTTGTGTTACTTCCGGGTTTCGCACCGCGCATGTGCGCAGATGTGGCGCTTCTGGATGTGAACGCTTCGAGTTGCAGGCATGTGTCTAGGATAGATTATGTCCACAACTCAAGGTTCCACTGTAGTTGTCTTTCTGTTTTATTCTGCACAGTCGAGATACAGTATGTATTGGGCATCTGTATGAAGAAACACAAAGAATTGATGCTTTTGAATTATGGTGCTGGAGAAGACTCTTGAGAGTCCCATGGACTGCAAGAAGATCAAACCTCTCCATTCTGAAGGAAATCAGCCCTGAGTGCTCACTGGAAGGACAGATCCTGAAGCTGAGGCTCCAAGACTTTGGCCACCTCATGAGAAGAGAAGACTCCCTGGAAAAAACCCTGATGTTGGGAAAGATGGAGGGCACAAGGAGAAGGGGACGACAGAGGACGAGATGATGGGACAGTGTTCTCGAAGCTGCTAGCATGAGTTTGACTAAACTGTGGGAGGCAGTGGAAGACAGGAGTGCCTGGCGTGCTGTGGTCCAGGGGGTCACGAAAAGTCGTACACAACTAAACGACTAAACAACAACAACAACAATGAAGAAACACAGTACATAATTTCGAATGCTACCCATGGAGGTCTGGGCACATGTCTCCCAACAGCCAATTTTGCTATAGACAAACAAGATATAAGAAGAAGAAGAAGAGTTTGGATTTGATATCCCACTTTATCACTACCCTAAGGAGTCTCAAAGCGGCTAATATTCTCCTTTTCCCTTCCTCCCCCACAACAAACACTCTATGAGGTGAGTGGGGCTGAGAGACTTCAGAGAAGTATGACTGGCCCAAGGTCACCCAGCAGCTGCATGTGGAGGAGCGGAGACGTGAACCCGGTTCCCCAGATTACGAGACTACCGCTCTTAACCACTACACCATGCTGGCACAGGAGGCACAGGAGAGACATAATCAATTAGCTGTAAACTTGACAAGGCTGCGCGTTCCTCCTTGCACATTTCCTGGAATTGCTATAAAAATTCCTTTAAAAAGCCCGAGTGTAAAGTATAAACAGAAATATGTGGTTCAGGGCAGTTCAAAATCAGGGATGTGCAGGGGCAGTTCATTTCCAGCTGTCTTCCTCAGCTCGTAACTCAGCTAGCAAAAATCAGATTCCATCCGTTATTATGAGAACTGGCTTCCAGTGGAGGCAACCCTGGTCAGCAATTGCACAGAGGCATCTGCCTGCTTTTTGCAAGAAAAATTACCTTCCCATCATTGCCTTTGAAGCCATGAAGACCGCTTTTGCTATAGAGTGGGTGTAAAACTCCATCAGGCAATTGCAAAATGTTCCGAGATTCGAGAATTGCATTCTGACATGCCACGTGCAAAACAGAGAAATATCTGCTTTTCTTTACACTCCCTCTTCTAATAGTAATAATAACAATAATAAAAAAGGCTGTGTGTTCTTTGAGTAGATTACTGGAATAGTTTGCAAACCAGTTCCATCGCTTTGCCAACCATTCCAATGGTTGTTTGTTACAAAAGAAATAAATTCATTAAAAGCATTTCTCTTCCAAACCAGAAACCAGAGATCAATATTATGTAAGTGTGTTTCCAGGAAAAATTGTTTGCAGTAGCAGAGGAATTTGATATTTGGATGTAAAAAAATGCACACACCAAAAACTGTTTACAGCTCTGGCTGATGCTAGGTCTCCCAAGCTGACATTGAGCATTCAGGCAGATTTGGCAGATTTTGTTTTTGAATGAGGCATTTCAAATTTAAAATACGCTTTCCTAATTCTGGGCATGAATTTTCCTCAGCAAAATTTGATCCAGAATCCTTTAGGCACCTTTTGCATTATTTGTACTTCACATATGCAAAGATCCCATAGACTGCCAGGTCTAAGGATGGAATTTTCTTTTTAAAAATCTTGATGCCGTGCTTATCCACACAGATTTTATTTCCCTAGTTCCTCTTTCACTCTCTAAACTTGAAGGCAAACTAGTACTCTGCCCCAGTTCCCCCTTCCAACTCTACAGTCCTATGGTTATTATACAAATATCCAAGAATCTTTTGTGGACCACCTTCAAATACCTTTTTTATTGTATAACCATGATTATATGGACTCATGAGGATATTGGGGTAATTATGCACAATGCTCTCCAGTTGATGCGCACTCCATAGCTTCCTTGCTGAAACCCTGTAACTTGTCATACCACTAATGTTCTAGGTCAGGTGTTTTTTTGTGTGTGGAATGACGTTATGCGTGGACAGTCCAGCAGAAATTCACCACTAATTGCCCCAATGGCATGTTGTTGGAAGTCAAGAGAAACGAAACTGGAGCTAAGAAGCTGAAATCATATATGTGAGAGACACTCTTCTTTGGAAATTAAACCAAGGTCCAGACTTTAACATTCAAAAAAACTGTACTTGCAGAAACTTATAGCTATAGAAAATTGAAAAAGAATATTTGCAGTCATATGCTTTTTCAAGCATGGACTTACTGTCTCCTCTTCTAATTCCCAAACAACTGTATTTTCTATTTTCCTCTCTTTCCAGAGCTCAGTACTCAGCCTTTTGTATCTCAATTAGGACATGCTTTGCAACTTCTATGAAAGATGCCCACTTTTACCTTCTTCTGCAGTTTTTCTCTTTTTTCCCTTTCAAGTAGAGAAGAAGCACTCTCAACACTCTACTCAACCCCACAGTGTTTACAGTGGATTCTAAAACACAGCCATCTTGCTTCAGATAAAATGGAGCCGCTCCTTCACTAGATACCTCCCATGTGACTAATGTTAGCCAATCCCATGAGAACTCCTAGAGAACTCTCTAGAATTCATTTACCTACCAACCAAATTTAAATACGTAGTAATGCCTACAAGCATTTACAATTTCAGTGAATTAAATTACTAAACACATGTTTCGGAATAAACAATAGTTAGAAAAACAAACAAACCCCGGTCTGGCAATAACAACCATTTTTATATCTGCCAGGGTATCTTGTGGGGCAAGATCATGGAGGGAAGTCCCATTATGAAAAGGATTCCCTCACATGGGTGCTCTAACATAAGGTTACCAGACGTCCCCGTTTCCTGGGGACAATCACCGGATTTACAAATCAGTCCCCATACAAAATCCATTGAAGTTGAAAAGTGTCCCCGGATTCATTGGAAAAAAATCTGGTAACCTTAATCTAACACCCTGGAGAAATCTCTCTCTCTCCTTCCTCCATAAGAGGTCAAAACGGTTAATCAGAGGCTTAATCACAGAACCACCATGAACCTATCTATGTCGCGAGCAGAGAGGCCACTGAACTAATTTACTTAGAAGGCAGAGGTCGAGACTTCGTTGGAGCCTCGTAGAGTCCAGAGAAACAGCAGGCTCTTGGCATTCAGGAGATTTGAGAATAGCTGGAAGCCTGACTTCAAAACATTTTGTGACTGGAAAAGCAGAGGTTGAGAGAGCCTCTTATTCTATTTGCTTCCCAGTCTCCATTGACAGGCAAAAACCAGGCAAAGACATCAGCGATGCAGACCAGATACTCTTTGCAATTTGCCTTTCGATGTGTACGCGCCACGCATTTACAGCACACGGCTTTGCCCCAAAGAATCTTGGGAAATGTAGTTTGCCCCTCACAGAGCTAAGGTTCCTAAGCACTTGTAAGAAAATGCAAGTCCCAGGATGCTTTGGGGAAAAGCCATTTGCTGTTGATACACAGCTGTCAGGAACAAGAAGGAGTGTGAAGGATGGACAGAGAAGGCAATAAGAAACAGAGAGGAGAGAGGGAGATCAAAAATGCAAAATACAGTGGTACCTCAGGTTACATACGCTTCAGGTTACATACGCTTCAGGTTACAGACTCCACTAACCCAGAAATAGTGCTTCAGGTTAAGAACTTTGCTTCAGGATGAGAACAGAAATCGTGCTCCAGCAGCGCGGTGGCAGCGGGAGACCTCATTAGCTAAAGTGGTGCTTCAGGTTAAGTACGGATCTCTGGAACAAATTAAGTACTTAACCCGAGGTACCACTGTACAGTACTGGGACGTGGGTGGCGCTGTGGGTTAAACCACAGAACCTAGGACTTTGCCGATCAGAAGGTCGGTGGTTCGAATCCCCGCAATGGGGTGAGCTCCCGTTGCTCGGTCCCTGCTCCTGCCATCCTAGCAGTTCAAAAGCACGTCAAAGTGCAAGTAGATCAATAGGTACCGCTCCAGCGGGAAGGTAAATGGCGTTTCCGTGTGCTGCTCTGGTTCGCCAGAAGCGGCTTAGTCATGCTGGCCACATGACCCGGAAGCTGTACGCCGGCTCCCTCAGCCAATAAAGCGAGATGAGCGCCGCAACCCCAGAGTCGGCCACGACTGGACCTAGTGGTCAGGGGTCCCTTTACCTTTACCACTGTACATTAGATCACTAAGTCAGTTAGGGAACAAAAAAATGACTTGCCGTTGTTCAAAGAACAGCGGGTGACTTTTGCAAAAGAGGAATTGCTGCTGCACACAGATTTGCAGTGAATGTTCAGAAGCCACGTGGCAGCCTAGTTCTCCCTCAACGTGGTCCTGGGCATGTTCCCAAGAGATACTCAAGTGTGTCACAGCATATAAAGAATGAAGCGACCTGTTTGTAAATCAGAAATAAGGCCAAGAGATTGTAAGCAGATGACTTATTGGCTGAAGCTACTGGACAGCATCCACGGTGCATATTTCATTTTGGGACTGTGGAGTGTGTGTTTGTGTGTGTGTTTGTGTGTGATCCCTGTTTACATTCATACTATGCACCTTTGAAGCAAGCCAGCTGAACACAAAGTGCTAAAAAAAGCCCTCTCTTTCTAACAGTTTCCTAAAGAATGTTCCAGTATTTAGCTCTCCAACTATCAAGTAGAGATTGATTTAGAGGAATTATTTTGGGGTGGTTTTAGAACGGCCAAGCTGTACTCTCTCCAAACGGGATGCTTGCCTGACTCTAAAACAAATAATTATTTTACTTGCTGGTCCAAGCGAAACTCTACTGTTTGTTGTTGTTGATTCCTTGGGTGTTTCTCATACAAGGCTTCACACCAGTCCCTCTCTTCAATCTGGCTGTCAGATCTACAGGGGCCAGAATGCTCACTTCCATCACCAAGGCCAACTCACCACTTTCTCTTCTGTATTAACAACCAGGGCTGGCCCAAAGCTGCTATCCACTGATGCCAGACTGTTGACCCATTTGCCACAGTAATGTCTACACAACTGGTAGCAGCTATCCAGGATTTCAGGCAGGAGACTTTTCGCAGCCCTACCTGGAGGTGCTGGGGACTGAACATGGTGTGAGATAACCAACCTCATATAACCAAGATGCTTAAGTCTAACTGATACATGAAAGGGTTAAGACCATAGAGTAAGCTGTCTTGTCAGGCTTAACCTAGGTCACTCCCCCTCATCTTGGGAGGAAGAGTAAAAAGCTTTTAGTCTACCTGAGAAGCTCAGCATGTGAGGAAGTCTCAGCTGGTTGCTCTAAGCTCAAACCACATGGCTCTTACAAACCACTTTTGTGCTAGGAATTTTCACTACTTTGCAATGAAGCCAAATTTTACTACCTGTGCAACTTTTCTGGCTGATGTATGGAAAACCACATGAACCCGACCTTTGAAGAGTTTGCAAGTAAACCAATTTTTAACCCACCAAACGTGTGGACTTTCCCCCTTATACTGGGGGGGGGACATTTTGGAATTCGCAAGGGTTCTCTTACCAAAGAGTACTTGTCCCAAACCTGGATCTTGGCATCCAAGGAATTATCTTTTTATACCTATTTTATCCTTGTACCAAAACCTGGGACCTTCTGACACAGCGTGGCTGTTCTGCCAATGAGCTACAGGCCGCCTTTCCCCTTTTGCTGACTGAGGTGAAAGACAAAATGGAGCTCACTTAGAGATGGATGAATCTGTCAATTTTGGTTTCCCTTTGTTTCTCATTTTTTGAAATCTTACGTCCAGTTCCATCCATTTCCACACCAGTTTGTGAGTTCTTTGAAAAAAGTCCTCATAAAAATGTGCCACCATTTTGGTCCAAATTTCTCATAAAATACACAATTTAGAGAATCATCTGCCACAGGGTGTGGTGATGGTCATTGATGGCTTTATTAAGGGCTAGGCAAATTCACGGAGAATATATACATCAGGATTAGTAATGATAACTGATGTTGAGAATATTCAGAACTGGTATATCTCTGAATTCCAGTTGCCAGGGAACCAGACAGAAGAGCAGCTATTGCACTGATGTCCTGCTTACAGGTTTCCGAGATGTGTCTAACTATGTCCATAATTTAATACTTCCATTTCAGAATTTGCTTTTTCACTTCCTTTATTTTTTGCAGCAACAATAGTCTTGGGGTATTTCCCTCACAGAACCACAATTCCCAGAGTTCCCTGGGAAGAGCAACTGATTGTTTAACCACTCTGGGAATCGCAGCTCTAGTGAGGGGGAAAGGAGACCTGCTAACAACTCTCAGCACCCTTAACAAGCCACAGCTCCCAGAATTCTTTGGCAGAAGCTGGACGTGCCAACTCTATGGGGCTGAGGCCTCTACAGCCCTTCCAATTTCTGCTGGCAGGAGGCTCAGCCTCCCCCAATCTTGAGGGGGCAGAGGAGGCCTGGTGGGATGTCACCTTGACATGGCTTGGCCTGGCGAGAAGTTGACCCGGGCTGACCAGTGTGGCCTGGTGCGCAAATGTCGCATCACGAGGAGCTCTGGTTGACCTCTCCTGATGTGATCGTTGTCATGCTGTTCTCGTGGACTCCTTCCTTCTGTCGCCCCCCTTTCTGGGAGCTTTGGGCTGCACAGCCCCCATCTTGACAAGCGATTTGTATCACTCTCTTGCAAAAAAAGAAAAGAAATATTGTTGTTCCAATCCAGCCAGGACCTGTTGGCAAGGCCTCCAGTGCAGTGCTCCTTGCTGTGTGCGGAGAAATGAGCAGGTGTTTTCCATTAGCGGAGAGATGGAGAAAGCACAGAGGGCATGTGACCTTGGCTGGCTTTTGGGGAACAGCAGCAGGAAGCTAAAAAATTGAGGAGGGGAAGGGGTGGGCAGGGAGCCAGGGTTGTCCTCAAACCATTAGCAATGGTATGTTGAGGACCTCTTGGACAAGGTGTTAAGAGCCGAGACTGAAATGCGGCACCGTTTGGTCTGCGTCACGTAGCAAGGTGAGCAACAAACGCTTTATGTGCTATAAAGGACATTAGCCAGAAGGAGACGATCTATGACTCACCTATGCAAGCCTTTTAGTCTGGGGGGAAAGGCTGTGAGTCTGGGGACATTCAGGGAGAAGCTTGTGGTAGGCTCATCCTTATAAGCGCCAACTTACCAGCCCACATAAAAAGAGTTTTGGGGACAAAGGCTCCATCTGTCTCACCTTGCCCTACGTCTGTTCACAGGGGATGAGGTTGCAATGGCTTCGGACCCTGAGAAATATGTCCTGCCTCCACTGTTGTAGACAGTAATGCTTCCGAATATCAGTTTCTGGAAACCGCAGGAGGAGAGAGTGGTGCCAGGCCCCTCGTACCTACGGGACCGCCTCTCCCGATATGCCCCCGGAGGACCTTAAGATCCATAAATAGCAACACCCTAGAGGTCCCGGGCCCTAAGGAAGTCAAATTAGCTTCAACCAGAGTCAGGGCCTTTTCAACACTGGCCTGGTGGAGCTCTCTGTCTCATGAGACCAGGGCCCTGCGTGATCTGATTTCTTTCCGCAGGGCCTGTAAGACAGAGTTGTTCCACCTGGCCTTTGGCTTGGAATCAATTTGATTCCCTCCCCTCTTTCTTTTTTCCTTTCTCCTTCTGTGTTGGAACTCCTATTTGGGGACTTCCCTGGCTTTTTTTTGCCCCATGTAGGACCAGTCTGGATAGTTAGCCTTGGTGAAGACTTGATGTTTTTATCCCCGTATTTTAATCAATTTAATCAATTGTTTTTATATTTGGTGTTAGCTGCCCTGAGCCCGGTCTTGGCTGGGGAGGGCGGGGTATAAATAAAATTGATGATGATGATGATGGTGCTCAGGTCCTGCCTATGGGCTTCCCACTTGATGCTGGCTTGGCCTGATCCAGCAGGCTGCCGTAAACATTACTGTGTGGACCATTTATAGAAGAGATGGGAACCCTCTGCCTGTTATTGGATTGGAGCGCACACCATCCTTGAATATTCCGAGCAGAAATTGTTCCACTCACACAATGACAATGTTCAAGTCAACCCCAAGTTCTTTTGTTCCTCTTGCTCAGGACTGGAGAAGGGGAAGCGTGACCAGGCCTTCTTCCCATGGTGACCTTCAGATATTTCAGAGTATAACTCAACAGCACCCCAGACTAATGATCTAGCTGGAGCTGGTGAGGATTGCTGGTCTAGTCAGATGGAGATTGGGTTCTCCATCAGCCTCCATACGTCTTATGCCCATCAAGATAGCTGAGTGTTATCAAGAAGTAACCCAATGCCGGGAATGAAAGTCTCGCACAGTCTTAGGGTGGCTTGGTATCACTTCTATGGATCTGCAGTTCCTCCTCTCTCTGCGAATATCGCTGCTGTGTCGATTACTTTCTTCTTTAACGAAGGAGCCGGGACAGGCTGGGAGTGCAGCCAGCATCTTCTTTGGAGTCCAACTTCAAGGACCAAGGAGAGGCTACGATGCCAGGGAAACACATTAGAGGCTTAAAAGGGGGAAGAGAAGGAGAGGACTGAGAAGAAACAGGGCCAGCCAAGCTGACCTGGATCCAGGACAATCAAAAATGTTCAGCTTGGCTTTCAGGGTCAAGATTGCACACACACACACACACACAGAGAGAGAGAGAGAGAGCTCTCCCCTTAGAGTGAGTTCTGATGAGCATTTTCATGGGTCTTCATCAGAGAGCTACTTCCGCAAAAGGCCACCTTTCTCCATCCAGCACTGGGGAGGAGGATGAATGAAAAAGAAAATGTCTTGCAAGGAGGAGAGAAGCCTAGCAGAAACTATGCTACTGACATATACACATGCAATAATGGAGCCCTTTGCGCCAGCAGAGCAAAAGAATCATAGAATCATAGAATCCTAGAGTTGGAAGAGACCACAAGGGCCATCGAGTCCAACCCCCTGCCAAGCAGGAAACACCATCAGAGCACTCCTGACATATGGTTGTCAAGCCTCTGCTTAAAGACCTCCAAAGTAGGAGATTCCACCACACTCCTTGGCAGCAAATTCCACTGTCGAACAGCTCTTACTGTCAGGAAGTTCTTCCTAATGTTTAGGTGGAATCTTCTTTCTTGTAGTTTGGATCCATTGCTCCGTGTCCGCTTCTCTGGAGCAGCAGAAAACAACCTTTCTCCCTCCTCTATGTGACATCCTCTTATATATTTGAACATGGCTATCATATCACCCCTTAACCTCCTCTTCTCCAGGCTAAACATGCCCAGCTCCCTTAGCCGTTCCTCATAAGGCATCGTTTCCAGGCCTCTGACCATTTTGGTTGCCCTCCTCTGGACACGTTCCAGTTTGTCAGTGTCCTTCTTGAACTGTGGTGCCCAGAACTGGACACAGTACTCCAGGTGAGGTCTGACCAGAGCAGAATACAGTGGCACTATTACTTCCCTTGATCTAGATGCTATACTCCTATTGATGCAGCCCAGAATTGCATTGGCTTTTTTAGCTGCCGCGTCACACTGTTGGCTCATGACTTGGTGCTACTTTGGGTACAAGAGCTGGGACCCTCCAGATGTTTCATACTATAGCTCCCATCAGTTTGTGAATTTTTTAAAAAAGAAGTCCTCACAAAAATTCAGTGATCATTTACTGTGCATTTCTCTCTCTCTCTTCACATGCACACAAATATACACACGCATTTCTGTGTGCAATTGTGTCTAAACTGATGTTATTTCACATTTTTAATGTACACTTACACCTAATACACACCTGTTTTATTCACATCTTTGTTCACAGAAATGCATCATAAAATTCAGAAGTGTGGGGATTTTGAAGGACAGCTGTGCTTTAGTTCACTTATCGTTATCAGGAAGTGCAAATGAGATAGGTTTGAACTAAAATGCAAACCAAACTAAATCTCTCCCCCACACACACATCCTTAATTTCTAGGTAAAGGTAAAGAAATGCAAGCTCAGTGGACAGGCTTCAAATGCTCCAGCAAACCAAAGTGGCTAAACAAACCATGGCTTTGTGTTAGGTGCAAGCCAGGCCACAAACATTCAGAAATTTGCAAAATATTCATTGTGGCTCCTCTTCAAAATGTCTGCAAAGGCATTTGACCAAACCTGTGACACTTATTTCTGAGTAAAGGACTATAACTCAGTAGGAGAACCATGGATATGGATGCTTATATGTTTGTTTATAATATTATTATTATTATTATTATTATTATTATTATTATTATTATTATTATTATTATTAGTTATTTATTAATTTTCAATACAGCCCTTCATCCAAGGATCACAAGGCAGCTCACAATATAAAAAACACAAAAATGCATAACATAGAAACAAACAAAAACAATAACCCCTACCTTACACGTTTATATTTATTTGATTTCTATATGTGTGGAATGTGCGGACATTGGGATTGTGTCTGGATCCTGCCATTGATTTCACCATGTTTCTCCCAAACTGTGATCACAGCCTACACAGGCTTTAGATCAATGAGTAGGTGTCAGGGCAGGTAAATGGATGCAACCCTGATCCCCCATACATTCACATTCATAGATATGTCACTTGCAACAGTCGATGAGAATCTGTTATCAGACAGCCCTGGAATTATAAAGTCAGGGCATTAAGCAGCCGTGGTCTCACTCTGCAAACAGAGTGTACTAAGAAAACAGTCTTTTAAGGACAAACCAGCACTGGAGGCTATTCCTGCGTTGCCAAGTTATATTCTGCTTGGAGAGTTGTTTGTGTTGGTAGGGTGCATTTTAGCCTGTTAAAAATTATTTCCCTACATAGTCAGAGCATGAAAAGAGGCTCCTTTGTTACCGTGTTATTTGCTTCGCATACCAGGGACAAATTTACTGAAGAGAATAATTATTTGCATGGCGATTCCCGCCCCCTCCCACAGATGGAGTAAATAAAGACACCGGACACCAGAATTTAGGTTAATGGGTGAAAAATGGCCACAACTTTATTGATTACAGGTAAGAGCGGTATTGGCTTTAGGCATTGGCCCTAACAGACTATCTGGTCTAACTGGGAAGGGTTAAGCACCAACAGGGGGAGCCCCCGAGATGCACATCCCTAGGCGCTCCCCAAGGGGTTACCGCTCGGGAGCGTGCTTTAGGCCCTTGCCTCCGTAGGTTTTGGATGAGGCGACGCCCCCCCGGAGTCCTTTAACGAACTACCCTTCAGGATTTGGGGGAGGTGATGGCGTTCCTCCCCCCCCCCGACTTCATTTGCATAACAATACCCCTGCCAATGCCTAACTGCCAAAACCAAGGAGTTGTGACGTTTTGCTACGAGGTAGCCGAAAAAAACCAAGTGGCTTCTAAAATATAGCCAATTAGCCAAATGGAAAAACTCGTACCAGGCCCCTTGCGGCGACCAGCCGAAGCCCATAGCAAAGTCCGAATGCAAACCTAGAGGGTGGGTGGGTGGGAAACCGCAGCTGCTGTAGAGAAAGAAAAGGGGCGAGCCAGGGCTGCCCCGACCTTAAAAGCACCTAGTAAGCCCACCCCTACCACCAGCCAATTGGCTGGCGCTGAGGGTGATGAATAATGATGAGACTGGGGAATCCCTGAGTACCGCGGGGCTGGCACCAGCCCCACGAGAATGTAGACGGGGGCATGCGCCCACAACCCCCCCTCTTTAGGTCGGGAGTGGCTTTGGAAGGGAAATGTTTGTTAGGCTGCTTCTGACAAGAGGATCCGCAGAACAGGGAGTGTTTTCACATACGGAGTACGTTCAGAGAAAACAGCTGTGCTTGAGGGCAAGCACTGTTCATACTTTGTAGCTTAAATTTGGCTTTCTCGTTGGGTGACCAAGATTCAGAGTAATGGACCTTGGATCCCCAGATATTATTGAACTTTGTTGTTTAGTCGTTTAGTCGTGTCCGATTCTTCGTGACCAGAGCACGCCATGCACTCTTGTCTTCCACGGCCTCCCGCAGTTTGGTCAAACTCATGCTGGTAGCTTCGAGAACACTGTCCAACCATCTCGTCCTCTGTTGTCCCCTTCTCCTTGTGCCCTCCATCTTTCCCAACATCAGGGTCTTTTCCAGGGAGTCTTCTCTTCTCATGAGGTGGCCAAAGTCTTGGAGCCTCAGCTTCAGGATCTGTCCTTTCAGTGAGCACTCAGGGCTGATTTCCTTCAGAATGGAGAGGTTTGATCTTCTTGCAGTCCGTGGGACTCTCAAGAGTCTCCTCCAGCACCATAATTCAAAAGCATCCATTCTTCTGCCATTAGCCTTCTTTATGGTCCAACTCTCACTTCCATACATCACTACTGGGAAAACCATAGCTTTAACTATACGGACCTTTAATCCCCAACTAACTTAGCCAAGAGACAGTGATGATGGGAACTGTGGTTCTAGATGATCTAGTAGGGTGCAACCTTGAAAAACAAGGTTTTTCAATGCCAGTAGAAGAAGAGGAGGAGGAGTTTGGATTTGATATCCTGCTTTATCACTACCCGAAGGAGTCTCAAAGCGGCTAACATTCTCCTTTCCATTCCTATCCACAACAAACACTCTGTGAGGTGAGTGGGGCTGAGAGACTTCAAAGAAGTGTGACTGGCCCAAGGTCACCCAGCAGCTGCATGTGGAGGAGCGGAGACACGAACCCGGTTCCCCAGATTACGAGACTACCACTCTTAACCACTACACCACACTGGCTCTCAGCTGCTGGGTGACCTTGGGCTAGTCACACGTCTCTGAAGTCTCTCAGCCCCACTCACCTCACAGAGTGTTTGTTGTGGGGGAGGAAGGGAAAGGAGAATGTTAGCCGCTATGAGACTCCTTCAGGTAGTGATAAAGTGGGATATCAAATCCAAACGCTTCTTCTTCTTCTTCTTCAAAGCCCATGACACCTTTGGTAAAGGCTGTTCTCCATCTGGAGTGCTCGCAGGCAAATGTTTCCCAGTTGTAGTTGTTTATACTACATTTTTTTAGATTTGCCTGGAGACAGTCCTTAAACCTCTTTTGCTGACCACCAGCTTTACGCTTTCCATTTTTAAGTTCGGAATAGAGTAGTAGCTTTGGAAGACGATAATCAGGCATCCACACAACATGACCAGTCCAACAAAGTTGATGTTGAAGAATCATTGCTTCGACACTGATGATCTTTGCTTCTTCCAGGACACTGGTTTTAGTTTGCCTGTCTTCCCAAGCGATGTGTAAACATTTTTGGAGACACTGTTGATGGAATCTTTTGAGGAGTTGGAGATGGCATTTATAAGTGGTCCATGTTTCACAAGCATACAGTAAGGTTGGTAGTACAATAGCTTTGTAAACAAGCATTTTGATTTTCCTGTGAATGTCCCAGTCCTCAAACACTCTGCACTTCAATCAGGAGAAAGCAGCACTTGCAGAACTCAGGCGATGCTGGATTTTGGCATCCCTTGTGGAAAGATGACTGCCCAGGTAGGAGAAGTGGCCGACATTTTCCAATGTTACACCATTGAGTTGGATTTGTGGCATTGCAAAGGGGTTATTTTGTGCTTGTTGGTGCAGCACTTTGGTTTTTTGGATGTTGAGCGATAGGCCAAGCTTTTCGTAAGCTTCTGTGGTGATATTTAAGATTAATATTGGCATCTTGGTACATGAACTCTTTCAGTTAAAAACACTTCTCTACACTTAGTTTAAGTAAACAGTTTCATCATACTGCAAGTTGAGGAGGGAAACTGATTATTGACTCCTGTGGTTACTGGCGGAGCAAATGTACATTCTTGGAGTTTGCCGAAACCAAGGAGGATGCATTACTTAATGTGTGTGAAGTCATATTTGAACAGAACCTTGATTAAGATCCCATTTCCTGAGGAGAGGACAGGGTGACTCCACCATGGTTTGGCATTCCCTGCCTGGCTCAGGCCATGCTGGTTTCAAGTTTTCTGGCATTGTCAAAGTTTTCCATTTGTCGCACAGCACTGAGCTTTCATTTCAGACAGATAAATAAAGCACATGGCAGCTTAGGTCCCATCTTGCACCACAACTTCACGCCTCATTTTCACTGAGCAGGTAAAGCTGCCTCTCAAACAGCTGTGCCATTTGGAATGTGGTGGCTCACTGGAATGCAGAGTTAAGCAGGGTTATCAACATCACCTTGCCAACAAAGGTCCGTATAGTTAAAACTATGGTTTTCCCAGTAGTGATGTATGGAAATGAGAGCTGGACCATAAAGAAGGCTGATCGCCGAAGAATTGATGCTTCTGAATTATGGTGCTGGAGGAGACTCTTGAGAGTCCCAAGGACTGCAAGAAGATCAAACATTTCTATTCTGAAGGAAATCAGCCCTGAGTGCTCACTGGAAGGACAGATCCTGAAGCTGAGGCTCCAAGACTTTGGCCACCTCATGAGAAGAGAAGACTCCCTGGAAAAGACCCTGATGTTGGGAAAGATGGAGGGCACAAGGAGAAGGGGACGACAGAGGATGAGATGGTTGGACAGTGTTCTCGAAGCTACCAGCATGAGTTTGACCAAACGGGAGGCCGTGGAAGACAGGACTAAACGACTAAACGACTAAACGACTAAACGACTAAACAACAACATCAACTGTCTGGCTCTGAAGTGCCCTCTCCAATTGCATGGAGCCTGGACAGCCCCGTGGTTTTCCCTGGAGCTGAGGACAATGAAACAATCACTGAGACAGCTAGAGCGCCGGTGGTGGAAAACTCATTTTGAATCGAACCAAACACGGGTTAGAGCTCAACGTCGAGCCTACCAAGTGGTGATAGCAATGGCAAAGAGGACTTTCTTCACCGCCTCTATTGCATCTGCAGAAAATAGCAGCAGGAGACTCTTTCAGGTGGTCTGCAATTTAATGGAACCACCTTTGCCATCGGGGCCTGGTGAAGACCCCAAGATCTCCTGCAACGATTTTTCAAAGTTTTTTGCAGATAAAGACGCACAGATTCGGACTCCACCATGGGAGCAGAGCTGGGGCGGGAGAGTGCTAGAGTCCTGCCTAGTTAAGTTGCGTGGGATCAATTCCAATCTGTTACCCCTGAGGATGTGGACAGGCTGCTTGGACGAGTGAAACCAACCACCTGTCTCCTTGATCCTTGCCCATCCTGGCTCATAAAAGCGAGCCGAGGCTGGGCGATGGGCTCTGTGGGGTGGTGAATGCTTCCCTCTGTGAGGGAACCTTCCCAGACCCGATGAAAGAGGCGGTCATTAATAGTACAGGGAATTTGTTGAATGCAAGCCTCCCTTTCAAAAGGCAGGATCGTTGCCGCTTAGCCAGAGCTCATGAGCAGATCTGAGCCCTGCCGAAAGCAGTGTCGATTGCTTTCTGCACCAAATTTTAGCAGCGCCATTAAATGTAGGCCCCATTGCAAAGAGAAACTGGGAGCTCACAGCTTAAAGTGTGCTCCAGATCATTCATTTGCAGCAGGGCTTGTTTTTAGCATGCTTTAATTCCGATGCTGAAAGCAAGTCCTGCTACTTTGTTTATTTGTTTGTCTGTTTATAATTTTGTGAAAACCAATAAAAATCTTTTTGAAAAAAATAAAATAAAGTGGTATAAAAGTGCTGTAAATATACCGTGCAGATAGAGCTACAGAGCTCTCTTCTCCCCCCAAAAAATTATTTATTCCCACACAGCCAAACCTACCTTGGCTGCCAGGGGCTGCCATAAATAACCATAATTACGGGTGAACTCTGAGCA
This sequence comes from Podarcis vaucheri, assembly GCF_965113315.1. Taxonomy (NCBI): domain Eukaryota; kingdom Metazoa; phylum Chordata; class Lepidosauria; order Squamata; family Lacertidae; genus Podarcis; species Podarcis vaucheri. The sequence goes on from NC_138766.1 coordinate 84,400,632, forward strand.
TTTGAGCATGGTGTGGAAATTACAGCTTCTCGCACCGATGTGCAGAGAGTTTTCCTTTAAGGATCTTCTGGCTGAAAGCAATACAGTGCGAAGGAGGAGGTGTGGGACGAATCACTCAAAGGAAGGGGAAGGGAAAAGAAAAAAAAATAAAAGGCAGGAAAAGTTACTCCCAGAGAAAAATGCAGGGCTCGTCCTTTACCCTGACGTCAGATCTGTCTTCAATAAAACCTCCCTTGGAGCCCAAAGGGAAAAGTCAGACCCACTGTCAACCTCGGCTGCGCTCTGCATTCCCTCAAAGAGGTGCCTAATTTGTTCCAAAAGGAGTTTTATTTTTCTCCTTTTTAAAAGATCTGGGTTCAATCAATGTCTTTCATCCTGGCTTCCAGTGATGAGGTGGCTTTTGCCCTGGATTCTAGCAACCAACGGCATTCTGCAGGTGGGTTTTCTCCTTTTTCCTCTCAAATATTTGTTTTTTGCAACCTGGATGAAAGGAATGCAAAAGGCTGTTTTCTACAGGATGGGTGGCGGAGAATGCAAGAACAAAAACCCAGCGTATCTTACTAGCAATAGAGTTTGGAGAAAGAAGCAGATGAAAAGAGGGGGAGATGTCTGGTCTGGTGAGGAAGCAAAGCCCTCTTCAAAATGCATTGTGCCCCAGAGGGAATATGTTGAGTTTTCCTTGACAGCTCAAATGATGATTGAGTGATGTGGGAAGGAAGAACTCGGATGGTGCTTCTGGGACAGATCTAATTTCTGTGCAGATCTCACCCTGTGCCACTGGGGTGGTCTTGAGATGCCAGGGTGAGTTTTGAGAGTGCCCTGGTGTCCTAAAAAAATAAAAAATTGAGAAAAAGAAGTGATATTCAGGGGGAAAGCTCAGCAGAGCCTAAAGGAGGAGATGGAGAATATTGTTTGGCTGCTGAGCGAGGGGGTGAGTGAGCCCCCAGACACACCACACGTGGCAGCAGCTGTGGGGATGATGCAGCGCCGGGAAAGGAAAGCAAAGAGGGGTCAGCAAAACTGCAAATGTTTTGCATCGGGTGGGAGCGCTGGAAAAAAGCGGTGCAAAAAAGATCTGGCCAAAGAGCTTGCAGGAGAGAGTGAAGCGGTTCAAAGAAGCAGACGGTGTTTTTGTTCATCGTGAAGATTTATACCAGACAGCAAGCAGGAACCCTGCTTTTTCAGATGCCCATCCCAGGGTAGTGTCAAAACCAGGTAGGGAAATAGGAAAAACATGCAGTCTGGACACTGGGCATGCAACGTGTTACTTAAAATAATGTTGAGTAATGTGCAGCTTTCTTTTATGCTTGGAATATACATGCTTTTGCAGTGGGAGGTGATATATCAGTTTCCTGGGGTGCTTGGGCAGGCCAGCTGGCCGGGCGGAATTGCAGCCTTGCAGGTCCTCTGAGGCTCTGTGATTGCAGCCTAACACAGCAACGCACATTCAGTCGTTGTCCATCATTGGCGAGCAAGAGAGGGCTAGGGATGTGTACGACTAGGCAGATTTTACTTAAGGAACAGGAACAGCAGCCACCAGTAAGTTCTTTCTACCGCTCTTCCTAAAGTGACCCATTGTGGAGCAGCAAGCAGCAGGAAGAGTCTATCTTAGGAGGGAGAAAAACAGAAACTCTTTACAAAGGCCAGTCCAAGAATAGCTCCGGGAGATTTAAAAAGAAAAGAAAAGAAATTGGAGCTTTCAAAATCATAGGAATGAGGATGAATGATGGCACAATCCCAGGAACAATGGAACTAAGGTCCTTTTTGCATCCTATCCATCACCCTAATTGCATTACAGCCGTACCTTGGATCTCAAACACCTTGGCTCCTGAACAAATCGGCTCCTGAACGATCGAAACCTGGAACTGAGTGTTCTGGTTTTTGAGCATTCTTTTGGAAGCCGAACATTCAACGGCGCTTTTGTGGCTTCCGATTGGCTGCAGGAGCTCCCTGCAGCCAATCAGAAGCCACACTTTGGTTTCCAAACGTTTGGAAGTCAAACAGACCAGTGGCGTAGCGTGGGGGGTGCAGGGGGAGCCAGCCGCACCGGGCACAACATCTGGGGGTTAGGGTTAGGGGGCGCAAATCCACGGGTTAGAGGGCGCAAATCCATGGGTTAGGGGCGCAAATCCACGGGTTAGGGGGCACAAATTACTTGCCTTGCCCCGGGTGCTGACGACCCACGCTACGCCACTGGAACAGACTTCCGGAACAGATTCTGTTCGACTTCCAAGGTACGACTGCACTTGCAAACAGGCTGTCGTTGCTACCTTGTTTAATGACAGGCATGCATAGCTGTCAACTTTCCCCCTTTTTAAAGGGAAATTCCCTTATTCTGAATAGGATTCCTTGCAAGAAAAGGGAAAAGTTGACAGCTATGCAGGCATGGGAGAGCGCCATTTGCACTGAGACTGCATTGCATGGACAGGGGAGGTTTAACACTTCACCCCAGCCACAGTCTTGATGAAAATCCCCAGTGCAAGCTTTCCCCCCTAAGCATCAGGGATTCCCAATTCCCACCTGCAGCCGGCAGAAACCGAAAAGGCTCTCAATTGTGCTTTGAGGGACGTAGGCAACACTGACCCAATGAAAGCAGCCTCTGCAAAGCTGCCTTTGCAGCCCCTCTATCAATGGCTCAGCCTCTCTTCTTCTTCCTCCTGGGCACTGATCAAAATGAGCATCAACCTGGGACAATGCCTTATACTCAGTGCATCCAGCTTAGTCCTCCAGGTTTACCAGGAAGCTGTTTTTCCCCAGTCCTACCACTAGGGGTCAGACCCAGGACCGTCTGCATTCAAAGCAGATGTTCTACCACTGAGCTATGGTCCTTCCCCTACAGCTGCCCCTCCACTTGTTCTCTATGGTTGAGTTGGCTCTGTGGGCGGAGTCATCGCGAGCCTCTCTGCTTTTCTCCCACGTTGCTTCTGCCGTTGTTTATTTTTAGAAATATCCCTTTAAATGGCAAAAACAGTTGTGTTGGTGTATAAAATTTATTTCATTAAATGTATACACTGCTTGAGTGTAAAAAAAACCCACCCAAAACACCCTCAAAGCTGTTTGCAGAAAGATAAAGGTAAACGTAAAGGGACCCCTGACCATTAGGTCCAGTCGTGACCGACTCTGGGGTTGCGGCGCTCATCTGGCTTTATTGGCCGAGGGAGCCGGCGTACAGCTTCCAGGTCATGTGGCCAGCATGACTAAGCCGCTTCTGGCGAACCAGAGCAGCACACGGAAACGCCGTTTACCTTCCCGCCGGAGCAGTACCTATTTATCTACTTGTACTTTTGACGTGCTTTCGAACTGCTAGGTTGGCAGGAGCAGGGACTGAGCAACGGGAGCTCACCCCGTCGCGGGGATTTGAACCACCGACCTTCTGATCGGCAAGTCCTAGGCTCTGTGGTTTCACCCACAGTGCCACCCGCGTCCCTGTTTGCAGAAAGATAGAACAATAAAACCAAGAAAAATGACAAAACAGTGGTTTTCAACCAGTGTGCTGTGGCACCCTGGGGTGCCTTGAATGGTGGTCAGGGTTGCCGTGGGAAACACTGGCCTCTGTCCCTCTTTCCTCCCCTCCCTTCTTCTGATGCCCTCTTGCATCTCTGCCTCCCAAAGGCTTGCACAGCTGTTTGTTGCAGCAGCCCTGGCTACAAGCTCACCAGGCGAATGGTGCCTCTTAGACTGGCCAAGGGGTGCTTCCCAGGGCCCCGTGGGGCATTGTAATGAGGCACCTCTGTTTGGGGTGGGGAGGGGACGCTGAGACACAAGGAGCAGCAACTGCAGCTACCCAAGGATAAGGGAGAGGAAAGGAGGCTGAGGGAACCCTCCACAAGGGAAGGATGAGAGGCTGTTGGTTCTGCAGGCAAGGTGTGATGTAACTGGGCTCCTGAGCCCCAGAGGAGTGCTGCAGAAAGCATGCAGTTGGTCAAGGGGAGCCTTGGACCTGAGAAAGGTTGAAAACCTCTGATTTAAAACAATACAATAAAATAAAAGACTAACACAGATTAAAAATTGAATCAGCATTTCTAAATACAGTGGTACCTCGGGTTACATACGCTTCAGGTTACAGACTCCGCTAACCCAGAAATAGTACCTCGGGTTAAGAACTTTGCTTCAGGATGAGAACAGAAATCGTGCTCCGGCAGCGCAGCAGCAGCAGGAGGCCCCATTAGCTTCAGGTTAAGAATAGTTTCAGGTTAAGAACGGACCTCCAGAACGAATTAAATTCTTAACCCAAGGTACCACCGTACCTGGGTAAGGGTAAAGATAAAGGACCCTTGGACCGTTAAGTCCAGTCAAACGCGACTATGGGGTTGTGGCAGTGCTCATCTCACTTTCAGGTTGAGTGAGCCAGCGTTTGTCCACGGACAGCTTTCTGGGTCATGTTGCCAGCCTGACTAAACCGCTTGTGGCGCAACAGAACACCGTGACAAACCAGAGTGCCCGGAAAGGCCATTTACCTTCCCGCCACAGCGGTACCTATTTATCTACTTACACTGGCATGCTTTCGAACTGCTAGGTTGGCAGAAACTGGGACCAAACAACAGGAGCTCACCCTGTCGTGGGGATTCGAACCACCGACCTTCCAATCGGGAAGCCCTGGGCTCAGTGGTTGCCTAAACAAGCATGCTTTTAGCAGGTGCCCAAAAAACCACAGTGAAGATGCTTGGTTGAAATCAAGAGGCAGGGAGTTCCAAAGTTCAGGTGCTGCAGCAGCAAACGATTGAGTTCTTACAAATGCAGAGCAGGTATTAGGTGGTAACAGTAGTAGACCTGATTCCTCCAGCTGAAGAGGTCGAGTGGGCACATGTGGGTAAGGCCACCTCACAGGTAAACTATATCTATATTCAGGGATTGCTGTTTCCATCACCTCTCTTCTGTGCCATTCAAGAGGTGCTTCTAGCCTGGCCATCAATTCAGCCCCACTAAGTTTATTACCAAAACTTAAGAGTTCATTCTGAAACACACACAAAAATTCTGAATGGAAGGCAGTCCGGTTTTAGAATAAACTGAATTCCCATTAAGGGAAATACTCTAGAGATGCAATCAAGTGCTTAGCAGTCCACTCTGACAACCAGAGGTTGTTGTGTGGTTAAGCTTATTTATAGTGATTATTATGGTGTATCCTTGCATAGCTCAGTTGGTTAGAGTGTGGTGCTGATAATACCAAGGTCGCAGGTTCAATCCCCATATGGGACAGCTGCATATTCTTGCATTGCAGGGGTTGGACTAGATGATCCTTAGGGTCCCTTCCAATTCTACATTTCTATGACTCTGTTATTCTAAATGGGGCTTGGAATGTTTGCAAGGGAGCCTGTGTTTCATCTGGGGCTGAGACCAGACCCCCCTCCCTTGTGGCTGGAGATGTGATCCCCTGAGATTGTCCTGCTGCACTAATAATAATAATAATAATAATTTATTATTTATACCCTGCCCATCTGGCTGGGTTTCCCCAGCCACTCTGGGCGGCTTCCAATAGAATATTAAAATCCAATAACCTATTGAACATTAAAAGCTTTCCTAAACAGGGCTGCCTTCAGATGTCTTCTAAAAGTCTGGTAGTTGTTTTTCTCTTTGACATCTTAGAATCATAGAATCATAGAGTTGGAAGAGACCACAAGGGCCATCGAGTCCAACCCCCTGCCAAGCAGGAAACACCATCAGAGCACTCCTGACATATGGTTGTCAAGCCTCTGCTTAAAGACCTCCAAAGTAGGAGACTCCACCACACTCCTTGGCAGCAAATTCCACTGTCGAACAGCTCTTACTGTCAGGAAGTTCTTCCTAATGTTTAGGTGGAATCTTCTTTCTTGTAGTTTGGATCCATTGCCCCGTGTCCGCTTCTCTGGAGCAGCAGAAAACAACCTTTCTCCCTCCTCTATGTGACATCCTTTTATATATTTGAACATGGCTATCATATCACCCCTTAACCTCCTCTTCTCCAGGCTAAACATGCCCAGCTCCCTCATAAGGCATCGTTTCCAGGCCTTTGACCATTTTGGTTGCCCTCCTCTGGACACGTTCCAGTTTGTCAGTGTCCTTCTTGAATTGTGGTGCCCAGAACTGGACACAGTACTCCAGGTGAGGTCTGACCAGAGCAGAATACAGTGGCACTATTACTTCCCTTGATCTAGATGCTATACTCCTATTGATGCATCCCAGAATTGCATTGGCTTTTTTAGCTGCCGCGTCACACTGTTGGCTCATGTCAAGTTTGTGGTCAACCAAGACTCCTAGATCTTACGGGAGGGCGTTTCACAGGGCGGGTGCCACTACCGAGAAGGCCCTCTGGCCTGGTTCCCTGTAACTTGGCTTCTCGCAGGGAGGGAACCGCCAGAAGGCCCTTGGAGCTGGACCTCAGTGTCTGGGCAGAACGATGGGGGTGGAGACGCTCCTTCAGGTATACTGGACCGAGGCCGAGCACTGGGTGAAGACCCTCCTTGGAGGTTTTTCAGCAGAGCTTGCGTGGCCCCCTGCCATGTACGATCTAGCTGAGATTCCTGCATTCCTCAAAGGTCCCTTCCAACTCTACACTTCTATGGTTTCTAGAAAGCTTCTCTCAGAGTTGTTAAGTCTACCTGGTGCTTGTCGATCAATTACTTTTGAATCAAGACGAGTACCTATAGAGGTACAGCGATACCTTGGGTTAAGTACTTAATTTGTTCAGGAGGTCCGTTCTTAACCTGAAACTGTTCTTAACCTGAAACACCACTTTAGCTAATGGGGCCTCCCACTGCCGCCGTGCTGCCAGAGCACAATTTCTGTTCTCGTCCTGAAGCAAAGTTCTTAACCCGAGGTACTATTTCTGGGTTAGCAGAGTCTGTAACCTGAAACATATGTAACCCGAGCTACCACTGTAAAGGTAAATGACCCCTGGACAGTTAAGTCCAGTCAAAGGTGACTATGGGGTTGTGGCACTCATCTTGCTTTAAGGCCAAGGGAGCTGGTGTTTGTCCACAGACAGCTTTCCGGGTCATGTGGCCAGCAGGACTAAACCGCTTCTGGTGCAACGGAACACCGTGACAGAAGCCAGAATGCATGGAAGCACCATTTATCTTCCCACTGCAGTGGTACCTATTTCATAGAATCATAGAATCATAGAGTTGGAAGAGACCACAAGGGCCATCGAGTCCAACCCCCTGCCAAGCAGGAAACACCATCAGAGCACTCCTGACATATGGTTGTCAAGCCTCTGCTTAAAGACCTCCAAAGTAGGAGACTCCACCACACTCCTTGGCAGCAAATTCCACTGTCGAACAGCTCTCACTGTCAGGAAGTTCTTCCTAATGTTTAGGTGGAATCTTCTTTCTTGTAGTTTGGATCCATTGCTCCGTGTCCGCTTCTCTGGAGCAGCAGAAAACAACCTTTCTCCCTCCTCCATGTGACATCCATTTATATATTTGAACATGGCTATCATATCACCCCTTAACCTCCTCTTCTCCAGGCTAAACATGCCCAGCTCCCTTAGCCGTTCCTCATAAGGCATCGTTTCCAGGCCTTTGACCATTTTGGTTGCCCTCCTCTGGACACGTTCCAGTTTGTCAGTGTCCTTCTTGAATTGTGGTGCCCAGAACTGGACACAGTACTCCAGGTGTGGTCTGACCAGAGCAGAATACAGTGGCACTATTACTTCCCTTGATCTAGATGCTATACTCCTATTGATGCAGCCCAGAATTGCATTGGCTTTTTTAGCTGCCGCGTCACACTGTTGGCTCATGTCAAGTTTGTGGTCAACCAAGACTCCTAGATCCTTTTCACATGTACTGCTCTCAAGCCAGGTGTCACCCATCTTGTATTTGTGCCTCTCATTTTTTTTGCCCAAGTGCAATACTTTACATTTCTCCCTGTTAAAATTCATCTTGTTTGTTTTTGCCCAGTTCTCTAATCTGTCAAGGTCGTTTTGAAGTGTGATCATGTCCTCTGGAGTGTTAGCCACCCCTCCCAGTTTGGTGTCATCTGCAAATTTGATCAGGATGCCCTTGAGTCCATCATCCAAGTCATTGATAAAGATGTTGAATAAGACCGGGCCCAAGACAGAACCCTGTGGCACCCCACTAGTCACTCTTCTCCAGGATGAAGAGGAACCATTGATGAGCACCCTTTGGGTTCGGTCAGTCAGCCAGTTACAAATCCACTGAGTGGTAGCATAGTCAAGACCGCATTTTACCAGCTTCTTTACAAGAATATCATGGGGCACCTTGTCAAATGCCTTGCTGATTTATCTACTTGCACTGTTGTGCTTTTGAACTGCTAGGTAGGCAGGAGCTGTGACTGAGCAACGGGAGTGTACTCTGTCGTGGGGATTCGAACCGCTGACCTTCGGATCGGCAAGCCCAAGAGGCTTAGTGGTTTAGACCACAGTGCCACCCCATGCAATTACGTATAGAACTGCATCACTTGCTATTGAATTCTCAGTATTTGCTTTCATGCCATTGTGATTTTTGACAGGATTCTCTATTGATGGAATTGTGGCTTGCCTGTTTTTAATGCCTTGGCAAGCTGCTCTGGGCTCAGTGATTTGAGGTTGGAGAAGTGGCATGTGTCCTGCCGGTGCTTTCTTAGAACGAAGTTTCTTGCAAGGCAACCTAGGAAGTTACCTTGTGCAGTCAGACCAATGGTCCTTCTTAGAATCATAGAATCATAGAGTTGGAAGAGACCACAAGGGCCATCGAGTCCAACCCCCTGCCAAGCAGGAAACACCATCAGAGCACTCCTGACATATGGTTGTCAAGCCTCTGCTTAAAGACCTCCAAAGAAGGAGACTCCACCAGTGGCGTAGCGTGGGTTGTCAGCACCCGGGGCAAGGCAAGTAATTTGCGCCCCCTAACCCGTGGATTTGCGCCCCCTAACCAGTGGATTTGCGCCCCCTAACCCTAACCCCCAGATGTTGCGCCCGGTGCGGCCGGCCCCCCCTGCACCCCCACGCTACGCCAATGGACTCCACCACACTCCATGGCAGCAAATTCCACTGTCGAACAGCTCTTACTGTCAGGAAGTTCTTCCTAATGTTTAGGTGGAATCTTCTTTCTTGTAGTTTGGATCCATTGCTCCGTGTCCGCTTCTCTGGAGCAGCAGAAAACAACCTTTCTCCCTCCTCTATGTGACATCCTTTTATATATTTGAACATGGCTATCATATCACCCCTTAACCTCCTCTTCTCCAGGCTAAACATGCCCAGCTCCCTTAGCCCTTCTTGCTCTGCATCATCCACCCCAAGAATGGAGAACCTCAGACCAGTGGGCCAAATGTGGCCCTTTGGGTGTGTTTGGCCCCAGGGCCTCTCTCTCTCTGCCACCACACCCAATCCTTAGCCCTCCATAGGCTCTGTTCTGCACCCTCCGCTGGCTCCTTTGCCTGACTGGGCTGTGTCCTTGAATTGTGATCACGTCTCTTTCTGGGATGGATGGAGAGTAGAAACCTCTGGCTTTTGCATGGCTGGAATGCAGCCTGGTGTACGAAAGGGAGAGTTGCATCCATTTCTCTGCCCTCTTTCACCCCTGGCCCCCGTACCACAGGCATGTGGCCCTTGGAAAGTTGCCCAGGATGGAATGTGGATCTCGGGCTGAGAATGTTTGCCACTCCTGCCCTGACTGGGTGTGGCTCTCCAGGGTTACGGTACGATAATCTTTATTGTCATTGTCCCATACAGAGCAACGAAATTGAAAACAAGCCTGCTATCCCAGCTATCCCAGACTAGTTAGCCCCCTAAAAACTCTGATAATTAAATACAATATACTCCCATAGAGACTTCTTACACTGCATTTAAAACCAAAATCGCATTTGGGTAGAAACTGTTTCTCAGGCAGCTAATCTCCTAGTCTTTATAACCCTGTACCTTCGTCCAGAAGGTAGAAGCCAACTGCTGCCTTTTTATATATATTTCAAGGCTTTTACATGTTATTTTCCTTCTTACGGTTTTTATTTGCATAATGCCTAATAAAGGTTTGATTTCAGATTCAGAAGTAGAAGCTGAAAGAGATCATTTCCAGGGTGCGCACTATCCTGCACTATCTCTGCAGCTTTCTTATGGCACCTGGAAGCATAGATTTGATCCAAGGTGGGAAGAGTGCACCCAGTTATTCTCTCTGCCGTCTTTACAACCCTGGTTTTGCATAGAAGCAAGTGTTCTTCCACTGCTGTGGCTCTTCTGTGGCTCATCGTGTGTGTGTGTGTGTGTGTGTGTGTGTGTGTGTGTGAGAGAGAGAGAGAGAGAGAGAGAGAGAGAGAGAGAGGCATTGCTCTGTGTTCAAGATGTCTGCAGATTCACAAATTACCATCTTTATAGACTGAGAATCCCAAAGCTGGGACAAGTCCTGACTCGAAGCTATTTTTACAGACTCAACTTCACCCTTCCTCATTTTCCATTTCACTTCATTGATTAGACTTATTCGTCGCCTATCTCCCAAGTGACTTACATCAAAAAAAGAAAAGAAAAGGGGGGAGGGATATTCAATATATATTACCATAGAGGAGGAAAACAGGGGGGATACATTAGTAGTTCATATAATATAACAACCACAAAACTCAAATAACAAAGAAATAACCCCTGCATGATAAGCATGTATAGCAGAAACAGCCAGGGTGGAGTCCTCCAAATCACTGGCCACCATCCCTAACCATTGGCCATGCTGGCTGGACTCATGGGGACTATACCAGTTGCACTGGCTCCCGGTGGAGTACAGGATCAGGTTTAAGGTGCTGGTTTTAACCTTTAAAGCCCTATACGGCCTAGGACCCTCGTACCTATGGGACCGCCTCTCCTGGTATGTCCCACGGAGGACCGTATGGTCTTCAAACAAAAACTTCTTGGAGGTCCTGGGCCACAGGGAGGTTAGGCTGGCCTCAGTCAGAGCCAGGGCTTTTTTGGCTGTGGCCCCGATCTGGTGGAACGCTCTCTCACAAGAGACTAGGGCCCTGCGGGACTTGATATCTTTCCGCATGGCCTGCAAGACAGAGCTGTTCCACCAGGTCTTTGGCCAAGGCACAGTCTCACCCCCTCCTTTGATAATACTCATAGAACTCTAGCCCAATTGTTGCCATTAATTTGATTTTGAATTGATTTTAAAATGAATTGATTCTAGAATGTATTTCAATTAATTGATTGTGATTTTATGTAAACTGTAACTTTTACTGTTGTTAGCCACTCTGAGCCTGGCTTCAGCTGGGGAGGGCGGGATATAAATATTATTATTATTATTATTATTATTATTATTATTATTATTATTACAATACTGAGAACCACTAATTCACAAATAAACAAATATAAACAAAACCTCATCCTCCCCTTAGTCCAAAAATCATTCACCTCAAGCCAACAATCTCCCCCCCCCTTTTAACTTCCCCACCCAGAAGTCTGATGTCAAGGCCAGCTGTTGCAACTCAGTGGGTGGGTGGGTGGGGGGTCCACTGTCACCCCAGGGGTGGTCCAGCGTATTTCCTCTCTCTTCAGAGGGGAGCAGTAGCAAAGCAAGACCCACGGCCTTGGGCTTGGCTCATTTCCTTGAGTTTTGCATATGCTGTTGCGTTCTCTGCCATGGATATCACAGGCTGATGCAGAGACTACAGACCCTACAACTGTCCCTATTTTCCAGGGACAGTCCCAGATTTACAGAAGCTGATTTGATCCCGGAATGTCCCACTTTTCCTTAGGACACCCCAATTTCCAATGTAGAAATGTTGGAGGGTATGGAATAGAATGTCCTTACTTTCATTGGGGAAATGTTGGAGGCTCTGGAGACTAATTCAAGTACAAACCTCCCCACCTGCAAAATGGGTACTTCCCCTCCCCTCAAAATATACTTGCAGTGGTGCCCCGCAAGACGAATGCCTCACAGGACGGAAAACTCGTTTTGGAGGTGCTTCGCAAAACGAATCTCCTATGGGCTTGCTTCGCAAGACGAAAATGTCTTGCGAGTTTCTGCGGGTTTTTTCCCTCCCCCCCTTTTTCTAAGCCACTTATCAGCTGATCCGATAAGCTGATAAGCCGCTAAAAGCCACTAATTGCGCTAATAACGCTAATCCTCTAATCCGTCAATGGGCTTGCTTCACAAGACAAAAAAACCGCTAGACGAAGAGAATCACAGAACGGATTCTTTTCGTCTTGCGAGGCACCACTGTAATTCCTTAACCATAGGCTAGAAGTGTGTGGCATGACTTGAGTATGTGACTCACTTAAAGCATCCAAATCAGCTTTCTATGTAAAAATATATAGACATAAAACACATTCGCGAGCTGCAGTCTCAGAAGTAGCCAATAGATGTCAAGGGACTACAACTCCCATGAGTCTAGCCAGTATGGCCAATGGTTAGGGATGATGGCCAGTGATCTGGAGAACCCCACACTGGCTGTATCTGCTATACATGCTTATCATGAAATAAATGCAGGGGAATTAAACAGGGGTTAATTCTGAGCAGACATGCATTTGATTGTACCCAAAGTATTAAATGGAAACCAAGCAGCGAAAAGAACGATATACCCTGCTAACGTAATAAGGGGAGTGGACTTAGGAATTCAGCTGGGCTCCACTGTACACACATGCAGCTATTGGGTACACAATGTTTATTCTCTTTTATAGATGATTTGCCCAATGAGGCAGAGGAGCATGCTGACTCTTGCAACGAAACATCCCCCGGCATAGCTTCTGTCTCGCTTCCGGGACGTCTGCGATCTAGCAGACTAAACATTTTCAGCAGAAAATATTCTAGACATCCTGCCGGCGAGTGGGAGGGGGGACGAAGTAAATATGTGGCATTATTTTTATTTTTACCCAAGCGTAAGGCAGCACCTCCCACTCCGTGGACTTCAAACATGCTTGCTAATCTCCTTTCATTTTGTGCCAAATTTCCCCCATACGTAACCTCGGCTTTGCTGAAACATCCCACATTCAAGCAGCGGGAAAGGTCACTTGCTGTTAACCAGAGCTGGATCCAGTCCTTCCTTCAAAGAGCAGAAATGGGGAGTTGTTTCATTATCCACACAACCATTCTGAAAGGGTTGATAGTGTCCTGAGCAGCGTGTGGAATTTGAGTGTAGAATCTGAACTTGGATCCGCTGGTGTATACTAGAGTTGGGCGATATATTGATAAAGCGTGTTCTCACTAAAAGAGAGCACGTGTTGCGGATGGGGCCGAACAAAACTCCACTTGGTTGCCAGGCAGTATTAGATTCAAGGGGCCTGGAGCAGATTGGAGGATGGTGTTACTGGGGTAAATTTGATGTTGCCAATTTAGGGGTGGGATCAGTGGTTATTTAAGCAAGGTCCACAGCTTTCTCTTTCTCTTTCGCTGTGGACATCGGATCTCCCGCCCGCCCTCCCTTGATTTGGGCTTGCTCTTTGACCTTGCTCTGCCTGTCATGGGGTCGTTTGCCTTGGTGCGGGGGCCCAGTAGGAATTTTTCCAATCGGCTGATTAGTGCGTGCCTTTTGGGTTTTGCCTACTGCTTAGCAAATCGTCACAACTTGTAAGGTTGGCGGTTAGGCATTGGTTAAATTGGTTGGTGGAGGGGTATGGATTGGCTGTGCCTGCCCCTCCAATGCTGCTGCAGACGGGTATTCCGTTAAAGGAATTCTGAAGCTTACCATCCCCTTCGTCCAAACCCTTGGAGCAGGGTGCGGGCCGCGTAAGCTTCAAGGAACATGCGCGGAGTAGCTGAGGGCCTGTGTCGCAGCTCCAGCTGACTCTGTCCCTTGTTCCTCCGGGACTGACTAGGGAGTCAGTGCTGTCCCCCAAGGCGGGGGGTGACAGATAGTCATAACCAATGCCTAAGCAACCACTCTCAATTTGTATGAAAATAAAGTTGTGGCCAAAAGTATGCCAAAAACCTTAAACAAAAATTATGTGTGATGTGTGAGTTATTGGGGTAGGGGTTTTGGGGGACCTCAGCACGCAAATTATCAGGAGCAGCTGAGCTGCATTCCAGACATGATTTATCAGCACGTTGTGATAATTAGCTGCTGATATCTTCTTTGGCGATCACTCATAGCCGAGTCAGATTGTCTTCCATAAACATGGTTTTAAAAGTGAGCCCGTAAGTGACTGTGGAGGCCAATTCTGGATCCACATGTCCTTCCACAGTGGGGACATTGGTTTCCAGGCGGGAGTTAATCATGGTGAGCGTTTGCCAAGTGTGCCCTCCTCTTAGTATGTTTCTCCCTTGCGTCCTGAGTTCGAGAGTCTTCAAAGCCCATGACACCTTTGGTAAAGGCTGTTCTCCAACTGAAGCGCTCACAGGTCAGTGTTTCCCAGTTGCCGGTGTTTATACTACATTTTTTTTAGATTTGCCTTGAGACAGTCCTTAAACCTCTTTGGTTGACCACCGGAATTACGCTTTCTATTTTTAAATTCAGAATAGAGTAGTTGCTTTGGAAGACAAGAATCAGGCATCGGCTGCTGATATATTATGATGCTGAAAACAAAATATTGCCCAGCGCTAGTCTATAACCAAGAATCTGTCTAGTGTAAAGGTAAAAAAAGTAAAGGGCCTCTGGATGGTGAAGTCCGGACAAAGGCGACTATGGGATGCGGCGCTCATCTTGCTTTTCAGACCAAGGGAGCCAACGTTTGTCCACAGACAGCTTTCCAGGTCATGTGGCCAGCATGACTAAACCACTTCAGCTACAATGGGACACAGTGACAAGTATCCACCGCTTGCCCTACAGTTAGGTAAAGCAGTGCGGGATTCTGGAGCTCTCAAATTTCAGTGGCGCCCTGTGTGATGCTAAAACATGGTGCACCCCCCCCCAGCTCTTGCTCTCCATTCTACAGCATTGCTGTGGCGCCCCTGCTGCTCTGGAGGAACTCCCACTTCACTCAATAGAGACCAGTCCAACTCTACAACTCTGTGATTCTGTAATTTCTGTATCTATAGCCTTAATCGTTGTCCTCTTACCTCAAAATCACCAGTGCAATTGGGACTGATCTGGACTGAGAGCCAAGTATATATGGGCTTTTTAATTGCACAAGCAATTCGTTTATTAAAAAACCCGCAACTTTTTATATGCTTGTAGCTAGTAGGGGAGTTTGAATCCCCCTCCTTAAATTGTGAGACACTTTGAGTCCTGATTCTGGGGGAAAGGCAGAATATTTTATGTAGGGAGAAAAGGGTTAGGGGGATATAATGCTTTGTCTCCCACTATGGATCAAGTTAAAGCCATGGTTTTCCCAGTAGTGATGTATGGAAGTGAGAGCTGGACCATAAAGAAGGCTGATTGCCGAAGAATTGATGCTTTTGAATTATGGTGCTGGAGGAGACTCTTGAGAGTCCCATGGACTGCAAGAAGATCAAACCTATTGATTCTGAAGGAGATCAGCCCTGAGTGCTCACTGGAAGGACAGATCCTGAAGCTGAGGCTCCAATACTTTGGCCACCTCCTGAGAAGAGAAGACTCCCTGGAAAAAACCCTGATGTTGGGAAAGATTGAGGGCACAAGGAGAAGGGGACGACAGAGGACGAGATGGTTGGACAGTGTTCTCGAAGCTACCAGTATGAGTTTGACCAAACTGGGGGAGGCAGTGGAAGACAGGGGTGCCTGGCGTTCTCTGGTCCATGAGGTCACGAAGAGTCAGACACGACTAAACGACTAAACAACAACAAATGGATCAAGGCCCCTATTTGCTTCTATTTCCTATGCAGATTGAAACTCTCCTGTTCTTGCTACTATCCTGATCCATATCTGAGCTTGCAACCTGTGTGCCAAAATAACTCCTGCACTTTAGGGCACAAATATCGAGCTAGCATCTTGCCGATTTTGGACCAGAATATACTAGCAGCACCATATCCTGCTATGCTCTCAACTGAAACTCAAGAAAGATGTGGTCTTTGAATTTTTATTTCTAAAGGAGAACCAAAGCAACTAAATACCCCAGCAAAATGTTTTCACCTGCCACCCTGCCCTCCTTCATTCTCAGTCTAGTCTTTCAAGCAAAGCGTGGCCTCAATGCTGCCTCAATGCTGCCCCCTTATGTTTAAATGTTTCTTTTTTCTTTCTTTCTTTTTATCAGGGTTCTTCATCAGGGGGCCGGTCCACTGTCCCTCAGACCTTGTGGGGGGGACAGGACTATATTGGGGGGGGGGTGAATGAACGAATTCCTATGTCCCACAAATAACCCAGAGATGCATTTTAAATAAAAGCACACATTCTACTCATGTAAAAACACACTGATTCCCAGACCGTCCAGGGCTGAATTTAGAAGGCGATTGGACCAGATCCGGCCCTCGGGCCTTAGTTTGCCTACCAATGCTTTTTATGATAAAGTTTTGTTAACACTTTTTGACCACAATAAAAGGCAAACTTTGTTGTTTAGTTGTTTAGCCGTGTCCGACTCTTCGTGACCCCCTGGACCAGAGCACGCCAGGCACTCCTGTCTTCCACTGCCTCCCACACTTTGGTCAAACTCATGCTGGTAACTTCAAGAACACTGTCCAACCATCTCATCCTCTGCCGTCCCCTTCTCCTTCTGCCCTCCATCTTTCCCAACATCAGGGTCTTTTCCAGGGAATCTTCTCTTCTCATGAGGTGGCCAAAGTATTGAAGCCTCAGCTTCAGGATCTGTCCTTCCAGTGAGCACTCAGGGCTGATCTCCTTCAGAATCAATAGGTTTGATCTTCTTGCAGTCCATGGGACTCTCAAAAGTCTCCTCCAGCACCATAATTCAAAAGCATCAGTTCTTTGGCGATCAGCCTTCTTATTGTCCAGCTCTCACTTCCATACATCACTACTGGGAAAACCATGGCTTTAACTATACGGACCTTTGTTGGCAAGGTGATGTCTCTACTTTTTAAGATGCTGTCTAGGTTTGTCATTGCTTTTCTCCCAAGAAGCAGGCGTCTTTTAATTTTGTGACTGCTGTCACCATCTGCAGTGATCACGGAGCCCAAGAAAGTAAAATCTCTCACTGCATTTCTTCCCCTTCTATTTGCCAGGAGGTGATGGGCCCAGTGGCCATGACCTTCGTTTTTTTGATGTTGAGCTTCAGACCATATTTTGCGCTCTCCTCTTTCACCCTCATTAAAAGGCAAAATAATTACACACAAAAAAGAAAAAGTAAAAATGAAGGGGGGGGGGAAGAATAGAGAAAAGATAGAAGAGATGGATAAGTACAGAAATCTCTCTCACAGATACATCTTAAGTTTTGTCCCTCTCTTCTCCCAGCCTCTCACTTCCTGAGTGGGAGCGAAAGAGAAACTGCATGATCCCCACAACCAGTGCAATGGTTCCATTTGCAAAAGGAACTGAGATGCAATGAAAACCAAGCTACTCCACAGCTGTCTGGGTGTGCCAGAATTCTACCCACTGTTTCTCTTTCAAACACGGAGTCCAGAACTAATAAGCAGAATCCAAAAGCCACAATTCTGAGCCCTTTTCCAGAGTCCGCCAAGTGCAACTTCAGCCAAGGCAGCCTTGTGGACTAAATTTCCAACCGGGGCTATTTCTGCACAGATCCCTGTGCTCTTTACAAGGTGAAGAAAAGGAGAATTACAAAAAAATAAAAATAAAAATGTACTGTTTGCTTTCAGGTTGCACTTTCTTGTTGATACAGCTGCATGTGTTCTACCTAGATAAACAGCTCGACTTGAAACAGGGCATTAAAAGTGTATAATGTTTCTTAAACTTTCTGCCCTCCGTTTGTTTTCGATGCTGAATTCATGCTGGGTGAGATGCAGTCGAAATTAATTGTGCCCCCCTTCCCATTGATTTTGAGTTAGTAGATATTTAAGCCTTGTACAAAGGGTAGGTGACCTTTCTCAGCTGAAGAGCTACATTTCCTTCTGGACAACTTTGAGAGGGCCATATTATTATTATTATTATTATTATTATTATTATTATTATTATTATTATTATTATTGTTATTATATCAACAGCCCCATCATTATTTGGATACTGCCTCTCATCCATAGATCTCAGGACGGTTCACAACATAAAACCACAATACAGAAACCGCAAAATAAATAGTAAAAATAGTTGGTAATGGGCTAACAGGAACGGCATCACAAAAGTCAACTCTGAAACCCTAGCAACATCCTTCATTCCTTGCAATCCCTGACTTTTTGCAGACAACCATGTAATCAAGTCGTTGAGCTTTGAGAGGACACTTAAGTTTAGGAAACACTCACCCCAGTCACATATCTTCAGGGAAATTCAACAGAAGAAAAATCTAAGCAGGTAGGGGAAATGGCTGTATAGGGTCATATTTATTGCATGCAACAGAATATCTGTCAAAAAAGGAGGAGGAGGAGGAGATGGAGCAATGGACGTAAAGCTTGCTTTTCTACATTAGGGTAATTCTTGCACATGCTCAAACAGCCTTCTGTGTTCTCAATCCAGGGAAGCAAGAGGAATCATGGGAATTCATGGGAATTATTATTAATTATTATTATTGACCCATATCCTCCGACATTTAGCCTGTAAAAGAGGAGACTGAGAGGAGATATGCTAGCCATCTTCAAATATCTCAAGGGCTGTCACATGGAAGTGGGAATAAACTTGCCTTCTGTTATGTATTCAGTGGTCTGTGTTTGCCTGAGCTTGAGCCTGGACTAAGGATTCTGAGCTCCTGATTCGATACAAGATGTCCAATCACAGAACATTTCAGGATTTGTGGCCACTGCCATTGGCCCTTGAACTCTGAGTCGCGATTCGCAGCTTGGAAGTTTAGACAGCCAATCACGTTGGGAGTGGGAGTGGCCCAGGCTTTCAGGAATGTATATAAGCGGTTGGTTTGCCCCTGTTTCCCAGTTATGTAGTTCAATAAAGGCTCTTGCTGTTACCACTGTGTCTTGCCTCGTGGGGACCCACCGACACTTCACTTTCTCCTGCCCTAGAGGGTAGGACTCGAACCCATGGCTTCAAGTTACAAGGAAGGAGATTCCGACTAAACATCAGGAAAAACTTTTTGACAGTCGAGCTGTTTGACAGTGGAATGGCCTCCCTCAGGAGATTGTGGACTCTACTGCCTTGGAGGTTTTTATGCAGAGGTCGGAGGGCCAATCTTTTGAGTTCCAGAACTGGGATGCACGTCTTCCCATGCGAATCATCCACACAAGATCACGGAGCTCAAAAGATACACATTTTTTCAGTGTTGTGCTCTCATGGAGCCCCAAAATGCACATTTTAGGGTGGCACACAATACCATGTCCCCCAAAAGTGTTTGGGAGGGTGAGATCTTGGTGTGAAACTGTGAGAGATCATGGAAACCAAAATGGCTGCTGTGCTCTCGGGGAAAAATGGATGTCCCGGTTTTTTTGGGGACACTTGTGGGGTATGAGGGCTGCAAATTGTCAATGTGGGAAAGTGAACCAGGTATTCCCCAGTTCCTACAAAAATCTAATACTGTTGGTGAAGAAACCCCAAATGGAATCAACAGCAAATTCTTCCCGTCTCCCCCTGCCTGTAACGCTGAATTCCTTCTGCCTGACCAAACAGAGAAAGAAGAAAATAAGTTTGGTGACTCTTCTGGGAAAACGTACAAGAATGCTGAGCACTAAGCGATGCTGCCAACCCAAGCAACTTTTCGACCAAGAAGAATGTATGTGGTGCTTCATTTCTCATTTTAATTAGATGTATGTGGGAATCTGGAACTCAAAAAAGACTTTCCCACATGATTCCCACAGACATCTTTACCGCACAATGCAACTAGAAATCCATCTTGCGTCTCAGTTAAAAATAGCAACTTGGGCTAATCCAGCCATAAGTCTCTATAGGCCAGTCTATATATTGCATCAACAAATGTAGCTTTTTTAAAAAATTAAAACCTCTCTCTCTCATTTCACTTGTCCTCCTTACAGCCTCTCTGGGTGGTCCCAGAAAATGCTCCTGAGGATCCTACAATCCTCCAGATTATTAATCTGGACCAACTAGGCTGGCTTTTGGGATGTGAATAGATGCTAGGAGATGATATATTTATTAGGTACTATCCTTTCTTCCCCACGTTTGTGAGTTCAGCAGGATACATCCCTTTGCAGCTTGAAAGGGAAGCTTAGATAGGATAGTTTTAGCCGTTTAGTTTAAGTAATCCAGGGATGGATCTACACACGGGGGGGAACTCTATACATAAGTCAGACATTAGATTGTTATAACAATAATAACAAAAACCCCTATGGAAAAAGGTGTATAAAAATTTCCTGCTCTCTGGCGCCATCTGGTGTTGCATGTTTATAGTGCTATCAAATCGTTGTTTCTTTACTAATGTAGCTGAGTCCCAGGATGCTTTGAGGCAGACTGGATACTTCTGGTATTTTCCCCTCTTCTCCCCCTTAAAACAATCATTGCACAGATAGTCTTGTAAAAGGGGGAAATAACATTTACTCACTCAGAATGCTTGCTGAAGGGTAACAGATACAGCAGCTTCATTCGAGTAGGCTTAAAATGGTAAATCAATTCCAAATACAGTGGTACCTCAGGTTACAGACGCTTCAGGTTACAGACTCCGCTAACCCACAAATAGTACCTTGGGTTAAGAACTTTGCTTCAGGATGAGAACAGAAATCGCACAGTGGCAGCAGGAGGCCCTGTTAGCTAAAGTGGTATCTCAGGTGAAGAACAGTTTCAGGTTAAGAACAGACCTCGGAACAAACTAAGTTCTTAACCTGAGGTACCAGTGTACATGTTGAAGTCTAACTTAAGATAGACTTGCTGGCAGAGCGGAAAGAGATTGAAAGAGGAAGGGAACATGCACAGGAAGATAGGAGAAAAGCTATGCCCACCCTTGTCAGGTCACAGTGGGAGTGTCTCTCACAGAGTTCTCTCTAGAAATTTACAGGAAAACTCTGTGAGATTTGGCTCCTATCGCGTGCCTATCTAGCAAAACATGAATTGATGATTTGACTGGGCTTTAAATATCCCACGCTGGTGCCAGCATCTGCCACCTTCAGGCACCAAGCAGCTGGCACAGCTCCTTAGCGCTGATGTTGACATCCGGTTGGGCCCTCCTGCCAGAACATCTCTCCAGCTTTATGCTTAACCAGCAATGGTGGCTGGATCTGGGAAGTCACTAGGTGACAACTATACTTTGGAACTCCTTGCCACTACATATGAGGAAGTCTCTTGCCTTTTCAGTATGTGGGTGGTGCTGTGGTCTTAACCACAGAGCCTAGGGCTTGCCAATCAGAAAGTCGGCAGTTCGAATCCCCACGATGGGGTGAGCTCCCGTTACTCGGTCCCAGCTCCTGACAACCTAGCAGTTCGAAAGCATGCTAGTGCAAGTAGATAAATAGGTACCACTCCGGTGGGAAGGTAAACGGTGTTTCCATGCGCTGCTCTGGTTCGCCAGAAGCGGCTTAGTCATGCTGGCCACATGACCCGGAAGCTGTACGCCGGCTCCCTCGGCCTATAGAGTGAGATGAGCGCCGCAACCCCATAGTCGTCCGTGACTGGACCTAACTGTCAGGGGTCCCTTTACCTTTACCTATTGCCTTTTCGGTGCCTGTTGAAGACCTTTCTCTCCCTGTAAGCCTTCTTTTATCCAGTGCAATTTTTTTCTAGAAAAAGAGGTGCCGGAACTCACCATGAATGCCTCCCTTATTCTCTTATAATGGCAATGGCACCCACCTGAGAGTTGCTGAAACTGAGTTCTGGTGAGTTCTGGTGCTTTTATACCAGTTGGTCTCTGGACTGGATCTAGACTTGTTTCTCAGGCATTTGAAATTGTACAGAGTTGTACAAATCAACAAGTGTCCACTCCGTGTTACAAACACATGTGCATTTATCCAGCCAGCTTGTTCCTGTGTTCAGTGTAATGTGTGAGCAAGCCTATAGCAAAGGTGATGGGAGCTGGGAATACAAGATCAGGAGACCTGTTGGTTCCCCATCCCTGATACAATGAACAGTGTCTTATTCCTCCAGAAGTATAACATTTTGTAATTCTGATTTTAGCTTGGCTGGTTCATGCTTTTTTTTTTTTTTGTATGTTTGTTTTGGGTTGCAGCTGCTGCTGTTGGGTGGTGGTCATATTTTTCTATTATAATTTTGATTGCTGAAAGGAGGGTTGCACACATCACCGCTAGTGAAACTTGCAATTGCAGGCTCAGAAAATATTTGCACCACTAGGTGGAGCCGCAAGAATAAATATTGACATCCTGGGCATCAGTGAGCTAAAATGGACGGGAATGGGCGAATTCAGTTCGGATGACTACCATATCTACTACTGTGGGCAAGAAACCCGTAAGAGAAATGGAGTGGCCCTCATAGTCAACAAAAGAGTGGCGAAAGCTGTACTGGGATGCAGTCTCAAAAATGATAGAATGATCTCGATACGAATCCAAGGCAGACCTTTTAACATCACAGTAATCCAAGTTTATGCACCAACTACTGGTGCTGAAGAAACTGAAATTGACCAGTTCTATGAAGACTTACAAAACCTTATCGAAGTGACACCAAAGAAGGATGTTCTGCTCATTATAGGGGATTGGAATGCTAAAGTAGGGAATCAAGAGATAAAAGGAACAACTGGCAAGTTTGGCCTTGGAGATCAAAACGAAGCAGGGCAAAGGCTAATAGAGTTCTGTCAAGAGAACAAGCTGGTCATCACAAACACGCTTTTCCAACAACACAAGAGACGACTCTACACATGGACATCCCCAGATGGGCAACATCGAAATCAGATTGATTATATTCTCTGCAGCCAAAGATGGAGAAGCTCTATACAGTCAGCAAAAACAAGACCTGGAGCTGACTGTGGCTCAGATCATCAGCTCCTTATAGCAAAATTCAAGCTTAAACTGAAGAAAGTAGGAAAAACCACTGGACAGGTAAGATACAATCTAAACCAAATCCCTTATGAATACACAGTGGAAGTGAGGAACAGGTTTAAGGATTTAGATTTGCTGGACAGAGTGCCTGAAGAACTATGGATGGAGGCTCGCAACATTATACAGGAGGCAGCAACTAAAACCATCCCAATGAAAAAGAAATGCAAGAAAGCAAAGTGGCTGTCCAACGAGGCCTTACAAATAGCGGGGGAGAGAAGGCAAGCAAAATGCGAGGGAGATAGTGAAAGATACAGGAAATTGAATGCAGATTTCCAAAGAACAGCAAGGAGAGACAAGAAGGCCTTCTTAAACGAGCAATGCAAAGAAATAGAGAAAAGCAACAGAATGGGAAGAACCAGAGATCTGTTCAAGAAAATCGGAAATATGAAAGGAACATTTCGTACAAAGATTACCATAATAAAGGACAAAAGTGGTAAAGATCTAACTGAAGCAGAAGACATCAAGAAGAGGTGGCAAGAATACACAGAGGAATTATACCAGAAAGATATGGATGTCTCGTACACCCCAGGTAGTGTGGTTGTTGACCTTGAGCCAAACATCCTGGAGAGTGAAGTCAAATGGGCCTTAGAAAGCACTGCCAGTGGAAGTGATGGTATTCCAGCTGAACTGTTTAAAATTTTAAAAGATGATGCTGTTAAGGTGCTACACTCAATATGCCAGCAAGTTTGGAAAACTCAGCAGTGGCCAGAGGATTGGAGAAGATCAGTCTACATTCCAATCCCAAAGAAAGGCAGTGCCAAAGAATGCTCCAACTACCGCACAATTTCACTCATTTCACATGCTAGCAAGGTTATGCTTAAAATTCTACAAGGAAGGCTCAAGCAGTATGTGGACCGAGAACTCCCAGAAGTGCAAGCTGGATTTAGAAGAGGCAGAGGAACCAGAGACCAAATTGCAAACATGCGCTGGATTATGGAGAAAGCTAGAGAGTTCCAGAAAGACATCTACTTCTGCTTCATTGACTATGCAAAAGCCTTTGACTGTGTTGACCACAACAAACTATGGCAAGTTCTTAAAGAAATGGGAGTGCCTGATCACCTCATCTGTCTCCTGCGAAATCTCTATGTGGGACAAGAAGCTACAGTTAGAACTGGATATGGAACAACTGATTGGTTCCAAATTGGGAAAGGAGTACGGCAAGGCTGTATATTGTCTCCCTGCTTATTTAACTTATATGCAGAATTCATCATGCGAAAGGCTGGGCTGGATGAATCCCAAGCCGGAATTAAGATTGCCGGAAGAAATATCAACAACCTCAGATATGCAGATGACACAACCTTGATGGCAGAAAGTGAAGAGGAATTAAAGAACCTTTTAATGAGGGTGAAAGAGGAGAGCGCAAAATATGGTCTGAAGCTCAACATCAAAAAAACGAAGATCATGGCCACGGGGCCCATCACCTCCTGGCAAATAGATGGGGAAGAAATGGAGGCAGTGAGAGATTTTACTTTCTTGGGCTCCATGATCAGTGCAGATGGTGACAGCAGTCACGAAATTAAAAGACGCCTGCTCCTTGGGAGAAAGGCGATGGCAAGCCTAGACAACATCTTAAAAAGCAGAGACATCACCTTGCCAACAAAGGTCCGTATAGTAAAAGCCATGGTTTTCCCAGTAGTGATGTATGGAAGTGAGAGCTGGACCATAAAGAAGGCTGATCGCCGAAGAATTGATGCTTTTGAATTATGGTGCTGGAGGAGACTCTTGAGAGTCCCATGGACTGCAAGAAGATCAAACCTCTCCATTCTGAAGGAAATCAGCCCTGAGTGCTCACTGGAAGGACAGATCGTGAAGCTGAGGCTCCAATACTTTGGCCACCTCATGAGAAGAGAGGACTCCCTGGAAAAGACCCTGATGTTGGGAAAGATGGAGGGCACAAGGAGAAGGGGACGACAGAGAATGAGATGGTTGGATGGTGTTCTTGAAGCCACTAGCATGAGTTTGATCAAACTGCGGGAGGCAGTGGAGGACAGAAGTGCCTGGCGTGCTCTGGTCCATGGGGTCACGAAGAGTCGGACACGACTAAACGACTAAACAACAACAAGGTGGAGCCGCAAGAAAAGGCAACGGAGCCTGCAGCAAGTACCGTATCTCTTTGTCATACTACTATTTACTACTGGGTAATCATTGCCAATTATTTTCAACTGGCCCATTCCAATGCGTTGCACAATAGTGAACAACAAAATAAGTTTTCCCTTTGCTTTGTCCCTTTGCAACAAAAGTGGGTCATTTGCTAAATGTAGCTTCATTTCTAGTGGCACAAAAATGGAGTCAGTTTTAAAAGATGGCAACTGTGCTTTCCTTCTAATCAACTGAAATATAGTGTAAATTATTACCACGCAGGGTTGTTGTAAGTGGATATAACCTGTTACATTCTTACATCGCATGAGCTCCTTGGAGGAAGGATAGAATACTTTGCTTTTGTTTAAGTAAGAAAAAGCGGAGAACTATTATTTGAAAGCATTATTCAGTGATCAATGGGGCTCAAAATGAATTGCATGTTTTACGTGACCTTGGATTCACTTATGGTCTTCAGAAGACTGGATGAAAAGCTTCAAGTGAACCTGAAAACTATTAACTAAATGCTATCAACAAAGGGAACCAACAAATTCCATTGCTGTGGTTGTGGGAACTCCTTTCTCTTAAGCAATGGGAATGAAATGTCCTTTCTAGTCCCTATGAAAATGACATAATTAACTTTGCAATTGAAGCTTTAATTTTGGCATTAAAGGACAGACCTTTTAAGGGTGAAAAGGCAAAAGCAGAACGCTTTAGTAACTTTAGATCCCAGGACAGTGAACAAAACCCACAGCTAGCATGCAAGACAGACCAATGAATAGGGGGAAGGGATTGAAAATTGCCTGCGAGAATGCCAGGCTATATTCAATTCCTACGATGACGTCCATTCCAGTTCTGTCTCCTAAGAACTCACTCCTGGGGTAATTGTTCAGCAGAAAGGCACTGCGGTCCCTGACAGGTGCAAGAAGCTATTCCTCTTGGGAGCCGTCCAAACTCACAGGTCAGGCGTAATCTTCTCACAGGAATAAGCAGAGGAAATAGGTCTGGCCTTGGACTGATCCCTCTGGAACCGCCCAATGACCTGGGGAACATGTCCTCAGTGCAATCTACCCAACGGCAAACAATTGTGGCATTGCACCCCTTCCCCATCTCGAAGTGATTAAATTTCCAGGCCATCATGGAAAACAAACAAAAGTATGAATTGCAATGCATTGCATCCTGATGTTGCTACCAAATTGATGAATACTACCAAATTTCAGGCTGGAACATAGGAAGCATCCTTAAACTGCGTCAGGCTATTGATCTGTCCTGCTCAGCATCATAATATTGGATAGAAGCAGTGCTTTCCTGTTAAGCGTAATTGTTTAGTTTACCTTGAAATGGAAATAACTCTCTCTGTGTTTGAATGTGTATTTTTGAAAGTTTAACTGGAAAATTTCATTGGGGTATATATATCCTAAAGCTAAGAAGGGCTCTCTAAGCACCTAGATGGGTTGATAATAAACTGTTGGTGTTCTGTTAGGTCTCATGTGGTGTTTAACCTTAGGTCTTGTGAGAGAGGTGTTCAGTTGCAAATTGCCATCTTGGGGAATTGGTCCTTGAGTCTTTCGCTGGGAGTCGCAGAGAACAGAGGATGTGCTTATGAGGTCTCTCTCCTGAAGAGAAAACAGGCTAATGGAGTCTGTGTGGAGAGAGACAGACCTCTGATTCTAGGTCTGTTGGGAGTAATCTAATATTTCTAAGAAGTTGAGCCTATGCCTGGACAAACATATGACTGTATGCAACTATTTGGAAGCATCATTATTTGATTTTGTATCTGCTTTGAATAAAGTTGTGCCAGTGAAACTTTTGAATTATGGGTCTGGATAATTTTTATTCCAATAAGAGTCAGTTTTTAGGCATATAAAGAGTCAGTATTTAAGGCAATAAGAGCTAGTTTTTAGCCGTTTCAGCTACTTCAAGCTGAATATTAATACAGTTGTACCTTGGAAGTCGAATGGAATCTGTTCCAGAAGTTTGTCCAACTTCCAAAGCATTCAGAAACCAAAGTACAGCTTCTGATTGGCTGCAGGAAGCTCCTGCAGCCAATCAGAAGCCGTGGAAGCCCTGTCGGACGTTCGGGTTCCAAAGAATGTTCACACACCGGAACACACACTTCCGGGTTTGCGGCGTTTGGGAGCCAAAATGTCTGAGTACCAAGGCATTCGGGATCCAAGGTACGACTGTATCTGCAATATTCCCCTTCCCTGCCCTTGTTGAAATACCTTGATAATAGTGCCATGGGTGCCAACACAAAATGGCTGTCATGGGCAGTGGGGGAAAGACATGGCAGAGAAGAACCATAGCTCAGTGGCAGATCATCTGCATTGCAAGCAGAAGGTCCCGAGTTCAAGTCCTGGCATCACCAGGTACGGCTGAGAGAGACTCCTGCCCGAAACCGTGGAGAGCTACTGTCAGTCAGTTTGGCCAATACAGAGCAAGATAGGCCAGTGGTCTGACTCTATACAAGTCCTAGGTTTCTATGTTCTCCATACCATTCAGTACCAGCACCAGGTAGATCTGTGAAGCAGGAGACATCAGTGAGCTGTCACTGGATTCCTGAGTTTCCCTGCTGAGCTTTTTCTTCTTTTCTTACCCAGGTCCTTGCCCAGAACATCACCACGACCACGACTACCATGTCACCCCCTGCCACCTCCACCGCGACCGAGGCTTACGTGCGGACGCAGTACTGTAAGTGGCCATGCGAATGTCCAAAGACACCGCCCGTCTGCCCGGCGGGCGTCAGCCTGATGACCGATGGCTGTGAGTGCTGCAAGACGTGTGCCAAGCAGTTGGGGGAGAACTGCACAGAGGCGGACACTTGCGACGTCCACAGGGGGCTGTACTGTGACTACAGCAGAGACAGACCTAGGTACGAAATAGGAGTGTGTTCACGTAAGTGATGTACCTCTTTCTTTTTGCCAGAGATACGGGTCATGGTGCTTCCTGTCGGTCTGAACGTGTCCCAGGTTGTTTCTTCTCTTAAAGTAGACTGAGAAAGGCAGGATATTCAGTGATACCGGTCTTGGCTACTGGTCAAGACCTATATTGGCTCCCAGTACGTTTCTGAGCACAATTCAAAGTGTTGGTGCTGACCTTTAAAGCCCTAAACGGCCTTGGTCCGGTATACCTGAAGGAGCGTCTCCACCCCCATCATTCTACCCGGACACTGAGGTCCCGCGTGGAGGGCCTTCTGGCGGTTCCCTCACTGTGAGAAGCCAAGTTACAGGGAACCAGGCAGAGGGCCTTCTCAGTGGTGGCACCCGCCTGTGGAACGCCCTCCCACCAGCCCTGTTTAGGGAAGCTTTTAATGTTTGATGCATTACTGTATTTTAATATTGTGTTGGAAGCTGCCCAGAGTAGCCAGGGAAACCCAGCCAGATGGGAGGGGTATAAATAAATTAGTAGTAGTAGTAGTAGTAGTAGTAGTAGTAGTAGTAGTATACCTCGGTTTTTGAACGTCTCCATTGATGAACATTTCAGTTTTCGAACGCCATAAACTCGGAAGTAAATGCTTCAGTTTTCAAACACGCCTCAGAAGTCGAACATGCCACGCGACTACTGCTGAGTGCAGGATCCTGAGGCCTAGCAGTTGGCTATTGAGTTTTCAGTTTGCAAATGTTTCAGAACTTGGTCTTCCGGAACGGATTGCATTTGAAAACCAAGGTGCCACTGCAAATGCATTAAATAAAATAATAATAACCACAACAATGACGTTGTGAAGCATTGTCATGGTTCAGTTAGCTGGGCCACCACTTTGTGATCCTTTGCTTCTAGATTTGCCTTGTTCCACTCTAGCAACATCTGCCGATGTTGCTTCTTTTTCTTTATGCCAGAGGTTTTAAAGCTTTCTGAGTCCACGACTCCCTTCACCAACTACATTCTTCCTGCGGCACCCCTGTGGGGCCCAGGAACCCAGTTATGTCATCTCTTGCCTGCAAAGCCAGTAGCCTCTCATCCTTTTTTGAGCACCCTCCCTTGTGGAGTGTTCCCTCAGCCCCCTATCCTTGGGAGTCTTCTAAAGGTAAAGGTAAAGGAGCCCCTGACCATTAGGTCCAGTCGTGGCCAACTCTGGGGTTGCGGCGCTCATCTCACTTTATTGGCTGAGGGAGCCAGCGTACAGCTTCCGGGTCATGTGGCCAGCATGACTAAGCCGCTTCTGGTGAACCAGAGCAGTGCACGGAAACGCTGTTTACCTTCCCGCTGGAGCGGTACCTATTTATCTACTTGCACTTTGACATGCTTTCAAACTGCTAGGTTGGTAGGAGCAGGGACCGAGCAATGGGAGCTCACCCCATTGCGGGGATTCGAACCGCTGGCCTTCTGATCGGCAAGTCCTAGGCGGGAGTCTTCTAGGCAGCTGCAACTGCCGAGCCTTGTCTCTCAGCTGCCCACCCCACCCCAAAGAGAGGTGCCTCTTCACACCTCCCCGCAGGGCCCTGGGAAACACCCCCTGGCCAGCCCCAGAGGCCCCATTCACCTGGTAAGCTTGTAGCCAGGGCTGCTGCAACAAACAGCTGTGCAAGCCTTTGGGAGGCAGAGATGCAAGAGGGCATCAGAAGAAGGGAGGGAAGGAAAGAGTGACAGAAGCCAGTGTTGCCCGCAGCACCCCTGACCATCATTCAAGGCTCCCCAGGGTGCCATGGCACACTGGTTGAAAACCACTAATTTATGCATTTTCCAATTTTCATTGTACACTATACATATTTCATCTGACATTGTTTCTGCGCAGATTTTCCAATCTGACCTTCAGTGGCATTCTAACAAAGCCTTAATTTGCTGCATCTCCGTTAATTTCTCCAAACTTTTTTTATTCCCATCCTTTCTTTCTGTTGTTCAAAGAATTACCCCTACTTGCAGGGTTACTGCAATGTCATTTCTTTTTAGAAATTCTGTAAGGTATTCCCACTCTCCCCCCTGCCCTTGTCTTCCTTTCATCCCAGTTCCTTATTTTGGAACTTCCTTATGTTTGCTAATTCTGTGAGCTCTATCAATTTGTACAACCATTGTTCTTCTGTATTTTCATCTTTTCACGCTTCTTCTTTTTCTTCTTACCATCATTTCTTTGCTGCTTTGGATGGTCCAGCTCATGGTTAAATTCAGATCAAAATATTTATTGCACGCTGTTCCAGAAAATTCAAGTTCCCAACCAATTTGTAAGGTTTGAGGTTACATAGTAAACACTCCAAATGTCGAAATAGGATCGCCGGGGTATTGAAAACCTGGTTTGGCTTTGAAGCCGTGCAAAACATTGGTAAACCCAGGAGTGGGGGGAAACATGCAGATCTGCTTACAACTCGATCTCAAGTTTGGGAATTTCCCCCTCTATTTAAAACAAAGTCGTACAAGCACAGCACCTCCATCACACACCCACACTCCCAAATGGGCAGGATCATTGTTGTAAAAGTGGGAAAACAGAGACTCAATGGCTCAGTCCCATTTTTTGTCTGCAGCTGAAACAGGATATTCTATTAAAACTGCAGGAGCTGTGAGTGTTCCTGTGGGAGAGAAATAAAGCAAAACAAACTACTGTAAGCATTTGTACAAACACCTGTGAACTCGAGACAAAAGGGGTTGATCTTGAAAGGCTGCAGTGGCACAAGCCGTAACCTGCACCCTGGATTTCACATTACCTTAAAAAGGGCTGTAGTTCACCTTTGGAACATCTCGCTCGCTTATGAACTGTCCCTGCTTCAAGCGATCTCTAGCCTCTCCAGGTAGGATTGAAAATATCCCCTTTCTGAAGAGAACCACTGTCCTTCAGTGTAGACCACACTGAGCTAGAGGGATTGATTCTTTGGCTCTTCCACAGTTACCTTTTGTTCCACACTTTATAGGCACCGTGCTCACTTTTAAAGCTCTGCATCTGAGCACTTTTTGGATGTTCCCCACCCCCCACCCCTTACCCCAGGAAAACCCACTCTTTAATGCCAAATCGAAACAAAGGGAAATTTGGGTTTCCAATAGATTGCCATTTGCTCTGAATGAGTTGCTAAAAAGTGTGGGATAACCAACATACTTAAGTCTAATTAATTCATGAAGGGGTTAATGCCATAGAGTAAGCTGTCCTGCCAGGCTTAGCTAGATCACTTCCCCTCACCTTGGGAGAAAGGAAGCCAATATATTGTTCCTTCGGTCTACCATGTGAACTGCATATAAAGAAGTCTGGGCTGGTTGCTCCAAGCTCAGACTGCATGGCCTTCACAAGCCATTATTGTATTCCTGTACCAATAATTTGGGGACGCGGGTGGCGCTGTGGGTAAAACCTCAGTGCCTAGGGCTTGCCGATCACATGGTTGGCGGTTCGAATCCCCGCGGCGGGGTGAGCTCCCGTCTTTCGGTCCCAGCTCCTGCCCACCTAGCAGTTTGAAAGCACCCTTAAGTGCAAGTAGATAAATAGGTACCACTTTATAGCGGGAAGGTAAACGGCGTTTCCGTGTGCTGCGCTGGTGCTGGCTCGCCAGAGCAGCTTCGTCATGCTGGCCATGTGATCCAGAAGTGGCCACGTGACCTGGAAGTGGCTTTCTCCTTTCCTCATAATATTGGAAGCTGGGGTCCAACTATGAAACTGAAAGGTGGGAGATGTACCATTGTAGCATCATTCAGCCCAGACACTGAGGTCCAGCTCCGAGGGCCTTCTGGTGGTTCCTCCACTGCAGGAAGTGAGATTACAGGGACCCAGGCAGAGGGCCTTCTTGGTAGGGGTGCCCACCCTGTGGAACACCCTCCCACCAGATGTCAAGGAAATTAACAACTATCTGACTTTTAGAAGACATCTGAAGGCAGCCCTGTTTAGGGAAGTTTTTAATGTTTGATGTTCTGTTGTGTCTTTAACTCTGTTGGGAGCTGCCCAGAGTGGTGGGGTATAAATAATGTATTATTATTATTATTATTATTATTATTATTATTATTATTATTATTATTGCCAATGGAGCTGGCTTTAACATTCCTAGAGGATAATGCCGTTGGCTCCTAGTCACAATGATTAGATGCTCCTTACATGATCAGGGGTAGCATGCCTCTGGATACCAGTTTCAAACTGGGAAACAACAGAGAGAAAGAACTACTGCCCTCGTGCTCTGCCTGTTGGGCTTCCCATAGGCATCTGGTTGGCTGTTGAGGAAGGAAGGAAGGTGATGGACCACATAGGGTTTTGGTTTAATCTGGCAGTTCTTATGTAAAGAAGTTCCTTTTCTCCAGGGAAGAAAGAAATCTGTGTAAATCAGATGGGTACTTACATGTCAGGAGCTCAGCCTACACTCGAGTAGGACCCTGGTAGAGACACATGCCCGACTAGCATGTTCCCTCCCTCCTGGTCGATCGTTCGGGAGTTTCAAAAGCTTTCTTCAGCCCGAACATCACAGCACCCGATGCCAACCGACACCGGCACACTTAGGGATCCGCAGAGTCTTTGCAGCTTGCGTGACAGACCTCAGCAACTCAGCATTTTGGCTAATCTACTTTATTTACATATAAACACACACGGAGCACTACAACATGGCTCCCTCTCTCTCTAGCATCAGACAGCAAAGGAAAAAAGAACAAAGGACAATAGTCCCACTTCATGGAACACAGTATCACAAACATCCTGTCTCCGTCACTTCCCACTATGTGGAATCAAAACACATACCGTCATGTGATAGACAATAATCCCATGACTGCAACCATGGAGCAGGAATTCTAACATTGCAATCCATATATCTCACTGCCTTCTGAAAACGTCATTGTTTCACCAAGTTTAATTAGAAAATTAAACTGGCTATTATTATTATTATTATTATTATTATTATTATTATTATTACAGTCAAACCTCGGTTCCTGAACGCTTCCGTTATCATACTTTTTGGCTCCAGAATATCAAAAACCTGGAAGTACAGTGAGGGGTAAAAGTATTTGATCCCCTGCTAAATTTGCCTGTTTGCCCTCTAACGAAGAAATGACCAGTTGTTATTCTGTTGTTATTCCTGTTGTTATTCTGTCTCTCACAGCTACAACAAACCTACCATTAAAATTATGGACTGGTCATTTCTTCATCAGAGGGCAAACATTAGGATCAAATACTCCCCCCCCCCCACTGCAAGTGTTCTGGTTTTTGAATATTTTTCGGAAGCTGAAAGTCTGATGCAACTTCTACGGAAGCCGCGACTCAGTTGTCGAATGTTTCAGAAGCCGAACGGATTACGTTTGACAACCAAGGTTTGACTGTGTTGTTGTTGTTGTTGTTCTTGTTGTTGTTGTTGTTAGGCCCTATACCTGTAGGTCTCAGGGCGCTTCACAACATAAAATTTGACTAATTTATGTTATTTCTGCATTTTTACAATTTTACATTGCAGTGTTTTCATCTATTGTACAATGCCTTGATAATTTAAGGAGTGGGCAGTTTACAAAAGTAAAGGTAAAGGTAAAGGGACCCCTGACCATTAGGTCCAGTCGCAGCCAACTCTGGGGTTGTGGCGCTCATCTCACTTTACTGGCCGTGGGAGCCAGTGTACAGCTTCCGGGTCATGTGGCCAGCATGACTAAGCCGCTTCTGGCAAACCAGAGCAGTGCACGAAAACACCGTTTACCTTCCCGCAGGAGCGGTACCTATTTATCTACTTGCACTTTGACGTGCTTTCGAACTGCTAGGTTGGCAGGAGCAGGGACCGAACAACCCCGTCGCAGGGATTCGAACTGTCGACCTTCTGACTGGCAAGCCCTAGGCTCTGTGGTTTAGACCACAGCGCCACCCGTGTCCCTTATAAGTAAATAGATATGCTGCCCTTGCCTGTTGCTGTGTCGGAAGGAAGGAAGGAAGGAAGGAAGGAAGGAAAGAAAATCTGTGTGTTCAAAACCTGATTGCTGCTGTGATATCAGATGTCATGTGAGCCTAGGCTTTTGAAACTCTCTCTCTCTCCCTATGCATTTCCCCTCTTCCTTTTGTAGAAATTGTCGGCCTCGACTGCATCCTCGATGGGGTGAGGTACAAGAACGGACAGTCCTTCCAGCCCAATTGCAAGTACAATTGCACCTGTATTGGAGGAGCGGTGGGCTGCGTCCCCACCTGCAGAGACTCCAAGCCACCCCTCGTTTGGTGCCCCAACCCCAAACTGATTAAGCTGAAGGGGCAATGCTGCGAACAGTGGGTCTGCGACGACTCCAAGAAAATCAGAAAGACCTCCCCACGGCACATCTCCTCTGCAGGTATTGGTGGTGGTGTGTGTGTGTGTGTGTGTGTGTGCGTGTGTGTGTGTGTGTGTGTGTGTGTGTGTGTGTGTGTGGAGCACGTGACGAGGGGCAACTTTCTAAGACTTTGGAGGAAGGAAGCTCCCCACAGCTTTTAGGGGCAAACTCCCTGCAGCATGGAGTTCCAGGTATAGCTTGTTCCACCCTTTCTCTGCAACGAAAACACAACAAATCAAAACCAACAGCCACTTGAGGGCTGGGCTTGGAGGGAATTGAGAAGAGGTGCTTAATTTTTTACCTGCTGGCCCTTTTCCAGCTCAACATTTGCCCTTCCAAGGTGGTTTTCCTCCAGCAGGGAAAAAGGTAGAAAAGCTGTATTATACAAGGGCAGACCACTGATTCATCTAGCTCACATTTAATGCCACATTTGCACTATACAGTCATACCTCGGGTTACAGACACTTCAGGTTGCGTTTTTTCGGGTTACGGACCACCAAAACCTAGAAGTACTGGAACGGATTGCTTCCAGGTTTCGGTGGTCGTGCATGCGCAGAAGTGCTGAATCATGCTTTGCGCATGCGCAGAAGCGCCGAATCACAACCCATGCATGTGCAGACGTGCAGGTGCGGGTTGCAAAAGCTGGGGGTTGCGAGCATGCATCCCATATAGATCACGTTCGCAACCCGAGCATCCACTGTAGATTTAAACAAGCATTATACCACTTTAAGCAGACATGGCTACCCCTCCAAAGAATCCTAGGAACTGTAGTTCTTTAAGGGTGCTGTGAGCTGTTAGGAGACCCCGAGTCCCCTCACAGAGCCACAATTGCCAGAGTGGTTTAACAGAAAGAAAAAAGAAAAACCCAAAACCACCAGAATGCCTATATATATATATATAGTGTACCGGTATGCACATTTTTAATATCTTTGTATGTTACTTTGGAATTTGTGTAGCTATTTATATTACAAAGCATCTAGAACTATGCACAGCTGATGAAGCCCTTTCAGGCGAAACAGGGGAATATCCAGGAATCCTAGTCTCGTCTGCCTGTGCCAGCATCCATTAGTGCCAGGTTCTTTTGTCTGCCAACCCAATCATCTTCATTAGACACTTAGAAGATTATTTCATGCCACTCTTCTAAGTAATACGACAGACAGAAAAATACAAGAGAAGACGAAGAAATTAGAAAAGAATGTACTACGGCACTGACAATATAGGACTTGTATTTTGTACATACTGGACTTGGTGGTCAACTGGAAAGCTACATTCTAATATATTATGTCACGATGTTGATTTTGACATTATAAGAAGCTGTATCTAACTTTTGAGAAGCAAAGGTAAAGCTAAAGGGACCCCTGACCGTGAGGTCCAGTCGTGACCGACTCTGGGGTTGCGGCGCTCATCTCGCTTTATTGGCCGAGGGAGCCGGCATACAGCTTCCGGGTCATGTGGCCAGCATGACTAAGCCACTTCTGGCGAACCAGAGCAGTGCATGGAAACGGCGTTTACCTTCCCACCGGAGCAGTACCTATTTATCTACTTGAACTTTGACATGCTTTCGAACTGTTAGGTTGGCAGGAGCAGGGACTGAGCAATGGAACTCACCCCGTTGCGGAGATTCGAACCGCTGACCTTCTGATCAGCAAGTCCTAGGCTCTGTGGTTTAACCCACAGCGCCACCCGCGTCCCCTTTTGAGAAATAGTTTCTAGTAAATAGCTTTGCAATTGTTACTATACGGCCTATTACATTTATGTGTTTTTTTTCCAATTAGAGCGGTTTAACAGCCAATTCCTCTTCACAGGGAACTCTGGGCCATTCCTGAGGCTGGTGCATAAGCTCACCTAATGCCACGTGTTCCTCTTCTTTTACAGTTTACGAAGGGGAAATTGAGTCGTGGCAGAAAAACTGCATCCTCCACACCTCTTCCTGGAGTCCCTGCTCAAAGACCTGCGGGATGGGCACGTCCCAAAGAATCTCGAACGAGAATGACCAGTGCCGTCTGACAAGAGAGAGCCGGCTCTGTAACATGCGCCCATGCGAAGAGGACATCGCCAAGCACATCAAGGTATGGGATGATACAGGCAGAAATCCTCCTTCTTGCTCTTGCTTCACCACATTAAGCACATTAAGGTACTGCTTGTAGGATTGCTCTTGTTTCCCCATCCACCCACAAGAAGCTCCCACAATTTCTCCGGAACGGTCACTCACTTTTTATGGCATCTCCAGATGATGCCATTTCTAAGTCCTTGGCTTCTAGTGTTTTTCCGCATTCCCTTCCCGGGTGTTTGAGACCTGAGTGGTCACTTACTTATTTACTTAAAGGTAAAGGGACCTCTGACCATTAGGTCCAGTCATGGCTGACTCTGGGGTTGCTGCACTCATCTTACTTTATTGGCCAAGGGAGCCAACGTACAGCTTCCAGGTCATGTGGCCAGCATGACTAAGCTGCTTCTGGCGAACTAGAGCAGCGCACGGAAACGCCGTTTACCTTCCCACCAGAGCAGTACCTATTTATCTACTTGCACTTTGACGTGCTTTCGAACTGCTAGGTTGGCAGGAGCTGGGACAGAACAACGGGAGCTCACCCCGTCGCGGGGATTCGAACCGCCGACCTTCTGATCGGCAAGTCCTAGGCTCTGTGGTTTAACCCACAGCGCCACCTGCGTCTCTTATTTACTTAGGCTATCCGATTGCAGCTCTGTTCTGTCCAAAGAGATGGACAACATGATGGTGTATCAGGCTTCAGGAAATCAGCTTCCTCCCCGCCCCCTTGGAAGTAGATAAGCAGAACAAAGAGAAAGGAGTCTCTTACCAGTTAGAAACTTTGATGATCACAGAGAGAGAACGAATAATCCATTGCAAGGAATGATGGTGCTCCTAATTAAGGGTTTCACCCACTTCCTCCCTAGTCACCCACGTCACTACTGCATCTTGTAACCTGATCTCACAATCACTGTGCTTTCTGTGCTGCCACCTTATCTGCTCTTCTTGACCTTGGGCTGAGCAGATGAATGCTTTTCAGCGACAGTGAGTCTGTTAACTCTCTCTCTCCCAGTGCTTCTCCTCCTAGCTGTTCCCCATCCAGTACTTCCCAGCTTCTGCCTTCTGAACTATGTCCCTCTGCAAACCACTATTCTAAATCTATACTGTGGGAAGATTCAGGATCCGGAGCAGGAGCAGGAGCAGGAGGAGGGGGAGGGGGAGGCTCCCACCAGTCCTCCTCAGTGCAGCCCTCCTCAGCACGGTCCCTGACATGGGGGCACAGAGGATTCTGGGACTTGTGGTTTTAATCAAGGGGTTTTGCAACTGGGAAGGAAGACTGCATAACCCAGGGATAGTCTACCTGTAAACCTCTAGATGTTGTTGGACTTTAGCTCCCATAAGTCCCAGCCAGCATGGCCAATGGTCAGCGATGAAGAGAGCTGAGAGTTTCTAGCACTTTCTAACCTCCTCATAGTTCTTGGAGAAGTTTTATTCTGTTTTCAAAGTTTTGTTCTGTTTTTAATGTTCTGTTGAAAGCCGCCCAGAGTGGCTGGGGAAACCCAGCCAGATGGGCAGGGTAGAACTAATAAATTATTATGAGTATTATTATTACTGGAAGCGTAAATAAAAATGTTTAATCGGTCAAGTTGATTGCTATCATCTCTCTCATGTTGTTTCTAGCCTGGAAAGAAATGCTTAGCTGTGTACAGGAGGCAGGAGCTGATGAACTATACTCTGTCTGGATGCGTGAGCAAGGCAGCTTACCGGCCGAAATACTGCGGCGTCTGTGTGGACAATCGCTGCTGTACTCCGTACAAGTCGAAGACCATCGACGTGAGCTTCGAGTGCCCGGATGGGACTGGGTTCTCCAAGAAAGTCATGTGGATCAACGCCTGCTTTTGCAACCTGAGCTGCAAGAGCCCCAACGACATTTTCGCTGACTTAGCTCATTACCACGATTACTCCGAAGTTGCTAATTAAGTTGGCTGGGTATGATGGCATGCGCGGGGAGGGAGGGAGGGAGGGAGGCTCGCGAGAGGGGACTCCTACGTTTTATTGCTCTGATTTTACAGAGGGTCTAAAATAAAAGAGAATCTTCCGTCTGCTGTATGTGAAAGCAAAACCATTTGTTGATTTAAATCCTTTTTTTCTCTTTTACTCATCCTGGGCTAAGTCTGCGTTGATTCATCCTGTCATTTTAAATGCTTTTTTAACAACAGGATTTTCTGCAGAATGCCCTAGTACTCAAATATTTTCTGTTATGCTGGCTGCAGTGTAGAGCTTTTGAATTATTATTTCCCTTTGAGGTTTAGAAGCAGAGGTTGGATGGCCATCTGTCATGGATGCTTTAGCTGAGATTCCTGCATTTCAGGGGGTTGGACTAGATGACCCCAGGGTCCCCTCCAACTCTAAGATTCCATTACTCTTTTTAAAGTGCAGGGCTTCATCTACATAAAACACTTCTTGCCCGTTTACAGTCGTACCTTGGTTTACAACCATAATCCATTCCAGAGGTCCATTTGTAAACCAAAACAGGTTGTAACCCAAGGCGCGCTTTCGCCAATGGGGCGTCCAAAATGTTTTTGTTCGTAATCCAAAAAAAAATGGGTTGTAATCCAAAAAAGGTTGCAAACCAGGACACGCACTTCCAGGTTTGATGTGTTCGTAATCCAAAACGTATGCAAACCAAAACGTATGCAAACCAAGGTACCACTGTATTTTCTTTAAACAGGATTTCTATAGCGCTTAATCCTCAAAACCTTTAAATGCTTCACATTAAATAGACATTAAAATGTACCAATTAAATCAGATGTTAAAAACAAGTTGGCTTATAAATATAAATAAGAACAGGTATTTTGCGCGCGCACACACACATACACACACACACTTAAAAAATAATAATTTTAAACTGCATGCCAAATTTGCATGTGTGTGTAGGCTCGCCTAAACAACGTTTTTAGCAGGTGCTGAAACCAGTACAACAAAGACACCCAGCTAGTATCAATGGGCAGGGAGTTCCAGAGGGTACTTGCAACCACAGTGAAGGATTGATTCCTTGCACCTAGCACAAGTTGGGTAGCACTTCCCCAGCGACTTGGGCCTACTCTCTTTGTGAGCTTACAGGGCATGCTGCTCTTGTGAAACACCCGCTCAGCTCAGTAGAAGCAAATCCAAATCACCTTTGGATTGGGAAGGCTTTCTACATCTGTTCAACGGGGCTGTTGCAACATCCTTGGACCTACACTTTAGCTCTGGTTCCCATGCACAGCGGGATGTTGGAGTGGGTGGGGCTGTGCGCCGGTTTTTCCTATCCTGTTAAGGAAGAATGATTTGCCATGTGTGGCTGCTTTAAGTCACTTGCGCTCCAAATGTCATGCAATTGCACCACTGGGAAGTACAGTCATACCTTGGAAGTCAAATGGAATCCATTCCGGAAGTCCGCTTGACTTCCAAAGCATTCGACTTCCAAATTGCAGCTTCCGATTGGCTGCAGGAAGCTCCTGCAGCCAATCGGAAGCCCCGTCAGATGTTTGGCTTCCAAAAGAGTGTTCAGAAACCAGAACAGTCACTTCCGGGAGCCAAGACGTCTGTGTTCCAGGGTGTTCGACAATCAAGGTACAACTGTAGTTGTTGTGGGAATATGCATACCCCTCGAGTGGCCATCCCAGATCACAGAAGCTAATCCAGGCTTCAGTCGGGATCCTGGAATGCCCTGTTTTTTGTTCCGGTGATCACTCTGCTGATGAGCACTGATGAGCACTAGCTGTACGCTAGCTCTGGTGCAATCCTGCCGACGAGTACCAGAGCGCCGGACTGGCAGACGTGCCCCTCCTGACATCCCAATTTGGGGGGCAAAAATGTTGGGGAGGATGGGCGTGGGAGTTTTCAAGCAGCAGGTTCCATTCCTAAAGTAAAGGTAAAGGTAAAGGGACCCCTGACACTTAGGTCCAGCTGTGACCGACTCTGGAGTTGCAGCGCTCATCTCGCTTTATTGGCTGAGGGAGCCGGCGTACAGCTTCCGGGTCATGTGACCAGCATGACTAAGTGAACCAGAGCAGCACACGGAAACGCCGTTTACCTTTGACGTGCTTTCGAACTGCTAGGTTGGCAGGAGCAGGGACCGAGAAATGAGAGCTCATCCTGTCGTGGGGATTCGAACCTCCGACCTTCTGATCGGCAAGTCCTAGGCTCTGTGGTTTAATCACAGCGCCACCTGCGTCCCATTACTAAAGTAGGCAAACACATAACAAATGTCCTCTGAGCATGCACAGAGTAACTAGTGAGGGAATTGGGGACCTTTGCAAACAGTTCCTTCATAGTGCAGCCAATGCACAGTCATTTATTTGGGAGACATGGTCCTACTTGTGTGTACTAGGCCTTACCCCATCCTCTTCCTCTGCATCATGCCTTTGCTGAGAATCCCAGGTACAGCAATAAGTAACCAAACAAACCCCTGTGTTGCAAAGAGAAAGTCAGCCATGTCTAGTCAACACGATGACCATGTACACATGCAATAGGCAATCTTTATAGAATTCCTTCAAACCATAACAAGTACAAAATGAAATCTTCAGTCTCAAAGTCTCTGAAAATCTTTAACTGAAGCAAGGTATCAGACTTCGTACGATGAAAGACAAGCAGTGAAGCTTTGTGTATCCAGCAAATATGATGTCCAACACTGAACAGTGATTCCAGATATTGACTACTGTTTCGTAAAATTCTTCGTCAGTGTGGTGGGAGGATATAGAATTGCTTCATAAACCCATCTTATTTCAAAGATAGGTTTATGAAGCATCTTATTTCATCTTATTTGGGTGACAGGAGGCGGGCAGGTGTGGAAGACTCCCTGGTCCTGAATGGGGTAACTGTGCCCCTGAAGGACCAGGTGCGCAGCCTGGGAGTCATTTTGGACTCACAGCTGTCCATGGAGGCACAGGCTAAATCCGTGTCCAGGGCAGCTTTGTACCAGCTCCATCTGGTACGCAGGCTGAGACCCTACCTGCCCGCGGACTGCCTCCCCAGAGTGCTGCATGCTCTAGTTATCTCCTGCTTGGACTACTGCAATGCGCTCTACGTGAGGCTACCCTTGAAGGTGACCCGGAAACTAAACTAACCCAGAATGCAGCAGCCAGACTGCTGACTGGGAGCGGCCGCCAAGACCATATAACACCAGTCTTGAAAGACCTACATTGGCTCCCAGTACGTTTCCGAGCACAATTCAAAGTGTTGGTGTTGACCTTTGAAGCCCTAAACAGCCTCGGTCCTGTATACCTGAAGGAGCGTCTCCACCCCCATCGTTCTGCCCAGACACTGAGGTCCAGCGCCGAGGGCCTTCTGGCAGTTCCCTCCCTGCGAGAAGCCAAGTTATAGGGAACCAGGCAGAGGGCCTTCTCGGTAGTGGTGCCCGCCCTGTGGAACGCCCTCCCACCAGATGTCAAAGAGAACAAGAACTACCAGACTTTTAGAAGACATCTGAAGGCAGCCCTCTTTAGGGAAGCTTTTAATGTTTGATGTATCACAGTATTTTAATATTCTTTTGGAAGCCGCCCAGAGTGGCTGGGGAAACCCAGCCAGATGGGCGGGGTATAAATAATAAATTATTATTATTATTATTATTATTATTATTATTATTATTATTATTATTATTATTGGCTTGATCCAGCAGAATCAGGTCATGTTTTTACCCAAGAGCCTTTAAACTGGAGACACCAGTGCATAAACAATGTGCAAAACCTCTGTGGGCTTGGCCTTCTCTTAGTGAATAGATTCAGCCCAAGGTGCTGCGGTCAGGTGTAAGGAAACCAAACTATACGATCAAGAGATGATGCGGGAATATTCCAGCAGCTGGAGAATTGCATTTAAGAGATGGTACAGTCTGTGATCTGACGAGAGTCTGGCAGCAGAAGAGGCACCACAATTATCTCATGCTACACAGACTTCTCAACAAAGCGTTGCCCAGGCAGGGCGCATTCCCTATTCATTGAGTTCTGAAAGTCCCTATTGTGAGACGGCGCATGACGGTCACATTGTGCAATGGGCAGCTACGAGCGGCCCAGAAGAACAAAGCGCCTCTTCAGAAATCTGTGCTGCAAACAATGCTCCCAAGGTGAGATGGTACAGAAAAGGAAAAACGTTGAGGAGGTCAGCATTGGGTTAAGTAGGAAATGCCTCCATCATAAGGAGGTTGGAGACAGACAACAGTTTGCGATGGGGCTCAAAGTGGTTGTTGAGAAGGGTCACTTATTCCCATGTTGCACAGAGCTCTTTCGTGCTTTCCTTGTGTCTCAAGCTAAACGGGTTTTTGGAAATGAATGGGACAGGCAGCTACAGAAATTGGATTTAAGGTCACCGTTAAAAGCAAATCTTCCTAAGTCACACTTCCAGAAACAACAAGTGCTAGACTCCTGCAAATTTTAAGGTGTGGTTCTCCATCCAAATAGTGTGTACAGAAATGTCTATATCAGGATAGTGTATGTAATGATGCATATTATAGTGAAAATAACACAAAAGGCATTCTATTTAGGGAACACTAATTGGAAGCTGTGGAAGTTGTGTGGACCGTTCGGGTTCCAAAGAACGTTTGCAAACCGGGTCACTCACTTCTGGGTTTGCTACATTAGGGAACATAAATGTTTGACTCGCAAGGCATTTGGGACCCAAGGTATGGCTGTATAAACTCTGGATCTCCCCCACTTGCCCTGCTCTGACTGATCCAGCAATGGGGAGTTGTTAAAAGCAACTAAGGCAGTACCTCCTGTGGCTCCCCACAGCTTTCTGCCCCAAACACAGCAGGTCGATTCATTTATCATTGAATGCAAAGGTGCCCTTCAGCACGGCAAATGTAGCTTCCGTAAGACCATCACAAGAGGCTGACCGCAATCGTAACCTCCTGCTGGGCACTTCCAGGCACGAGCCACACAGACTGTCCTCCTTTGCCTGGGCAGGAATAGGATTTGGTCTGTGTCAAATGTGGGTCTGCCAACAAGGTTTCGGTGTTCATGTCACGCTGCCTTGCCAAGGGCTTTTCACAGCAGCAGGTGTGTGCCCAGTTATCTCAAGGAGGATTTGATTGCATCCTGCCCCATCTTAAAGCTAAGCTGCTTACAGAACGAGCCGGGCCCATGTCCCCCGTAGACGGGACAATTATCTGTATCTGGGACAAGGCTCAGAAATAGCATAATGTACGCTTGGCGAAAGCGTCACGTCGTGGCAGCTTGTTTTAAGCAGAGACGGCACATGTGAACGTGCGTCTCCTCTTCTGTACCTGAGTTGCCCCCACAGCAGTAGAGTTGTGTCACGAAGAGGTGGGCTTCGTCAAACAGGTAGATTTTTAGGAACGAAACTGATGGAGAAAGGAAAACTCTCCTGCCCTGTCCAGAATAAATTCAAAATTAAGGTTCTTGAAAGCTCCAGGCCTTTATAAATTAATGTATCCATGCATAAGCCGAATGTGGGTTGATCTGTCAGCATGCAACACCAGCCACACCCCAGGAAATGGCTTTGACTGGATGGCTAAAGCAGCTGAGGACACCTGATTGATTGCACAAATGAAATACAGTGAAAATCCCTGAAACGAGAAGTATTCGACTATAAATATTATCTTGTGGAAATCAACTAGTCTTTAACATCAGCAGTAACATCTAGACCACGGGAGCGTTTCAGCCCTGTTCTTGACTTTGTTCAAATCTAAAACAGCTTTATCTTGTATTCCTTTCTTTGAATTTGTGCCACTTAGGTTTGTAAACCTTTTTGTAAAAACAGCACTAGAATTTTCAGTTGAGTCCTTAACCCTTTATTATTGTGCTTTGCTTTCTTCAAGTTGAG
Source organism: Podarcis vaucheri (assembly GCF_965113315.1). Lineage (NCBI taxonomy): Eukaryota > Metazoa > Chordata > Lepidosauria > Squamata > Lacertidae > Podarcis > Podarcis vaucheri. The sequence goes on from NC_138766.1 coordinate 84,444,420, forward strand.
CTTTGTTAAAAACTTGCCATTTAGGTTTTCAAACCTTTTTTGTAAATTCAGTATTAGAAACTGTACTTTTGAGTCCTCAATCCTTTATTACTGTGCTTTGCTTTACCTAAATCGAGCTGGGATTATAATATATCAGAATTTTGGGGGTTCTACCCTTGTTTGAATTTTGGTCATTTAAAGTTTATGATTTTTCTATTTCCTTGAAATAAGGTTTGTAGCCGACATCCCGTTAAGTCTTTGTTCTATTTTAGGTTTTTCTAATTTTTTTCCTAAGCTTTTTGATTTTTATTATTTAGATGATTTCCACAAGATATTTATAGGCAATTACTTCTTGTTTCAGGGATTTTTCACAGTATTTCATTTGTTTTGTGCAATTTCTCTGTTCCGTGACTGTCTTTTTTCTATTGAGGACACCTGACACTCCTACTTTGGAGGTCTTTAAGCAGAGGTTTGACAACCATATGTCAGGAGTGCTCTGATGGTGTTTCCTGCTTGGCAGGGGGTTGGACTCGATGGCCCTTGTGGTCTCTTCCAACTCTAGGATTCTATGATTGGTCTCAAACCCTCTGTGAGTTAGGGACTTCCCCTGCATGCAAAGCCAGGCTCCAGCAGATTGTGTGGACGAGACCAATAGTGGGTCCTATGGTCAAGAAGGCAGTTTCTGCACGTACAGTAGAGGGAAGTGAGACAGATGGGACTCGCCAACCTAGGAAGGTAGCCCATCTAGGAGAAAGAAAATATCCTTCTCCTTGACCCTAACCCTCTGCTGCCTTGCAGAATACCTTCAGGGGAAGAAAAGGCCAAGGAGTAAACCCTTCACAAATCCAGAGTCGATTCCTAAGATGGTTGCATGGCATCTTGTAGGTCTCATTCTGGCAACTGCTGCAGCTGAGCTGGTGCCAAACGCATTGCTCTGCTTTCCTCTGGACCAAGCCAGGGAGGTTGAGAGGGGGGTCTTGTCGTCAGGGCAGCTCAGGACCTCCGTATACCTGAAGGAACGTCTCCACCTCTATTGCTCAGCCCACTGAAGTCCACCTCTAAGGGTCTTTTTCTGGTTCCCTCACTGCGAGAAGTGAAGTTAAAGGCTAAGGGCCTTCTTGGTAGTGGCACCCTCCCTGTGGAACACCCTCCCTTCGATGTCAAGGAGATAAAAGGACTACACAACTTTTAGAAGACATCTGAAGGCAGCCCTGTATTGGGAGGTTTTTGATGTTTGATGTTTTATGATGTTTTTATATATGCTGCAAGCCACCCAGAGTGGGGAAAGCCAGCCAGATGGGCTAAGTATAAATAAAATTATGATGATGCCCAGGCTTGCATGCGCACTCCGTTGTTTCTTGAGACAGTCAGGTACCAGCAACAGTGCTAGATAAGATGATTTGCATGTGGATTGTCCCATATTTATTCTCTGGCTCCCCCAGATTGGCCTGATAAGGACTTTTCTCAGTGTAGACTAGGGTTGGGGGACGTGAACCCCTCCAACTACTGCTGGACTCCCATTGCTATATTTACGGACCATTGGTCACGCTGGCTGGGACTGTTGCTAGTTGGGAATCCAACAGCTAGAAGGCCATAGGTTCTCAACTTTGGGTTCCCAGATGTTCTTGAACTACAACTCTCATCATCCCTGACCACTCACTATGCTGGATAGGAATGATGGCTACTGCAGTGCAATGTCTGAGAAAGGATGCTGTAGACAAATCTGAGCTAGATCCACCCGTGACCTGACTCGATACAGGACAGCTTCCTACGAACAACCCTATTGCAAATCACTTTAAGATGTCACCTAGGAAATCATTCATAAATGAAATCAGTCGCGATTCTCAAGGTTGTCTTCTTCCCAGTTGAAGTTAATGGTTGCACATGCTGCCTTCAACATAGCCAGACCCACCCAAATTAGGCACATCCCTGATTTTCCTGTGTCACTGAAAAAGGTACACATCCCAGTGTTCCATGTAAGGCCTGGCGAGTTTGGAGGTTGCCTTGGGCCTGGTCATCCTAACCTACAGGAGATGAAGAGTAAATATAAATGTGGTTGTGGGGAAAGTCTTCCAGAGCAGAATACATGCTATGCTTGGAAAAGGTCCCATCAGCAGGTAGGTGGGAACAACTCCTACCCAACACCTTGGAGAACCAGCGTCTGTCGATACAGACTGAATATCATTCAGTATCTTGTCTCCAACCCGTCAACTGGATACTTCTGGATCCAGAACCCAAACTTATTTCCAACAACTGACCGTCAGTGTCTGACTCTGAATATGGGCATTCTATTTAGCATCGTGGCCAACAGCCATAGGTATAGTTGTATCAATCTGCCCAACTAGTGGCCATCATCACTTCTCAGGGTATGCAGTAAATTCCAAAAATGTGCTGTCAACTAGTACTTCCACTTTTCTGTTTTGAAACTACCACCAATTTCCTTCATTGAGTGAACCAGCATTATAGTAACATGGGCTGGGGACAGAGAAATCTATTTGCTCAGCCTGTACAATTCATGTTATATTACCTGCTTTCATAAGCATTTTTTTAAAAAGCTAACTAGCCCAAATGCGTTAGGCTTTGCATTTCACAAATCATTTTATTGGTCTTTTCTATACCCTTTCCGGTGTTCTAGACTCTTTGAGATGGGTTAACCAGAACTGCAGCCATTTTTAATGAAGGAAATTAGGGTCATGCTTTTTCTCTTCTTTTACACTGCTGCCAACTAAGTTGACATTTACAGCAAGCTGTGCATCAAACAGCCATTTTACCTTTCCTGGCCAGAAACAGCAAATCTCACACCATCAGCATTAAAATATGAAATTCTCAACATCAACATGCTTTACACTTGCTTATATTAACCAGGCAACACAGTTTTGTTTCCCAGTTTGGATGGTTCCGACTAGTCTGGATCTTGAAAAATTTGTTGGTATCGGCAAACTTACCTATGGCATGGCTCACCCAATCCAGGTCATTTTAATAGTAAAAGTACTATCAAGCTCCAGTACAGAACTAATTTCTCTGTGAAAATGGTCCATTTATCCTCATCTTCTGCTTCCTGATGTTTAACCCATTGATGATCCATAAGAGAATGCACTCAAGGCAGTTTAAGTGATCCATATAAGTAAAAAGGTAAAGGTAAAGGTACCCCTGCCCGTACGGGCCAGTCGTGTCCGACTCTAGCGTTGTCGCCCATCTCACTTAAGAGGCCAGGGCTGTCCGGAGACACTTCTGGGTCATGTGGCCACCGTGACAAAGCTGCATCTGGCGAGCCAGCGCAGCACACAGAAACGCTGTTTACCTTCCCGCCAGTAAGCGGTCCCTATTTATCTACTTGCACCCGGGGGTGCTTTCGAACTGCTAGGTTGGCAGGCGCTGGGACCGAGCAACGGGAACGCACCCCGCTGCGGGGATTCGAACCGCCGACCTTTCGATCGGCAAGTCCTAGGCACTGAGGCTTTTTACCCACAGCGCCACCCGTGTCCCATTCCATATAAGTAGTGAGGTGCATTTTCAACCACCAGAGATGGACTTTCTGTTGTGTAGGGTCAACTGAAGTGCAGGGCCAACTGAAGTGGGAGAGTCAAACTCATTGGTTTTTAAATCCTTATCTCAAAGATCACCATCATTTTCAGGACACAAAACAGATGCAAAACCACTGCAAAGTTACAAATTTATTTTTGAAATAAATACAAATAATTCATTAATAAACTTTTCTGAAATAGACAAGTTTCACCTCTCAATTACCATCTGTTCCTCCTCTCCGTGAACCACCTAAGAAACTCTGCAGTGGTCATTTTAAAAATAGGTGATTTGCCTACACTAGAGCTTAGTTCTCTTTGAAATACCAAAGATATTCCGGTGTAGAGATGCTTGATGTTTTAAATGCTTGATACCCCAAAATCATGAGCCATATTACAAATTGTGAAGTAGCAAATAGAAAAGCCAGTGAAAAATAATCTGCAAAAAACAACAACCATTCTATGCTGGAAATCTATTGTGATGCCCACTGCTCCCCAAAATACAGCTCTGCAGACATCAGGACAGGCTGCAGAATCAATACACCTCTACATTCACAGTCATCAAAATCTCCATTGCAGTCATGCACTTCTCGCTCATGAATAGTGTGGAAAGTATTCATCCAGCACTAGGTCTTAATCCTGAAATGGTAAGGGGCTGACCAACCTGGCAGCTGACTATAGAGCACTTTATAATCATTACACAACTTTTCCACCTTCTAAGACAATTTACTGCTGGTCCCCCAACCACCACAAGCATTACCCTATTGCCATCTCCAAACATCCATTTGAGGTCCAAAACATAAGACCAAGTGCTGGCATGCTTTTGACAATAATTTGAACCTTGGCCTTTACTTGCTCAAACAGTTTTAGTTCTAAAAGGAGAAAGACTGCCACTAAATAGCATGAAGGCTTAAGATTTTGTTTGCCTGAAATTGCAATACATTCCCTATTTTAATTATATATATATATATATATAATCATGTAGGAAAACAGGCCTTGAACACTACTCACAAGGCCAGACACAAAATCGCATTCGATTAATATGTACAGATTTGAGTAAATCCACCTTCAACCTGACTTTCAGACTTTTTCTAAAAGTCTCCAGTCATGCATTGTTTTCCCCAAAGCAAATTATTTAAAATCACATTGGGAAAGGGCTTTTTTTTAATAGTGTAAAAAAAGGGGGGGGGAAGAGATGGATCATCTTCAAAGGCTTTGTTTCTGAACAAGATCCTAGGTAGCTTAGGTTTCAATCTTGGTGATCAAGTGCTGTTAGCTTCACCACTGGACAAGTTTTAAAGCAATCTAGAATTAGTTGGAGAACAGAATAGCAGCAACCTCTGTTAAGGGAACAGAGAAACTTGAGATGTCTGCTTTATTGGTCCCTGCTGAACTCTAGGTGGGGGACAGAGTCATGTGTTACAGAAAACACTTTAGGTTAAGTATCAAGATACACAGTAGGTGGTGGTTAGGTCTCACTTCCAATTCAAGCCCCTTTCATTTAACAAGAAACTTCCATCGACTTGGGGCTGGGCTGCTCAGTGTTGTTTGCAGAGTTGGGAGTGAGCTCAATGTGAGTGTCAGTGTGAGCACGACTCCGGACGTTATCGCCAGTGTGGGACCTGCTCCTGGCACCCTCGCCAGTGTGGGCTCTGCTGCGGTTTCCTTCGCCAGTGTGGGACCTGCTCCTGCCCCCTTCGAGGGAGGAGACACTGGAACCAGATGCTGTGCGGGATCTCATCAGTCTGGTCATGCTTGCAGAAGGCACTGCAAAGGAAATGCAAGTGACGGGTGAAGATTTATTTTTTTAAAGTCCTCCTGTATTGGTTAATGCAAATTATGAGGATCAGTGACCAGAATAGGCAACACACAAGACATAAAATTAGATATGGAAGTGCATGTAATCCAAGGGGTGGGAGAACGATAAGGTAAAGGGACCCCTGACCATTATGTCCAGTCGTGACCGACTCTGGGGTTGCGGCACTCATCTTGCTTTATTGGCAGAGGGAGCTGGGGTACAGCTTCCAGGTCATGTGGCCAGCATGACTAAGCCGCTTCTGGCGAACCAGAGCAGCACATGGAAACGCTGTTTACCTTCCTGCTAGGTTGGCAAGAGCTGGGACCGAACAACGGGAGCTCACCCCGTCACGGGGATTCGAACTGCTGACCTTCTGATCAGCAAGTCCTAGGCTCTGTGGTTTATCCCACAATGCCACCAGCGTTCCATAAGGGAGAAAGATACAGAATATTTATAGACTATTAATAAGATACATCAGGGAAGGAAGATGTGCTTGCATGAAAGAGTTTAAGGAAAGCACACAGCCAAGTCAAGGAACAAGACCCTGAAGGAAGATTTGGGGGGAAATTGGCCCAAGTGCCTAGGAACAAAAATGGATTGCAGCAGGAAGTGGATTAAGAAGGGAGGTTTGAAAGCCTAAGGACAGTAAACCACAGTGCTGAAGTCAAAAGTGGCACTGGGATGTATTTGTGTGTGTGATGCATATGTGAGGCACTGTGGTGTAGTAGTTAGGGTGCTGGACTACTGAGTACAACTCAGCCATGAAGCTTGCTGGGTGACCTGGAGCCAGTCACTGTCTCTCAGTCTCACCTACTTCACAGAGTAAATCAAAAAGAAAATCTAAATCAAGAAGCAAGACTGGGAGTTCTGAATAGCACAATCATGAGGCGGATTCAAAGTGTGTTGACCACAACGTACTTAGAACTCCCCTTCAGACCTTTCCGCTTGATATCGGAAGGTCTAAGCCAAGCAGGCACATGTAGAGATGTGAGTGGTGCAGCTTGTGTACATGCCATCTCCCCAAATGTATATAATTATAATTAATTAATTTATTATTATTATTATTATTATTATTATTATTATTATTATTATTATTATTATTATTATTATTATTCCCCCGCCCATATGGCTGGGTTTCCCCAGCCACTCTGGGCGGCTTCCAACAAAATATTAAAAGACAGTAATATTCACCATAAACACCTGAATATGGCTAATGTGCTGTTCCAGTTTGGGACAAAGTTGATATCCCTTTAAGGGAGTCCAATACCGATGCACCCAAACTTGTACATTTAAAAACCCAACAATTCTGGAACATAACTTTCACCAACAAGAAAGATCAGTTTAGTATGGCAGCTTAAAAGGACACTGCACATTTATTTTGAAACAAACGTGTACTTACTGTATCCCATGCCCTGTATGAAGTACTTGAAAGCTTCAGCGAGCTTTGCAGGCTGTTAAAAGAAAATACCACATTTTTTTACAAAGTTGCAAGTTACCAGTGGCAAACTGTTTTCTGTTTTGGACTCCAATCTTCCAGTAACAGTAAACCATGGAAATTTGAAAATGCTACTATGGCATGTTATCACTGCTAGGCCAGAAGCCATTTTTCTTTAAAAAGTGTGTCCTTCTTAAAACTCCTGCTAGTGGGTACACATATCTGAGCAAGGAGACTGGAGGTTTTGATGTGTGTTGCATCATTGTAGAGAGAAGTGCAATGCATCTATGGTGACTTTTTATTGAGAGGGTAGGGACCACCATTTGGAGGGCAGGGCTACCATGGAAGCATTTTAGAAAGGATGTATATTTTAGAAAGCGGTTGCAAACAGAGTTTGGCATTCTGTAACAGGGTCTCTAAGAAACCCATCACTGCAAAGCTATAGTACTCAAGGCCAAACCAGTAATACTAGGTTTTAATTCGTAGCAGAGTGTGATTTCACTCTTGTCATCGTGTTACCCACACTTTCAAACATTCTGGACTTCCCCACCCCAGCATGCATTCTCTTCAGTAAGATCTTACCTGAGAAACCTGAGGAAGACCACCACAGTCAGCCATCTGCAAAAATTAAGAAAAGCATCAATCAATCATTTATTGTGTTTGACTAAAAGCCATTACAAATTCAGTTACAGATCCAGCAAGTCAATTAAAACCTTTTAAAAGAAATCCAGAGATATACATCCATTTACAATAAGTCAAATTAATTTATCACTTTTAAAGTCTACAGCATTGTCTTTTATATAGCTAGCACAAATACTATTAACAGCTTTAGCAAATAGGGCTGTTTTGTATGTGACAAGCAGATCACAGTCAGATAATAGCCAATGTATTTTCACTTCAGGGTTCTGTCCCAGTAGCGGTGCCAGCATCTGTTCCAAAAATCTCTTGGGGATTTTGATAGAGCTGACAATGGAGTATATAATGAGGGAGATCTTCCTACTTCACCAACCCCACAAATACAATGTCTTAAATGCCTTAGAACATTTATGTATCTTTCACCTAAGAGTGAGATTAAAATATATGTCTAAATGCAGGTTCTTTTTGTGTTGAGGAGTTACTTATTAAAGAATTCTATTTTGTTATGCCAGATCTACAATCTACTCACAAATTCCCTCCAACCCCCCAGTAGCGCCTAAGACTAGGGTGGATAAAAATCAATGTGTTTTTTTAAAAAAATTGATTTTAAAAAATTTAAAGCGGATTTTTAAAATAAAATGCTTTAGGAGGCAAAATCTTTCTAAAGATAGTTTTCTATTTAAGTGGCATTATAGTCCAAAGGCTATTCATCAGGAAATAACAATTTGTTTGAAGTTTTTCATGTGTGCTAACACTCAGTCTAATTTTTTTTTTAATTGTTTAACCACATTGGTTAACAAACATGGATACATATGCTATAATGCTATTGTTTTAGTTAAATTGTTTATTATTAAGGAAATGATTATTTTTCTCCTTCCAATAAAGCACAGCAGAAAAGTTATCCAAATATAAACAATAATTTCATAATTATCTGTCTATGTATTTCTGATAGTATAACCAAATCAGTCATTTTTGATGTAACTGTAAAAACTGCTCTGGAAATTTATTATTCCAAAAACGAAACCTTCCTCTGGTTGTAAATATTAAGAGGATGCTAGCAAGGCTGAACCTTTCTGTAAACAAATGATTTAAATCAAGTCTTACTGACTAGTGTTTTAAATCAAATCCACCCTGCTTAAGACTCATACTTTTGTATTGACATGTGTGAAAAGGAGTTTCACATAAGAAAAGCACAACTTCCGATTTCATTTGGGGGCAACGTGCTTCTGTTTTGAGGAGGATGCAATAGCCTTCTTGGGATAAAGCTTGTGCAAGATGTCGATGGAAAGGGCAGGAGACGTGCAGATGCTGGAGCTTGCACACAGGAAGAATTTAGGCTTTTTGCAAAGACATACCAAATTAGAATCAGCCAGACTTTTTTTAAAAAAGGCCTTTACAATTAGAACAGTGTTTCACTGTGGTACAGATGTCACAGTGTCCTTTTGTAGATTAGTGACAAGCATGTTAAATCCCTTGGCTGTTCTGGGAGCATAACATTAATCTGTAACCTCAGGGAGGGGATCATCCCCTGAATGTTGTTGACCAATAAACTTGCTCTTCATCAAGAATGAGATGCTCAGCTTTTACTAACAAGGGCACTGCAACTCAGCTGTGCAATCCCACAGAAACCAAGAGGTCAGGGCTCATCATGCACAAGGCTACCTTGCTTCTGGTGAGGAAGTAATTCACCTTGTCCAGAAGCAGATTCTGCACATTACTGCTTAACAGACTGTTTTAGAGTGTACATGTTGTTTTTATTTCTGGATTAGATGGGAACATGGGATGGGAGTGTGCTGAAAGTGAAGGATATGCACATTAAATGATAACAAATTCCTCTGTGAGCAGCTAGACACAAAAGGACCTCATGCAACTAAACTACCTCACACAAGGCAGTGTCACGTGCTACTTTCCCTAATAGTAACCAGAATGCAGACATAAATTGGAGACAGATTAAATTTACAATGTGTCCAATCCTGGGGTAACTGAGAGGATGGAAGCATCTACTGGAGACCACTATTTCTCAGTTCCTCACCAGAAGTCCAACAAGGAAATGCCAATGCAGGTAAAAGCTGGTTTGCTTGTAAATAAAAATCAGTATCTTCGGGTAAACTAATGATATTACAGATGATGAAAGAGGCAGCCAGGATTACCAATCTCTCAGTTCAGACTTTTTGATTTGACAATATTGATATAGACAGCTCTCACACTGGGCAGTCTTTAGAAGCAGAAAGGCTTTAAAACAGGGGTCTTAATATCTGATCTCTCAGATGTTCAACTACAACTCCCATCACCTGTCCCATTGGTCACACGGGTTGCAACTGATGGGAGTTTCAAGTCCAACAACTTCTGGAGGGCCACAGGCACCCCACCCCTGCTGTTGATTAAATGGTTTGAATTACACAACGGCATTACTATACGATACAGGACATTCAAATGACCAAACTGTCAAACACTGGAAAAACTCCATCAAAGGCCAAGGACTTAAGCTATTTTCACCATCTTTGGCATGGTACAGATATATCTTCTCACCAGCCAGGAGGCAACAATGGGAGGAGATGAACTGCTGGAGTTCATTATATGACCTTCTGAAACTAACTACTGGCAGGATTAAAATCCATTATGGAATGAGTTTCTGAATGTAGTACTGGTAGCATTATTTTCTGATGTCTAACAATGCTTACAGTCCTAATGCATGTACAAAAATATAGGCCAGCCATTCTGTCTATAGTAGAGCAAAGGGGTGGGGGCCTTAATGCCGCTGCAACTTTCTCCCCTATAGAAAGTGCTTTTTTACAGCTGTTATCTACAACATTCCCTGTCTAAGCAAGACACTTGCCAACAAGCAGCAGTCACTGTGTTTAAATACTCTAGAAAACACGAACTCCTCTGATTCTGGAGAAAAGTGCTTATGTTTATTACCTTTAAGAGTGTGGTCTTTGTTGGGTCAAGTTTAGCATTGCAGTCAACCTGTTTGGAAAAGGGAGGGGAGAAGAGTGAGCTTTATTTTTACGCTTAACACAAAAAAGTTTTCAACACAGCCCTTATGGCTCTGACTGCAAAATGATTCAAAAAGCAAAGACTCGCAAAGGCATCCCGCAACCTCCAAGCAGTGATACTGCAGATAGAAGGGAGCCTCCACAATGTGGTTAAGCCTGCAAACCATAGAATTAAGGACCAAGCTACACATGATGCTAGTTGTATCACTGGTAGTTGTATTAAAACCAGAAGCATTAGGAGCAGGGACACACCAACACCAATTGGGACTACGGTGCTTGGGGTTTAACCGTGTGTGTGTGTGTGTGTGTGTGCGCGCGCGCGCGCGCCTGTGTGCTAGCGTGCTAAAAGGAACCCTGGATAAGCTGTCATTTTCCAGACTTTGTTGTCCCATCTGCAAATTGGAAGTATGGACCACCTTACAGATTTGCTTAGAACAGCACTATAAATCACTTTGAACATTAGGAGATAAAAAAGATTCAATAATTAAAAAATTGATTGGTACAGTGGTACCTCTGGTTACGTACTTAATTTGTTCCGGAGTTCTGTTCTTAACCTGAAACTGTTCTTAACCTGAGACACCACTTTAGCTAATGGGGCCTCCCACTGCTGCTGCGTGATTTCTGTTCTCATCCTGAAGCAAAGTTCTTAACCCAAGGTACTATTTCTGGGTTAGCGGAGCCTGTAACCTGAAGCGTCTGTAACCCGAGGTACCACTGGATTACAGTGCAATCAATGTAATGGATTCCCAGCAATGGATTATTGTGACACACCTCTAAAGCTAATCTGTACGTACCACAGCATCAACTGCAGGAGAGCTGTCTCCAACCACCAACAGTGAAGGGCACCTGAAAGGAAATAACTGAAATTGCAGTCATTGCTATATAATTCACTCTCAATATACAAGATTTCTAAAACAAAAGTTTTTGTAACAAATTACTGAAGAAACAGACAGCTTCTGTATAAACCACAGAACCTCAAGATATTTGTTGGTGAGTTAACTGTCACTAAGAGGAATGCACAGAACTATTTGAAGCTGGAGCCAGCATATAGCTCAAAGAAATAATCCCCAACACTCTGGACCCAATTTCTTGCAGTACCGAACTACTTTGCAATAGCAAAAATACATAATCCAAACAAACAAATGAACCTCAGCCCCAAAGTAACAACGAGCAGGAAGAGAGGACATGGAACTATGAGAAGGGTGAAAAATAACTAGACAAACATCCCTTAGCGAGTTGTGTATCAAAGCAGAAAACAGTAAGGCAGATGTGATGAAACTGTCTACACCAGGCATAGGCAAACTCGGCCCTCCAGATGTTTTGGGACTACAACTCCCATCATCCCTGACCACTGGTCCTGTTAGCTAGGGATGATGGGAGTTGTAGTCCCAAAACATCTGGAGGGCTGAGTTTGCCTATGCCTGGTCTACATTCCAACAAGGTGGCTAGTGGGCATCTGATGTTACCCTTAATGGTAGCTGTCACTAAATCACAGTAGTTAAGATTCTATTTTGCTTCTCAAGCCTTAAGCAAATGTTTAGTTTCTTACCCATTTACAGCTAAGCTTTCATGATAATGTTTTGCACAACTTGCCATACCATGACACTTGTTTCTCAAGTCACAGCTCACTGCTGTGTACCTCAGTAACTGGGACAGCCCAGGAATAAACCACATACATCTCTAAGCGGTTAAGTCCTGTAAGCTTCGGTTTGTTGAGACATCCACAAGGTAGGAGATTAAGACATGCCCATGGCACGTTCTTCATAAATGAGATTAAAGTGCAAAGTATTCCCTTCCTTCTGTTTGTTCAAATTAATACTTGAAATGGTATAGAAGAAATAGCTGAGGAAGGAGGAGCTTGATTGGGTATGAAAAGCAGGACAAGACACAGTCATAAAGAGCCCTTTGAAGATGATACTACAATTACAGCTGGTATGTCTAGGGCATTGTGCCTCTTGATTCTGCCACTGAAATTCTTGCTATCAATTTAGTGGCAAAAAAATGGCAACTATGAGAATTATACAATCAGTTTGACATACCAGTTTTATCTATAGATTTGTTTCAGAAATTAGCCACAACCAGATGACTACAACAGAATTAAAATGGAATATGAAAAATCCTTACTGTAGAGTTACAACAGTTGTTCCAGGTATAGGCCGCTCAATGTCTAGATCTCTTCGGCTGAAGGAAAAAAAATGAACAGGAGACAAGTAAGCAGAAGGCTTCCATTTAACTTCTAAGCACTGTTCCTATAAAAAGGCAAGGAGAAGCCATAACTCAGAGTTGATAACATGCAATTTGAGGGCCACATGGAGTCCCTAAGGCATGTGGTCCATGGATGCCTGTCAGAGTTGGGCTCTATTTCAGCTTTCAGTTCTTCGAAAAGACCTAAATATGTCGGATACCACCACGGCAAGTCCATCTGACAAAGCTCATGTTTAGAAAGAAGATTGTGCTAGCAGCGGTCTTCAAGAGGGATCTTTGGCCCTCCAGACATTGCTGACCTATGATTCCAGTCTGACCCCGTTAGCATGCCACTGATCCAGGGACATAGGAAGCTGCCTTATACACAATCAGACCATTGGTCCATTTAGCTCAGCATGGTCTACACTGACTGTCAGTGGCTCTCCAGAGTTTCAGAAAAGGGTCTCTCCCAGCCTAACCTGGAGATGGTGGGATTGAATCTGGAACCTTTTCCATGCAAAGCATATGCTCTACTACTGAGCTATGGCCCCTTTAACAAAATCTGGAGGGCCCAAGGTTCTTCATTGCGGATTCTGGAAGACTTCAAGGCATTCTGTGGCTGATTGGACTCAAATGGGTGCAGCTTGTTATCCCAAGTAATCCAGATGATCCCCAATAGCAGATTACCTGTTGTATGAATTGACAAAGAGATGCAGATTGTTTTGATTCATATCATTGATGATGTGCTGGCGGTAAGTATGCATCAAATCCTGATGGTTGTGAATCTCTTCCTAAATTCAAAAAAAGCTCTCATTATATTTGGTAGATCAATACCGGATTTTTATAACAGCTAAATGTTCTTTTCCAAGTGCTCCCTATACATCCGTAATCCCAATCCCCTCCAGACAGTAAAATACTTGACAGTAAAGTATGCAACATGGAGCCCTGTCTCCGAAAGATAAACAGCAACATGTTACAGTGGGCTATTTTTCAATAGACGTTTTAGAACAGTAACACTAAAATAGCAGTTGAACTCCTGCCAGTATTGCCACATTTCAGTTACACAAACTGCCTGGTGTCTAAATCTTCCAGGTTTAATGTAGCGCTCTTAAATTTCAACATCAGAACCCACAAGGAGCAAAGTGCACAAGCTAAAGCCTGTCACCATTTAAAAGCAGAAGTCTTCATGAAGTGAGGGGCGAGGAATTCTGTCCAAGGGATTAGCATAATAAAGCCTACTAAAATGTAAACAGATATACCTGCCCATGTCCTTACGTATCAGAATTCAAAATACTGCTAAGATACTGCTGCATGTCAGTTGCTAGTACCTTTCCCCTACATGAGAAAGACAACAGGAGGAGTCTTCAAAATCTGAATGTTATAAAACACACTTACCTTGCTAAAAAGATGTGAGATGACCATATCTGGCAGTGCATGAGCCCATCCAGAAATCTACAGAATTCAGAAAAATATGCATTAGGACAGTTCACACTGTCTTGCACAGCGGTCTTTCATACTCCAGTGGTTGACAGTCAAACTCATCACGCACAAAAACAAGTCATAGTCAAATTACATATCCAATTCATGCCATGCTAGAGAAATTACTTTGAGTACCGTGTTAACCATTCATTCATTAGACCTTTTAAGGGCATGTGTTTTGTGTGTCACTATGGCTCCCATATTGCCATGAGTTTGTAGGATCAATCAACTTTAAGAACATAATGATTTGCTCAGAATCTACCACAACAGAAATTGCACCAGTTTAACCATTTGCTGATGCAATTCAATGTATAAAAATTGTGGTGTTCAAAGTAAATTTAACTCCATCATGCAATGCACTTGCGTTTCAAAGCCAATCTGGAACTAATGTACAGTTGTATCAAAGCGACTTCAAAAAGGATGCCTATCAACATGGATTTTTCCAATCAGTCAATGAAGGGGAGATTACAAATTCGTATAGGTCTCAGGGGTATGCTTGGGTGCCAGTGCAAAATCTTTCCAATGACAAGCATTTGGTATTTTATGAAAAAGAATTAACATGTTTTAAAATTAAATTTAAAAGATGCAGTATCTTACCTTAGTTGCTGCCCAGTCCATCCATCCTTCAGCACATGGGTTGACATTAATAAGAACGAGTCCTTCCACCATATCAGGATGATTAAGCTGCAAATTGAAGAGTCATGTGAACAAACATGCAGATGCACTGAAGTAGCAACAAACCGGGAAGATTTTGCTTTTAGGAAATCAATTTGGGGGAAAACACAGAGGCCCTTTTCAATTTGAAGGCCTGTGAAAGGTGAAATTTCTCTTTGTAAAGGTACCTTAACCTATCTGTTTTCAGTCACTGTGTTCAAGTGGAGAGAACGAAATTTAATGTAAATATCTAGGGCAAACTAAGGCAGATCATCTGCCAATTAATCCTGGACTAGCAGGAATCAGAGCAAAATTTTCAGTGGGGCCATGTGCAAAATTTGAACAGTAGTTTAGCTTGTGGTTTGGATAAATTTGTTCCCTCTGCTTTTGTTACCCAGATGTTAATATACCAAAAATGCAAGGAAGTTATGGACTTTGATTTTTAAAACAAGCCATGCACTAGCCAGTTTTCATTCAGCATGACAGAAGCTGTAAAACCACTGAAAACATACTCTGGAAATTGGCAGGCAATAGCATCGAGATTTTAAACCCTTACCCACCATAGAAACAAGCAAACAACTTACAGCAAATCTGGTTAAGATGTAGGCACCAGCTCCAGTTCCCATTCCAATCACACTTTTCAACCTACATAAAGAAATTATGAATAATGTTTTAAAAAAAGGTCTGATTTCTAACAGCAACCCCCCCCCCAATTTCCAAACATACCTATTTTACATTAAGCTACACTGAATAGCAACTCCATGTCTGTTCAGACATGTTAAGACAAATAGCACTGGCCTGTCCTCATGCAGCGTATCAGCCACAGTATTACTGTTACTAATTACTATTCTTACTCAGAGTTTGCCATGAGGTCCCAGGTACGGTTTCAACAACTGAATACACAATATTAAAACCAGATAAAACAGATTACAGTCAGGAGAATAAGGTGGCTCCTAATACATATTGTGTATCAATGGTCCCAAGAAGAGTTGCATCTTCAACATCCAACATAAACTACATAATGAAGGTGCCCAGATATAACCATTTGGGGAGATAATTCCACAGTTTAGGGGCTGCCAAACAATGTGCTCTCCTGGGCTGCCACCCCCTGAACTTCTAAGGTGACCCATAGGGAAGGAGGTGGGGCCTATGTGAGAACCTTGAACTGGCCCAGCAACCATTGCAGCTGGGTTAAAACAGAGGTTGTGCAAGTTCTAAATGGAACCCAGGCCAATGAACTGCTGCTGCACTTGACATTTCCAAGTAATAATCCAATGTGGAAGCTACCAGAGCACAAGAGTGCAGTGGCAAAGTCATCTCTGTGTAAAAGGGGATGTAGCTGGTGAACCATCTGTAGCTCAGAAAGGGCACTTCTAGCATACTGACCCTCCAGTAGAAAGTTGGTTTCACGAGTTTTCCCCAAGCTACAAACAAGCTCGTTCTGGGAGAGTGCAACCCTGCCCAGAACAGGCCATCTCTCCATCTCTGGGACTAAAGAACAGGATACAACTTCAATACTGTATAACCCTTATGCCACACACCCAAATAGGCATGGTGCACACCACTAAATATACACAGGGTTGGAAAGAAGTTGCCTACACGTGTTAGCATAAGTAACTCAGATTGGGTTAATCCATTGCCTGTGCTTCACAATTCTGTCCTACAGGACATGGCCAGTTTCACATGAGGGCAATTAGAAGTATGGAAAGTTGTATTTGGTTTGCTTAGCATTTGTCTTGGTAACTAACCATAGAGACATGAGGCACTCAATGACCATTTGTTTTTCAATATTTAAGTGATAATAAGCTATGCCAAAACCAAGTACCAGTTTCCAGTAATGCATAATTCAATTTAACTACTAAATTACTAAAAATGTTCACAAGGCAATCTTCAGAATCTGTAGTGTCTCTTGACTAGACCAGATAGAATCCAAGAGTAAAGGAGAAGCAAAACATTTCACAATGGCAGTGTGACAAACAATGTCAGTGGGGGGGAAAACAGTAGATAAGCAAAATGAACTCTTATTTACTACAAGCCGATCACCATCTTTATTTAGACAATCACATTTTCTCCATTGCCAGTAACTTCTGTAGCCCATAGGTGGGGCCATAGGTGCCCAAGCACCCACAAAATTCCCCTTGAAGGGGCTGGGCACCCACAAATTTCAGTGCCAGGGCCTTGCACGTTGCATGGCACCCACAGACCCTGGCACCCACGGTCATGGAGCCAAGTTGGCGCTCCTGCTGTAGCCACAGTGATGTGGGTTCCCTGTACAGCCAGACTACAGAAAGATTCGACAAACAATGGATTCCAGAACCACTAAACTTCAAATAAGCCCTACAGAACTCAGCAAGGTAGAAATAAGCATGACAGAGTCCACTAAGTGGTAAACTCAGGCAGCCATGGAATACTGTCATGCAATGGGAAAGTTACTTTTTTCAGTCTGCACTGAAAACCCTGAGTGATGCTACTTACCCAAACTGTTTCAGAATTCCAGGAAGCATTTCAGCCAGTTGATCCATTGAAGGGTACATGTATCTGCAACAGTGATTATTGAAGACACAATTTAGTCAAGGTTCAGTTGCCTTCTAAAAAGGCAATGTACAAACAAAGCACCGGAACTCATTCAACACAAGTTTGGTGCTAAAGAACAAACTATACCAGTTTACCTCCACTGGGGCTATAATCTGCAAGACAAATGCATAGCTGTCAAGTGTCCCTTATTTGAAGGGACAGTCCCTTATTCCAGCGCCATGTCCCGCTGCTGTCCCTTTATTGATGGATGTCCCTTAAAGGATGTCCCTTAAATTTCAAAGGAAGCAGCTCCTCTCCCTCCCTCCCTGCCGGCCAGGAAGGAGGGAGGCTCCAACTGTGTTGCTTGGCTGTGTTGCTCACCCAATAAGAAGTCTAAGAATGACTGGGGGGTGGAGTTTACATGCCTTGTGTGTGGCTAGTTAATGCAAGCTGAGGGGTTTTTGAATTCTGGATGCCATTTTGTTGCACGTGCTGCTGCAAACTTTGCAGTGCAAAGCCAGGCCGGGGAGCCATCTTAAGTTGAGGTTGCATAGGCCTTGTGGTGCATGTGATTCAGATTCTATTCAGTTGAACCTCTGGTTACAAAGTTGGTTGGACAGTGTTCTCGAAGCTACCAGCATGAGTTTGACCAGACTGCAGGAGGACAGGAAGACTGGAGTGCCTGGAACAGGTGAGGCTGCAGGTCCCTTATTTTGGCTGCTGATCCCTTATTTTCAAGGCTGCTGGTCCCTTATTTTCAAATCTGTAAGTTGACAGCTATGCAAATGTTCTTCAGAAGCAAAATGTCAGGTTTAATTAGCTCAATTCATACATACTGTGTGCCAGGTCACTTCATTAATATTAGTATTATTTCCATGTTTTGGAACTGAGGTTGACTCTACAGCAATAGTTCCATTCCCTCATTCTAGAATAGCTAGGATTAACCTTGACAATAGATAATTGCCATTGTGACATTACATATATAGGCACGTGGCCAAGAACAGCAGATGGGACGCACACATGCAAGAACTTTGTGGACAGAACATTATTCATTCATAAAACTGCAGCATGCACACAGCAAGTTATGTTTCTAGGCAGATACATTTCACCGGTGGCAGGGAGCTGGGATGGAATATGTTTGCTTGCTACCACTTAATATGTGAAGCAGCCCTGAAAAGCCTGTTATTCTGGACTGGTTCAAAACTCCCAAATTATTCATATGGCAACTCTCACCATGAAGCATGTTACTCCAGGAAGAAAAGAAAGAAAAGGCTGGCATTTGCAACAAGAAGGGATGCAAGACCATATACTTTCGGCACCATAAGGAGCAATTTTGGACAAAGATGTATCTCCACTACCAACAGTTTTTAATTCCTCTGTGCCCTTCCCCCACTCACCCTCCAAACATACCTACAGTCTCATGTGTCCATGCTGTCAATATTCAATGAAGTATTCATGTCACCTAAAGTTTATCCCTAAGAATGATTTATGAAATCTGTCTGCTCTTTAAAATCATGCTCAGGGTACCTCCCATATTCAGAGTTTAGGCATGTGGCTACTGGAGACAAAGCCATCTCTGTAGTGAAGCCCCAGTGATGAAATTCCCTTCTCTGGAAATGTCCGGCCGGGGCCAACTCCATTATTATTATTTTCTACTGTGTTAAAGAGGGTTTCATTTAGTGGGCTTTAACGGAAGATTGAATTTTGTTTCCTTTTCTCTTTTAAACTGGATTTCATATTACTGTGCAGTAAGTCTGCAGAACCTACCCAGGTGGAAAAGAGGCTGCCCCATCTTGCTGTCCAGGTGCATCCACGTGGCAGACTGCAAAATGTTGTGTGATTTCTTGCATATCTTCAAAATTGAAGAGGGGGTTGAAGCAAGTTTTGTCTTTAAGAAGGGCAGAGAGCAAGAAGAGAAGGTAGAAACATCAATGAGAGAACAGCAGTTGTCAGTTCTTGACACCTTGCAAATTGAGACCTCCATCCCCCAAATCTCGAAACAAGGAGTTCACTTAGACAAGTTATTCTTTTTTTAAAAAAAAGAGAGGAAAAAGTAAGTTTGCTTGATAGGTACCAAGCAAAAAGAGACCTTTCAAATCAATGCCACTGCTCTAGTTCTATGTGTTTTTGTAGCACAAGTTCTAAGAGCAGGTTTTCATAAAGGTTTTACCACTGTCTATTTCAGTTCATGCCTCATTTATATTTGTTTTATATGGTCCTAAGCAAAGTGCTAAGGACCAGATTAAACAAATATACAGCAGGAAACACAGCACTGCTGCCATACGTCTGGATTTTCCTGGACGTGTCGCCCAGACACTGCTGCCCACTGTAGTATTCTGGGTATGTCTGGAAAATGCTTTGGTGCATGTAGAAGTTGGACCTGCTTAAAAGACTGCTTAATTATTGTGCAGGCAATGTATATAAATCAGCAAATGCAGTCCCATGGATCAGTATGGATAAGAAGAACTAAGCTAGAATTAATGCACTTTGTCACAAGAGAAGCAGCTGTTTGTGCACACTTGTTATGAGAGCAGCGAAGGCGTGCTCCACCTTGCTGATACATTATCACACTTACGGTTGAGTCCAATATCATGGTATGTTAGAATGGCAGGCCTATTTCCTCGGGGAGTCCCACACATGGTAACATGGACAGAGCCATGTACTGTCTCAATATCTTGTTCCTGTAGGGGAGAGGGGGACCATTAGTAGGCAGCAAAAATAAGGATTTTACATTCAACAAAATGGTACCTTAATTAACCATCAGATAGTTACCTAGCACCACTTTTGACTGGTGTTGAATGGATCTATTTACTACTACCAGAATTTCCAGTAGTAAATCCTTCACTTTTCACTGATTGGCTACCAACTTGCACTTTCAAATGGTGCAGAATTCCTTCACAGGACTACAACAATTTTGTTTAGACATCAATTGCCCGCAGTTCACTACATACATATGCTAAAAAGACTACTGTGTGCTAGCAACTCAAAACTGATACCGTGATTTGAGTACTTAATTCTGCAATCTAAACTAGGAAAATGAAGCCTGTGAACACAATCACAGTGGAACACTATCAGGACCTTGTTATGCTGAAAATATTCAGCAATTACATTGCTTATTCTAGCAAGGGAATGGGTCTAAAGGCATATGATATAGCAATCCTGCTGAAGCAAAGTGGACGTGGTAGAAAGGTTGAAAATAAAAATATTTGTCCATTAGTATTGGCTTTAGGATACATAGGACTTCTTGTAGGATCTACAAAAAAATAAGCAAGTATTCTTGTCCACTGCCAGTCCTGCAACCAATAATAGTTTTTCAAACGGTTGTCTGAAATTATTATGTACACATTTAGAAAGCTGCTACCTACACTGTTGACTGCTACCCTCCTGTGGTAAAACTGTATATGTATATAGGACAGATTTCTTCATACAAGAATAATCACCCCTGACAAATCTACTGCTACTCTCTAGTAATCTATTTGCTACCATTACTGTCTGGTATTAGTGTAAGAACTGCTTAGAAGTAGGTCTGACCTCACCCTACAAATTACAGCAATTTAGTAATTTTACTTGCTATGAAAATTTAAAACAGACATCTACAAATACCTTCCACTCCACAACATGCTCTTATATGTAGACAGAAAAGTGCCCATTATGCAATTGTTTGACAATCAAAACCTCTCACAATTAAGAATTCTGAAAGGCTGACATTACAAACTGTAGGATACAATTTGTTTACCAAGCATCTTTTCCTTGCTGCACATAAACCTTAGAAACAGAACACTCACTCAAGGTCACATAACTCAAGAGTGTACCTCTCTGCATCTAGGATTCCATAACCTTAAGAAACTGACAGACCATAAAAGGATAGTTCATCTTACTCCAAAGTTTTATCACATATAAAGCACTACAGTATACAAATACTGAACACCTAAATCAGTCTTTAAAGAAGAACTATACATTTTAGTTTTTGCTTTACTTTTTCCCACTGGAAGTACTTACAGCATTATGTAATAAATAGGCAGTATCTTCCACATCCAGCACCATTTTTAGACAGTGCAGTTTGATATTAATCTCAAGGAGTCCAGAGAGAAATAAGGATCAGATTTTACTTGGACCCTATGGTAAGCTGGGTTATATAGCCAAGCTGTTGCTCTGCCTAAGCCCACAACTCCCATAATGCTCCATCAGAAAAACTAACACAAACTAGTTCAGAAGGACGTCATTCTTAAGTAGGATTTAAGACCGGTTTAACCGCAAGTGCCCATACCATACAGGTCAGACATCCACAGTGGGGGCAGGGAAGGGGCAAGGCAATACTGGGTTTTACTGTCTGGAATAGCCCTTGGTTTATGTGTAGCAGTAGAGTCGTGCTAATGCCATACAGTATCTCGAGGAGGAAATCCATCAGCATGGAGAGCCTTGCCACTGGGTGAGCACAATGTGCCAGATTATTTTTGACCCAGCTGAAAGATCCTACTTATGAAAGCCTTCTGTTCTGTCAATGTCACCCAGTTTCATGAAAAGCCTAGGTGGGGCACGGCGGAAGATTGAGGTCTTAAAACTCACACTGGTTTAGTGCTCCGAGGGTACAGGGAAGAGCACGCAGTCAAGAATGCAAATGAATAAGTGTTTAGAAGTGTCAAAAGGTAAGCTGAAAATCACTTGGGTCATATGGGAGGAGAGTGCAGTATAGAACACTATCTGAGCCTTGTGGTGAACAATCAGTGTGAAAGACCTGCCTCTCATAAATACAGTTCTTATGGTAGAATGATCTGATGCAAATTTCACTTGGAAGTTGCTTTTTAAAAATTAATCTCTGGAATTACTGAAGATCACAAATTGCTGCAACACTCTCTTAAACCCCAGGTGTAAACTGGATTGTTCGGGGAAAATGTACCACTACTGTTACCACTTTGAGATATTTTATATACTGGTGACTCTCTACATACACAGGGGTTCCAATCCAGGTCTCCCACGTGCATATGAGAAATCGCATAAAATGGGGAGCACTCTGGAGAGTCCTAGTGGCTCATGAGGAGACTCATCCCACAGCACGAAGAGGACCTGTTCGGGCTCCACAGAGGATCTCTTTGTGAACCAAAGGGGCAGCGGGGCTTTGCTGAGCTACTCAGCCTCACTGCCTAATAGCTGATTTGTGAGGTAGCGCAGCAGCAGTCTCTGCTTTCCAGCGCATCAGCAAGCCCTGCTGCTTAACAAAGTCCCTCCTCCTCCCCCCAAGCTCACAGGAGCCTGCGCGGCATGGGGGGCTTGCTCAGCTGAGGCACAGGCAAGCAGTGACTGCTACCCTACTCCACTGAGACATAAACAAATACTACAACTATTAGGCAGGAAAGATGCATGCAACTGGCGCTTTAGGTGCATGATGGAGCCTTTTAATGAAGGTCCAAAGTTAAGAACAACTTCCAAAGAGCTGCATCATTCACAATCTCATTTTTACAACACCATCAAGTAATGCAGTGGTGTGCAGAGAACCACACAAAGCTGCTACACAAGAGCAACGTGGATGAGCAGCCCTGAAGAAATGTTCAAGTGTCCTCTGCAGGAGAGCCATATCATGTAATGCAATCCATAGTAATTAGAAGTATATGCTACAATGTCTGCTGTGATGCAAGAGTGAAGTAAAAAAAAGGAAGCTATACATCTTTTAAAAAACACATAACAGACATGTGTCATAGAGCCAAAACCAATTTGTGCTCCAGTGAATTTCTCAAAGGATGTGGATGTATACACCTCCCTTTCATACAGGGTAGGGGCTTTCTCCGTCAGGGCCACCATGCGGGCACATCCACCCCTTTTGACTTGTTTGATCTTGGGCATTGTTCTTTAACATAAACTGATTATTCTTCTGAGACTCAACTGCTCCTATGAGGTGATGAGCATCAGGCGCACTGCTGCTTTAACCCAATTCCCCACAAGGTGATTTGCCTGCTGGTTGGAAAGGACTCAATCTCCCTAGGTGTGAGGATGTCTCTATTATAGTTCCAGGTGAGAGATGGTAAAGTGTTTGCTTTTTTCTGCTGCTTTTGGATTGTTTTTATTTAGTGGATCTATTTTTCTGTATGTGTTTAATGGTCAGTTGACTGTTTTGAGTGTTTTATTGACATGAATAGATGGGGGCTGTGTGCTTTGGTTTTGTGCAAGTGGAAGGAGCTAAGTGACTATGGATTTCTTGAACTATTTATGAGATCTTTATGTTGGAACTGTAATCATGTTGCATTTTATGTTTCTTGATGTCTGTATACAATTTGTTTTATGGTACTTAGTTTAAAGTATGTAAAATAATGTTACAAACATTGGTTTTGAATATGGAATTTGTACTGTGCTTATACAGAATTCTTGTTGGGATTTGTTAAAAAGAAAGAAAATTGAAGTAATCTATAAACAAACTAAATCAATGCATAAAAAATAGTACAACAAACATTGTTGTGTAAAGCGGCTTTTTGTTTGTTTTCGGTGCGGTCACAGAGACTTTTTTAATATATTTCTGTTGTAGAACACGTGGCTCCCATAGTTATAGATTGTAACTCCTGCCTCCTCACAAATACCATAATTCCACCTTATTTTAAGACCATGTCCCCAGATTGTTAATTGGATTGAAAACTTTCCCATGCAGGAGCACATTTGCAAAAAGAATTCATGACAAGCACAAAGTACAGCCAAATCAAAGCCTTCTTCCCAACAACAAAGCTCCAAGCTTCATATCACAACTGACCTGTTTGTCTGATTTCAGGGAAGATTTTTCTCAATAAAGATGTAGCATACTGAAAACAGATGGCATCATCCCCTAATCAACGTCAGTGTTGTAGTAAGAGGCTCTTTACTGACCGATCTGTATTAAAACACTATCTTGGGGGCGGGTGGGGTGGGGGGAAACCAAGGTACACTAATCCGATAGAAGGATAAAAACAAATGTGCCATCTGGTCACGTTATCTCTTGCTTTTAAAGAGGCAGTTTCCTGCTCACTAGACTAAACAATTGCACGTGATTATTAGTCAAACACATCCGAGAGGTGCCATCACAGTTTGAACTGGACTGGAGCAGTTACACTTTGGCAACTGTCTTCATTACAGGAAACATTTGCATGTCAATTCCAAATGAACAACCACATTAACAGCAGGAATACACAAAGAGCTGTGGCACTTGTGGAGGGTAACTACTTTTATTTGGCAAGAAATCAGATAGCCACTAAAGCTATTGGATACCAAACCAAGAAACACCAGGACTGATTGGATGAGAATGACCGTGAGATTGAATGCATGATTGACAAGAAAAGGAAGGCCTTTCAGATCTGGCAAAGAGATAGAAACTGTGCCACTAAAGGGGGGGGGGACTACCACCTTGTAGGCAGCATGCTGTACTTGCATACTCCATGTCTGAGGAAGCTTTAAGGAAGCATCAAGCATTTAAGACTAGCCATGTTTCCCAAGGGGGCTCTGCACATTCCTCATTTTGTTTGAAATAAAGTATTGTAACAGTCAACCTTTTGAGCCAAAACTGGCTCAACAAAGTAGGCAGCTGTCAATTTAGGCACGCAGCACTTCACAACAAGGAACCAATTAAATTCAGCGGAAGTCAGCAGAAGAAAGAACCAACAATAGCAAGAGACTCAAAGAAGATGCCTAAGCTAGCCTGCAAACAGTTATTACCTATATTTGTTTGAAATGTGATGCCACATACCCACTCTGTTTGTAGCACGCTCCTTTAAGATTTGTCAGTGTTGTGCATGCGTGGCACAAAGCCAAGAATCCAAACAACACACCATGCTACAACCAGGGAGTTTCAGATATAATCCTATAATCAAAACAGTCAGGTCTGTATCATAAAGCACACAGCCTTGGTGTGGATAGGGCTACAGAAGGATCTATTTTTAATTTAGTAGCCATATATGTTTTAACAGAAGCACCCACATATTCTGTGGAACAAATACTGTTCTAACAAGGTACAGGAAAATTCTCACCTATTTACTGTTATGTTAACCGAAATTTTTGCATCATGGGTACAAAAAAAGTGTAGATTTGCTGTTTCAAAAGTTACACAGCCAGTCCTCCTCCTGCAACCAAGCAGCAACTCCAGCCCATTCCAACCAAAGTAGATCTTAACGCTTCAAAGACACCCCATTTATAATAACCACTTTCTATAGTTACGCATCTGATACAAATTTACCACAACTCAAGTCTACTTGTCAATGAACGCAGTCTACCTCTAGGCTGTACTGAATAACTGAATGCTCCCTACAGGGGGGAAAATGGTATTTCCTTCAAAAAAAGATGGAAGAGAAACCTTCCAAGAAGACACTAGGTGTTAGTGAGAAGGCTAGTCTAGAATCCTTTCCCTCCAAATATGCTTCTTTTTTCTGTTTTAAAGACGGAGGGAATGCTTTCATACAGATAGAAATCAGTCCTGCAAGCCTTTTATTGTATAGACGCAGATAGGCCTTGTTATGGAAATGGTCAAACAAGCCTAGTTTGGGCAGGAAAAAAAGTACATCACAAGCTTGATTAGCATGTAATGAGCACACAGTTCTCCAAGTTTCTTTATCTAACAATTTTAATATTTTTCTATGCTTAGGACATAACACAGTGTAAACATTAGATGCCCATTTATGTGCCCTGCTTGCATGCTGATTTGAAACTTTGGGAATGTTGTGCAAATTTTTTCTAGGTATTTAACTACAGGAATTTCTCTTCCTCCCACTCCCATTGCACTGTCGCCATGTGGATAGATCAATACAGCTATTTCAATAGAACAGAACACACTCATCTTGTTACAGTACAAGAAAGGTTTGGTTCACTAAACACACATGATGAAAAGTTCAACCGCTGGTCATTAAAGAATGGCCAAGAGCTATGCCACTTTAACTGATTGCTTGACTCCTCTTCACCACTTGTAGTGGTGTGGTAGCGGAGGCACAAGTCTCAGATTGCAGGCTGGACTACACTACTACAGTGCAAGAAATAGCTTCTGTATAGACTCCTGTGAGCTTCATGCAAGCATTCAGAGGCTCCTGAATCTCTGGATGATATCATATTGCATTATATCATATCTAGAGTTATTGCATTATATCATATCTAGAGTTACAAATATACATGACTGCTCTGAGGCTTTGACAACATGTATAACCATGTATTATTTGTTTCTGCTTGGAATCGGTAGTTTACCTAACTCTAGGATAATTTGAAGCCTAGCAAATCTTTAACCTAAAGCTGACCCAGTAAAGATCTGGCAAACATTTATTTTCTTCTGTACAAACATTGACACATTTAATACAAATCAATCAACAATTCAGCCAACTGGTTCTCAAGCCACCACCCTTTGCTGTTTCTATTTGTAAGTTTTTAGAAACCAGTATGAGAAATGTGTGTGGCAGAAAAAACATAAGATGGAACAGAGACGGCATCCTAGAAAAGTAACTACTAGGGAACCTGAAGCAATTTATTTACTCATGCTGCTGCAACAGCATTTTTACATAAATTGATATTTTCATTTGATTTTCTGTCTGGCCTTCACCATAAGAACCCAGAGCAGGTTACAACAATAAAATATACAATTATGAAAACAAACAAAACCATTACAATTATAAAACATAAAACTGTTCTGAAAGGAGCAGAACAGTATAACATGGTTTCGACAAGATTTACGAAGGTTTATTAAAATAATCATGGAGTAGTTTTAGTTTTGCTAAGCAGGGCATAAATAAAAAGTATAGTTAAGAATCTACAAGTTGATTATATGTATGTCCATAATTTAAGAGTTCTGAAATAAGTTTTTACTAAATTGGAAGCTTCACTTACCTGAACATCAAAGTCAGGTAGGAGATGTGTGATTGCCTAGAAAAGCATCATACAGAAGGAGGTCAGAGGAAAAGAATCCAGGTGGTTTGATTTCAATTTCAAAATGCAAACGAACAGCAGCAGCAACGCATTTCATTGTGGAATTCTCCTGCTCATGGCTGGCTGGTTCTCTACACTCCCCTTTTCCAGGACACTCCATTCCATTCTCCCCCTCTTTGGTATTCCACCCCCTCCCCTCCATCAGTCATCCAGCATTCCATTACCACTGGGCATGCTCAGTCCTCATTGGACTGCTATCTGTTCGAATCCCCATGCAGCAAATGTTGTTACTCTCTCTCTATATATACATATTGCAAATCTTGAGGCTTCCCCACCCCCACAATCCTGCCGATAACATTTATCTTCTGTGTTGATGGTGCATAAGGACCAGCACTCAAGAATACAGAGATCATTATTAGTACAGTGGTACCTCGAGTTAAGTACTTAATTCATTCCAGAGGTCTGTTCTTAACCTGAAACTGTTCTTAACCTGAAGCACCACTTTAGCTTAATGGGGCCTCCTGCTGCCGCCGGAGCGATTTCTGTTCTCATCCTGAAGCAAAGTTTTTAACCCGATGTACTATTTCTGGGTTAGCGGAGTCTGTAACCTGAAGTATGTAACCTGAAGTGTCTAACCCGAGGTACCACTGTTTATGGTGGTGCTAGAAGATCAGGGATGGGGAACTGTATCTGGCTGGTGGGATGGATCCCTAATTCCCCCACTCTTCCTGTGTCAACTTTAACAGGTGGGTGTACAACCCACATGTCAGTCATTGGAAACGAGATTAAGATGTCGGACAAATGGCACCTGCCAAAATTCAAAAGGGCTCACTGTGACTGCTGATCAACCGATCAACAGTTACAGTGACCTCCTTTGAAGGTGCACTTCAAAGCGTGCCTTTTTCAAAGGGTTTTTCCCCCTATTTCAATCTGCTTCTCAAAATGGAGCTTTGATTTGGGAAGTGGCTTGAAAGTGGACAAGCTACTTTGAAGGCACACTCTTCTGCCAACTGGCGCTTGGAACATACCTTCTGAGAAGCTTGCTCCATTTGCTCTGCAGAGTGGGGGGACAGCTCCGTTTTAGGAAGCAGTTTGAATGCAAACTGTTTCAACATGGAGCAAACAAGCCCTACTGGGGAACTCCCTGTGTGCAGCTGATCCCAGGGAGGCTTCCTCTCAGCACTGATCAGCGATGACAGAAAGCTCAACTTGCAAAGGAATAACTGGAAGTTCACATTAAGTTCCTAATCATTCATTTGCATCCATGTCCGCACAGGCCCCACACCTGAAGCTGAAGGGCAGGTGGCTGTGGTTTGTGCAAAACATCCATTTGGGCCAAACTGGAACCAGTGCCAGGACTAATTAAACCCACAGGCTGCATGTTCCCTACTGCTGTTTAATTTTGTCTTAACAGAATTTCTACTTTTTAGAACTAGGGTTTGTGAAACTTGGAACTCCAAGAGAATAGTAGTATTCAGTGTAACATTAGTTATGAGCCATGGTTAGTGCACACAGTCGGAGGATTTCTGCTTTGCTCCTTCCTTGCTCCCAGTGGGGACACAACTCACAGAGGTCATAGTAACATTAAATTTGAAATTGTGTGGTCTCGTTTGCCCAAAATCTAGGGGCAACAAGTTGGGAAAGGCTGCTTTAGAGCATTATGCTTTACAGGAAAAGGACAATTGGATGATCCAGTGTGATCTTGTGCTCTCCCAATACCAACGCTACTATCACCAGTAGGGTACCTAGGCTCCCTTGCGCCCTTGGTAAGAAGTTGTACTGGTGAACCCCTGTCCCTTGTGTCATTGGCAAGGAGATGTTGGCAGTCCAGAGCAGTGGAGAAGTGGCCTGGGGAGCACATGGACTGAAACATGAGCTCCTAGTCACTCCCAGTCAACGCTCCTGGCAAGTGTGCCAACATGAAAATTCAGCTGCTAGCATTTCCAAAGCAAAGGTTAAGTCATTTGAAGTGATGCTTTATTATTCTGTTTCACTTATGTAAACCGAGTCCTTTGGTTCTCTTATTCCCAGGGAGGCATAAGAACAGAAAGTGAAGCAATTTTTAAAAGGCAGGGTAAAACAAACATTAAAAACAGGCCTACCTTATGTTATAAAATTCTTGAGCAAATAATACATTCTTTATTTGGTGGCAGAAGACATAAGATTCAGGGTCATGTGGGCTATGATGGACCTTTTTTTGGTGGCCATGCACCTAACCTCAGAAGGCAGGGGCATCTGAAGAAAAGCTTCAAAAGATAGCCTCTGCCTTAGGACAAATTCATGTGGGAGTCAGTGGTCCATCATCAACAGGTTTAGCTTACCTCTTCTCTCTCCACTAATGGTTTCACCTCCGTAATGTGAGCGTCAGGGCCGTCTGCCGACATTGTCAGTAGCTGGTACCTAAAAATGTCAAGAACAATAGTCCTGGTTACAACTAATATTTACTACATACGAAAATAGATTTCTAAAATTTTATGAAATTTCTCAAGAGTGAAAAATGTAAAGGCATACAGAACACTGCAAAGATGAAAAGTATGGCACACAGACTACATGAGGCAATGAAAATTTATCATTGTTTCTTTCATCTGGAGTTACAAGATTACACGGAAGTTCTGTATTTTAATACCCAGGAATATACTCAT
The DNA here is from genome assembly GCF_965113315.1 of Podarcis vaucheri. Lineage (NCBI taxonomy): Eukaryota > Metazoa > Chordata > Lepidosauria > Squamata > Lacertidae > Podarcis > Podarcis vaucheri. Next base: position 84,474,110 of record NC_138766.1, read on the forward strand.
ACTAGGAATCAATCTTACGTGGCATCTTGAACCCAGATTGCTTGAATTAACAGAAACTAGATTAAGAGAAAGTATTAGGAACACTATGGACTATTAGTTTTTTTATTAGTACACCAAAAGGAACATGCCAGTCTATTTGTTTCAAGTAAAGTGCATAAAATAATGAAGGAAACCACAGGAGGGGAAGCTGAATAATAAGTTCCTGCAGTTTTCCAGCAGGAGCTGGCTAAAGGAACAAGCCTGCAGCCTGTGTAACACACAACAAAGTTTAGACACAGTAGCTTTGGGTCAGCTACAAAGTCCTGGATGTCCTTTAAACAGGAATGCAATTTTCCAACATATGATTAAGAACTGGCTTTTAACAGTTACACTTTTTATATGGCTTCTGTTTTCTTTTGAAAAAGGATTACATATTTCTACACAATCTTAACTAAGGAGTGTTAACTTGCAAAAGAAAAATAGATTAAAGACTTGGTTGTTGATTATTTAAAGAAACTGTGAAGGATGTGCCACAAAGGGAAAGTCAGTTGCAAAAATTGGTTTAGCATCAAGTGCCACTTATAATGAGGAAAATGGCACTTTGTGTACTGTCGAACATCAAAGGCTCCCTATAAAGATTCAACCTCTAGAGGGAGTTAAGAGCACATGGACAAACTACTTCTTATCTCATAAATGCAAGTCAAAGGAATGCTTCTTCAAGTTCATCTCATGATAAAATAGGGGAGGATTTATACAATGCCATAGCCACTGATGGGTTTGTTGGAGTGAGTGAGTGAATCAGGCTTAACAGCCTATGACATGGGAAGGCTGTGTGTCTTTCTACAATGCACCGCCAGTGGAAACTGGTTCATTAGGGGAAATGGGCACTGGTTCTCACCAAGCTCAGCCAGCCCCCACCTGCCTGCCTTCTTACTTGCAACCAGTCCAGGCGGTGGATTTAGCTGTCAGTACCATCCTTTTTATTCTGTGTTGCCCTTGTAGAACTCAGCAGGTAGGAGGCTGGAGACAGAACTAAAGTTTGTTTGCTCTGGCTCCACCCAATTTTGGTCTCCCTGCCTTCTGCCATTCCAATCGTAATGGGCACCAGCCACCACTGATGCACTGCGAACAAAAAGCAAAGTTTTGCTCTCCTGAGCAAGTTGACAAGGAAATGTTACATTTCCATGGAGTCAATACGAGTACAAATGCATAGGAAGCTCAAGGTGGTTTTATTCTTAAATGGTTGGAGGTCATTCAAGGATGAATTTGAAAACTTCAGCTCCAAAGTAGGATCCCTGCCCATTAAGATATGTCAACGTCAATTAATCATTAGATCTTGTCTCTTCTAATGGATGCCACAGTGGAAAGCGTATTATTTTATCTATCCACTGCACACAGATACAGCTAGAAGAATGAGGTGCTGGGAGAAATGTAACTGTATAATTAGAATACTTGCATTAAATGTACTTTGAGAAAAATTCCTATGTTCAGCAGGCCAAAATACAAAACTTGCTTTATATCTGTAGTTATTCATGCTAGCAAATTTACAGATGGATTTTAACAAGGTTCTCTACTGGGGCCCCTCTCCACCTTTTGCTACTTTATAGGTCATAAGGTCTTCTAAATAGAATAGCCTGCTTTATGCAGTCATAATAGGTTCCCATCAACCTCAGTCTCATTAATGCAATTGTGGCCAATCTAGTTAAGGATTAAAGCTCAACACTGTCACTCTTGTTAGAATTAATGACCCTTAATTGCGTAGCAAATTCCCCTTCAAATGGATCACGTACTTATGCCAAACTGGGAAGGAGAAAACAAAGTCACCGTGCAACCTCAAAAAGCATGACTGGGCACCGTGACTCCACAGCCTGGGTCTTCCAAGAGCCAACTATGCCACTGGTGTAGTTCTCATCTCCAACTGTAGAGCCTCCTTCCTCTCATGGCTTAACAACACAGAGACAAGAGCTGAGGTTGCCATCTGTGAATATAATTCTTCCCAGCATTTGTAGGACCTTGAGCTCTGGTACTTAAGGCAGCCAACACACACCCTCACCTTCAGTCCCCAAACTCTCTCAAAGTTTCTTGCTTTCAAGCTTGTTCTCAGATGCTATATCACGTGTGTCTACGAAATTACGATTGATAGGCATATTACAATTAAAACCTGAAAGATCAGGAGTATACATTTGCCATTTTGGTTTTTGTTATGAACATTTAATAATAGTTGACTTCTAAGACCTATTATGAATTACATTTTAACCCTTTATCAATTTAGTGGCTTAGACTTAGTGAACCTAGTAGAGTTCATTTTGTAATTATGTACAGCAGAGTTTCAACAGTTGAAAGTGACCCAATCAAATCAACCTTTTTCTGGCTTATGTTTGGGTTATGCAAGTAATTTCCAAATTAAGTTATTTGTTTGTTTCCACAATGTATATAAATTAGAATTAGGAGCTATAATCTTACAAGCCACATCTTGTTTAACAGTTCATATTGGAGAGGGGATATATAGAAAAGTATTTAACGTATTGATGACGTTTTTTATGGAATGCCCTCCTTAGTGAGGTGAGCCCGTCCCCTTCATTACTGAACTTCAGTTGAAATTTAACAACATCCTGTTAACCCAAGCATATTATTCCTGTCACTGATCTATCAATCACCTTCTAAGAAACTGCCTTGGCAATGTACATTGAAGATAATCAGAAACAGCTCGAAGAACAAAAACAGCAAATACATTTAAAACGAAACTGAAACCATACAAAGTAAACATTTGTGATAAAGACCTATTTATCCAGTTGGGAAAATCTGTGGCTGATGTCTTCAATTGTTTCTGGACAGTGCAGGTGTCTGTCAAGGTAGGACAGGAATGATATTCCACAAAATGGGGGCAGCCACATTAAAGCCCTGCTGGCTGAGAGATACTGGCTGTGGCAACAGTGAACTAAAAACACTGATTTCAAATGGTTTTAAATGGGTTTATATTTGATTTTAAATTTTACCGTTTTAACATTTAGCTGTTTGCCACCCTGGGTTCCTCTGGGAGGAATAGCAGGAAACAATTTTTAATAAATATATTTTGGAACATGGTTCTTCATATTCCAGCAATTATAAGGGACAATGGGTAACCCTTACTACTTCTACTCTACTTGTTCTAGTCTCTCAACTGTATCTTTATTATACCCATATTCTACAATTTTTCCAGAGGCTGTTATCTAACTGTTCTAGACAAACAGAAACCAAATTCATTTTATTTTTTTCAAGAACTCTATACCACCCCTACACAGAAGAGTCTATGGTGACTTAGTCAAGACAGTAGTTTAAAATACAACACATACAACATCATCCACAAAATAAAATAAATCCACAACAGCAAAACAATTGTGCTAAAAGCTTGGTACTAGTAACCAGAAAATGCCTGGATGAACAAATTAGGAAGTGTCAAAAATCTGCTAATCCAGATTCACTGCCCTCACACAGAAGTTCATCTATTTATTTAGTTAGATTCATATGCCACCATTTATCAAAAGATCAACATTTTATGCACATTTTACAGAATTTCAAAATACTTCTATTAAAAACTGTATCCGAACATCTATATTTTTCCAAATGTGTGCAATCACACTGAGGGAAGGGTATGTGCATTTTGATATGCAACCATACAAATGACATTTCCTACTGAAAGCTGGACAGCTGGACAGACCATAGCTACTGCAAACAAAGATAATCTTTTGGCAAAATAAGAAAATTGCTTCCCTTCTGATTCTTATTGGCATTGTCATAATTACTTATTGAAATAGACCACGCACACAGCATTTTTCTCAGTAATTTAACATGTTTCTCCCAAAGGTGCTTATCTTTACACAGAAGTCAAATCAAATGCTCTATAAGACTCACCTTTTCCCTCCTAAAAAGTAAGGTGAAATGTGTGTGCATCTTATGGAGCGAATGCAGGCTGCACAGCTATCCCAGAAGTCAGTACAGCAAGAGGGATTGTTGCTTTCACTGCGCAGCAATCCCTCTTGCTGTCCTGGCTTCTGAGATTCAGAATATTTTTTTTCTTGTTTTCCTCCTCCAAAAACTAGGCGCGTCTTGTGGTCTGGTGCGTCTTATAGAGCGAAAAATACAGTAATTCCTTGACTCTACCACCAAAATGATTTCAGTGGAGATGAACGCTAGGTAAGTCAATGTTTTCCCCTTTTCAACATTCTAGCCCAGGGCTGCAAGAGGCAACAGAAGAAGGCAAGACTACACACTCTCTCTCTTTTTAAGATGATAGTTTTCTGCATGCAAGGGATTTTTAATAAGACACTCAAATGTGGGGAACCTTTTCTTCAAAGAGTCACTGTGTGGCATCGATATGTTAAACAGTTACAACACTTGACACGGAAAAGTATTTCATCAGAGGGCTTGAAAGAGAAGTAAATAAAATATGCAAAGGAAAAAATGCTATTTTGATATGAAAATTTATAGGGTAACTGAAAAGTTATCAACCTAACCCAAACAAAAATCAGTTCCAACTCAAATTCTCCCTAGCTTATGTGGAAAAACCAGTACCAGTGAATTCAAGAGACCTTATTCCCAAGTTTATGTAACAATAAAGCCTTAGAATCAGAACTTCAACATCTCTCATCCGCAAGAACTAATCTGTTTTCCAAATTGTAACTGGATTAATCCTTTATTATATCCCAAAGTAAAAGGCAAGTAGCTTTGCTCTATTGCCTTCTCACATTTTAAACAGAACATTTGAGAAATATTTTGTGAGGCATGTTAAAATCTTTCTCTAATTATGTATTGGAAATATGTTAGAAATATTAATACAAAGAAATCAGAAATTTTGATTTCTAACTCTGACTTCAAGAAGGGAGGGCCATCAACAGCTCAGAATCAGCTAATTTTTGCAGACTGTATAGGTGCTACTGATGCTTCATTTACCTTTGTGAAATATCTAGAGTTCTTGTATTTTTTACTTTGTCTTTTTGATTATCTGGATAGTTAGTTAGCGCTTTGTATATGTTTTCCATATTAAAATAGTCACTGTTACCAATCACTGATACAGATTGACTTGTAATACTGATGACTTGTCCCCCCCCCTTTTCTTGCAACAAAATTCCCAAGAACAATTCTTCCTCAAAGCAGACTATTTCAGTATATGTAAGCTACCTTTACCCACTATCTGCATTTTTATCCTTGCATATATTAAATTGGTTTGTGGACCGCATTAGAAACTGCACATGCACACCATGAAAAACATGTGTACATTTGTGTATGTATGGATCAATCTAAAGCAACAAAACCACCATAATCATAAGGAAATCAGCTAAGCTAAAACAGTTCAAACTGTAGTTATCTGGGACCACCACCACAAAAGTCATAATCCAGTTACCAACAGGTATCTGCTTGGAGAAATATCCTCTACCTGCAATTTTATTTTTAAAACTTTTGATTATCATACCCAAGTCTAAAAACAAGTTCTCTGTTCAATATTTTTTTAAAAAACAACTATGCCCAAGAATTCCCTAACCTGAAAACTCACATACCACACTGCTAACTTTGCTTTGCCAGAGTAAATACCTTTACTATCTCCAAGAACCTTGAACTTCGTCACAGTTCTTGTGAGCCAACCCCCTTCACCTCTTCCCTTTCAGTTTATTGTTCAACTATGCTCTTTGGGACTTTGTTACTGCTAATATCAGGGGACATCTTATTTTACTTTGGTTTGTGCTTGCCTTCACTACTTTCTACATTGTTACTGGCCAGAATTCTTAGAAATACAGTCATACCTCGTGTTGCGTTAGGTTCATCTTGCATCTTTTTGGCTTGCGAACACGGCAAACCCGGAAGTGTATATTTCTGGGTTTTGCCATGCGCCCAAGTGCAGAAGCATTCTGCACACTTGCGCAGAAGTGCCGCTCTAGTTGCAACTTTTCAGGGTGCGAACAGCACCCAGAATGGATTGTGTCCACAACTAGAGGTACCATCGTATTTCTTTAGGTTGCTTGCAAGGGACCATCCACCCACCCAAAGAGTTGCTTTTTCTGCTTTTCAGCATCCCAGGGAGTACAGTGGTACCTTGGGTTACATACGCTTCAAGTTACATACGCTTCAGGTTACAGACTCCGCTAACCCAGAAATATTACCTCGGGTTAAGAACTTTGCTTCAGGATGAGAACAGAAATCGTGCTCCGGCAGCGCAGCGGCAGCAGGAGGCCCCATTAGCTAAAGTGGTGCTTCAGGTTAAGAACAGTTTCAGGTTAAGAACGGACCTCTGGAACGAATTAAGTACTTAACCCGAGGTACCACTGTATTATTTCCATCCCCAAAGGTAGTAGTCCTAATGAAAGAAAGAAGAAGGGCTAGGTTTTTTTAAAAGAGAGTTGAATATGGTTTGAAAACAAAATTGCTGCTTGAAATGTGTACACATCCACTTTCACCTCTGAAAGAATAAAAACCATCTCTGAGCAGAGGCACACCGTGAGAAGCAAAATATCTCAAATCACTTTCATCTCTTTAAAAAATATGTCTCCAAATAAATTTCTACCCAACAAGTTATAAAACTATTTTTCCCAGTACTGCAATTATTTCAAGGTTGTACATCATTGGTTGCTGTTTTTTAAAAAAATACACTGAGGGAAAAGAAAGAAAACAGAGCATAAAAACAAGCAAATGTACATCCATAAAGACAAGAAATAATTGACCTATACAGTTGAAAAGTATGCCAAATCTATAGAATCACATAAGAAGGTAAACCCAGTCTCTTTTTCTTGATGAATATTCCAGTGAACAAAAAAACCCATGCCATTTCTGCAAGAAGTCACTCTTGTTCCCATATCAATTTCTATGTTCATTCATCTACCCACCTTTCACTACCTATATCTATAACTTTCACCAATTAATTTGATAGCTCTAAGAGGATTAGACTAATTTATGGAGGATAAGACTAGCAATGAATACAATTCATGGTCACTATATGCTACCTCTAGGATCAAACACAGAATGTTTCTAAGTACCAGTTGCTGGGGAACAGCACAATAATGTTATTGCCCTCATGTCCTGTCCCTGAGCTTCCCCTTAGACATCTGGTTGTGGGTAAACAAGATAGGCCTTTTGTCTGATTCACCATTTGGTCTCAATGGTCATATCTATCATTTTAAGTGTATCAGCTGCTTCTCAATAGCTGGCGGGAACAAGTTTTGTTACGACCAACATATTCTCTGGCAACAGTTTAGGCCTTCTATAATGAACACCTTCAAGGTATCTAAGAACTAAGGTGATTTAACTCGGTTTCCCTTTGCTTTGTGAGCTATCCCTTCAAGAATAATTGCAAAAATATCTGAAAGCTTTTTAGGTTTCCTCCATCTTACAAGCAAGCAAGCAAGCAATTAATAATAATAATAATAATAATAATAATAATAATAATAATAATAATAATATTTCTGCCACTCATTATTTCTGCCTATTAGAGACCTATTATTTCTGCCACTCATTATTTCTGCCACTACGGGCGGCTTCCAACAAAAGAGTAAAAATACATTAAAACATCAGTCATTAAAAACTTCTCTAAACAGGGCTGCCTTCAGATGTCTTCTAAATGTCAGACAGTTGTTTATTTCTTTGACACCTGATGGGAGGGCGTTCGACAGGGCGGGTGCCACTACTGAGAAGGCCCTCTGTCTGGTTCCCTGTAACTTTGCTTCTCGCAGTGGGGGAACCACCAGAAGGCCCTCGGTATTGGACTTCAGTGTCCGGGCTGAACGAAGGGGGTGGAGATGCTTCTTCGGGTATAAGCAAATAAAGTTCAAGTATTAAAATTCAATTTAATCCCTGTGACCTGGAAAATAATGTGCTCAGCTTGATTCCAACAAGCCTCAGTTTGCAGGCACAGCTAAACCTGGCAGAAATATGCATGACAAACACTATACATCCAACGTGTGAAAGCATTAACCACAGCCCCCCAAAAATCCAGTTCAGTCTTCACATTATCATATGCCTTCTATAATTTATTTTATACTGCACTTCATTCAAGTGAGCCTAGGCTAAACAAAGTTTTCAAGGAACAACTGTGCTTGTGCTTCCTACCTTAGCTTTAAATTCTGTAGTCACAAATTAGTGGAAGAACTGCTGTAGAAATGCTGGCTTAAAGAAACTCAGGGAGTGTAACTTAGATGTTGAACAACACTCTCCCTGTATCCAATACCCTTCCAAGCTGCCAAAAAACAAATCACATTTCTTTCTCCATGTCTACCAAGTGATGTGGAGCAGGGGAACCCATGCTATCATATCCCACCACACATTTCATTAGATTATGTCATGGAGGAGCAGAAAGAAAGCCAGACATGAGTGGCAGAAATGCACTGTTTTTGGTGGCAGTCATGTGGCTTTTCGTAACTTCTCATTTCACCCTCCAAAATATGCAAGTCCAACTGGAGTTAACTGGGGGGAAAATCCAGCTGAAGAAAGCAAGGCTATTGAGACATCTTCTTGCCCCTAATTTATATACAGTGGTACCTCGCAAGACGAATGCCTCGCAAGACAAAAAACTCACTAGACGAAAGCATTTTTTGTTTTTTGAGCTGCTTCGCAAGACGATTTTCGCTATGGGCTTGCTTCGCAAGACGGAAACGTCTTGCAAGTTTGTTTCCTTTTTCTTAACACCGTTAATACAGTTGCGACTTGACTTCGAGGGGCAACTCATAGAACGCGGTGTGGTTGCCTTTTTTGAGGTTTTTAAAGACTTTGGTGATTTTTGAAGCTTTTCCAAAACTTTCCCGACACCATACTTCGCAAGACAAAAAAAATCGCAAGGCGACAAAACTCGTGGAACGAATTAATTTCGTCTTGCGAGGCACCACTGTATTTAGATTTATTGTCAGGGGATGATTAGCTGCTTGTGCTTAAAATAGTGCCCCTTCAGAGTTTGTGCGGCCCCACAAACCTCTGTGTGTGACAGAGCTCCTCAGACATGTCTGCTCTAGTCACTAGTAGGGTCTGACAGTGGCTGTCTGCGGAAGCGCTTCCAGCAAAGAAGTTCCTTAACGGAAACGCGTCTCCTGGACTCACGACGTGGCAGCTTCCGGCGCAGCATGGGTCTCCCTGCAGCTGCTTCTGACACCTCCCCGCTATTTTCGCTCGAAGTGTCTCTCACCCCTTTCTCTCCCCTGCTGCTTCCTGCCTGGGCTGCTGCGTCTCTCTCAGCATTACTGAGATCCTCCTCCAGAGACCCGGCGCTCCCCCTGCTGGTCCCTGCTTTGGCTGTTGACTCTCTCCCAGTCTCTGGGAGCCTTACCACTTCCCTTTCCTCCGATGTCAGTTCCCTGACATCCACCTCCCCTCCAGGGCCCCCCTCTCCCCCGCCCCTACTTTCTCCTCTGGGCGGTGAGGAGCTGAAACCCCTAAAAGAATCCTCTTCATCTTCAGACGTCTCGAACAATTCCCTCCATCGGTCTTCGTTCCGACTCGCTGAATCCTCTTCCACCTCGGAATCAGCGAACCCCTCCAACTCTTCTTCGTCGTCGGTGGTGGCGAAGTATTCCCTCCGGAACCTCGCCACTGGCTGGGGTTTTCTAGGGAATCTCTGATGAAAAGTTTCAATCAAAACCTCGTCATCTACCTCCTCTGCCTTGACCCAGGTGTTTTCCGACTCCGGCTCCCCTTCCCACATTACCAAATACTCAACTTGCTCTCCCCTCCACCTGGAATCAAGAATCTCCGCTACATGGTAGCTGTGTTCTTTTTCTTCCATAGCTGGTCCCCTATTGACCCTCCCCTCTCTGTCCCCTATATACGGTGACAGCAATGATCTGTGGAACACTGGGTGCAACTTCATGTGGTTCGGTAACCGGAGTCTGAAAGCCACTGGGTTGACCTGTTGCGTGACTTCAAATGGGCCCAGTCTTTTAGGTCTTAACTTCTTACAACCTCCTTTAAATGGTAACCCTTGGGTGGACAGCCACACCTGGTCCCCCACCCTAATGCTTTCCCCTTCCCTTCTGGTTTTGTCTGCCTGCCTCTTATATTCCTCCTTCGCCCTGTTTAAATTAAGCTGGAGCTGGCGATGGATCGCTTCCATTTCTTCAACGAACTGTTCTGCGGCAGGAACGCTCCAGTTCTCCCCCTCCCCCCCTGGGAAGGCTCGGGGATGACACCCGTGATTGGCCAAAAAAGGGCTCATCCCCGTGGACACGTTCTCTGCATTGTTATAGGCAAATTCTGCCAACGCCAGCTTCTCCACCCAATCATTCTCTCTGTCATTCACATAACACCTCAAATATTGCTGGAGGACACCATTAGCTCTTTCCGCCTGCCCATTGGTTTCTGGATGACGGGCAGTGGAAAAATTCACCTCTACATGCAATAAGCTCATGAGCTTCCTCCAGAACCTGGAAGTAAATTGTTTCCCTCGGTCCGAAACCACCCTCAAGGGGGCACCATGCAACCTAAACACATTTTCCACAAACAATTTAGCGGTTTCTTCTGCTGTGACCGCATGTGAGCAGGCTATAAAGTGGGCCATCTTGGTTAACAGGTCTACCACAACCATAATGGCTGTCTTCCCTTTGGACCTGGGCAGATCAGTCATGAAATCTATTGCCACTGCCTCCCATGGTCTTTCCGGCGTGGGTAGTGGTTCTAATAAACCTGCCGGTGCCCGCCTCTCCCCCTTGGCTCGTTGACATCGGTCACACCCTCTCACATATTCACGCACATCTTCCCTGACCTTGGGCCACCAGAATTCCCTGGTAACCAGCCACATGGTTTTGTGTTGCCCAAAATGCCCTGCTGTGGGGCTATCGTGCAGTTGCTTGAGTACCTTTTCCCTCAATTCCCCTTCAGGTATGTATAACGCTCCCTTGTAGTACAACGCCCCGTTTCTCTCCTCAAAACCCCCGGGTTTGTCTCCCTCCCTCCTGAGACCCCTGAGTTTGTCCTGGGCGTATTCATCCTGCACCGTTCCCTCTACCAGTTCCCTTTGCCCCACCAAAGCCGCCCCACACACCCAGCGGTCCTCGGGAATAACATAGGTCTCTTCGGGTGCACCCTCTCCCTCCAAATATTCAGGTTTGCGTGAGAGAGCGTCCGCCCTAACGTTCTCCGGGCCTGGTACGTAACAAATCTCAAAGTTAAATTTGGAGAACTCCTGGGCCCATCTCAACTGCCTTTGGTTGAGCACTCGCGCAGTTCTCCAATACTCTAGATTCTTATGGTCCGTGCACACTTGCACCTTCTGTTGTGCACCAATTAGTAGATGCCTCCATCTCCGGAAGGCCTCATAAATCGCAAGAAGTTCCCGGTCGTGCACCGTGTAGTTTCTCTCAGATTTGTTCAGCTTTCGCGAAAAGAAGGCACACGGTCGCCACTCTGACCCCTCCTTCCCCGGCTGCAGAAGAAGCACCGCCCCTATGGCTCTGTCCGAAGCGTCTGTTTCGACCCTCAGCTTTTTTTGTAAATCCACATGTAGAAGTTGTTCGTCAGAGGCGAAGGCCCTTTTCAGTTCCTCAAACGCTCGCTCCGCCTCCCCCGTCCAAACAAACTTCTTTTTGCTGCTGAGACAGTCCGTGATGGGCGCCGTCAGGTGGGCGAAGTTTCGGATGAACTTACGATAAAAGTTTCCAAACCCTAGGAACCTCTGCACATCCTTCTTGGTCTTGGGTGTTTTCCATTCCAGCACCGCTTGAACCTTGCCGGGGTCCATGGCCAACCCCTTGTCTGACAAGCGGTACCCCAGGAATTCCACCTCCTTGGTATGAAACTGACACTTTTCCAGCTTCACCCACAGTCTGTTGGCTTGCAGCCTGCTCAACACTTCTCTGACGTCTCTCACATGTTGCTCCTCATTCTCCGAATACACCAACACGTCATCTAAGAAGGCCACGCAATTCTTGTAGAGCAAAGGCCCCAGTACATGGTTCATAAAGGCTTGAAAACACGCGGAGCCTGTTTGTAATCCAAAAGGCATAACGAGGTATTCAAATGCCCCCAAAGGGGTGAACATGGTGGTCTTCCATTCATCCCCTTTCCTTATACGTATCAGGTTGTACGCCCCCCTTAGGTCCAGCTTTGTAAAAATCTTTCCTTTTCGCACCCTGGTCAAAATATCATCAATCCTGGGCATAGGAAAAGCCGCCGGCTCTGTCACTGCATTTAGGGCCCGAAAGTCACATACCAGCCTCGGCTTGTCCGTGTTTTTTTTATCCACAAAAAACACTGGGCTACCCCCCGCTGCCTTGGACTCTCTGATGAAGCCTCTCTTCAGGTTCTTGTCAATGAACGCTCTCAACTCCTGCATCTCCCTGTCTGACATGGCATACAACTTGCCTACAGGAAGCTGTGCTCCAGGGAGTAAATTGATCTGGCAATCAAAGGGCCTATGCGGGGGTAGTTGGTCCGCTTCCTTCTCGCTGAACACGTCGCTGAGATCAGCATACTGTGGTGGCACCTTCCCCTTCTCCATCACTTCCGTCCCTGCTAGGGTGGCTTGGGCCCCTGCTGACCCCTTTTCCGCCCTGCAGTGTTCTAAGCAGTGTGCGGAACCGAAGGAAACCACTCTTTGATGCCAGCCCACCAGCGGATCATGTAGGGCTAGCCAGCTCATTCCCAAAATAATGGGAGCGCCTCCCAAGGTGGCCACATTAAACGCTATCAGTTCTGTGTGCCTTGCCACCCTCATTATCATTGGGACGGTCTGCAAGCTGACGCCTCCTCCCAACAGTTCCCTGCCATCAATCGTGGTCACCTGCAGGGGGTTGCTTAAAGGGATAGTCTGTATCTGGTGTTCAGCAGCAAACTCCTTGCTCATGAAATTGCAGGAGCTGCCTGAGTCCAACAGCGCCTTTATTTTTAGGGGGTGTCCATTTTGCAGCTCTAGCGACACTTCAATCACTAGAGCAGGTCGAGGAGCTTCTGGCACTGGCACTTGGGAAAGGGGCACTTTCACTGCTCTTTGGCCTGGCTGCAGTGCCCTGCTGGCAACCAGGCGTTGGCTTTTACCTGCTCCGTTTCTCCCTGCTCTTCCCCCTCAACAGCTCCCACCATCCCTTGCCATTCCTTCCTCTGGGGGCAGACTCTGGCAAAGTGGCCTGGCTGTTGGCAGAGATAGCATTTCCGGGCTCCCTTTCCCTCCTTCTTCGCCCCCTCACTGGGCTTTGAAACTGCGCGCGCGCGGGCTGTTCCGATTTCCATCGGCTCTGCCGGCGGGAAAGCTGGCTCAGGAATGTCTGGAATGCGTAACTCCTTCCAACGTTCCCCTCTCCCTTCCCGCCTCTCCAAGGCTCTTGCCTCCTGGCGCGCTCCAATGGTCAGCGCAGATTTGGTCAGCTGATCCATAGACACCGCCCTGGGGCTCCTGGCCAGCTCGTCCTTCACAGCTGAAGAAAGACCTTCTTCAAATAGCATCTGAATTGGTGCTGCCGCTAAATCCCACCCCAATCTGTGAATCAGCATGGTAAATTCAGTCCAGTACTCACGGACAGATCGGCTTCCCTGCTTGCAAGCCATTAGCTGTCTGCGCACCAACCCTTCCTCAATATCGCTGGAAAACATGATATCCATTGCACGAAAGAATTTCATAGTGTCCTTTAGGATATCGTTGTGCGTTGCCATCAGGGGTCGAACCCAGTCCCGCGCCCCCTTCTCAAGATGCCCAATTACGAAAGCAACTCGCGATTCCTCATCAGGGAACTCATCAAACTGCACATTCAGGGCATATTGCATCTCAGTCCTAAAGGCATGGTAATCCTTGGGGTCCCCCCCAAACTTCTGCACCAATCCTGGTACCTTTCTGGGGAACTGAGTGGTTCTCCCCTTTTTGTCAGCATCCTGAGCCCTTCTCTCCTCGAGCCTCGCCGTCTGCAGCGCAAGTTGGACTTCCAGAGCTTGATACCTTTCTTCCAAGCTTGGACCAGCTCCAACCCCTGCGTCTCCGGTTCCGACTGGGTTGCTCATGATGCTTTCTCCTGCACAGGCAGCGTACAGAGACTGTCAGACTGCTGTCAGGGGATGATTAGCTGCTTGTGCTTAAAATAGTGCCCCTTCAGAGTTTGTGCGGCCCCACAAACCTCTGTGTGTGACAGAGCTCCTCAGACATGTCTGCTCTAGTCACTAGTAGGGTCTGACAGTGGCTGTCTGCGGAAGCGCTTCCAGCAAAGAAGTTCCTTAACGGAAACGCGTCTCCTGGACTCACGACGTGGCAGCTTCCGGCGCAGCATGGGTCTCCCTGCAGCTGCTTCTGACACCTCCCCGCTATTTTCGCTCGAAGTGTCTCTCACCCCTTTCTCTCCCCTGCTGCTTCCTGCCTGGGCTGCTGCGTCTCTCTCAGCATTACTGAGATCCTCCTCCAGAGACCCGGCGCTCCCCCTGCTGGTCCCTGCTTTGGCTGTTGACTCTCTCCCAGTCTCTGGGAGCCTTACCACTTCCCTTTCCTCCGATGTCAGTTCCCTGACATTTATATATTGATTTTCTGCCTGAATAAGTAAATTTCCAACAAACCAAAAGTTAACATACTAAGCACTTCTTAGCTTATGCAAACCTTTCCAGAAAATGCTACTTGTTATCCTACTTGTTTATTAAACAATGAACCCATCCTGGCAGTTATCAAGATCCATTTTACACCTTTAGCATGATAGCAACTGTGCAAAACAGTGTGCTTCTCAACTGGTCAATGCTTCCGCATGGAGCTGGCCAGCTCTGAAATGTTCAGGAATCATCTTGTGTGACAAACATTCTGAAATAATCCAGGGGAATACACTTGGCAGTCTGAATGTTTTCTCTCCAATTCAACCATTTTAGAAGATTTGCATTTGCCTGCTGAAACATCAAAATCCTCTTAGCAGCAATATTACATCAGGAGTTTACTTTATCTATTACAAGCCCAGCCCTATCACTCCTCTTCTCAATACCCCATTTTTGTAAACATGACCTAGATGTACACAGCAGCATTTAGCATACCTAAACTTAGCCAGTCCACCAAACAATTCATCCTATTACAAACTGTGACAGAAGCGCAAGTGGAAGAATGATTGACAGTAGGGGAGTGGGGTGGAATATTGGACAGTTAGAGCAAACAACTGATAAGGAATGTTGCTTGGAAAATGGCAGAGTTGTAGTTGCAAAGGAAAGAGAGGGAAAGGGGGGATGAAACGGGAATTATAATGAAATCATATGTAAGAGTTGGAATAGCAATTATGAAAGGTCAGTAAATCAGAACTCAAGACTTCTGAATAAAATGACCACTTCTGAACATTATGTTCCTAAGTAAATATAAGCTAATGTTTTAATTGTACTGTATTGTGTTGTGTTCTGGTAGGATTTTGTAATAAATTTATCTCACCCATGTGTCTTGTACAGATGTACTTGAGTAAGAATATAAATGGAGAATCTCACTGCTCTCTACAAGTCAGAAGGTAGTGCCAGCTGGCTGGACTCAGCATAGCTGCAGAGAGACTAACCTTGGTAACCAGTGCGAGACAAGCGCTTCTTATGGGGGGTCCCAGAAATGTCACAATACGCTTATCGGCAAGTTTGGCTTACTGCACGCAATATATAAATATGCTAAGATTAAGGCTGCTAGACAGTAATAATTTATATGTTAATGAGGTCTGGCCACAATGGCCTTTCACATCTCCAAGGTCAGCGACAGAAAGCACTTTTCTTCTCTAGAAACTAGACTGCATTGCGCTTTGATAGCAAAGGTTCTAACCTCAAACACGTATATCCCAGAATTGGAGTCTATGCTAATCATGACCACTGCGCTTCACAATTGCTGTTTATGACATCTACAGTGGCAGAAATACCACATTATGACACCTCAGCATGGCGGGTAAGCCAGTAATACTGTAGCTATGGGCCAGAGATTGAGAAGAAAAGACTTGCCCAATGAGTTTGTAACTGGTTTCAATTTTGCTTCTGGGACTCTTAAATTTATTATCACCATCCAAAGAATTTATATAAAGTTAAACTCCATTTAGGAGCAAATCTACTGCTAGCTGAGCCAGCCCAAGCCTAGCAGAGGGAGAACAAGACTTTAAAATATAGTTTGACTTGCATTACCCTTTTTGATGGTGCATATTCTGCCAGTTTGCCAAGACAAGTGAACAGAACTAGGATCCACTTTAAGTTCCCTCTGCCAGGTCCTGTCCTCACCATGTCTGCTTTTGAAGATTTACACAAGTATCAGTTCAGACAGCTTCAACACCCCTGGCTAAGTTGCTCTGGTGTATCTTCAGCTGAGCCACAGCTGGGGACTCAGCCAGAAAGGTGCTACATCCTAACTTGCTCATCCTGGTGGATCTTTAGGACTGCCCCCAACAAGTTCCAATAAAAGGTTCTTGCTTGTCTCCTTTAATCAGCCCCAATCAGTTTCAGATAAAACTATGAACATTGTGCAAAACACTGCAGCTGTCAGTTCTGCTAACATGCTGCTGCTATAAGATTTGCAAGCACAAAAGCTTGCAAAATAAAAGCACCTACTCTTTTTTTCTATAAATTATGATTAGACATAGCTCAAGAACTACCTTTGTAGATTAGACAATGGTCCATTTAGTACAACATTCCATGTCTAACAACTGCTGGTCACAAGCATGGCATTCAAAAGAAATATATTTTCTTGTCAATTAGCAATTCTGTATTTATGTTTTGCTTTTCTAGTCAAGACAGATCTCCCAAGTGGCTAATTAAAAACAATCCATTAAAAGGACCTTTCACCTTGACGCAGCCTCTCCTAACCTGGCACCCTCTAGATGTTTTTATCTACAACTCCATCAGGCTCGGCCAACATAGCTGATGGTCAGGGCTGATGGGAGCTGTAGTCCAAAATATCTGGATGACATCTGTCAGGGAAGGCTGCTGTCCTAGCGCTGAAAAATGTCAATGGTATCTCTAGGCATTTTCTTTCACTGTGAATACTTGTGGAATCCTAATACTTTTTCAGTTTCAACAGCACATCAAGGGGAAAAAAGCTGTCTAAAAATGCTCTATAAAAATCTTGACTTTCAGGAGACCTCTCAACTTTCTACTTGCTTTTCTAACTACAAAATGACATTATTTACTCTTTTCTTCAATCTCACTACATCATCTCTTTGTAACTGTGGCTCAGCCCTAACTTTACTGTAATGCAACTTTCTTTTTTGTCCAAAATCCTTCACAGCATCTCACTTTCTCATAATCCTATAGCTTAGTTTGTAATTCACCACCTTTGACTCAAACCCTTTAACCATTTTAACTAAAAAGATTATCTTCCCTCATTTCTTATTTTTCTCCCTGCATTTTCTGCTGTTTTCCTCATTTTGTTTTAACTTTTCTTCTGACACACTTCTCATAATTTCCCCTTTCCTTTACCTTTATTTTCTCCTGCAAACATTCATTTGAAAATATAGCCCAAACATCTTCAGCAGCAAATCCTCAATAATTAGAAGCTCTGCGTTGAATCCAGAGCTAGGCTGTTCCCAAATGCCGCATTTATTGATCAGTAATCCCAATCTGTTTGCACAAAGTTTGTGGTAAGGTTATACAACACCTGTTGTTTATTCACCATTCATTCTGGTTTGTTTGTGGTGAGGTCACATGATGTCACATGCAGCAATTGTTACCTCACAGTTATCAGTGCATTTCCCTATCAATTTCCTTACTGCAAAAGTCTATACCTGAAAAATAACATGTCTGGAAGTGGCTTAAGTCATACTTTAAGAAGACCCACTGAAATCAGTGGGACTTATGTTAGCCATATCTAAGTTCTGTTGAGTTCACTTTGTCTGAATTCAACCCTATACTCCTGCAATGTAATGGTTCCAGCTTCCCCAAACCATTTTGATATTGTAATTTATTTTACCTGCTGAATAGTCTAGGTTTATCTGCTATAGTTATGTTAAGTAAAACTACATAACTGATCATGAACCAAACTGGAGAAATAAATTTTTAAAAGATTCAGTTATTAGTACATTGTGCCTAAATAACTGCTTATGCCAATGAGATGCCCACAAAATGAATAATAATACTGATTAAGCATTAATACACTGAATGGGTCCATAACAGCCAAGTTAGAAACTGCTTAGAGGTTTTCTTACAACCAAGCAGTATATAAATTGCTAAATAAATAAACAAATTGTTAAATAAATCAATCAGTCAGCAGTCATAAAAATCTACATCAATAGTAGTGGTAAATTCTGCAGTAGTAAGGTCAATAGTGCAGTCAATAGTAACAATAAATTCAATTGCAGAAAAAAATATTATTGTTGATTAGTAGTCATAACACTGAAAATAATAGTTTGTTATAATAAATTTAACAGATATAGTAATTATCAGTGAGTTCAACAGCAGTAAAATCAATTATGTCAGTGAGTAGTAAGTAGAAGTTTCAGTTGAGCAGCACCAATTAGAAATAGTTGTAATGTTTTTTCCCCAACTGGGTAGAAAAGATGCATACCATATAGACACTTCATTTGACTACAGAAGAATTGTGCTCACACAAAGTATCTTTACTCACTGTAATTAATCATTGTCCACAAGCTTTTTCTTTTGTTCACCTTTAAATACAAGACCTTGCTTCAGCATTCACTCTTCCTATACATATAACTATATAAGAGCTACCAGTAGAGGGAGCAGAAATTCGCTTTTCCGCCAATCAAGTTAGCAAACCTCCTAAAGCTTACGGATGCAGTCCTCCTGAGTACTGTATTGATTTTTCCACATCACCCATTACTCAGTTCTCAAGTGTGCACTTATGGCTGCACTTGCACTGCTGCTGGAGAGATCCCCAAGGCACTTCCTCAGTACCAGAAAAATTATTCAAGGTAAGGACCCAGAAGTGTCCCGTCCCCCCAACACCCACTGCTGGCTGCTTCAGACCCCCTTTGCCTCCTAAAGGATCAATCAGGCTGTGATCCCCATGTCAGCCTTGCAGATGAGACAGCTTGATGGGGATGGTTACTGCTCCTGCATAGATATCCCAAGGCACTACCTTTAAAATATTTGTACCCCACTGTTTTACCCAAGGAAGATCTCCATGAAGATCTCCTATTAAAAACGGTTCTATTAAAATGGTTAAAGATAAATGCATATCAACACTAAGATACAAAAGGAGCAGCCAGTTAGTTAATCAAATCAAGATCACCTTAGCAAAAATGAAGGTTTTTTACTGCCCCCGCAAAACCTAATAATGTATATTTTTGAGAATGAAGCCAGATTCTGCTCTTCCATTTGATCTAAAGGTGGTGTCACATGAAGTAAGACCTCAGAAGAAGTTCTTAATATATGGGATGATTTTTATCAGAGTTGGTTGCTATTTATACCAAAACTCCTGTGATCATGATTAGTAGAAACCTGCCTATGAGTCATATATGCAAACTCTTGTTAACCAATATAAAAACCCGCAATAAGCTTTCAAATCACAAAAGCAGTTTAAAAGTACAGGCTTTAATTTCTTTTCCTCATTGAAGTTTAGTACAGGGCCAAGCAACAGCTGCTGAGATTACGAAAGATTGGGAGGTGGGGAAAATCAGAAGCGGAATTCTGTGACAGACTGTGGGCTCAGTTTTGCTGCCAGAAATGGATCCCTGTATTCTTTGATTCTATGCTAACCACACACACTCCATTGGCCACCATTCTGCATCTGACTGCAACTGGAGGACGTCATTTTGGAATTATTATTTTTTTTTAAAAAAAGATTTCACAATGCTTAAGAATGCCACCCCATAGTCTAGTAGAAACAGGAGCATTTCTTTACACGGCTTTTTATAGAAAAGGGAAACAGGAAGACAGGGTAACACTGGCAGAGTTTAAGGGTGCTATAATTATGCATTCATTTTTTGTGTTTTTCTTTGATTTGACGATCTGGGCATAACTCCTAAAGCAAGCAGTCACTAGTAAACTACAACAGCAGCCAAGGAGCCAATGAAATTGAAGAAATAACAGTCTGCTGCAACTTTTTGCAGTTCTGCTTATAAAGGTTTGCAACTTGCCAGTTCTAATTTCAGTGTCTGCCTCCACCTCCCTACAGAGTGACAACTTGTTTCCCTCTTCCAAGTCCAGCCCAATTGGCTAACTTCTAGAGGTTTCCAGCTGTTTCTACTGTTTTCCAAGGAAGAACATTTGATGTCAAAACGCAAACTGCTAGAATTTCCTTTCCTGTAGAGGTCCTTTCCAAACCAGTAGAATGCCAGGTCTTTGTTCTCTTCTCTACATGCAAATGTTAGGAGCCCTACACCAAGGATCTCCATAAAACTGGAGTGCCACTAGACTGAGAGCTCCAGGATGCAAGACATTTTCTTTACCCTTTTCTCTAAAGGGAAACACTTCCTCTCTTCCTATCCACCTCCACACCACTAACTGATAAGATTCCATTCTAAAAAACCACCATTCCATTTTACAACAAAGAACATCTGCCTAGTTAGCCTACTGTATGCCTACAGTGCCAGGAATAAGAGCAGGCATCACTGTTTTCCAAGCTGCTGCCCTTGGAAACTCATGGGTAGTTGTATATATATTTGGTTGTTATACACTTTCCCAGAAAAGAACATGTTTAGACTTGAAAATACTTGTTGATTCCAACTTAATGTGATTTGCATGGTAGCCCCAGTCACCCTAACATCCCATTTTATGAAAACTTGCCAACATTCATCAGACAAGCAGCCATTTCTTTCACTTGAGAGTCTATGTATGCTTTCATCAACAAATATGTTACTCTACTTCAGGCAGTAACCACTTTCCTCACCACATCAATTAAAATCAAACAAACCACATGCACTAGTAAATTTCTAGAGAGGTAGCCATGTTGCAGCGGGAAAGCAGAGTCTCATTTAATAAAAATAATAAGAATCTAACAAATAATAAGGGAATGGCATTAGAACTATTCAAAATTGTGATTTTAAAAATCCCATGGCACTTTAAAGACTACCAGATGTTAAAGACTACCAGATGCATACATTTTTGTGGACTAGAGCTGACTTCAACTGAGAAAGTGAGCTCAAGTCCATGAAAACATATGCCACATGTTGTTTTTATGTGTGCTGTAGCAGACTAACAGCTACACCTCTGGAATTGAAGATCTGGAGTGTATTTTTTTTAAATTTCATCTTACCCACAAAAAGAACAAGTTGGATTCAAAGTGGATGGGTGGCATCTTCATGGCTCTATTCCATCCATAAAAATATATTGGTTGCAGTACCATACATCCATTAATAGATAGCACCTATTAATGGATGTATGGTACTGCCACCAATATATTTTTGTGGATGGAATAGAGCCATGAAGATGCCACCCATCCACTTTGAATCCAACTCTTCCCCAAAAACTTTCACGGGAAAGTTCGTGTTTAACCCCTGCATAAGTCGTGACAAACTTGTTTTGCTCTTCAGACCACTCTAGTAGAGCACTCTGCTCCCTTCCTAGAAATAAGAAATAGTACATCTCATCCATGCCCAGAATATTGAACTAGTCTATATTGCCCCTAAACACAAGCTTTCCCCATTTTCTTTTCTCTTTCCCCCTCTGCTAATCAAGGAAAAAAAGATGGTTCAATTCCTTCTTAACCCTCATACTCCTGAAAACTGCCAAACCTAAATAGCCTTTTCAGAAGAAGATCCATTAACCACGAGGACCAGGCAGAATCTTCATGTGCAAAGGCAGGATAATAACCCAATACCAGATGTAGGGAAAACAACAACAAAGGAGGCCTGTTGCCTTTCTGCCCCGCATTATGAGCTCTCCGGAGACAACTAAATGGCCATTTGTTGGATACAGGGTGCTGTAGGGAGATGAAATATTGGTCTAATTCAACAGGCTGTTTCTTCTGTCATGAACAATTAAAGTAAACCATTTTAAAATGAATAAAGTTGGGGGATAGTGGAAGAGAATGAGACAACAAGACAGGAACAGATCTATTCTCCTCCAAACAAAAATACCTGAAGTTGGGGAAGGGGTCCCCTTTTGCCACCATCCAAAGAGAAGCAAGTTCCGTTATTTGAGGCAACATCAGAGAAGATTTTGTGAAGCTGAATTCAGTTTGCTGTTACAGAGACTCTCTCAGGTCATCCAAATAGCCTTGTTGACAATCAGCTATTCTTTATTGTTTATTATGAAGCCTTTGCACAGTAATGACTGTAACCTTGTGTATTTTCTTAAAAAATAGTAATCATGCTGGGCTACCATCATCTATTTGATACTTATGTGACTTTTCCTACCTGTTTGTGACTTGTTTGTTTTTAAAACCCAGCAACAATGAAAGGCCCATTATTTGAGGTGACAATAAGACTTGAAAGAGACATCAAACCTGTCATCTTCACACTGGGATGGTTTGGGCCAGGGGAGAAGCAAAGGAAGGAAAGAGAGAAGACCCAGAACAGCAGAAAACAGGACCAACTTTTGAGCAGTAGGATGAGAGCTGGAGGGGGGGGGGGAATGCAGGTAGGGCAGAAAATACATGAAGTGGAGAGGAGGAAATCACAGATGGGGAAAGGAGGACTTTTAAGGCACCCTCAAAGGGAAAGCTAACTAAAGATCTCGCCTTTCCCCTTTGGAGAACCACCATCTTGGGGCGAAATATTCACTTATCATCCTTACACCCCCACCTTTCCTCGCAAAGCTACATGCATCCCTTCCCACCACCACTTCTACCCATCGCATTGTCCTTACGACAACCCTGTGGAGTAGGGCCAGGCTGAAGGTGAGGTGTGTTGTTTTTGTTGTGGCCGCATGTTTTTCACAGATCACGGACAGACAGCTTTATTTCTATTAATGTTTAATTGTTTAAAGCGACAATTTCTCTGCTTTATAGCTATTAAGCGTTCCTAGAACTAAGTAACTGACGCTATGTTTTATAGTTTGTTATAAGAAAAAAAATGCTCCTTTATCCCTTATGGGTATCCAAGTGCCCGTATAGAGTCCTTATGTAGGTTTTCTATCCATAGGAGAAAATAACAGAGGCCAACCAGAGAATATTGAGAAGCAAAAGTTCTTAGTAAACCGCCTGGAGTCTCTGTTGGGGGGCAAAGGCAGGGTATAAATAAATGTATAACAACAACAGCGGTCAAATTCTTGGGGTAGGATTCATGGGTGTAGCCAGGGGGCGGGGGGAGTTTAGCTCCCCCCCCCAAAAAAAAATCAAGTAAATAAATAAAAATACTTAACTAAAAGTAGAAATTCTGAGATTTTTCTGAGCACTTGGCATCAAAAGAAAACCATTTAACATACATTTAAAGAAGACTTGGAAACATTTATTGAATACGTGGAAAACAACTGTACACAGCTGAAAACGTTGACAGCATTGAGATAAATTCGATCTTTGATGGCTGTAAAAGTGGGAAACTGATTTGAATGGTTATGGTAAAAACACACAGGTACATGTAAAATGGAAAGAGAAGAAGGGAAGCCATTGGATCATTTCAAAGTTGGTTATTTGGAAATGTAAAACTGGAAAATTTAATAAAAATGATAATAATAATAATAATAATAATAATAATAATAATAATTTATTATTTATACCCCGCCCATCTGGCTGGGCCTCCCCAGCCACTCTGGGCGGCTTCCATAAAAACCAAAAATACAGTAAAACCAGGATGATGACCAGGAAAAAAGGAAAACCGATTTGAAACAGCTGTCCTTGGGACATTTCGCTCTGAATCTAGCTAGAGAGAATCCGACAGAGGATGGTGACAGGTGGGTGTCCCGTCTCTCCCCCCACCCCCATAAAAAAAACGTAAATCAACGGCTCCGCCCAGGGTGGGATTCGAACTCGCGACCCTGCCGTCGGAACCGTTAACGCCACAAACGCGCACGCGCAAACCGCCGCCGCCTCACCTCTTACCTGGGTAGGGGGTGTTGGGGGGGGGCTGCCTCCTCACAAGAAATCCGCGCCCGAAACCGGACCCCTCCCAATAAGGCGAGGATGTGAGGGGGGGGGGAGAAGTACCACAAAGTTTAAACGAATAAAAAGAGAGAGGGAAACGTCGACGGGGAAACGGAGGCTTCGAGAGAAAGACTAACGACCAACCGCCTCACGAGCTTTCTGGGTCTCGGCGCGCGCGCGAGGGGCGCCGCGCGAGCTTTTATAGGCTAACTCCCGGCCGAGGGCCACGCCCCCTCGCTCGCGCCCACCTTTGAATGCAACGTCTCGGGCGTGGCCACGCCCTCCTCCCGCCCACTGGAGGGAAGGCTGGACCACACGCACGTCTCTCTTTCTCTCCCCCGCGGCTCCTCCTATTCCTAGCCACGCCTATCGTTCTAGCTCCGCCCCCGCCCCAATCTCTCTCTCTCTCCGCACCGCTCAACCTGTTGCTGCGCGGCGCCTCTTTGCGCGAACCCTTTGAGTGGCATTTTCTCCCCCGCGGGCATCTGCATAAATGCAGTTTTCGCTTGCTTTGCCTGTTCACAGCAGCCCTGGAGGAATCCTCCTCTTCTTGCAAAATAAGAGATTGCAAAATAGGCAACAGCTAAAGCGTTGCAGAGAGAGGCTTGCCCACTTTGAAAGGCGATGCCTGCTTGCTCGCGATTGCTTGGAAAAGTTTACCCCTTTCCGTTGAATTAAACCGGGAATTACTCCTGAGTAAGCGGGCAGAGTGGGTATTGCAAAGTGCAAACAAGACAAAAGCATAACGACAGCAACTGGGCGTGCAGAGAGGATTGCGAATTGGAATTCAGCGCCTGCGCGCGCTTATTTTAAGAGATCATCTGCAGTTCTCCTATGGGGGAGATTTAGCTCTCGAGTAGAACCGAAAGCGAGGAGGATCGGGGCTGCGCATTGTTATCGTTCAGGTTATTGGAAGATGCCCACCGTAGTATTCAAGTGGGACTTGCCTACGAGTAAACGCGCCCAAGGATCGGGCAAGGCAACAGAAAAACAGAAAGCACTCGTGTGAAGCGGTGTGTGCGTCAAACTTTTCAGGATTTTAAAGTTCCCCGCTCAACCTCTTCCTTTGATACCGCATGTGTGGCAGGTGAATGGTGGATTTTAGCACAGGCGTTTTAATTTATTCATCTGTTGCACTGTATACCATGTTTTGCTCCAAGGAGTGCATCGTGGTCTAAAAGCATAGAATCATAGAATTTTAGAGTTGGAAGGGACCCTGAGTATCATCTAGTCCAACCCCCTGAAATGCAGGTGTTCCTTTCGGGGACCGAACCTGCAACCCTGGCATTATCAGCACTGAGCCCTAACCAACTGAGCTATCCAAACTGTGTAGCTGGTTCTCCGCTCTCTCCATTTTATGCTCATAACCACGCTGCGAGGTAGGTTTGGCTGAGAGGCAGTGGATCACACAGCGACCTGCCAATCACAGGAAGAGGCTAGTTATTTCCCCATCCTCCCTGCTGAGGTTTACAAGGGCAAAACTGAGGCTAAGATGGGAGGCAGCAGGCAACTAACACCCCCCCCCCCACACACACACAAACCTCCCACTGCCCAGGCCGGCTATAAGTAAAAAGGAACTGATAATATCCTGATTCTTGCCCAAAAGCATCTTAAAAAACCAGCAGTGTGTGCCAGGACAAAATTAAAGTGTATGGGTGGTGGTGGTGGGGACTATGAAAATACACAATTCCTTGCTGGACAACACAATATTATACTTTCCTTTCAGTATTTCTACTTTGGGGACTGTGCGGACTGTTTATATATCCTGCTATTGGCCAGCTGAGGGTTTTTCCCCAGGGTAGCAAGAAGGGAAGCAGCCGTCACTAAGTGTTTGCTCTGATTTTAAATAGAGTTGTTCGTGCAAATCGTGCCCAAGTGGCCCTGCAGAGTTCCTTGGAATTAAATGTTCCCAGCAAGATACCAGCAACACCAGCATCAAATGTGATAAAGATGTATACGCACGCACACACACACGCACACACACACATCTGGTAGGCAGGAAAACCAATTTTTCTGGAAGCATTTTATCACTTCTGATAACACAAATCTTTAAGAATCCTTTCGCAAGAGGGATGGCCCCCAACTTGGAAGGTTAGGCAAATTCACAGAGGATAAGTATCAAATCCTATTGCATAAACAGAGCTCATTCTGTTCACGCAACAGGTTAGTTGAATTCTGTCCAGAATCACCAGAGTCCCAGCTAAGCAAAGCATTTTTTACAGATTAAATCAGAACGGCTGCAATGTATGGGCTATGCGTCGGTGTCTGACAATGACATTTGTATTCCACTTTTTTGCTCCGAAAGGCCCCTAAAGCAGTGAGCAACATATTGGTACAAAATGAAAAGTAAAACAAACAGAAAGCAATTGATCGATATAAAACAGCAAAATCAGCAAGTTCCCACTCACTGCATGTGTGAACCGTGTTTTGTGGTCTCACGGCAGACACAGGTCCCCAACATCCTACACCTCACTTGGAAGCCAAGTTAACTCACATCCCTCCCCGTAGTCTCAGGAGCAGCTCAGCAATAAAACAGACGGTGTCAGTGAAGTTAACTCCTTATTCAAAGAAACCCAAATAGCACAGGCCTAGTGATCACAGCCACTCTTCCCAGTGGGTCTTGCCCCAATGAGGCAGTTGAGAGGACTGAAGGATCCCGCCTTCCCACGTTCTCTAAGTCTCCTCCTCCTCATCCTGAGGCTCCTCCATCTTGTCTGTCTTTGCCCTGCCCTCTTCATACCTCTTTGGGTTCTGAGAGACTACGTGGAGAGGGTAGCTGGTTGCTGCAGGAGGGGAAGACTCCCTGGCTTCTTCAGAAGGCCTAATCTCTGCCTCTTGACCTTCCCCTCTCCAGCCTCATCTTCTGCCTCCAATTCTGGACTGCTCTCTGCCACAGCCTCTTCCCGCTCACTAAACCCTGTTACCTTCAGCTTCCAACACCTCCTCTGCCCAGTCTGCTCACTCTGACCACAAATCATCATCTCATCATCAATCCACTGGCTCTGAGGCTTCTTCCCCTGGGGGTTTCCTTTGGGGTTCCCCAGCTGGTGCCCCTCACTACTCCTCAGCATCCAGTCAGTCCATGGAATCTAGATTCCCCATCAGGGCCAGTGTCCCACTGTCAGTCTCAAAACAAATAGGCACACACACACTGAATTTTCTGACTCCTCCAATGCACAGCTCTTCTGCCAATGTAGCAGAAAAGATCGCCACCACCTCCCAGCCTGCGGCTATCTGCTCCCAGAGAGAGGAAATTCCACAGCTTCGGGGGCCACTGTCAAAAAGGCCACGTTTGCTTTCACTGTCAGTCGGGCCTCTGATGATGGCAGGACACAAAGCAAGGCCTCTGCTGATGGACTTAACAGAGGGGCAGGATCACATGGCAGAAGAGGATAAGATGCCATGTGTTCATTTCCCTGAGTGAAGAAACCTTTTCGCCCAAAGCAAGCTACGTGCCTTCACCTCCTTCCCCAGTCCTAAAGCTCTCTGAATTATAAGAACAACAACATAGGTGGTGGGTCAAGGCTCACTCTGGCATGAGAATTAGAAACAGATCTGGGGGAGTAATGGCAGCTGAAAATGAAGGAATATGCAGAGCTAGCAGGGTAAGAGAACAAAAGGAGTAGAGGAAATAAAATATGCAGTTAATTTTGAAGGTACAAAGAACCATGGAAGGAGAAGAAGGGAAGTTGCTGGATGTACTGTTGTGGAAAATGTATACCTGGAAATTTTTTATATACGGTATATGAAAAATAGAAAAGGAATTGGATTCCTCCAGATTCAGACTTCATCCGTGGCTGGAAAAATTTCCTCTTTGGAAACCACAACTGGAATAAAAGTTTCCGCAGTGAAAACAAAAAATAATATTGTCTTGGTTTCGGGTGTTATTACTAATCCAGGTCAGTGAGAGTTCCTTTTGAGTTGGGATGGGAAGAAGATGACCTCGCTTGAAACTTGTTCCGAGATCTGTTAAATCTTCACTTACTCCTGGGTAACAGCTAGATGTGGTTACAGGTAGGTAGCCATGCTGGTCTGCCGTAGTCGAAACAAAATTTAAAAATTCCTTCCAGTAGCACCTTAGAGACCAACTAAGTTTGTTATTGGTATGAGCTTTTGTGTGCATGCATGTCCCCTTGACAGCACATAAAGGTAAAGGGACCCCTGACCATTAGGTTCAGTTGCGGACGACTCTGGGGTTCTGGCACTCATCTCGCTTTATTGGCCAAGGGAGCCAGCGCACAGCTTCTGGGTCATGTAGACAGCATGACTAAGCTGCTTCTGGCGAACCAGAGCAGCGCACAGAAACACCGTTTACCTTCCCGCCAGAGCAGTACCTATTTATCTACTTGCACTTTGACGTGCTTTCAAACTGCTAGGTTGGCAGGAGCAGGGACCGAGCAACGGGAGCTCACCCCGTTGCAGGGATTCGAACCGCCAACCTTCTGATCGGCAAGTCCTAGGCTCTGTGGTTTAACCCACAGCGCCACCCGCGTCCCTATGTGCTTATGTGCTTATAAGCAACAGCAAAGGGTTGTCAACCGAACAGAGACAAATGCCTGGACCAGGTTGCTCTGCGTGAAGATCACTCACCAGAAAAACAAGGGGCAAGGCTCAGCTGTTTTCATTCATTGGCTGTGGATCCTTGCTGAGCAGTCAGCCCTTGTGCTGGGCTGGGCCACTACAGCAGGCAAACATCTAATGCAAGGATGGGAAACGTGCGTCTCTCTGGATGTTCCTGAACTACAACTCCCATCATCCTCAGCATGCCTGGTCAACAGTCAGGGATCATGGGAGATGTAGTCTAACAACATCTGGAGGGCCACAGATTGCCCATCTTTGAGTGCAATTCCTTTCTAGGCAGTGGCAGCAGTGGGAAAAGGTGAGCTTCCCATTTCGTGAAACCTCCCCTTGCAAATAACAAGTCTCCAAAAACATTCAGCAAAAGAGATTTCTGCTCTGTAGCTATCACGAGCTGCAAAGCGGCAAGTCAGATTGCAGAAAAAAATAGATGAACACAGAAACTATTACCTATTAGGATATTTTGCTTTTTTTAAAAAAAAAAAAAGTTGCACCGTTCACACCCAACACAATTAGCTTCTCTGTACAACTCTGGAGTTTTCCATTGATTCATAATGATGCTGCAGTTGGCGAGTGTTTAACTAGACAGCATATTGCAAGTTGAATGAGATGTTTGCTCAGCCATGTCTCGGTTAAGCACGAGTCTGTTATGGGGACCATACTGTTTACAGAACATGCCACCGTTTATGACTCAGCATGGCTTCTCTTGCCACAGGGAGACAATATAAAACGCTGAAGATTCACTCCATGGATTCACTCCACTCACGTGAAAGCAAATTCAAGGGGTTTCCATGTGCCAACCACGTTTTAAATTTCCAGCACCATGAATGGAAGAGGGAATTCTCATTGCTGTTTGGGTCCATTCATGTTGTTATACAATATTTAATCATCATAATTTTATTATTTGACTGGAAACTCCAGCCACTCTGGGCGGCTTCCAGCATATATAAAAACATAATAAAACATTAAAAAAAACTTCCCTATACAGGGCTGCCTTGGACCTCAGTTTGGGAGAAAGGTGTGGTAGAATTGCACTTGCAACAACTTGTTGTCTGACATTCTGGGCTCCTTTGGGAGGAAAGATGGGCTGTGAATCTAATAAGACAGACAGGTGTCTTGATTTCATCGTAAAAATGTTTGCAGCGGGGAAAATTAAACCCCTCTCTACTGCCACGAGCCTGAAATCCTACTCCTTCCTAAAACTGCTATTTTTAAAAAAACAACAATGCAGGATTTCCTCTCGAACCATCTAGTTTGAGCCTACCCTGTCACCATAGCCTGGGGGGAGCTGACATCTACACATCAGATCAATTGCCCTTTTAACAAACACCCATTGCAAATCCGTAGGGAAGAGGATGACCTCAATTAGTAGCATGGAAATAACAACACTCCCTCAAGGGCTGTCATGGCATGCAAAAGCTCTGTTCTGCTCTTGAGTCAGAGACTCACCTGCAGTTGCTCACGTCCCTGCCGAAGAAGTTCCTACCTCGAGTTTTGAAGCCAAACCACTTCTGACAGGTTCTCCTGACTAGTTTTAGAAAGAATTTGCAGGAAGAGGTGTCTGCTGCTTCCATTACTGGGTGATGCAGAGGAGGACCAGGGGGAAAAGGGTCTTCTAATATCTACCAGATGGTTCAGGAGTGCTGTCTGTGCATCTCTTTGAAAGCTACGCTGTAGCTCTTTGCATCAGGGGCACCTGTGCAAAAAAACTCACACGCAGCCCTTTAGCCTGATGAACAGCTTGCATTCTGGGAATGCTGAGCCCACAATTTCATTGGCTGCCTGTGCCACATTCACAAAACAATGGACTATGTCAACCTCTGCCTGGATCCTCAAAAAGGGGGTGCTATATCTCATGTCCTCAATCAATCCAATTTACACGCTCCTTTTCTGGAGTAAAAATACGCAGGAGAGCCTGGAATAGAGAGAAAGAGAGAGAGCCTTTTCTCTCACTCTCTCATAATAGTATATAAACCCCAATAAGGGCATCCAATGAAGGGGTGAGGAATCTTTGGTTTCCTAAATGTTGTTGTTGTTGTTTAGTCGTTTAGTCGTGTCCGACTCTTCAAGACCCCATGGACCAGAGCACGCCAGGCACTTCTGTCTTCCCCTGCCTCCCGCAGTTTGGACAAACTCATGCTGGTAGATTCAATAACACTATCCAACCATCTCGTCCTCTGTTGTCCCCTTCTCCTTGTGCCCTCCATCTTTCCCAACATCAGGGTCTTTTCCAGGGGGTCTTCTCTTCTCATGAGGTGGCCGAAGTATTGGAGCCTCAGCTTCAGGATCTGTCCTTCCAGTGAGCACTCAGGGCTGATTTCCTTAACAATGGATAGGTTTGATCTTCTTGCAGTCCATGGGACTCTCAAGAGTCTCCTCCAGCTCCATAATTCAAAAGCATCAATTCTTTGGCGATCAGCCTTCTTTATGGTCCAGCTCTCACTTCCATACATCACTACTGGGAAAACCATAGCTTTAACTATACGGACCTTTGCTGGCAAGGTGATGTCTCTACATTTTAAGATGCTGTCTAGGTTTGCCATCGCCTTTCTCCCAAGGAGCAGGCGTCTTTTAATTTCGTGGCTGCTGTCACCATCTGCAGCGATCATGGAGCCCAAGAAAGTAAAATCTCTCACTGCCTCTGAACTACAACTCCCATCAGTCCCAGCACTCCCAGGGATGATGGGAATTGAAGTTCAGCCCCATCTAGAGGGCCAATGATTGCCCACACATGATGACGACTCTGCATGTGATGCTCTCCGTCCTTCCTGAATTAAATCAAACCTTCTGTTCCCTCTGTGTATGGCTTGCTCTCCTCTGCTGTTCTGCCCTGAAGTGCTAGCATATTATATTAAATTGCAAGCACAGAACTTTCAGGGTAGGGTAGTCAATTGCACCAATCTTCCTTTCAAGTTAAATCGGATGTGGGGGACCTTTGGCCCTCCAAATGTTGCTGAACAAACAGCTCCCATCGTGCCTGGTCATTGCCCATGGTTGCAAGCATCATCATGGTTGCAAGATCATATAACACCAGTCCTAAAGGATCTTCACCAGCTCCCAGTATGTTTCCAAGCACAATTCAAAGTTTTGGTTGGCTTTAAAGACCTAGACAGACTTGGCCCAGTATACCTGAAGGAGCGTCTCCACCTTCATCGTTCAGCCCGGACACTGAGGTCGAGCGCCGAGGGCCTTCTGGCAGTTCCCTCACTGCGATAAGTGAGGTTACAGGGAACCAGGCAGAGGGCCTTCTTGGTAGTGGCACCCACCCTGTGGAACACCCTCCCAGCAGATGTCAAGGAGATAAAGAACTACAGTGGTACTTCGGGTTACAGACGCTTCAGGTTACAGACTCCGCCAACCCAGAAATAGTACCTCGGGTTAAGAACTTTGCTTCAGGATGAGAACAGAAATCGTGCAGTGGCGGTGTGGCAACAGCGCAAGGCCCCATTAGCTAAAGTGGTACCTCTGGTTAAGAACAGTTTCAGGTTAAGAACGGACCTTCAGAATGAATTAAGTTCTTAACCCGAGGTACCACTGAACATTACTTTTATAAGGTCCCATCCAGAGAAGAATGGATAATCAAGATGATGAACTATGCTGAAATTGCAAAATTGACCAGCAGAATCAGGAACCAAGAAGACAAGAAATTTAATAGAGAATGGGGAAAAGTTTATAGACTACCTTAAAGAGCACTGTAAACATCTAAAAACATTAGCAGGACTGATATAACACTTGTAATGTATGAATTTTATGGTTAAAATGGGATATAAACAAAATCTGGATAAATATTATAAGATGCAGTAGGAAAAGATTTGCAACGGAAACCGTGATGGGGCAGGGGGAGGTCTAAGGCTTCGGGGAATCCTATATATGTACAAAATAGATTTTATTTGAATGTAAATGATATATGAAAAAACTGGGAGGAAAGTTGAAAAAAACAACAACTACCTAACTACCTTAAAGAAATGGGAGTGCCTGATCACCTCATCTGTCTCCTGAGAAATCTCTATGTGGGACAAGAAGCTACAGTTAGAACTGGACATGGAACAACTGATTGGTTCCAAATTGGGAAAGGAGTACGGCAAGGCTGTATATTGTCTCCCTGCTTATTTAACTTATATGCAGAATTCATCATGCGAAAGGCTGGGCTGGATGAATCCCAAGCCGGAATTAAGATTGCCGGAAGAAATATCAACAACCTCAGATATGCAGATGACACAACCTTGATGGCAGAAAGTGAAGAGGAATTAAAGAACCTTTTGTTGAGGGTGAAAGAGGAGAGCGCAAAATATGGTCTGAAGCTCAACATCAAAAAAACGAAAATCATGGCCACTGGTCCCATCACCTCCTGGCAAATAGATGGGGAAGAAATGGAGGCAGTGAGAGATTTTACTTTCTTGGGCTCCATGATCAGTGCAGATGGTGACAGCAGTCACGAAATTAAAAGACGCCTGCTCCTTGGGAGAAAGGCGATGGCAAACCTAGACAACATCTTAAAAAGCAGAGACATCACCTTGCCAACAAAGGTCCGTATAGTAAAAGCCATGGTTTTCCCAGTAGTGATGTATGGAAGTGAGAGCTGGACCATAAAGAAGGCTGATCGCCAAAGAATTGATGCTTTTGAATTATGGTGCTGGAGGAGACTCTTGAGAGTCCCATGGACTGCAAGAAGATCAAACCTCTCCATTCTGAAGGAAATCAGCCCTGAGTGCTCACTGGAAGGACAGATCGTGAAGCTGAGGCTCCAATACTTTGGCCACCTCATGAGAAGAGAAGACTCCCTGGAAAAGACCCTGATGTTGGGAAAGATGGAGGGCACAAGGAGAAGGGGACGACAGAGAATGAGATGGTTGGATGGTGTTCTTGAAGCTACCAGCATGAGTTTGATCAAACTGCGGGAGGCAGTGGAGGACAGAAGTGCCTGGCGTGCTCTGGTCCATGGAGTCACGAAGAGTCGGACACGACTAAACGACTAAACAACAACAACCTAACTACCTAACCTTTAGAAGACATCTGAAGTCAGCCCTTTTATCAGGAAGTTTTTAATGTTTGATATTTTATTATGTTCTATGATTTTATGTTTTATATATGCTGTAAGCAACCCAGAGTGGCTGGGGAAACCCAGCCAGATGGCGGGTTAGAAATATCATCGTCATAATCATCTTGAGCAGGCATAGGCAAACTCCGGCCCTCCAGATGTTTGGGACTACAATTCCCATCATCCCTAGCTAACAGGACCAGTGGTCAGGGATGATGGGAATTATAGTCCCAAACATCTGGAGGGCTGGAGTTTGCCTATACCTGATCTTGAGGGTGCTGTAGCTCTAGATTCCCTGCATCAAGCAGAGAGTTAGCCTGTCATGAACCTCACCCCCATTCTTTTAAAGACATAACTGAGCCCACTGCAGGTCAGCAAGTGTGAAGAATCAGTTTGGTTCATGGGAACGGCCCCAGGAACTCTCTCCAAGGCTTTCAAAGGGGCAGTCATGGGGCTTTGAATCACCACAGTGTGCAAGATGTTAGGATTGCCTTGCAGCACGTTGCCTCAGCTTTGAAGGAGTGTCTGGGTTGCAGGCAAGAAGTCAAGGCTTTCAAGTACGGATGAGTCACCCTGATTATTTCCAGAACACACACACACACACACACACACACACACACACACAAACACACACCCCTGCTAGACAAAGCTTGTCACACCGAGGACCATCACAGCCCATAATGCAAAGGGTCCTTAATTTAGGTTTCCTTAACGAGAGCAGTTCCTGAACCAACCTGATAAGCAAATCAAACACATACTTCTTTGTTCTTTTATTTTTAAAAAATCACATAAAATCACTTCTTCTGCACGGAATGCATTTGGTCTCTAAATAGAACAGGAAGGGAGTTCCTCTTTTGCACACTTAAATACAGGCAGAAATCGCTATGAATTGGGCCAAAGTCAGGACATTTGATAAGAGTCCCTGTGGCATAGTGGGCAGGGCAGAGAGGGGACTGGGGAAATGAGCAGCTGAAAAAAAGCAAGAAAATTACACATCGACAAACCTTAGTAATGTGGTTCACTTGGCTTGCCTCTCCAAAATGGTATGGGAGAATGCAACAATGGAGGATTGCACCTTTGGGTGTGAAGTCAAACCATTGGAGAGTTACAGCGCCTGCTGTGGCTGTAGAGACTGACATAGGAGAGACATGTTTTGTTGCAGGTGGGACAGAGGAAGGCAATCGGTTGTGCTGATGAAGATACCCCAGGGCGTTTCTTCTCTCTGTGGTCCTCCCAGCTTTAATTCCTCTTCTGGTCGCTGCTATGGATGCATGACCTGCCTGTCTGTCTCTGCAAGGGATTCCCACATGGTGGGGTTGATGTTGCCAGCCTTCAGGTCATGTTTGCAGGCATCTTTGAAACACAGAGGTGGTCTGCAAACGGGCCTGGTGCCAGAAGCCATCACATCCTTGGGGATCCTGCCATCTGTGGACATGATCTACGCACACTTGCTCAAAAGTAAGTCCCATCCATCTCTGTGGGACTTGCTTCCGAGTCAATGCGCTTAGGCTCAGCATGCGAGCTGGAGCCCCAGAGACACTCTTCCATGTGCCTTTTGATGACGGCTGAGCCAGGTTTAACTAGAAGATCCATAGTTCACATCTGCCTTGCATGCAGAAAGTCCTAAGACCCTCATGTCTCTGGATCAGGGCCGGATTTAGGTTTGATGAGGCCCTGAGCTACTGAAGGTAATGGGG
The DNA here is from genome assembly GCF_965113315.1 of Podarcis vaucheri. Classification (NCBI taxonomy): domain Eukaryota; kingdom Metazoa; phylum Chordata; class Lepidosauria; order Squamata; family Lacertidae; genus Podarcis; species Podarcis vaucheri. The sequence goes on from NC_138766.1 coordinate 84,509,229, forward strand.
CCCTTTATATGCCCAGCTGTCCTTTGTCAACAACAAATTGTTGCGGTTTTTGTGTGTTGAATATATGCTATGTGGTAATTTATGGACCTAATAGGTATCTAAAGCCATTTGCACATGTTGCCATGCGATCAGTCCATGGGAAGATAAAGGTGGTATATTATTATTATTATTATTATTATTATTATTATTATTATTATTATTATTATTAATTTATATCCCACCCATCTGGCTGGGTTTTCCCAGCCACTCTGGGCAGCTTTCAACAGAATATTAAAATACAATAGTCTATTAAACATTAAAAGCTTCCCTAAACAGGGCTGCCTTCAGATGTCTTCTAAAAGTCTGGTAGTTGTTTTTCTCTATGACATCTGGTGGGAGGGCGTTTCATTTCACAGGGTGGGCGCCACTACCGAGAAGGCCCTCTGCCTGGTTCCCTGTAACTTGGCTTCTTCCAGCGAGGGAACCCCACATATGTATTTCCTTTACATTCAAATGGATTGAATGGGTGAAATAATATAATTGATAAGAATCTTTATTTGCGTCAGCCATCGGCCATAGCAATAAAACAACAATACAACACACAAAGAATAAAACTAAAGGTCAATTATATAAAATACATTTTAGGGGACGACAAAATAATAGTGGCAAAACATAACAATAATAATAGTAAAATCCTAGGAGAGGAATCTGGGCGACGACGCTAATGTCACTCAGGTAGCAGCTCTCAATCTCATTGCTCTCTCGACAAATTTGGCAACCTTCTCTGTTGTCGAGCCATTCTGGTCGGCCAGGAGTGAGAACAGCTTGGCTTCGCAAGAGTGGCCCGGGATGGCAGACAGGAGCGGCGCGATGGTCTTGTCCCTGAGATCTTTATATAGGGAGCAAGACAAGAGGACGTGTGACACAGTCTCCGCACAGCCAGCTCCACAGGGGCAGAGCCGGTTCTCGAATGAAGTTCCTTGATATCTACCCTCAAGAATAGCCGAGGGTAACATATTTAGTCTGGCCAGTGTGAAGGCCCGTCTGAGTTTTGGAATGGTTAAGGTAGACAAATAAGGTGCCCGAAAATCAAAGTGGGAGGGGGGCAGATAAGCGTACCAAGCACTAAATTTCTTAATATAGGCCAGATTATTTTGCTGCTCAATATCCTTCATGCGCTGCTCAATAATAGTTTTTGCCTTGGGGAGACCCATTTTCAGGAGATGCTGTGCTTGGAGGCCACATATAAGTAGTTTTTGATGCACTACTTTGGACCATCTACTTCTATGTGCATCTCGTGCTACTAGAGGTAGTAGTCCGGATGGGTTTAAATTTAAGCGAAGCCAATAGTTAAATGTTCTTAGCCAGGTTCGGGTTTCGACGGAGAGGAGGCCAGTCTCCAGCCGTAGGGCCGCATTTGGTGCGCATGGTGGAACGGCTAGAATCTGTCTTAAGAATTTAGACTGAACCGTTTCAAGTGTGCGGCAATGATTTCCTGTCCAGATTTGGGCCCCGTAGAGTAATTGCGCCAAGGGTTTTGCTTGAAAGACCTCCAGAGCTGCTGGGATATGTCTGCCCCCTTTCGTAAAGTAAAAGCGAGACAGTATTTTGGCGCTTTGAGATGCTTTTTCCCTAGCATATTTATGATGGGCCTCCCAGGTCCCTGTTGACTGGAAAACCACTCCTAGGTATTTGAAAATTTTGACCTGTTCTATTGGCGGGTGAAATAATATAATGACAACCTTATTTACACAAGTTGCATAATTTTGCCACGGTGCACAGTGAGTCACTTAACATAGTTTTGGGAGGAAGTTGGATTGCAGCGGAATGGAAATAGCGCTGCAGATGAGAAACGCAGAGCAGAATGGAAGCTAATGCCTTCTTACTCCCCAAACTTTGCATTACGTTGTAAGCCCTTTAGGCAAGGGTGTGGCATTGATTCCCAGCTACTGACTTGGGAATTGATCTGGAATTGCCACTGTTTAGGTTCAATGAGGCTAGGGGCCGCAGTTCAGCAATGGCGTTGGTTCATTATGCTGGAGAGGAAGTTAAATGCAGAGCCGACTGTATCCGAAAAAGCCCAAGCCAAGAATAAAAATAGGCTTTGGCCAGAAGTGGCTGTGCAGACTTCCGGACTTCCACAGCTGTCTGAAGCTGTTTCCTAGTAGTAATGGGAGGGCAGGAGGAGTTTTCTTGCTTCACTATTACCAGTTTGACGCCAGTTTGAAGGCTGCTACAGGAGCCCGTCCATGCATTTAGGAAAAGCACATGGCCCAGCCCTCTCAGAGAGGACTATTTCAGAACGTATGGGGCACAGAGTCCGAATACCTGTGTTAGTAAATCAGGGTGATTTACTAGCACATGTCTGCAGTCCAAATCATGTTCATCTCCATAGCTGGCACTTTCCTATTCACTGTTTCCTGTTTGGAAAGGAATGGGGACCTGCAAGTTTACAGGACTTTGCTTTTGCAAAGCTGTGAGGGTCATTTTATGCCCTCCAGCCTAGTCTCCTTACTGCAGTGTATTTGCAGCATTTTTCAGCAGCAGTGCTTTATTGCATAGCGTTCAGCACCACCCAATTCAAGCTTGTCCGCAACACTTGCACTCAATTCATATAACCACGGCATTTCCCACGCAGGAGTAGAGTTGCCATGTCATCGCCACAAGGACTAGGCTGAAAAACAAGCCAACTGTTGGGTTATTTTAGGTTGCAACAGCCTAGATTCTTGCTTCCAAGATCTTCTGGGTACTGTAGTTTTGCAATCAAACGAAAAGATCCCAGTTGAGTATCAAAGTGTTTCACACAGTTTCCACAACACAGAGTGCATCTGGGTTTCTTCATTCATTCCAGTGATGGACAACAGTCCCCTACCCTCAAGGGTACATTAATAATAATAATAATAATAATAATAATAATAATAATAAGGCTCAGGATGGCTAACAACAAATTTAAAACACTTAATTGATGCAACAAAAAACAGCATAAAACGTGAATAACAATAAATTCAGAATTCAAAAATCAGTTTAGGGGGGAAATCCATCCAATAAGCATTAGATGATCACCAGGGCTAGCTGGCTAAATTAGTCCCACTTGGGCCAGCGACGACACCAGGGGAGAATTAGCTGTGGGATCCCAGAGTGGGTAATCTTCATAAAAGGGGGAGGGGGAGGGAAGGAAGGGAAATAAAAGATCAGGCCAGGTTCAAATTGAAAGCCAGGCGGAACAACTCTGTCTTACAGGCAGGAAGTTAAATCCTGCAGGGCCCTGGTCTCATGGGACAGAGCATTCCACCAGGTCGGAGCCATCACTGAGAAGGCCCTGGCCCTGGTGCAGGATAATCTGTCTTCCTTAGGGCCTGGGACCTCTAAACTGTGATTATTCATGGACCTTAAGGTCCTCTGCAGGGCAGACCAGGAGAGGCGGTCCTGTAAATACCGTATTTTTCGCTCTATAAGACGCACCAGACCACAAGACGCACCTAGTTTTTGGAGGAGGAAAACAAGAAAAAAAAAATCTGAATCTCAGAAGCCAGAACAGCAAGAGGGATCCCTGCACAGTGAAAACAACAATCCCTCTTGCTGTTCTGGCTTCTGGGATAGCTGTGCAGCCTGCATTCGCTCCCTAAGACGCACACACATTTCCCCTTTTTAGGAGAGAAAAAGTGAGTCTTATAGAGCAAAAATACGGTACATATGGAGAGCCTCTGGCAGAGAAGACTATCTGGGGCAGGAGAAACAAATTGTCTGACTCAGTATGAGAGCCAAACTAACTGTCTGTCTGTCTATTCTATTCTATTCTATTCTATTCTATTCTATTCTATTCTATTCCGTCTATCTATCTATCACATTTATATACCACCTCTCCAAAGAGCTTAAGGTGCTGTAACTGGTTCACTGCTCCAATTTTATCCTCCCAACAACCCTATGAGGTGGGTTGGCTGAGGGATCGCCACTGATCCAAGGTCACGCAGTGAGCTTCATGACTGATAGAGGATTTGAAACCTGGTCTCCCGGGCAATAGTCCAGATCTAACTATCACATCACCTTGCCAACAAAGTCCATATAGTTAAAGCTACGGTTTTCCCAGCAGTGATGTATGGAAGTGAGAGCTGGACCATAAAGAAGGCTGACCACCAAAGAATTGATGCTTTTGAGTTATGGTGCTGGAGGAGACTCTTGAGAGTCCCATGGACTGCAAGAAGATCACACCTATCCATTCTGAAGGAAATCAGCCCTGAGTGCTCACTGGAAGGACAGATCCTGATGCTGAGGCTCCAATACTTTGGCCACCTTGTGAGAAGAGAAGACTCCCTGGAAAAGACCCTGATGTTGAGAAAGATGGAGGGCACAAGGAGAAGGGGACGACAGAGGACGAGATGGCTGGACAGTGTTCTCGAAGCTACCAGCATGAGTTTGACCAAATTGTAGGAGGCAGTGGAAGACAGGAGGGCCTGGCATGCTATGGTCCATGGGGCCACTAAACGACTAAACAACAAAACTAAACAACTAAACAACAACAACAACAACTATCACACCAGACTGACTCCATTAACATAGCTACTTGTTATGTTAGCAATGCACAAGTGAGCTGTGCCTCTAAATCAGGGGCGGAAAACCTCAGGTAAGGGAATTGAATGCAGCCCTCCCAAGAAGAACTGTTATTTCAGGTTGTGTTGCACATGCTTCTTAATGAGCAACAAACAATCTAGAATGAACATACCGGACGACAGACACATTCCTCTGAAAGTAAGGAAGCAAGGCTGACTCATCCGTGCTGCATTGGAAGCCAGTCTACGGTAGAGAAAGTGCGTAATTTGCAATGCATCCGGTTCAGAAATCAAGACCTGGGAGAGACCTCAGAGGAAATAAGCAGCGGTTGGTTTTCAACCCAAAGTGCTTTGAGACAAAAGCGTTTCACAGAAACTGTCCCCCAAAGAGTAGGCCTACCAGTTACAGGGAAAGTGAGCTGGAAAGATCTAGCTTTCAAGGGAAAGATGTTTGCAAAACAAAAGCATGTGTTTCCTCGCTGCCCCCACTTGCACTTCCTGAAGAAATGATGACAACCAGAAAGGTTTTCAAGGTCTAGCATCCAAGAGCCCCCTATCGAAAGGCAGCGGACATGATTATGGTTCTGAAAACGTGGAATCTTCTGTTTATTTTGCCTGGAAAACCACAGACTCTGTTTCTTTGCCTCTTGTTACTCCCCTCTGCAAGTGTTGCCCCAGTGAAAAATGTTTGTCGTTTGTGCCTCTTGCTCCTATCGTTTATTTAAATAGTGTCTTATCTTAAGAGTTGGAAAGAGCCTTGCAAATCCATCTTGTCAACCTCCGTTGCTTAAAGGCAGGAAAACCAAAATAGCAGCTGTGGCAGGGTGGTTAGGATTGAATTAGGACCTGAGAGGTAAAGGTAAAGGGACCCCTGACCATTAGGTCCAGTTGTGACCGACTCCGGGGTTGTGGCGCTCATCTCACTTTACTGGCCGAGGGATCCAGCGTATAGCTTCCAGGTCAGGTGGCCAGCAGGACTAAGCTGCTTCTGGCGAAACCAGAGCAGCGCACGGAAACGCCGTTTACCTTCCTGCCGGAGTGGTACCTATTTATCTACTTTGATGTGCTTTCGAACTGCTAGGTTGGCAGGAGCAGGGACCGAAGAATGGGAGCTCACCCCGTTGTGGGGATTCGAACCGCCGACCTTCTGATCGGCAAGTCCTAGTCTCTGTGGCTTAACCCACAGCACCACCCACGTCCCTAGGACCTGAGAGACCAGGGTTCAAATCCCTACTCCTCCATGAAACTCACTGGGCGGCCTTGAGCCAGCCACCAACTCTCAGCCTGACCTACCTCAAAGGGTTGTAGTTGGGATGGAATGAGGAAGCGGAGAACCAGTCACAACACTTTGAGCTTCTTGCAGAAAGGGTAGGGTATAAAGGCAAGTGGAACGGGTATTAATAGAGCATGACATACACAAAACAAAACCTGGAATGAGCTGGAGCCAGATACTGCCTCCATATTCTCAACCCATCAGTCTGTAGAGTTAGAAACATAAAGGTTTGGATGGATGGAAGTATTCTGCACCAGAAAACACATCCTCCCTCTGTACAGCAAGCCTATAGACTAGTGAACACTGCACATCAGCTCCTTGTCGGGTTTGTTTCAAAAAAAGCAACTATAGCATTTTCCCTATTCGCTGGAGTTTTCTAAATGGGAGCATTGTTTCTTGGGCTGGCAATAACATTCTCTCTGTCATTTGTTTGTGTTGATGTCTTCCTAGCCCTTTCATTTTTGTTTCACTTAGAAAAAATCTATAATAATCCATGCCCTTAGCAGCGGGCATAAATAAATTGAAAGCCACTATTCATGTGAAAGGAACAGATATATGTAACCTGTTTACATTTATTTTTTAAATTAAGTCTCTCAGATAGCACCACAACAAGGCCCAGTCGTGGCCGACTCTGGGGTTGCAGCGCTCATCTCACTTTATTGGCCGAGTACAGCTTCCGGGTCATGTGGAAATGCTGTTTCCCTTCCCGCCAGAGCGGTACCTATTTATCTACTTGCACTTTGATGTGCTTTTGAACTGCTAAGTTGGCAGGAGCAGGGACCGAGTAAAGGGAGCTCACCCCATCGCGGGGATTCGAACCGCCAACCTTCTGATTGGAAGTCCTAGGCTCTGTGGTTTAACCCACAGCGCCAACCGCGTCCCTGGTGTCAAAAGGCAGGGAGTTTCAGAGCTCAGGTGATAAGGGAACAGCTCCTTGCAGAGGTGGAACTGGCATTATATGGCCTGGTGAAAGTGCTGCAGTTTGATGAGATCAAATAGGCACAGAGTGGGGCAAGTTGATCCCTTAAGTAAACAAGTCCTCAGCCTCTTAAGTGTGACATTTTGAACTTGGCCAGGGGGGGGGAATTGGAAACTAGTGCAGAACATAGAGCAGAGGCGTAAGAAGCAGGCAGGATCTCACACCTGTCAGCAATTGTGCTGCAGCATTCAGCGCTAGCTGCAGATCGCAGAACAACCAGGGGGAAGCCCCACACATGAATGCCTTGCAGTCATCCAGTGTCTGGACCAGCTGACCAGTGAAAGTGGTTGCAGCATCCGAAGCTGGTAAGAAGGTGAAGAAGAGTTTGGATTTGATATCCCGCCTTTCACTCCCCTTCAGGAGTCTCAAAGCGGCTAACATTCTCCTTTCCCTTCCTCCCCCACAACAAACACTCTGTGAGGTGAGTGGGGCTGAGAGACTTCAAAGAAGTGTGACTAGCCCAAAGTCACCCAGCAGCTGCATGTGGAGGAGCGGAGACGCGAACCCGGTTCTCCAGATTACGAGTCTACCGCTCTTAACCACTACACCACCCTGGCTCTCCTCTAAGGATGGATCCCGGAGTTGACCCTAGCTGTACCTGGTCCTTCCAGAGGGAGTGCAACCCACTGGCCTGCTTCTGTGACACAGGAAACACTCACTCACAGAGCATCCACCTTCCCAGGATTTCTAGAATCACAGAATCGTAGCGTTAGAAGGGATCCCAAGCTTCATCCAGTCCAACCCCCTGCAATGCAGGAATCTCAGCTAAAGCGTCCATGAAAGATGGCCACCCGACCTCTGCTTAAAAACCTCCAAGGAGGGAAAGTCTCTACAGAGGGTGGTGAACACAGCACATGATATCATGGGCTGTCCCCTGAGCCCTCTAGATGATGTCGCAAGGGATCGTTGCCTTAGGAGAGCGAGAAAAATTCTCAGGGACGATTCACACCCAGGCCAGCACCTCTTTAATCTTCTACCCTCGGGCAGGAGATATAGAAGTATAATTAGTTCTACCAACAGGCTAAAAAACAGTTTCTATCCGTGGGCTGTTAGGCTGCTGAACGAAAAATAATATAGTGCAACTGACTTTTGGGGTTGGTGTGTTGCGCGACAAGCACACAGAGTGCAATGAGATTGAGTGTTGGGGGGGAGACTCGGTTAATTTCATTGTACACAGGTTGTACATTAACAATAAAGGTATTAATAATAATAATAATAATAATAATAATAATAATAATAATATTTTATTTATATCCCGCCCTCCCCAGCTGAAGCCAGGCTCAGAGCGGCTAACAGCAATAAAAGTAACACAGCATTCTAAAATCAGTATTCTAAAATCAATTCAAAATCAAATTATTATTATTATTACCAACTTCTAAGGGAATCCATTCCACAAATGACTTACAGCTGTTTACTTGTTTAGTATAAAAGACAATTGAGGCCCAGAGTCTCTAACTATCGGCAACCATGTTAAGAGTAGCACCATCAATGGGTTCTCTGCCATCTGGAAGACAGATGCTGTTTCTACAATTATGAACCCACCCAGTTACTACTGCATACACTTTACAACAGTGGGTGAAATATTCCAAAACAAGAATCCAGGGTCATGTGTTCACCACTTAATGAAGATTGGACACGGGTGGCACTGTGGTCTAAATCACTGAGCCTCTTGGGCTTGCTGGTCAGAAGGTCAGCTGTTCAAATCACCGTGACAGGGTGAGCTCCCGTTGCTCTGTCTCAGCTCCTGCCAACCTATCAGTTCAAAAGCACGCCAGTGCAAGTAGATAAATAGGTACCGCTAGGGCGGGAAGGTAAACAGCATTTCCGTGCACACTGGTTTGTCATGGTGTTCCCTTGTACCAGAAGCAGTTTAGTCATGTTGGCCACAAGACCCGGAAAACTGTCTGTGGACAAATACTGGCTGAAAGTGGGATGAGCACTGCAACCCCATAGTCGCCTTTGATTGGACTTAATCACCCAGGGGTCCTTTACCTTTTAATGGCATGTTGTGTCACCCAAGAGTTGTGCTGTATGCATCCCGTTCCTTTGCAGTGCTACAGAGGCTCACCTCTCAAATGCTCCTTTGCTGATACCCTTAAAAGGCTGCTTGCCCAATGATTCAGAATAAATGTTATGAGAGTTCTTACTAACCTATGAGTGAGTGGATCATGCACATGCAGGAGGAAAATGCTACAATGGCATCTTTCTTTCTTTCTTTCTTTCTTTCTTTCTTTCTTTCTTTCTTTCTTTCGACAATGTCTTGCTTGACTTGGACCAAACATGTCAGCAAATTCCCGGCTTTGCAAAAACGATCTGGTTCTTTCAAGAGTAGCGGTGGTGGAGTTTGTTCTGGCCAGTTCTGAGCTTTGGAACAGACTTTGGCTCAAACATCTAGTAGTTCTCTTCTAGGCTCATTCCTTGCAAAGATAAAAGTCTTGATTTGCCTTTGAAGTGGGGTGAGGGGAAATAGCCTTTTCGAAAGGTTAGCCAACGGTGCTTACTTTAGAGTCCAACAATACTTATTTAAGGCTTTGTCCACAATTCCACAAATTATATATATTCGCGGAAGCAGTTAACCTTTAAAAGGGGGTGACTATGTCATCATTATGGAAGGCTGTGATTTTTGTGTGTGTATTTGTTCCCCTGGTATTAATTCTATGGGTTGCTGCAGGGTTTTATCCCCAGTGCTATTCAAGATCTCTATAAAGGGAGTGGTCCATAGATGTGAGATGACGCTCAGCTCTGTTTCTCCACAACATCTGAATCAGGTGAGATCATGTAGACCAGGGGTCAGCAACCTAAGGTCCATGGGCTGGAAGCAGCCTGCGGAGGTCATTGGACTGGCCCATGACCCACCCACAAACTGAGTTGCCCGCTCGTGCACTGCGCTAAAGCGGCGCAGCACGTCGTGGGGACTCACTTCCATGGCACCAGCCCACGAAGTGATCTTCATGGGACCGATCCGGCCCAGGCAAGATAAACCTTGCTGACCCCTGATGTAGACCCTTGACTAGAGTCTGGATGCAGTGGATGAGAGTGAATAGTCTAAATATTAGGAATAACTTCCTGGCCATAAGAGCTGTCCAGCAGTGGAACAGACTCCCTTGCGAGATTGTGGACTCTCCTTCCTTGGAGGTTTTTAAGCAGAGGTTGGATGTCCATCTGTCAGGGATGCTTTGGCTGAGATTTCTGCAGGGGGTTCGACTAGATGACCCTCGAAGTCCTTTCCAACTCTACAATTCTATGAACTTCCATCATCCCTGACATTTGCATGCTGTGGCTAATAGGAGTTGCAGTCCCAAACATCTGGCAGGACCCACATTGCCTACCCCTGAAATTAGACTAGAGGTCATGATGTACGGGGAAATAAATTTGTAAACGGCAATATATATGAACATTGCACAGAAGTCTCAGGTGCTAATCAGTCTATAAAAAATGGAAATGTTTCATTTTGTTATCACTACCGCCCTGCCTCTTTCCTTGTTGTGACTGCAGGCTCACAAAATATTGAAGGAAAGAGGAAGAGTCATGTGGTATCCGGAAGACTAACAAAGTTTTTCTGGCATAAGCTTTTTTGTAAATCAGAAATTCCATCAAAGAACTCCTCAATTCAAATGTGTCAATGCGTTTTCCTTCTGTGCCTAATATTGCTAAAAATAAATAAAAAAGCAGTTAAGGAGACATATATTCCATTTGACAAAGGCACGTGTTATTTGCACTAGCGTATGGAGCAAGGCTTCAAGTTCTGCAGGACAGGAAGAACAGGAAATGTAGCTGGAACAAAGCTTTCAAGATAGCAGCACTCCTTAAGGAACCCAAATATCTTCATAGGATAGGCATTTCCGATGGGTAGAAGCCAGGTCAGAAAAACTGTAAGAAGAGGAAGAGTTTGGATTTGATATCCCGCTTTCTCACTACCCGAAGGAGTCTCAAAGCGGCTCACATTCTCCTTTCCCTTCCTCCCCCACAACAAACACTCTGTGAGGTGAGTGGGGCTGAGAGACTTCAAAGAAGTGTGACTAGCCCAAGGTCACCCAGCAGCTGCAGGTGGAGGAGCGGAGACGTGAACCCGGTTCCCCAGATTACGAGACTACCGCTCTTAACCACTACACCACACTGGCTCCCAGGACTTTTAAGCACACATGATAACTGAAAACAGCTCTGAACACACCCACAACACAAAGTCATCGCTGGCGCTCATTGAGTCTGGTAGGGTGGAAGGCAGGGAGGCCAACAGTAGGTGGCGCTAAAGCCCATGATGGGCAGAGCTATCCCGCTTCCTGGTTGTAAGAAAGAAGGCGGGAAGGTGGAGGCTTGCTGAGCTCAGAGTAAAGTTGGCAGGGCAGCGGCCCACTCATCCTAATGGACCAGTCTCCACTGCTTCCAGTATTTCACTGATGGAAGCAGAGCTGCTCCTTGTATCCCTTACATTGCCGTTAGAACCTGTGAGTCGCAATCTGAAATCCAAAGTCTTACTGGGAGTTATGAGCTGGAGATGACGGTCGATCCCTGAACAACAGCAGCAGCTGGCAACTGCTTTTAGAGGGAAGTGTCCTGATCCGTTCTGCTACAATATCGGAGTGGCTGTTAACAGTATGGGACATGACATTGATGATCCACTTAGTGAGCCCTGAATGGATTACAAGAAGGCAGACAGGCAACTGTTTAGTGGGAAGATGGAATATGTTTTATTATATTATGGAATAGTAAAACACAAGGCAATGTGCAGCCATATTAGGAAATATTGGAAGTACTAAAAGTCTGGATGATCATTATGATGATGCTCCTAAGCATGATGGATGACTGGTGATTTTTATGTTGCTGAAGCACAAACTTTAGGAGGGCCATAGCTCAGCTGTAGAGCATCCGCTTTGCATGCAGAGAAGATCTCAAATTCAATCACTGGGATCTCCAGTTAGGGCTGAGGAATAGAGCTTCTTCCAGTCAGTGCAGACAATACTGAGGTGGATGGACCAGTTGCCTGACTTGGAACAAGGCAGGATATTAATAGGCAGGATAGCAGATTGTTTTTCATAGAATCATAGAATCATAGAGTTGGAAGAGACCACAAGGGCCATCGAGTCCAACCCCCTGCCAAGCAGGAAACACCATCAGAGCACTCCTGACATATGGTTGTCAAGCCTCTGCTTAAAGACCTCCAAAGTAGGAGACTCCACCACACTCCTTGGCAGCAAATTCCACTGTCGAACAGCTCTTACTGTCAGGAAGTTCTTCCTAATGTTTAGGTGGAATCTTCTTTCTTGTAGTTTGGATCCATTGCTCCGTGTCCGCTTCTCCGGAGCAGTAGAAAACAACCTTTCTCCCTCCTCCATGTGACATCCTTTTATATATTTGAACATGGCTATCAAATTTTATATGCAACAATGGCAGCAAGAATATTATTGGCACAGAAATGGAAGCAAGAAGAGCTACCGACGAAAGAAGAGTGGCAAATGAAATTAACGGACTACGCAGAATTATGTTCGGTACCATTGGTCTATGCTTACTCCTGACAGGTCTCTCCAGTGTCTGGTCAAGATGTTTCTGGCTGCTGAGAATAGGTGCGTTACAGGTGTGCCTTTTTATCCTCACTCACCTCACAGAGTGTTTGTTGTGGGGGAGGAAGGGAAAGAAGAATGTTAGCCGCTTTGAGACTCCTTAGGGTAGTGATAAAGCGGGATATCAAATCCAAACTCTTCTTCTTCTTCTTGTAAATATGGTGTTATTGATTTCCATTATATAACAACAATTACAAAAGAAAAAGAAAATTAAAGAAAAAACCTACAAAAAAATCCTAATTTAACCTCCTCTCCTCTCCAGGAAGACCAGTCTATTTAAGTTTGCTGAAGTCCAAAAACCATCTGCTAAATAAATAAATGTGAAACCCTCTCTCCTATAAATAGGACTTTTAACAGTGCTTATCATTGGCTGGATCATGTCCTCCATGTGCAACAAACATCTCACCCATATCCTGGTTTGCGCTCTCTGAGCGCAACTTGCCTGGCAGCAGAACGAAGTCGAAAAGTTTAAACAGTGACCACATTTTATAACCACCCTTTTCATTAAATTGGAAGAAGAAAAAGGAGGAGGACGAAAGGGGAGGCAGCAGAGATCAAAGTGCCCCACCATAAACATTAATTGCAGTCACACACTCGAATGTTCATGGGCGTTTGAAACGTTTCCAAATAAGACATTGTTGTAGCGGGGTGGCAGTGGGGGAATGGGTCGGAGCGAGCTAATCATTTGCCGAGCTTGTTTACTTTGTCTCAGGCTTATCTGGTAAAGATTACAACTACTTTCATGGCGGAGGTGGAATTCTGACCCTCTTTAAGTCAACCTTAGTTGGGTTATTGATTCCGGTGGGTCAAAAACTCACCCCCAGGACTTGCAAGCTTGCATGATTGTAGGGTCAGCCTGCGAGGGCTGCCAAACCTTCGAGCTTCAGTAGGAAAACAAGCCACGTGATCCATCAGTTAAGACTGAAAACTTTGGACTGCACGTGTGTGCGTGTGTGTGATCCATCCACTTCAAAAGTGCCAAGGGACCCCACATGGCAGCTCTGCTATCAGCGCAGGCAGTTGGCGTTGGATCTACCCAAAATGGGCACCCAAACCTCCATCTAAAACCCTAAATGCTCCAACGCTGCTCTGATTTGGCCCATGTGGCTCCTTTCCTCAAATGAAGACCCTGTTGCAGGAATTTATGTATAGGTTGGGGGAGGGGTTGCCCCTCCAGCAGATATCATGCACATGCAGCCCACTACCAAAATCGGCACAATCACTTTTGTGATTTGTCCCCACAAAACACTTCGTCACAGTTTCTTCCTATCTATTCAAAGGGCCTTTGGTGCACGATTCCAAATGTAACAATTCACTGATCAATGTATCTGTGTATTGGCTCACTGGGAAAACTTCAGAAATATAGACATGTGAGCTCAGCTACTCAGCAGCCCCTCTGCCTGAGTGATAATCCCTGGCATCCTGATACCTGAGTGCCAGACAGGTAGCCATTCCAGAAATAACAAACCCAGATGAAGACAAAAGGGTGTGGTTAACTTGGCTGGGAAACAGGGAAATGTAAATATCTCTTTTGTTACACTTGATGGGTGTTTGGTGGAGGGCAAGGAGAACCATGGGGCAGGGTCTAGGATGCTCAGATTACTGCCACCAGACCTCCCCTCTCATGATGTAACCATGATGTAGTTTGGGGCGGGTGTAACATGGGGATTCACAGCTAATAAAAGTTTGGGGCCTCTTTTGTTTGGGGCTTCCATCTTGTTCCACCTTGTGGCAAGTGGGAGTCCTGTCACAACAGTCTTCAATAAAGACCAAGCCTACTGGCCGCTGTTTTGCTCTGGTATTCTTTGGCTGGTGTCCTTGTTTTTTGTCCAAGGGAGCCCTCAGATCTCTCCATTAACAACCCCATTCCTCAAAGGACTGCTGGACACAGATTGAGAGAAGCCAAGTTGCAGATAGGCAGCTGGCGCCTTAGAATAAGAAGTATTATCTTGATCCTGCAGCACACACAAACACCAACGGCGCATTGTGCCTTTAGGCTCGAAGCACAAATAAAATCTTCTCACCGGTGTTTAGAGTGTCAGACTAGGACCTGGGAGACCAGGGTTCGAATCCCCACTGGGCCAGGAATCTGGGTGACCTAGAGCCAGTCCTTCATATCAGCCTAGCCTACCTCACAGGGTTGTGGGCAGGGGCCAGATTTAGGACGGATGAGGCCCTAAGCTACTGAAGGTAATGGGGCCCTTTATATGTCCAGCAGTCCTTTGTCAACAACAAATTGTCACTGTTTTTTTTCTGTTAAATATATGCTATGTGGTAATTTATGGACCTAATAGATATCTAAAACCATTTGCACATAACAAAATATGTATTTTATCAAAGTAATTGTTGAACTGAAATACAATTAAGAAGAAGTATATTTTCGGGGTGCCCCCAAGATAGTGGGGCCCTAAACTATAGCTTGTTTAGCTTATACGTAAATCCAGCACTGGTTGTTGGATTAAATGAGGAGAACCATGGATGCCACTTGGAGCTCCTTGGAGAAAAAGGTGGGATGTGAATGCAATAGATTAACTGAAAAATAATAATAATCCTGGAGCCACAAATATTGACCGTCTTTATTTGTGGTTGTCATTGTAAAAAAAAATTATTATATATATAAAAAATGTTCATAAATGTACCAATGTCTGGAGCAACACAGGAAGACCTTCCTGAAACCATTTTGACTCCTTGAAACCATTTTGACTCCTTGAAACCATTTTGACTGCCAAACTGACCAAATGTTTTCTCTGCAAGGAGGGAGGAGGAGGTGAAAAAAACCTTCCTTGTTATAGGATTTAAGTAATTACCATTTCAAAGGAATGGGCAGACCACCAGGACAGGCAATCAGATAAGGCATTATCACAAAACTTGCCATACATGAAAAACAACAACACTCAAATTTCTGTTGTAGACCGCCTTTTCTGTGAATTAGGTATGATGTTTGTGGGAGGTGGTCCTGGGTTACACTCCTTCTGTGATGTATGTATGATGTATGGAGAGGTGGTCTTGAGCTCCAGGGCAGGGAATTTAAAATGTCTATATAAGGCCTTGCGTGCCATTGTTTGAGGTCCTCCTCCTTTCCTGCGTGTGAGGGGAGCACCCTGTTGCAACAGTTTAATAAAGATCAGGCTTACTAGCTGCTTTGCTTCTCAGTATTCTCTGGTTGGCCTCTGTTATTTTCTCCTACCGATAGAGAACCCACTTAAGGACTCTACACAGGCTCTTGGATACCCCATAAGGGAAAAAGGGCAGATTTTGTTTACAACAGGAGGAAGATGTATTAGACTGCAACATGGACGAAGTTCAGCAGGCAACATTGTGCAGGCCTTGCTGTTAATGTCGCACCAGGCGCTCTGTGTCTTGGCGAACCCACTGAGTTGCCCATGAGACAGTTCAAACAAAACCTTCCCCTGGCTTGGCCTGAACAGGGCCTGAGATGGATGTGAGGACTCAAGATGGGCACGACGTCCTAAAGGGCACCTCTCAGCTCTCTCCCTCCCTCCCTGTCCTTTAGTTTTTACAAAAGGAATTGTCTCCTGCCCCAAGGAAGGCGTTTGTCTGAAAAGGTCAAGGCCCTCAGCTGCTGCCGTTCCAGAGCATCGTGGCTGCCAAACACGACTCTGTTGTTTATGGGTGCCAAAGATTAATTATGAGGTTCAAATGACTTGCCCATTTGGAAACCCACAAAAGGAGGTTTTGCACAATTGCACACCTGATTTATGTGACCTCTCCAGCTAGGAGTGGCACCAGTTTCGATGGGCAGAAAGGGAAATTTGGCTCCAGCCCTACAGCATCTTAGCAAAGCCCCATTGAAGGCAGTGAAACTTGAACCTGTTATGTACTGAGCTGAATCTTGGAACAATAGGATCCAGAATACAGCAGTCTGATTGGTCTGCTGGAGCCACCCAATCCAGCTCCAGGTGGAAGTGAATCGGTGACCTGATTGGCCTACAGGAGCAGCCCGGAATTAGCCAATCACGCAGGGCCCATTGTGTAAATAATGTATATGTAGCTAGACATTTGGGACGTGGCTGGCGCTGTGGATTAAACCACAGAGCCTAGGACTTGCCAATCAGAAGGTCAGTGGTTTGAATCCTTGCGACAGGGTGAGCTCCCGTTGCTCAGTCCCAGCTCCTGCCAGCCTAGCAATTTCAAAGCACGTCAAAGTGCAAGTAGATAAATAGGTACCTTCTGGCGGGAAGGTAAACGGCGTTTCCGTGCGCTGCTCTGGTTCATCAGAAGCGGCTTAGTCATCCCGGCCACATGACCCGGAAGCTGTATGCCAGCTTCCTCGTCCAATAAAGCGAGATGAGTGCCGCAACCCCAGAGTCGGCCACAACTGGACCTAATGGTCCAGGGGTCCCTTTACCTTTAGCTAGACGTTTTGGGGGAAAATTCATTCATTGCTACTAGGAGCTGAATAAAGGAGATGTATTAGTTTTTTCTCTGTGTCCTCAGGACACAGGGATGCTGTTGGTGATATCTACAAAAATTGCTGCATTGGGGGCCTAGTGTGGGGGTTCAGAAGGCCTAATCCTTTGCCTCCCACTATGGCTATGATTTGATCGCAAACACGCAGCACTACAAGCAATTTGCAAAGGGGGGGGGCTACCATCCATAAAATGGGAGCTTTTTCCCTGTGAAAATTGCGGAGCTGATTTGATTTTGATTTGATTCAATTTGAATGGAGAGAATAGCAAAGGGGTACAGGATTCATACAAAGATTACCATAATAAAAGACAAAAGTGGAAAGGACCTAACAGAAGCAGAAGACATCAAGAAGAGGTGGCAAGAATACACAGAGGAATTATACCAGAAAGAAATGGATGTCTCGTACACCCCAGGTAGTGTGGTTGCTGACCTTGAGAGTGAAGTCAAATGGGCCTTAGAAAGCACTGCTAATAACAAGGCCAGTGGAAGTGATGATATTCCACCTGAACTATTTAAAATTTTAAATGATGATGCTGTCAAGGTGCTACACTCAATATGCCAGCAAATTTGGAAAACTCAGCAGTGGCCAGAGGATTGGAGAAGATCAGTCTACATCCCAATCCCAAAGAAGGGCAGTGCCAAAGAATGCTCCAGCTACCGCACAATTGCACTCATTTCATACGCTAGCAAGTTTATGCTTAAAATTCTACAAGGCAGGCTCAAGCAGTATGTGGACTGAGAACTCCCAGAAGTGCAAGCTGGATTTAGAAGAGGTAGAGGAACCAGAGACCAAATTGCAAACATGCGCTGGATTATGGAGAAAGCTAGAGAGTTCCAGAAAGACATCTACTTCTGCTTCATTGACTATGCAAAAGCCTTTGACTGTGTCGACCACAGCAAACTATGGCAAGTTCTTAAAGAAATGGGACTGCCTGATCACCTCATCTGTCTCCTGAGAAATCTCTATGTGGGACAAAAAGCTACAGTTAGAACTGGATATGGAACAACTGATTGGTTCAAAATTGGGAAAGGAGTACGGCAAGGCTGTATATTGTCTCTGTGGTTATTTAACTTATATGCAGAATTCATCATGCGAAAGGCCAGACTGGATGAATTCCAAGCCAGAATTAAGATCGCCGGAAGAAATATCCACAACCTCAGATATGCAGATGACACAACCTTGATGGCAGAAAGTGAGGAGGAATTAAAGAACCTTTTAATGAGGGTGAAAGAGGAGAGCGCAAAATATGGTCTGAAACTCAACATCAAAAAACCGAAGATCGTGGCCACTGGTCCCATCACCTCCTGGCAAATAGAAGGGGAAGAAATGGAGACAGTGAGAGATTTTACTTTTTGGGGCTCCATGATCACTGCAGATGGTGACAGCAGTCACAAAATTAAAAGACACCTGCTCCTTGGGAGAAAGGAGATGGCAAACCTAGACGGCATCTTAAAAAGCAGAGACATCACCTTGCCAACAAAGGTCCGTACAGTTAAAGCTATGGTTTTCCCAGTACTGATGTATGGAAGTGAGAGCTGGACCATCAAGAAGGCTGATCGCCGAAGAATTGATGCTTTTGAATTATGGTGCTGGAGGAGACTCTTGAAAGTCCCATGAACTGCAAGAAGATCAAACGTATCCATTCTTAAGGAAATCAGCCCTGAGTGCTCACTGGAAGGACAGATCGTGAAGCTGAGGCTCCAGTACTTTGGCCACCTCCTGAGAAGAGAAGACTCCCTGGAAAAGACCCTGATGTTGGGAAAGATGGAGGACACAAGGAGAAGGGGGCGACAGAGGACGAGATGGGTGAAGAGTGTTCTCGAAGCTACAAACATGAGCCTGACCAAACTGCGGGAGGCAGTGGAAGACAGGAGTGCCTGGCGTGCTCTGGTCCATGGAGTCACGAAGAGTCGGACACGACTAAACGACTAAACAACAACAACAGGATTAAAGCCTTCTGGATCAAAATCTTAGCAATTTGCATAAATCAGGGGCACCAACTATAGGGGGCAGAAGGGGCTTCAGCCCCCTCAATATTCCTGGACTGGATGCCAAGCCCCCCCCCAATTTTGAGGGGGCCTCCATCCCCCACTGCCCCTGGGCAAGTACTGACCCCTATGGGTCACATGACACCACCCCCCTCATTGTGTGTGTGTGTGGAGGGGGGCAAATTGGAGCCCCTGGTGTAAAGTATCTTGCATTTAAGTAAACGGTTTAAATCACACAGCTATACATAGAAGTCAAATTTCAGGAGAAATCTGTCCTGAGTCTCATATATTAATTTCCAACTTGTTATTGTTTTGCTACATTCTTCTCTCCAAAGGAACGCAAAGGCACTTTTCAAAAATCAAAACACACAGTACCATGTGACCGAAAACAAGGTTATCAATAAGAGAAAGGCAAGTCTAGGGAAGTTTTTAATGTTTGATATTTTATTGCTTTTTTATTGTCATTATTAATATTCTGTTGGGAGCCGCCCAGAGTGGCTGGGAAAACCCAGCCAGATGGGTGGGGTATAAATAAATTAATAGTAGTAGTAGTAGTAGTAATAATAATAATAATAATAATAATAATAATAATAATAATAATAATAAATAAATAAATAAATAAATAATAGCAGACAAAGCATTAAAACAGTTTAATGAAAAGAACCAAAGGACCATTAACAATATTTGTATCCTCGTCGTGATTTGCAATAATAAAAACACTGTGATACTCGATCCCTTGCAAAGTGAACCGCTCTTGGCATCTCTCCTCATCCTGCAATTTCACAGTTTGTGCAAAGTCCAATTACATAGGCACATGACTGAATCCTCATTTGAACTAATTTTGTAATGTGAAAACTGCTCAATGTTTCCCTTACGCGTTTCCTTTGCATTTCCGCAACACATTCTATATCTATTCCAAAAAATAAAATAAAATATCCCTAGTGATAGTTTGCCTAACATGTTTTGTAGCTTATCAAAGTCATTTGGCCTTTATTGGGTTCCTTGTTTTCTTCCTTATCTCCTCCTCCTTTTGTATTGGTGCCAGCCTTTGATCAGGCACGACAAATATCATTAAGATCTCACTTGGTGTCAATGTCTGTTTTGTGTCATGCGTGTTTCATTTTCATAGTAAGGAAAAGATGGAACTTTCACCGTCACAACATCTAAACTCAAAGCCTCTATTTAAAAGGTCAGTTGCAAATCTTTACCCTCCCCAAGGCACTGAGCCTGGTGAAAATTGCCACACTGTTCTCAGCCTTGCAGAAGACCTTGGGCCGGCGGTGACTGTATCCAACAAAAGTTATTTGCTCAAGCACTTATGACAGAAACGTCTGCAAGATTGCTACAGAAGCGGATCACGTGGGAAGCATAAAATAAATAGTAAAAACAGGAATGATTAAACCAAGATGTATCTTCAAAAGGGATTTGGAAGATAGCAAGACACGGAATTGCTTATTGCTTGCTTTTTTTCTTGCAAAGTTCCTTCCAAATGAGCTGCCACATAATGCCTCTTGGGTTGAATTTTTACTCATCTGGTGCAGAGAGAGGAGCAAAGCTAGTAAGGAAGAGTGGCTTAGAAATCTGAGCTAAGAGAATCATATAGTCATAGAATTGTAGCGTTGGAAGGGACCATTAGGGTCATCTAGTCCAACCCCTGCAATGCAGGAATCTTTTGCCCAATGTGGGGCTCGAACCCACAAGCCTGAGATTAAGAGCTTCATGCTCTACCTGTTGGGAAGAATTACCGTATTTTTCGCTCCGTAAGATGCACTTTTTTCTTCCTAAAAAATAAGGGGAAATGTCTGTGCGTCTTATGGAGTGAATGCATGGTCCCTGGAGCTGAATTGCCCAGGGGCGAAAGCCAGATCATGCTCTTTTTTTTGTAAAAAAGAGGGAAGTGGGTGTTGAAACAAAGCCGCTGATCGGCAAGCGATTGCGAGGGAGGATAAGGGACGCTAGAGATAAAGGAGGCTGCCTGGGAGGGGGGAGGTAAAGACAGTGAATTTGCAAGGAGAGGAGACAGGAAGGCTAAAGCAATAAGGAGAGAAATTAGAAGAAAAGGAGGAGCAAAAAACTGCTCCAGCTAAGGAAAAGACACTAAGGCAAACAAGAGGGAAGGGAGTGTTGAAAGGAAGCAGCTAATCGGTAAGTGATCAGGAGGGAGATAAGGGATGCTAGCGATAAAGGAGGCTGCCTGGGAGGGGGAAGGTAAAAGCCCATGGATCCTCAGGATTTTTGCATTGGGTCACCCCCAGATTCACCATCAGATCACATAGCATGTCCATGGCTACAGCCTGCACCAAAAAAAACACACCCACACATACACTGTTGCGTGGGGCGCAATGGCACAAAAATGTAGTTACAAAGCACGGATCCACATGGATTCTAGGATTTTTGCATTGGGCTACCCCAAACTCACTGTCAAATCACATGTCTGTGAGCACAGCATGAACCACAAAAATCATACATCCACTGTTTCGTTCAGAATATTTTTTTTCTTGTTTTCCTCCTCTAAAAATTGGTGCGTCTTATGGTCAGGTGCGTCTTATGGAGAGAGAGAAATACCACGCGCTGTTTGGCTATGCTCACAGTTACCACATTTCCTCCCTCCTTTTTAGGGATCTCGTGCCTGTCAGTCGCTGCACGGTTGAGGCAGAAATTCAACCGGGGAGGATTCCCCGAAAGAAAACACCGAAAACCTGCCGAATTTCTGCCTGCCGCAAGGATGTACAGCTGCCTGAAAAACTTGGCACTCCTAGCCATTCTTAAGGCAGATTAAAATTGCAAACAGAGCAGAATGAATTCAGTCTAGACGACTGCTTCGTTTGCTGTGGAAGGAGCTAATTAATGGACTAATTAGGAGTTAATTGGAAATGATTGCTCAGCCAGAGCGGCAGAGCTCTCTGGTCGAAGCTCTTGCTGGGCATCGATGAACTTAGATCTCGACAAAAAAATAAATCCTAAGGAAACCATGTTGAGAGTGAAAAGGATTGTAAAGGGCACAGTAAGTTCTGCTTGCCCCAGGCTCTGAGTAAGGTTGCCAAATTCAGGTTTTCTGCTCTTTAACAGTTGCTGCAAGTCGCATGCATTCGGCCAGTGAAACTCTCCCCTTTTACTTGGGCCAGGAAAAGAGAGTTGCATCTCTTGTTAATTTCTTGTTTACGATTACGATTACAATTACGATATCTTTATTGTCATTGTCCCTTGCGGAACAATGAAATTGAAAAACTACATAAAACTACATAAAAACTACATAAAACATTCAAAAACCCCTAAAAACTCTAAAACCCCATTTTAAAATACACTATACAGTGGTGCCCCGCAAGACGAATGCCTCGCAATACAAAAAACTCGCTAGACGAAAGTTTTTTCCATTCGCGATTTGCCTCGCAAGACGAATTTCCCCTATGGGCTTGCTTCGCAAGACGAAAACGTCTCGCGACTTTTTTCTTTGACTAAAAACAAAGACATGTTTTGTTTATAAAGTTAATTTATTTTCCCTTAAAGTTTTGAACTGCTCTTTACAGTATGTGTGACTTTAAAGAGCAGTTAATAAACTGTTGTTGTACCAAATTTGGCTTTGTTTGGACTTTTTTTGACCATAGGAACGCATTAATTGATTTTCAATGCATTCCTATGGGATTTCGTGCTTCGCAAGACGAAAAATTCGCTAGACGACAAAAATTGCGGAACGAATTAATTTCGTCTTGCGGGGCACCACTGTACTACAGAGACCCCTTATGCTGTGTTTAGAACCAGAGTTGGATTTGGGTAGAAACTGTTTCTCAGGTGGCTAGTCCTGGCCTTTATAACCCTGTAACTTCTTCCAGAAGGCAGAAGCTGAAAGAGATCATTTCCGGGGTGCGTACTATCCTGTGCTATCTCTGCGACTTTCTTATGGAACCTGGAAGCATAGATTTGATTTAAGGTGGGAAGAGTGCACCCAATAATTCTCTCTGCATAATTCAACCCTGGATAGCATTCTTTTTTCCCTGGCAGTGCAGCTCCCAAACCACACACACAAACCATAAGTTAGTATGCTCTCCACAGTGCAATGGTGAAATGCCATCAACAGGTCCTTTGAGAGATTGTTTTTCCGGAGGATTCTCAGAAAATATAACCTCTGCTGTGCTCTCTTCACCAGGTCTGTTAAGTCTACTGTCTACCTCACAGGCTGTTGTGAGAATAGTATGGGGGAAGGGTAGAACCCTGCATACCTCACCTTGCGCAAATGGAGTGGAGCTGGGATCAACTCGCAATATAAAATGAAAACAAATAAAAAGGGACCACCTCAGAGGTCTTAAAGAATAATAGCCAAGCCTAGGTCCTACTTACCTATGAGACGGCCTCTCCTGGTATGCCCCACGGAGGACCTTAAGGTCCACAGATGACAACACTTTGGAGGTCCCAAGTCACAAGGTGGTTAGATTGGTCTCAACGAGGGCCAGGGCCTTTTCAGTACTGGCCCCAACTTGGTGGAATGCTCTGTCACAAGAGACTAGGGCCCTGCGGGTCTTGACATCTTTCCGCAGGGCATGCAAGACAGAGCTGTTCCGCCTGGCCTTTGGTTTGGACTCAGTCTGACCTTTATGTTTCCCTCCCCTTATGGTTTTGATCTATGGGCTACTATTAAAATAAGGTTGAATTTTAAATTGCATTTTAACCTGTATTTTAAATTGGTTTCCCCACCCCACCCCCTATTATGTTTTTACTGTAATTTTACTGGTGTTAGCCACCCCAAGCCCGGCTCTGGACGGGGAGGGCGGGGTATAAATAAAATTATTTATTATTATTATTATTATTATTATTATTATTATTATTATTATTATTATTATTATTTCCAGGTGGGAAATGCACGGCCCCTAACAGGCAGTCATCCTGAGTCTTTCTTCAACTTTTCTAGAACAGCTCAGCCTTCCTTTCCAAACTTCCACCTGTGTCTGCACCACCACCTTCTCACTTAGGGCCCTGCATTGCTGGAGAGCAGGGTGTAGAGTTGGAAGGGACCCCGGGGCCATCTAGTCCAACCCTCTGCAATGAAGGATTCTCAGCTAAAGCATCCATGACAGATGACCATCCAACCTCTGCTTTAAAACTTTCTTCTTCCTATACCTGTTCCCTTTGCGACTGTAGGAACCGTTTGGTGTGGGGTCCCAGTTATAACTTTGGAACTCCCCGCCTATTGAAATCAAGCAGAAATCTTCACTTTACTCTATTTGGCACCTGCCAAAGAGATTCTCATTTTGACAATGCTACCCAGACGCTTTGGTAGTCGACGTGATTTTAATCTGTTTTAGTTTTTTAACTTTTGTACAGTGGTACCTCCGGTTGCGGGATGCGGGTGGCACTGTGGGTTAAACCACAGAGCCTAGGACTTGCCGATCAGAAAGTCGGTGGTTCAAATCGCCATAACAGGGTGAGCTCCCATTGCTCGGTCCCTGCTCCTGCCAACCTAGCAGTTTGAAAGCACGTCAAAGTGCAAGTAGATAAATAGGTACCACTCCGGCAGGATGGTAAACGGCATTTCCATGCACTGCTCTGGTTCGACAAAAGCGGCTTAGTCATGCTGGCCACATGACCCAGAAGCTGTACGCCGGCTCCCTTGGCCAATACAGCGAGATGAGCGCCGCAACCCCAGAGTCGGCCACAACTGGATCTAATGGTCAGGGGTCCCTTACCTCGGGTTGCAGACACTTCAGGTTACAGACGCTTCAGGTTACAGACTCTACTAACCCAGAAATAGTACCTCGGGTTAAGAACTTTGCTTCAGGATGAGAACAGAAATTGCGTGACTGCAGCACATGAGCAGCAGAAGGCCCCATTAGCTAAAGTGGTACCTCAGGTTAAGAACAGTTTCAGGTTAAGAACGGACCTCCAGAACGAATTAAGTTCTTAACCTGAGGTACCACTGTACGCTTTAAAGTAGGGCTGTTGAATTTTTCCTGATTGTATAGTCTTATATTTTTGTAAACCGCTGAGGGTTGTTTTTTTAAACACCCAAGTGGTGTATCAATTTAATGAAATCAATCAATCACTCAAACAAACAAACAAACAAACAAATAAACAAACAAACAAACACCCTTTTACCTTCTTGAAGTCTCCCCAACCCCTCCAGCCTCTTTGAAACTGCTATTAGCACCGCTGGGGTGTTTTGATTGGGGGAACTCTGCAAGGAAATGAGCTTAGCCATTCGCTTCTCCATCGATGAAGCTCCAATCCAAATCCGTCCAGCTGCTTCCCAGCTTTTTCTTAAGGCATCAGGAAAGCAGATTGCGGCTTTTCTTCAGCACATGAAGTTTGACTCTTTTGCTGAACGAGAGGAGAGGGGCTCACACATTTCACCAGGAATTTGCATCCTTACCCACAAGCAAATCCCCAAAGCGTTCAGTGTGACTTACGCCCAAGTAGGTGTGTTTAAGATTGCACTTTTAGGAGAAAATACCCCCTCCATTACAAGACTTGGGAGACATGCAACACACATAGGACAAAACTGAGTTTTTCACCTGCCTCAAGGACTGCAGTACTCTAGAGTTCTAGACGGCTTACGCACTTCAAATCCATGTTAAATATTTAGTCTCAGCACCTTCAAGCGTGTAGAATTTAAAAACAAACTGTATGGCAGCAGGCGGAAATTCAACAGGTGATACTCTTCCCCACCAAGGCATGCTGTCGGAAAAGCTGCAGCTGTAGGATTTCTGCCTGTTGTGCAGCTTCCAAAAGAGCCTCACCAGAGAGGAAGGAAGAGCGGCTTTCCTTAGAAGTAGTCAAGAAAGTTGAAAGTGCAATCTAGTCCAACCCCCTAAATGCAGCGACAGAAGGAAGCGAGTCCTCTGCCCCAAGCACCTTACAGTTCAGTTCAGATACAGCTTGGGGCGGGAGGTGGGGAAGGGGAAATTGCAAGAAAATCAATTCTAGCAACTTGCCGCAAAGCTCCAATAGCTCTTTAATAGATGGATTTTTACCTGGTAGTTGATACCGCATGCATTGATGTCTTGTTCGCTCACTCACTCAAGTTGGGGACCAACCAGGATCCTGCCTTTCCGTCCTTGGTTTGCAGTTAAAAATGGCATGTAGTCCCTGAGAGCCGAATCGAGAAAAGCTGCCTTTTTGGGGGTGGGAGGGGGAGGGAGTCAAATCATACAAGTCGAGGCATTTGTAGCAGCTCAGAGGCTGACCTGGATTTTGCCCAGCTCCAAGGCCATTTTCCCCACCGGAGCCAACAAGACTTCCTTTTTATAAACACTGTAATTATCTTCTGGACATAATTCCCGTCACAATTCTGATTGGAAAATGGAGCTGCTTAGGAAAGGCTTACAAGACAACATCTGTTCAATGGCGGACATTTGGGTCAGGGCGGGAGCCGCTGGGGAGGGAATTAAATCGCCGCACAGAAGCGAAGCGACGGCAGGGGAAGACGGATGCGTTCCTCACGAGGGCCGGAGCTGATTCTGAGAAGTGTGCGTAAGACACATCAAGGCCAGAGGCCCTGTCTCTCTTTCCACCACCCCCCCTTCCTACTCATTCACATTGTGCACATAATTCTGAAGGAGCGCAGAAAAACACCTGCCTAACATTGCGCTGGGCACAGAATTCAGAGGCTGCATAAAAAACAACAACAGTCATGTACTAGTCCTCACTGTTGCAAAGACATAGCTGCTTTCTGAAACCTCACCCACCTGAAGGGTGATGGAATAAGGCTTCCAATGTTGACAGGGAAAGATCCCGTGAGATTTGGCTTTGGCCATTTGAATTTACTTTCTTTTAATATATTTCATTTTTCAGTTTTTTAAAAAAAGTATTTTGACAACAATACAAATCTGATATTACAATAAACAAACATATCTTGACTCCCACCCCTTTTGCGGTTTCTAAATTTTATTTTAATTTGTAACACTGCATTTTCTTCATTATCCCAATTGTTCATTACTCATAGAATCATAGAATCATAGAGTTGGAAGAGACCACAAGGGCCATCGAGTCCAACCCCCTGCCAAGCAGGAAACACCACCAGAGCACTCCTGGCATATGGTTGTCAAGCCTCTGCTTAAAGACCTCCAAAGTAGGAGACTCCACCACACTCCTTGGCAGCAAATTCCACTGTCAAACAGCTCTTACTGTCAGGAAGTTCTTCCTAATGTTTAGGTGGAATCTTCTTTCTTGTAGTTTGGATCCATTGCTCCGTGTCCGCTTCTCTGGAGCAGCAGAAACTCCTTGGTTGCCTTTTAAGTTCTATTTTAACTTTTTGGTTTAAGTTAATCCTGCCAATGAACCAGGGCTGTCTTAAACATATGAGGCGCCAGGGTGCAAAGATCTGCCCGGTGCCCCCCTGGTTGCCAGTCCCAGGCATGCCCCCAAACTCACGGCGCTCTGACTGATGGGTGGGCTCTTCCCTAGACTCAACTCTCGGCCTGGCATCCCTGAGAGCCCGGAGCCTGGGTGCCGCACACCCCTAGCACCTATGTGTAAGACAGCCCTGCAATGAATTTATATGTGCCCAGTCACATTTCAAATAATCCACAATTTTTCCCAAGTTTCTTGTAAAGCTTTTCGCCTCTTGGTTCCTTATTGCTCCTGTTAGTTTTGCCATTTTGGCACAGTCCACATTCTGCCACTCCTCCTTGGTGGGTATAGAATCTTCTTTCCATCTCCGTGCATAAACTATCCTGGTCTCTGTTGTGGCACACATAAACAGGTTTGTTTTGTTTTGTCTTTATGTCTTTAGGTAACTGTATGGAAGTGAGAGCTGGACCATAAAGAAGGCTGATCGCCGAAGAATTGATGCTTTTGAATTCTGGTGCTGGAGGAGACTCTTGTGAGTCCCATGGACTGCAGGAAGATCAAACCTATCCATTCTGAAGGAAATCAGCCCTGAGTGCTCACTGGAAGGACAGATCCTGAAGCTGAGGCTCCAATACTTTGGCCACCTCATGAGAAGAGAAGACTCCCTGGGAAAGACCCTGATGTTGGGAAAGATGGAGGGCACAAGGAGAAGGGGACGACAGAGGACGAGATGGTTGGATAGTGTTCTCGAAGCTACCAGCATGAGTTTGACCAAACAGTGGGAGGCAGTGGAAGACAGGAGTGCCTGGCATGCTCTGGTCCAGGGGGTCACGAAGAGTCGGACACGACTAAACGACTGAACAACAACAACAAATATTCCTTCTCCACTGTTCATGCAAAAGCGTCTACAATTGTTGCATTTAAAACTCACCAAGGTAAGCTGTTCACTGCAGAAAGCACAAGTTACTACTACATATTCGAATCAAACCATCTAATCATCCCTCCTTTTCAATATTACCTCAACTTAAATTATACTGTTGAATTTACACTAATCCTGCTACTGTTTTGTTTACATTTTTTCCCCAAATACTCTACAAACATTTTCCATTCTTCTTTATAAACTCTGCCTATTTTGCTTTGACCGCACATTTGCAATCAGCAAAATATGGATAAAATTAGAAGAAGAAGAATTGATGAAGGATGTGTATGGAAATGCAGAAGAATTTTGTTAATATAAGGAACCACAAGAGGGAATGGAGGGAAGTCATGAGGTTTAAAGAACCTCAAAGATAAGGTTTTGAAATGTTTTTGTGAATGGGGATGGGGGGGATTTGTTTTTTGTAGTTAATTATGGAAATTAATTGTGGGCGGGAACCAATAAAAATCTATTTACATAGCAGAAAATATAAAAATGAACTCTGCCTCCTTGTTCTCTTATTCTGATGATTAGACCTGCTAACTCTGCATCCTCTATCATCTTAAGCTCCCATTCTTCCTTCTTTGGACCACTTCCCACTCTCCATTTTTGAGCAAACAAAATCCGAGCTGCTGTAGTGGCATACATAAATAAGTACGTCTGACCCTTGGGAACCTGTGTCTCCACTATTCCTTGGAGGAATTCCCCCACAGATTATTTTTTTTTTTGGGGGGGTGAATGTTCTTTTAAATAATTTTCCCCCATCTCATTATAAATAATCTCTCAACAATCCTTTGCATGTCTACCACATACAGTAACATGTTCCTTCTTTTTTATTTCATTTTAATTTTTTTTAACAAAGAATAACTAACTAACTAAATAAATAAATGTGCACTCCACCCCCAAGAACAAGCATAGGCAAACTCAGCCGTCCAGATGTTTTGGGACTACAACTCCCATCATCCCTAGCTAACAGGACCAGTGGTCAGGGATGATGGGAATTGCAGTCCCAAAACATCTGGAGGGCCGAGTTTGCCTTTGCCTGCCCGAGACCATTCCATCGTAACTATCCAACCTCCCAAAATTTCAACGCCTCTTGCGATGGTTTGACCCCTTTCCTTTTTAACAGCACAAATTCTACAAATACCTCCCATATCGCCTCAAAATCATTTGTCCTGCGTATTCCCCATCTTACCTTAATAGCACATGCTAATTGATCATTAATAGCTATATCCCACAGTCCTTCTACTTCTCTGCATTTCCAACATACAGTGGTACCTCTGTATTTCCAACAGTATTTCTATGTAAGCTTCAGGTTACATACGCTTCAGGTTACAGACTCCGCTAACCCAGAAATAGTACCTTGGGTTAAGAACTTTGCTTCAGGATGAGAACAGAAATCATGCTCCGGCAGCGTGGCGGCAGCTGGAGGCCCCGTTAGCTAAAATGGTGCTTCAGGTTAAGAACAGTTTCAGGTTAAGAACGGACCTCTGGAACGAATTAAGTACTTAACCCGAGGTACCACTGTATACCAGATTCGGATTTGCACATTTTTGCTAACTTACTCAGTCAGGTACCATCTGACAGGTGTATATTTGGGGGTGGCTGTTTCACATACGCATTTATTTATTTTTTGCAGCACTCACACAACATGGTTGGCATCAAAATACCAGCCTGTATCAGTCATTCAAGAGCTTTTTATACTGCCCTTTAATAAAACCCTGTGGGCTCTACATTAAAAAATAAAATACAAATAAGACCCAACCAACACTAAAAACACAACAAGCACTAAAATAACTTGAAAGCCAGAAAGACTAAAACATACACATAATACGTACTTACTTCTAGTTAGTTCTACAGAAGGTGTCCCATCAGCATATTCATACCCTGAGAAGTTGGAGTGTTTGTGGCCATTCCATCGCACCTCGTCAACTTTGCTTTCGCAAGAGGAACACAATGCAGACAGAAAGCAAAGGATCTCCCTTACCATTACAGAATATAACATGAACATTTGATTCTGAATTGGCCCGGATATTGCAACTATCAATTGGACCCAATTCAAAAGGTTCCCCCCCCCCCGGCATTTAGGGTTGCCACCTGCCTTCTTCTGGCCCAGCTCCTCTGTCTTTCTTTAAGAAGCAGTCTGGCACAAAGAAATTCATTTGAGCGGAGAGTTTCACATTTCTGCAGAGGAAACAGCTTCACCTGTTGAACTTCAGCACGTTGGACCCAGCAACTGGGCTGGGAAAGAGAGGTGGCAATCATCTTTGCACAAGACGAGGAGGAAGACAGGCAGCAGCCTGCAGGCTTTGGTTAGAACTTTTGGTTGGAAGAGAACAGTCATTATTAAGCCTGTGATGCAATTGCCAAAATTAGCCAGTAAAGGCATGTGAGCTGTTTTTTTTGGGGGGAGAGCCTTTTCCTGGCTGCCAGGAGACGTGCAGAGGGTCACACAAAGCATTTTATGCGCACACACACTCACACACCCCAAAAGCCAGTCTTCCCAGTCACCACAGGGCCGTGACTCATGTTTGCATTTCCTTTTAAAAGGGAAGATAGAGAAAGCAAACAGAAGGAACCGAATCTTTGTGGCGGTTGCAAAGAAGAAGGGGAGGTTGGAATGAGGGAGGGCAAAGGTGGAGCAGCTTAACATTTGCTCAGAGGCCATGAAAAGGCCACATTGGTGGTCAACAGAATATCGCTATAAAAAACAAACAAAGAGCGTCTTCCCTCATCCCATCCAGATACAAAATGTTTCCATTTTCAGGGGTAGGCAAGGTGGTGGCTGCCAGATGTTTGGGATCAGAGTGGATTTCATGCTCTTTATTCAGCTCATAGTAGTGAGGAGATATGGAAGTTCCCCCAGAATGTCTGCTTTATATACATTATTAACACAATGGGCCCCACGTGATTGGCTAATTCCGGGATTCACCTATAGGCCAATCAGGTTGCGGATTCACTTCCACCTGGAGCTGGATTGGGTGGCTCTTGTGGACCAATCAGACTGCTGCATTCTGAATCCCATAGTTCTGGAACCAATCAGACTGCTGCATTCTGAATCCTATTGTTCTAGGACCAATCAGACTGCTGCCTTCTGGATCCTATTTGACTTAGTACATAACACACAACCAGCAGGGGCAAAAGTCAGGGATGATGGAAGAGGAACGCAGAGGACCTTAAGTCCCATGAATAACCATAGTTTAGAGGTCCCGGGCCCTAAGGGAGTCAGACTATTCTCCACCAGGGCCTTTTCAGTGATGGCTCCGACCTGGTGGAATGCTCTGTCCCATGAGACTAGGGCCCTGCAGGATTTAACCTCCTTCCGTTGGGCCTGTAAGACAGAGCTATTCCACCTGGCCTTTAATTTGAATTCAGTCTGATCTTTTATTTCCCTTCTCTTCTCTTCCCCTTCCCTTTTATGAAGAACACCCGCTCTGAGACCCCACAGCTAATTCTCCCCTGGCATCCTCGTTGGCCCAAGTAGGACCAATTCAGCCAGCTAGCCCTGGGGATTATCTAATGCTTATTTCCCCTAAATTGATTTTTGTTTTTTATTGTTATTCATGTTTTTATACTGTATTTTATGCTGCTTTTATAATTAAGTGTTTTAAATTTGTTGTTAGCTGCCCTGAGCCTGGTTTTTGAACCAGGAAGGGCGGGGTATAAATAAAAAATATTATTATTATTATTATTGATTCATAGAATCGTAGAATTGCAGAGTTGGAAGAGACTCTGAGAGTCATCTAGTCTAACCCCATTTTCAGGTTGCGCTCCGTGGTGACCCGGAAGTAACAGAGCGTGTTACTTCCGGGTATTGCCGCTCCCGCAGATGCTCAAAATGACATCTTGCGCATGCACGGAAGCGTCGAGTCGCGGCCCGCGCATATGCAGATGTGCAGGCGCGGGTTGTGTTCGCTTTAGGATGCAAACGGGGCTCTGGAATGGATCCCGTTCACATCCAGAGGCCTCGGGTTAAGAACTTAATTCATTCCGGAGGTCCGTTCTTAACCTGAAACTCTTCTTAACCTGAAGCACCACTTTAGCTAATGGGGCCTCCTGCCGCTGCCGTGCTGCTGGAGCCTGATTTCTGTTCTCATCCTGAAGCAAAGTTCTTAACCCGAGGTACTATTTCTGGGTTAGCGGAGTCTGTAACCTGAAGCATCTGTAACCCGAGGTACCACTGTATCCAGATCAAGGGAAGTAATAGTACCATTCCCGCTATGAAAACGGGATGCTGGACAAGGTGAGTCCTTATCTTGATTCAGCAGATCTCTTCGTATGATCTCACAGAATAGTCAAATCATAGAACTGTAGAGTTGGAAGGGACCCCGAGAGTCATCTAGTCTAA
Organism: Podarcis vaucheri; assembly: GCF_965113315.1. Taxonomy (NCBI): domain Eukaryota; kingdom Metazoa; phylum Chordata; class Lepidosauria; order Squamata; family Lacertidae; genus Podarcis; species Podarcis vaucheri. The sequence continues at coordinate 84,541,529 of NC_138766.1, forward strand.
CCCTGTGCAATGCAGGAATCTCAACTAAAGCATCCATGACAGAGGGCCATCCAACCTTTGCTTACAAAATCATAGAATCATAGAGTTGGAAGAGACCACAAGGGCCATCGAGTCCAACCCCCTGCCAAGCAGGAAACACCATCAGAGCACTCCTGACATATGGTTGTCAAGCCTCTGCTTAAAGACCTCCAAAGTAGGAGACTCCACCACACTCCTTGGCAGCAAATTCCACTGTCGAACAGCTCTTACTGTCAGGAAGTTCTTCCTAATGTTTAGGCAGAATCTTCTTTCTTGTAGTTTGGATCCATTGCTCCGTGTCCGCTTCTCTGGAGCAGCAGAAAACAACCTTTCTCCCTCCTCTATGTGACATCCTTTTATATATTTGAACATGGCTATCAAATGTAGGTGGAGACGCTCCTCCAGGCATACTGGGCCGAGGCCGTTTAGGGCTTTAAAGGTCAGCACCAGTCTAGCTGCCGTATTTTGGATTAGTTGTAGTTTCTGGGTCACCTTCAAAGGTAGCCCCTCATAGAGCGCATTGCAGTAGTCCAACCGAGGGATAACCAGAGCATGCACCACTCTGGCGAGGTGCAGTTTTAGAAATAACGACTCTGCTTGAAATAGAAATGCAAAACATCTCACCACAATGGGTGAGACCAACCAAATGACTGCAACCAAATGACTTCTGTGGCTGCTCAATCCTGGTGTTAACTGTGGAGGGTCAACTTCAAGGCTCCTCATTATCCCCCTTTTCGGAGTTTTGTTATCTCGAAACCAGACTTGGGTTGGGTTTATGGGCTGCAAATTAGAGGGCTCTTTCAAAAAGAGGGCTGCCCTCTATAAAATGGGGCACACGCGGGCACTCTAACTCTCTGTCTCTCCAGGTTTCGAGTGCATTTTGACCCCCGTGCTACAAAACGACGGCAAAAGAATGTGGGGGGAAAATGCTCACTGGATAATTCCAGGGAAATGGTTTTCAGCATTCTGCTCATAGGAGGCAAATAATGCTAATCTTGGCATTCAGCTAGCTTGGAGATATCTCTTGCTCCAAATGTGCCCACCCCCCACCTTAAAACTTACCTTTTGGGATTTGTTGATTTGCCTTCCTGAGGGGGAGGCTGGGGAAAAACCACACAGACTGGCTATGGAAAATGGGAGCGGCTTATTTATCCATTTGCCCTTGCCTACTGGTCTGGAGATAATGAATGAATATAAGAACACAAAATAGTTATTGATAGGGCCGCCACATTTTCTCCTGCCGAAGCGCCTGTGCCTTTAACGTCCCTGAAACTCAACAGGTGAAGATTTCCCTGTTACAGAGTTACAGTCACAGAAGGGGGGGGGAATTGCCTGTTTAATTTTAGGGTTTTCCAGCACAAGTGCCTGTGCCTTTAAAGAAGTCACTCCTGCCTCAGATATTGTCACAGAGAAAGCTTTCCCTGCTGAATTTCAGCCTGTCATAGATCTCCACTGTCCGACACCGCAGGAGCTATGATTTTATTTTTTTAAATTCACTTGTATTTAAAAGAGACCCTTCTCAAGTCTCACTGTCCGAAATAGTATGCAGAATGAAACACAGCCATCCTTTTAACTCCACGCTTCTCTGAATTTTGCTTCTCAGTTCTCCTGCTATGTTAAGGTAAAGGTGATGGGACCCCTGACCATTAGGTCCAGTCGTGGCCGACTCTGGGGCTGCGGCGCTCATCTTGCTTTATTGGCCGAGGTAGCTAGCGCACAGCTTCTGGGTCATGTGGCCAGCATGACTAAGCCGCTTCTGGTGAACCAGAGCAGTGCATGGAAACGCCGTTTACCTTCCCGCCGGAGTGGTACCTATTTATCTACTTGCACTTTGACGTGCTTTTGAACTGCTAGGTTGGCAGGAGCAGGGACCGAGCAACGGGAGCTCACCCCGTCGTGGGGATTCGAACCGCTGACCTTCTGATTGGCAAGCCCTAGGCTCTGTGGTTTAACCCACAGCGCCACCCACATCCCTTTTCCAGCTATGTAGCATGTATAAAAATGCACATATCAGGTTACACAGGTATATATTGAGGAAAAGGCCATACACAACTGTATTATATTTGGGGATTATTAATATTCTTTAGCAAAAAAAATGTGTACATTTGGCAAAATTGAATGCAAACATATTGTATCTTAGGAGAAATTAGCACTAAAATACAATTAATTATCCTGAGGATTTATTTATTTTTAATTGCAAACGTTATGTGGAAATGCAAAGAATTGAGCTTACAATTGGAGAGAGCCAGTGTGGAGAAGTGGTTAGAGTGTAGGACTATGACCTGGGAGACCAGGGTTTGAATCCCACTTGAGTCATATTCATAGCTGTCAACTTACAGATTTGAAAATAAGGGACCAGCAGCCTCGAAAATAAGGGATCAGCAGCCAAAATAAGGGATTTTCTGAGCACAGGTATGTTCAACTTCTGAGTGCCTCCAAGCCAAAGGCAGAAAGCCCAGCCAGCAGCCAAACGAAGCCTCAAGCGGTGGTTCCCACAGCGCAGCAACCCAGCAAAGGGGATGCAGCAAGGAAAACCACTGTCACCTCTCAGCTGGGAAGCGCTGAGCAAAGGCGAGTCCCCAGGCAACGCAGCCGATTTGCTTGGCACAAGGCATGCAAGCTCCACCCCCCCAGTTGTTCTTAGACTCCTTATTGGGTGAGCAACGCAGCCAAACAACACAGTGGGAGCCTCCCTCCTCCCTGGCCGGCAGGGAGGGAGGGAGGGAGAGGAGCTGCTTCCTTTGAAACCCGGGAAATTTAAGGGAGCTCATCAATAAGGGACAGCAGCGGGACACAGCGCTGGGATAAGGGACTTTCCCTCCAAATAAGGGACGGTTGACAGCTATGGTCATACTCACAGGGTGACCTTGGGCCAGTCATTGCCTCTCAGCCTAACCTACCTCACAGAGTTGTTTTGAGGACAAAATGGATGAGGGGCGGACCATGTACCTCACTTGGAGCTCCTTAGATGAAAGGGGTGGTGCAACAAATAAATGCGAGAAACTTGGAGGATCCAAAATTGTCGGCTTTCCCCCAACCCTTTGCCCAAGAGACAAAGCGTCACCTGTAGCCTCCTGTTCATTTAATAGATGTCTGTGGCAGTTAGAAATACGTATGGCCAATGAATGAAAAGGGATTTTAAGGAAGCAGAGGCAGCAGAACTGCTATTGTGAAAGCTGCTTTCCTGCCAACATATCAGCTTTGTTTCTCGAAGTCACTTTGCAGACGGGAACTCCGTCCTGGAGAGTGTAATAAATTACAGATCTTATGATGCAGAAGGAATGTGAAATCCAGAGTCAGGGAGGGCTGTGTCTCCATCAGGATGCACAGATCTTTGGACACAGCTTTTAAAAAAATAAATACATGTGACTTGTAAGGTTGCCAACTTTTTTTAGTGGCCCTGCTCCTGAAGTTAAGTGAGATGCACTTTCCCTGTTTTGGAAATGTGGGACTGGAAAAGCCCTCCCTGCACAATTTCAGTCTGCTAAAAGCACAGAAAGACCTACACTGGCTCCCAGTACGTTTCCGAGCACAATTCAATGTGTTGGTGTTGACCTTTAAAGCCCTAAATGGCCTCGGCCCAGTATACCTGAAGGAGCGTCTCCACCCCATCATTCTACCCAGATACTGAGGTCCAGTGCCAAGGGCCTTCTGGCGGTTCCGTCAATGCAAGAAGCAAACTACAGGGAACCAGGCAGAGGGCCTTCTCGGTAGTGGCACCCACCCTGTGGAACGCCCTTCCAGCAGATGTCAAAGAGATAAACACCTACCTGACATTCAGAAGACATCTGAAGTTCAGTGAAGTTTTTAATGTGTGACATCTTAGTGTATTTTTTTGGTCTTTGTTAGAAGCCGCCCAGAGTGGCTGGGGAGGCCCAGCCAGATGTTCATGGTACAAATAATAAATTATTATTATTATTATTATTATTATTATTATTATTATTATTGCCCTCCTGTTTTCTCTGAAGGCTTTCTTATAGGCCATTGTGGGGAACAGGTTTCTGGGTTAAATAGGACCTTGGTTTGATCCAGCACAGCAATGCTTTCCTGTTTATGGCAGCCAGCGAAACCCCTTCCCTATCCATTCCCATAAGCAGCTGAAACAGACTCGCCAGCAAGACGAAAACACAAAATTCTGCCAGGCTGAGTCAGCCTTCAGACTTCCACCAAACTCATAATTCTTTCCTCCAAGAAAGCTTTGGCAGGCGCCTCTGAAGATTTTGGAAGGAGAGGAGAGCCATCGTAGGCCCCTCATCTATCAAGACCACACAGGGTTCTGTTTCTGCGCTGGAGATGGGCATGTGTTTGCCTGCCTTGGTCAGAAGGAATGGGCCTGTCGCTGTGGGTTTGGCTGGCAAACTCGGGGGCCTAACAAAAGGGATGAGCCATTTTTAACGGCTCCAGCCTTTGGAATGTGACACCCATCAGAGATTGGGAGAGGGACAAAGAAAGCTAGAGGGATGTTTGGGATGTGCATGTTTACAGTTTGAATTTGGACAGAGGCTTTGGCTCAAGTCTGATTCTGCATTTGCCTTGTGCCAAGACCTTTCTTCTGCTAGAAGCATAGCCCAAATGCACACCCCATTCACTCTGCTGCACTGCAGGACCAGCCCTGCTTTTCCCGATCTCTAAATGATGGCTCAGATATTTTCAGGGTATTGCTGTGGATTCACAAGCTCCCTCTTCCCTTCCCTTCCCTTCCCTTCTCTCCTCCTTTTCTCTTAACCACAGGGCCATCTTAACCATTGGCACTGGGGTGCATGGCACCCGGGCGCCGGGCTCTCAGGAGCACCAGGCTGAGAACTCAGGGCCAAGCATTGAAGTCCGGGGAAGAGCCACTGGCAGTCGCGTGAAGCAGAGCCCATCAGAGTGCCGTGGGCTCTTCTCCTGTCCCTGGGCTCCAACGCTTGCCCCTGAACTTGTGCCAAGCTGCCCGCAGCAGAAGAGCCTGTGCTGCTCCAATGGGCTCTGCTCCGCTCGGCTATCGGCTCTTGCCTCAGCTGCATGGCAGCTAACTGTTTTGGCGCCACACCTGGAGCGCTGTATAATGTTGTGGGTGCTGTGTGACGCATCCTGTTGCATACACCGAGCTGCGGGTACCTTTGCTGGCTCTTCAGCTGTCGGCGCATGCTCCCAGCGCTGCCCAGCATGGGGTGTCAGTGCAGAATGACGGGGAATGCAAGCGGCAGTGGAGGAAAGATCTCCAGATGGGATCCATGCGCACCTATTCGTCGGGTTTTGTTGCTGCCGTCGGCATTGTCGGCATGCGGCGCATCCCATCCATAGATGTTTCCTCCACTGCCGCTTGTGTTCCCCATTGTTCTGCGCTGACACCCCACATTGGGTGGTGCTGGGTGCATGCACCGACAGTGGGAAAGCCAGCAAAGCAACCCACAGCATGGCACATGCAACAGGATGCATTGCACAGCACCCACAACATTACACGGTGCTCTGGGAACCGCGCGCGCAGCCGAAACAGTTAGCCACCATGCAGCAGGGGGGGGGGGAGCAGTGGGTGGACAGCGTGGCGACTGTGCCGCCTGACATTTTGTCCCACCCCAGCATGGAACCCGCACCCACCTTCATACACCCCTGAGCGAGGGGTGCTGGCACCCCCGTTGGTTGGCGCTGTGAGTCCCTGCGTCCCGCAACCGTTCCGAAGGTAAACAACTATTTCCTTAGAAAAAGTTTGACAACTCCGAGCAACCTAGGGGCGCTGGGTGGATTTTTGCATCCCGGCCCTGCATATGCTTAAGACGGCCCTGTCTAACCATATGAAACCATACCCTCCAACACGTTCAGGCCAAAAACCGGGACATATGTCACATGACGCACACAAGATCGCAGCCCTGAAAAAAAGCACTTGGCGGGCAAAAAAGAAATGGTCTTGCATGAAAAGAAACGACATGTCCTGGTTTTCCCCAGACAGTTGAGGGGTATTCTTTAAGCACAGCATGCAAAGGGACAAACTATGCTTAGCTCAAAGACGGGAAGGCCTCTAGATGTTGTGCTGAAGGGAGTTGGGGTCCAATAGCCGGAGAGCTCCCCCCCATCTTTGAACCAAGCATGGGTTTGCAAACTGTGGCTTAGAGGCAAGGGACTAACCATAGCTTGCCCGTGCCTTTCTCCTCCAACATTACAAGACTAGAAAGGAACTATAGATCAAAAGCAAAAATGTGAATGGGTTCTGTATTGTGGCTTGGGAGTCAGAGATGGGACTTGGGTCTGGGCCAGTTGACGACCTCTGCAGTAAAGGATCTCTGGTGTTTGCGCATGCATGGGAGTGCAGGTATGCATAAAATGGGATGAGCAGGTGAGATATTTGATTCACTTCTCATTTAAAGGCTAACCTCCCAAATTTGTACTTTCCAAAACAATACCCTAAACCACAAGACAGGCATTCTCTGAATTTTGCAATGCAGCTCTCAAGCCAGGTAATGAGTTCGAAAATGTATATACCAGGGTAAACTGTGGGTCAAAATGCACCTATATGTGAAAATAATATTAAAAATGCGGTCTATTAGGAAAAAATTGCTTTGCAAAACTGTGTTTCAGGGAAAATGGCGTACAAACATATGCATATTAGGAGAGATTTGCAGCTGAATTTTCAGGAGGCTGTTTTAAATAAAGAAATTTGCAGACGGATGAGGAAATGATTAAAACTGAGCTTCAGGTGGTTAAAAATGAGAAAAACAAAAATTGACAAATTTACCCATCCCTAGAGATGAGTCGGGAAGAATGTGCTTGCGGGGGAGATCTGTGAGCACAAACCCCAGCGCTTCCACTTCCAGCTGCAGTTGATGGGCAGCTAGTGGATATCCTCCCAGCTGCCTCTCTTCTTTCCAGCAGTGGGAAAACAAGCTTTTGCAGGAACAAGCTATTACATCTCATTACGCCCTGATGGCTTGGCGCGTGCATTTTAACATATAACCGACATGCAGCCTTAAGCAAAAAATAGAAGTTTACATCCCACGTTGTGGCCACCCTAAGCGAGCCCACATGGTCTTTTCTCGAAGAGAGAGGGAATGAGGTCTTGACCCAGAACAAATAAGGGTTTCCAAGGGCTTGTTTTGAAACAGCTGTTGGACTTTCCACTCAATGGCCTTCTGAGTTAGCTTGGAAATAATTAACAGCCGAAGAGGAGGATGTTTTTGTCCTGTGTTCCTTGGGCGGTGGGGAGCACAACAGCCTTGTTGTTAACCACCCGGTCTCAAATCACCCCTATCAATATGGTGCAGCCATTATAGTGGGCTAATTTTAACCAAAATAGACCCCTTTGAAGCACAGAAGAACAGGAAAAGTCGTTGTGCACAGGCCTTAATGTAGGCCAAGAAACAGACTGGAGTTTTGGTGGAGAAGGCTGCTGAGTATTCCTCGTCACCTGGCAGAAACAACTCATTTGAACCAATCAAAGCTGTGGGATAGCTCAGTTGGTAAAGCATGAGTCTCTTAATCCAGGGTCGTGGGTTCGAGTTCTATGTCTGACAAGAAGATTCCTGAATTGCAGGGGTTGGACCTTCCAACTCTATGATTCTATAGCTCTGTAAGCGCTTGTTTTCCATCCGCTCAACAGGTATACTTGTAAATGAGCCAAGGATTACAAAAAGCCACTAAAACGCCCCAGAGCTTTCTCTCATAGAGAATTTTGTAATTATTGCCGGGATTGATGGCAGAGCAAGGATGTACAACTGTGATATATAAAGCTTCTTGACTCAGATTAAAGAGGCTCAACCATTTTGGGAGAAAGGATGTATTTGAAAATCTAAGAAAAGGCTCTAAAGGTAAAGGTAAACGGACCCCTGAACTTTAGGTCCAGTCGTGACCGACTCTGGGGTTGCAACACTCATCTCGCTTTATTGGCCGAGGGAGCTGGCGTACAGCTTCCGGGTCATGTGGCCAGCATGACTAAGCTGCTTCTGGCGAACCAGAGTGGTGCATGGAAACGCCGTTTACCTTCCCGCTGGAGCGGTACCTATTTATCTACTTGCACTTTGGCATGCTTTCAAACTCCTAGGTTGGCAGGAGCAGGGACCAAACAACGGGAGCTCACTCCGTCGTGGGGATTCGAACCACCGACCTTCTGATCAGCAAGTCCTAGGCTCTGTGGTTTAACCCACAGCACCACAAAATCCCTGTTTCACAGAAGAAAAACTGGCAGTGTTCAGAAACCCACACGTGAGCAGGGGAAACACCAACAATGCCCTCCCCCAAAAAAGTAGGAAGCACCCTCCAAATGCAGGTATTCCCACCAACCAACCAACTCCCCATACCTTAATTTAAAATCATCTTGGCTGTTGCCAGGGAGAGCGTCTTTCATAATTTTGCATTTTAGCTATTCTTAAATGGCTGGTCTATGACCGTAATAATAAACTGATTGAAGGCCACTGCGGTGCCCACGGGCACCATGTTGGGCCCCTCGGATTTGAGCAATCACCCTGTGTTTCAGGGCCAGCTCAAGACATTTTGCTGCCAGCTGTGTGTCTTCTGCTGTGCTAGATCTTGGCCAGTGTCTTGGTGGCAGCTGTCCAAGATCTCAAGGCAACGGTTCCCACCCCCCAGTGAATTCCAAGATAAGAAACCATAAGAAAAAAAAGGTATCTACTAGTGCCAGAAGATTCCTTTTATGGCATGTAATGTCTTGAATGTGTACACTGGCTTCACTTTGCTGCCAGATCCAGCACGAGTTCCTTGTCCTCCATGCCCTTTCCTTCATATCTCCTTGCTTTTATGCCCTGATACCATCCCCTGTCATCTCCACCACCATCAGCCATCCAAAGGTCCTTCTCTCTCCTTCAGGGATAAGGAGACAGGAGGCTGTCTTACACAGCCTTAGGTCCACGTGGATCAGTACTGTCTCCACAAGGAGTTCCCCAATGGCTGCTCGTGGAGAACCTGTGGTCTGTGAGCTTCACTCAGGTGGTCCATGGCATGTCTGTGAAGAACACCTACAATCTGAATTCTGTGAATAAGAACAAGACACAGTGAATTGAAGTGGCAGTAAAAATACAATTTAAAACCACACAGCATCTAGCATGGTGCATTGAAGTTACTACAAGCAAGAAAACCAGGAAGTAAGTCTCTGGTGGTCACCTCTTCTTGGTTGGAGGTTTTCTAACAGAGGCTGAATGGCCAGTCATCATGGATGCTGTGGTTGAGATGCCTGCATTGCAAAGGGTTGGAAGAGATGACCCACAAGGTCTATTCTATGATGCTACGATACCCTCAGTGTTTTTCAAGTGGTCTGGGGAGAGGGTGGGAGTTTGGGAATTGCTGGTCTACATTGAGTGGCAGAAGCTCTCCGAGATTTCAGGCAAGGGAGCTCCACCTGCAGATGCTAGGTGTTAAGTTGTGGGTGAACATATCAGACAACACAGTGATTCTTCAAACAGCTCTTGTTTATTCACAGGCCAGGACAGAACTGAACTGAAGGGTTCAGCCAGCCTGCTTATATAGAGCTCCAGTACAACGCAACAGTAACCACTTTCTGTAACTATCCAATGAAGGTCATCTTCAATTCCTTATTTGCATATGTGGACCTGAGTGAAAACTATCTACAGTATCCCCCTGCTGGCCCAGGGTGAGAACTTCAGTACATAACACCAGGAATCAAACCTTTGACATTCTGCATGCTAAGCAGATGCTCTACCTCTGAGCTATAGCTCTTCTGAGACCTCACCTTCTCCCCAGTGCTACCCCATATATCCAGAACTATGTTTCACAACACCTGGGTGGCGCCATCCCTTGCTATCCATCTTTCTTCAGCTCTGACATTCCTTTCCCAGTGCAGTCGTGGTTGCATGATGGAACTGTGGTTTGCTTTAACCAATATGCTGAAATTCCATTCACACCAGTGGGCGTTGAGTGACACAACAGCAACCATCATGGGACAACAGGCGTACTTCTGTGTGCAAGGTCAGGAAAGAACTTTATGCAGGTATGCCAGGCCAAATTGCTCACTTTCTATCTGCAATTTTCTGGGTTAATGGGATTGCAAATGGATTTTTTCCCCCTGGAAGCCGTTTTCATGGAAATGAGGATGGATGGCGGCTAACAGATTGAGGTTGAATCCTGACAAGACAGAAGTACTGTTTTTGGGGGACAGGAGGCGGGCAGGTGTGGAGGATTCCCTGGTCCTGAATGGGGTAACTGTGCCCCTGAAGGACCAGGTGCGCAGCCTGGGAGTCATTTTGGACTCACAGCTGTCCATGGAGGCACAGGTCAAATCTGTGTCCAGGGCAGTTGTTTACCAGCTCCATCTGGTACGCAGGCTGAGACCCTATCTTCCTGTGGACTGCCTCGCCAGAGTGGTGCATGCTCTGGTTATCTCCCGCTTGGACTACTGCAATGCACTCTACGTGGGGCTACCTTTGAAGGTGACCCGGAAACTACAACTAATCCAGAATGCGGCAGCTAGACTGGTGACTGGGGGCGGCCGCCGAGACCATATAACACCGGTCTTGAAAGACCTGCATTGGCTCCCAGTACGTTTCTGAGCACAATTCAAAGTGTTGGTGCTGACCTTTAAAGCCCTAAACAGCCTCGGTCCAGTATACCTGAAGGAGCGTCTTCACCCCCATCATTCTGCCCGGACGCTGAGGTCCAGCGCCGAGGGCCTTCTGGCGGTTCCCTCATTGCGAGAAGCAAAGCTACAGGGAACCAGGCAGAGGGCCTTCTTGGCAGTGGCGCCCGCCCTGTGGAACGCCCTTCCAGCAGATGTCAAAGCGATAAACAACTACCTGACATTCAGGAGACATCTTAAGGCAGCCCTGTTCAGGGAAGTTTTTAACGTTTGATATTTTATTGTATTTTTTGTTTCTGTGGAAGCCGCCCAGAGTGGCTGGGGAGGCCCAGCCAGATGGGCGGGGTATAAATAATAAATTATTATAAATTATTGTAAACTTCTGCCATATTCCGCTAGATTTCCAGAGGTGATTCTTCTAAGTAATGGAAATGTCAGGGAAATGGAACAAACGGCTGTGGGAATGCATCCTTGTGTCACTGCCATTTTGCAGAAATATACCCTTAAAAATAACACCAGAAGCCACCAGTCTGGAGGTGGCCTCAGAGAGGTGGGACCACAAAGCACAGCCCTGAAATCATGTGCAGATACTTCAGAAACCAAAACAGCAGATGCTGAATTCGCCATGAGCATGCAAAAGGAAAAAAAAATATCTGTGGATTAAAGACCTTGTTTCCCTATCTTTAAAGCTTTCGTGTCACATATTAATCTTCCTAGTAAACAAACCTCACCATCACATTCACGGCTCTGCTCTCCGCGTCAATAAAAAAAAGAGTTAGGAATGTGATGCCTTCTGCAGGAGCCAACAATGGCATCCGAGAGTGGGTGTGCATTCACCATTTATGGAGTCAGGGAGGGGAAAAAGCCTTTCTAGAAAGAGCTTGCAAAACACATAAGGAAGCTTAGATTTCCACCCTTTCTTGTTGCTTAGTGGTGCCAAGTATAGTATAACAATTGTAAGGTCCCAAATATAGAATGAATGTTGATAATTGCATAAGGTAAACACACGTACATAAGTATATAAACCACATGTCTCAAATAGTACAGAAGAGCAATGCAAAAGCCATCTTGGCTCTCCTAAAGGCTCTAAATATTTCCTCTGCCCCCTTAATCCCCCTTGCCAGAGAACACAGTTCCTGAAGGGATTCCTCTCCTATATCTATGAACCTAGTAAGGTAAAGGGACCCCTGACCATTAGGTCCAGTTGTGACCGACTCTAGGGTTGCGACGCTCATCTCGCTTTATTGGCCGAGGGAGCCGGCGTACAGCTTCTGGGTCATGTGGCCAGCAAGACTAAGCCACTTTTGGCGAACCAGAGCAGCGCATGGAAACACCGTTTACCTTCCCGCCGGAGCTGTACCTACCGTATTTTTCGCCCTATAGGACACAGCGGCCCATAGGACGCACCTAGATTGGGGGGGGGAATAAAGGAAAATATTTTATTCCCCCCCACCCACCCAGGCGCGAGCTTCCCCCGACCCCAGCCCCCAGCACGGGTCCCAGAGCGATGCCGAAGCTGCGTGCAGCTTCGGCATCGCTCTGGGAGCTTGCGCAACCTTCGGGAGCCCGGCACAGCTTCGCGCCGGGCTCCGGAGGGTTGCGCAGAGCTGCATGGAGCCCGGGAGTGCAGGCAGCTCCGCGCAACCTTCGGGAGCCCGGCGCGGCTTCGCACCGGGCTCCCTAAGGCTGTGCAGAGCTTTCTGAAGCCTGTATTCACCCCATAGGACGCACACACATTTCCCCTTCATTTTTGGAGGGGAAAAAGTGCGTCCTATAGGGCGAAAAATATGGTATTTATCTACTTGCAATTTGATGTGCTTTTGAATTGCTTGGTTGGCAAGAGCAGGGACCGAGCAATGGGAGCTCACCCCATCGCAGGGATTCGAACCGCCGACTTTCTGAACAGCAAGTCCTAGGCTCTGTGGTTTAACCCACAGCGCCACCGCGTCCTTCCTATGAACCTACTTTGTAATTATTTGTCACTGTTTGCCCAGATGCTCTGCCTTAAGGGAAATCTGATGGGGGGACTATGTAAAACTTGCTAAATTCTCAGGAATATCACACCTTGGCCTACCTGAGCCACAGTCACCCCACCTTAAGTTTGATGTAATTTCTGACTGTTTGTAGAGGGGATGTCCTTCTTCTCCATGTCAAAATGAAAACCCTTAAAAGAGATGTATCTTCTTGGTTCTGGGTCTCTCGTGCCTCCTTGCTAGGAGGGAAGGGAACTCTCTTTCAGTGTATCTGAAGAAGTGTGCATGCACACAAAAGCTCATACCTGTAACAAACTTAGTTGGTCTCTAAGGTGCTACTAGAAGGATTTTTTTTTATTTTGTTTCGACTATGACAGACCAACACGGCTACCTACCTGTAACCAGAAAAATAAAGATCTGCCTTGCTTTCACTGCCTCCTGCCACCATCCGTTCATCTCTGACCAGTCATGGACTTAGGGGACTCAGTCCCTTGAGGAGTCGGGCAGCAAAAGCCAAACACCCCTATTTTTCTATATCACAGGCTAGCAACATTTCCAGTACTGAGAATCACATGGCAGAACAACGTGGGCTGGAGAAGAGTCAGTCCAGGGCTGCCCAGATGTGGGCCAAAAGAAAGCATTTGGCACCAGCTTGGATGCAGGAGTTGCAGGAAGGAGGTGTACAAGGCACCATCCAACTGTCTTAGGGACTCCACTCTGGATTTGTGCAATCTTTGCTCCTTACCCTTTTCTTTTCCCAAAGATATTCTGCAAGGCAGCAGAGGTTTAGGAACAGAGTTTTCCTTCTGCTAGATGGGCTACCTTCTCAGGTTGATGAGCCCCATCTGCCCCTCACTAGATAGATGATGATGATGATGATGATGATGATAGATAGATAGATAGATGATAGATAGATAGATAGATAGATGATAGATAGATAGATAGATAGATAGATAGAGATAGATAGATAGATAGATAGATAGATGATAGATAGATAGATAGAGATAGATGATAGTAGATAGATAGATAGATAGATAGATAGATGATAGATAGATAGATAGATGATAGATAGATAGATGATAGATAGATAGATAGATAGATAGATAGATAGATAGATGATAGATAGATAGATAGATAGATAGATAGATAGATAGATAGATGATAGAGAGAGAGAGAGAGAGAGAGAGAGAGAGAGAGAGATGATAGATGATGATAGATAGATATAGGTGATAGATGATAGATGATAGATGATAGATGATAGATGATAGATGATAGATGATAGATAGATACTGCCAGGTTTGGGGGCAGGCATGCAGGAGTCCCTCAAGTCAGGGTAGAAAAACTCCTTTAAAACTAGAGAGTTTGAAATGCCTGCTCTGGAAGAAGTTTAAACATCTCAGGCTGCTTTGCACGTCCAAGAAACTTTCCGAGTGAATGTTGGGGAAGGAGGGTGTGTGTGTGTGGCGGCATTTGGCTTCCTTATCACAGAGGCTTTACTGTACGGTACATCTGTCAGCCCATGAAAAATCCAAAGCGAGATGGTAACATACACAGAACCCAAATGTTTACGCTCCTCTCTAAATGCACGGCCTGCTCTTAAGCTTAAGTAGACACACAGGAGATTGCAACGCACTAGAAAGGCCTTTGCGTAGATCACAGGGAAGATCAAAATTTGCCGGCTTGAAGCAGTTTGCACCTTTTACGGTTCCTAAAAAAAAAATCTCTTCCCCATTTAGAACTGAGTGAAGTATATATATATATATGTATATATATATATATATATATGCAGGTTTTGGTGTCTTCGGGTGTCTTCCCGTGTAAGAGTCGGGGTGTCTGTGCGACGTTTCGACGAGGTCTCACTCGTCATCTTCAGGCTGGTGCTTTCGGCTTCTTGTTACTGGAACAGAGCAGAGTCTGGTGTTTGAGTTCCTATAAATACTGTTGAGGGGTGTGGTGTATAGCCTCCAACGTTCTGGGTAGAGGGGAAGTTCCTAGATTAGTGTGCCATCGCTTCACACGTTACTAACTCCTTCCAGTTCATAGAAACAATAAAGAAACAATACCTACATCCCGATGACCTACTTGTGAGCTTCGATGTTGTATCTCTCTTCACTCAAGTGCCCATTAATGAAGCCTTGACAGCCATTCAAAACAAATACAACCCCCCCAAATACATCCTGGACCTGACCAACCACTGCCTAACCAACACATACTTCATCCACAATGGACAAAGATACAAACAGATAGAAGGAGCACCCATGGGATCACCCCTCTCACCGGTCATCGCAAATCTGTACATGGAACACTTTGAAACCAATGCTTTAGACAAGTCAGAACACAAACCCAAACTTTGGCTCAGATATGTTGACGACACCTTTGTAATTTGGCCACACGGGAAAGAAAAACTAGATAGCTTCCTCACACATCTCAACAGCCTACACCCCAAAATACAATTCACTATGGAAATAGAAGACAACAACCAACTCCCCTTTCTTGATGTCCTAATCTACAAAAAACCTGATGGCTCCCTAGGACACACTATCTACCGGAAAAAAACACACACCAACCGCTACTTACATGCACAATCACACCACCACCCTGCACAAATAAACTCCGTAGCCAAGACTCTCATCTCCAGAACCAAACGCCTGGCTGACAAAGACCACTTGACAACTGAGTTACAGAATCTCTCAAATGTGTTAATCGCCAATGGATACCAGAAAAACAGGGTTACGAAGCTAATCCAAAAAGAAACACCCCCCAAAAACCAAGACACAGAAGAAAACAATGGCATGGCCCTCCTTCCTTATATCAAGGGCACTACAGACAAAATCAGCAAAATCCTC
Organism: Podarcis vaucheri; assembly: GCF_965113315.1. Lineage (NCBI taxonomy): Eukaryota > Metazoa > Chordata > Lepidosauria > Squamata > Lacertidae > Podarcis > Podarcis vaucheri. The sequence continues at coordinate 84,556,885 of NC_138766.1, forward strand.
CATAAACACAATATCAAAACAGCCTTCTGCACCAACCAAAAAATAGCCAATATCCTCAGAAACCCAAAAGACAAAATCCAGCTGGAAAACCAAGGGGTCTATGAAATACCCTGCAAAGTCTGCCCAGCCACGTACATTGGACAAACAAACAGACGAATAAATGCACGTATCGCAGAACACAAGAATGCCGTCAAAAAAGAAGAAAAAACTTCCTCTCTTTTCCAACACATGAAAGAAACAGGACACGAAATTAATTTTGCAGATTCCAAATTGCTCTTTAACATGGAACATCACCACAAGAGAATAATCATGGAAGCCATCGAGATAGAGAAACACCCTCACAACATGAACAAGCGTGACGACACGTCCCGCCTGCCAGACATCTGGAAATTAGCCCTCCCCACAAAAACCGACACCAGAACCAGAGGCACACAGAACGCCGTCACCAATCAACCACACCAGACCCAAACCCAGACCCTCTCCACAGACATATTACAGACTCCATCCAGCAACCAAACTATAGTGGCACCTCCGGATGCTGCACCCCCCTGCAATCCCTACACAGATCTGGCTGGCACAAGGCACAAAACCATAGCTCGCCCCTATACACGAAGCCAAGCCAGAGCACAACTAAATGCAGCACAGCCATCTTCTCAGAAAAACTCTTCACAAGCTCAAGAGGTCAAGACACGAGAGCTTTAGCAACTAATCTACACTTAATGACCCACCCAGTGATATTCAGAATATCACTCATGAAATCACCCAAGATATCCCTCAAGTAATTAATGACCCACCCAGTGATATTCAGAATATCACTCATGAAATCACCCAAGATATCCCTCAAGTAATTAAGGAACAAAAGAAGAAAAGGCACACTAATCTAGGAACTTCCCCTCTACCCAGAACGTTGGAGGCTATACACCACACCCCTCAACAGTATTTATAGGAACTCAAACACCAGACTCTGCTCTGTTCCAGTAACAAGAAGCCGAAAGCACCAGCCTGAAGATGACGAGTGAGACCTCGTCGAAACGTCGCACAGACACCCCGACTCTTACACGGGAAGACACCCGAAGACACCAAAACCTGCATTCCTATACCCGTGAAAATCTACGAAAGCATATATATATATATATATATATATATATATATATATATATATATATATATATGTAGGTTTTGGTGTCTTCGGGTGTCTTCCCGTGTAAGAGTCGGGGTGTCTGTGCGACGTTTCGACGAGGTCTCACTCGTCATCTTCAAGCTGGTGAGACCTCGTCGAAACGTCGCACAGACACCCCGACTCTTACACGGGAAGACACCCGAAGACACCAAAACCTACATTCCTATACCCGTGAAAATCTACGAAAGCATATAACTAGAAATCCGAAGAGCCACCATCTTATGTGATCTCTTACACGGGAAGACACCCGAAGACACCAAAACCTACATTCCTATACCCGTGAAAATCTACGAAAGCATATAACTAGAAATCCGAAGAGCCACCATCTTATGTGATCTCCTGTTCCTACGCAACTGCCGAGACAACAACTTAACTCCCACATGCTTCCAACTTAAATTCCACTCTAAAACCCCAGCTACCGAAAGGATCCTGAAACGAACTGAACTATCCCTAATCAGAAACGAAATACATAAGAAAAGATACCTACTAAACCAAACCAACAAAGATCTGCTCACTCTTCACCTCAAACTATGCAACAAAATCCACCCTGCACTCTGGGACAAATGCAAACAACTAGCCGTCTGGAGAGCTGAAACTGAGACCTCACATAAGACAGACAGACACACCAACAAACTCTACAAACTAGAAAAACGCCAGAAGCCCAGCCACCCTCCACAACAACCCATGAAACAAACAGTACATAACATATCAAACAGGATCCTCACCCCAACTGAAACCAAAGTACTCTCCAAAGGTTTCAACTTTGCAGTCGCCCCGAGACGCATCCCCACGGAAAACATCATATGCGGAGTCGAAGCTAGCCTGACCAAAATCGACCCAGATGAAGCCAATAAAATCAGACTTGAAGTCACCAACATCCTCTGCTCCAGCAAACCACCCAGAAGCAATTTACACAAAGAAGAACAGAAAGCACTCACCAACCTGAGGAAAGACAACAACATAATCATTCTCCCAGCAGACAAAGGCAACGCCACTGTTGTGATGAACACATCGGACTACCAAGCAAAACTATCAAATCTACTCCAAGACCCTACCTACCAACCTATAAAAACAGATCCCACCACCTATCTGGAAAAAACCACCAAATCCAAAATAAAAGCCTCTCCTATCAGTGAAGAAATCCAGCTAAGAATCATCCCCAGAGAAAAATCATCCAGATGCCCCAAACTCTACGGTCTCCCCAAGATACACAAAGAAGGAACACCACTCAGACCAATAGTCAGCTCCATAGGCTCACCTCTACAAAATCTCGCTAAATTTCTCGCTAAGCAACTTCAGCCCTATGCAGAATCCATCGCTTCACACGTTACTAACTCCTTCCAGTTCATAGAAACAATAAAGAAACAATACCTACATCCCGATGACCTACTTGTGAGCTTCGATGTTGTATCTCTCTTCACTCAAGTGCCCATTAATGAAGCCTTGACAGCCATTCAAAACAAATACAACCCCCCCAAATACATCCTGGACCTGACCAACCACTGCCTAACCAACACGTACTTCATCCACAATGGACAAAGATACAAACAGATAGAAGGAGCACCCATGGGATCACCCCTCTCACCGGTCATCGCAAATCTGTACATGGAACACTTTGAAACCAATGCTTTAGACAAGTCAGAACACAAACCCAAACTTTGGCTCAGATATGTTGACGACACCTTTGTAATTTGGCCACACGGGAAAGAAAAACTAGATAGCTTCCTCACACATCTCAACAGCCTACACCCCAAAATACAATTCACTATGGAAATAGAAGACAACAACCAACTCCCCTTTCTTGACGTCCTAATCTACAAAAAACCTGATGGCTCCCTAGGACACACTATCTACCGGAAAAAAACACACACCAACCGCTACTTACATGCACAATCACACCACCACCCTGCACAAATAAACTCCGTAGCCAAGACTCTCATCTCCAGAACCAAACGCCTGGCTGACAAAGACCACTTGACAACTGAGTTACAGAATCTCTCAAATGTGTTAATCGCCAATGGATACCAGAAAAACAGGGTTACGAAGCTAATCCAAAAAGAAACACCCCCCAAAAACCAAGACACAGAAAAAAACAATGGCATGGCCCTCCTTCCTTATATTAAGGGCACTACAGACAAAATCAGCAAAATCCTCCATAAACACAATATCAAAACAGCCTTCTGCACCAACCAAAAAATAGCCAATATCCTCAGAAACCCAAAAGACAAAATCCAGCTGGAAAACCAAGGGGTCTATGAAATACCCTGCAAAGTCTGCCCAGCCACGTACATTGGACAAACAAACAGACGTATAAATGCACGTATCGCAGAACACAAGAATGCCGTCAAAAAAGAAGAAAAAACTTCCTCTCTTTTCCAACACATGAAAGAAACAGGACACGAAATTAATTTTGCAGATTCCAAATTGCTCTTTAACATGGAACATCACCACAAGAGAATAATCATGGAAGCCATCGAGATAGAGAAACACCCTCACAACATGAACAAGCGTGACGACACGTCCCGCCTGCCAGACATCTGGAAATTAGCCCTCCCCACAAAAACCGACACCGGAACCAGAGGCACACAGAACGCCGTCACCAATCAACCACACCAGACCCAAACCCAGACCCTCTCCACAGACATATTACAGACTCCATCCAGCAACCAAACTATAGTGGCACCTCCGGATGCTGCACCCCCCTGCAATCCCTACACAGATCTGGCTGGCACAAGGCACAAAACCATAGCTCGCCCCTATACACGAAGCCAAGCCAGAGCACAACTAAATGCAGCACAGCCATCTTCTCAGAAAAACTCTTCACAAGCTCAAGAGGTCAAGACACGAGAGCTTTAGCAACTAATCTACACTTAATGACCCACCCAGTGGTATTCAGAATATCACTCATGAAATCACCCAAGATATCCCTCAAGTAATTAATGACCCACCCAGTGATATTCAGAATATCACTCATGAAATCACCCAAGATATCCCTCAAGTAATTAAGGAACAAAAGAAGAAAAGGCACACTAATCTAGGAACTTCCTCTCTGCCCAGAACGTTGGAGGCTATACACCACACCCCTCAACAGTATTTATAGGAACTCAAACACCAGACTCTGCTCTGTTCCAGTAACAAGAAGCCGAAAGCACCAGCCTGAAGATGACGAGTGAGACCTCGTCGAAACGTCGCACAGACACCCCGACTCTTACACGGGAAGACACCCGAAGACACCAAAACCTGCATATATATATATATATATATATATATATATATATATATATATATATATGTTTTGCTTTGTTTTTAAGGAGGAAAAGAGAAAAACCATGCACAGCACTGCCAATCAGGAAATGGAAACAGTAGGCTTCTGTTGGCAATTGTGTGTGTGCCTAAGTGAATACCCTCCAACACTTCTCCGATGAAAATAGGGACATCCTATTCCATAATAATAATAATAATAATAATAATAATAATAATAATAATTTTATTATATATACAACACCCGTCTGTCTGGGTTGCCACTCTGCCACTCTGGGCAGCTTCCAACATATATAAAAACATAACAAAACATTTTTAAAAACTTCCCTCTACAGGGCTGCCTTCAGATGTCTTCTAAAGATCTCCTTGGTTCAGGGGGGTCATACAACTCCATACCCTCCAACATCTCTCTGATGAAAATAAGGACGTCCTAGGGAAAAGTGGGACATTCCGGGATCAAATTGGAAACCGGAATGGCTTTTGTAAGTCAGGGCCTGTCCCTGGAAAATAGGAACCCTTAGAGGGCCTGTAAGTGTTTGCTTTGAAGTAGAGAGGGAGAAAAGGGAGACCTGGAACTTACCTGTTGTAATTTATCGAAAGCGCCAGTCAGGAGAAACAGAAAAGGCAAAGTAGGAATGAGAAATAGACTAATCCCAGGACACCAAATATCATAAAAAGACCTTACTGGATCAGACCAGTGGCTCACTCAGTGGCACCTTGTTTTTAGAGATGTCAACCAGGTTAGGAAGTCGGCTAGCAGGACCTCACTCCCGAGGTTTCCAGGAAGAAGTATTCAGAAAAACTCTGCCTCGGACTGTGAAGGTATTTTCTGGTGAGGTCTGTTGCTGTCGTTGTTTAGTCGTTTAGACGTGTCCGACTCTTCGCGACCCCATGGACCAGAGCACTCCAGGCACTCCTGTCTTCCACTGCCTCCCACAGTTTGGTCAGACTCATGTTTGTAGCTTCGAGAACACTGTCCAACCATCTTGTCCTCTGTCGTCCCCTTCTCCTTGTGCCCTCCATCTTTCCCAGCATCAGGGTCTTTTCCGGGGAGTCTTCTCTTCTCATGAGGTGGCCAAAGTATTGGAGCCTCAGCTTCACGATCTGTCCTTCCAGTGAGCACTCAGGGTTGATTTCCTTAAGAATGGATACGTTTGATCTTCTTGCTGTCCATGGGACTCTCAAGAGTCTCCTCCAGCACCATAATTCAAAAGCATCAATTCTTCGGCGATCAGCTTTCTTTATGGTCCAGCTCTGAGGTCTAGTTAAACGTAAAGCTCTGAGGTCTAGTTAAAGGTAAAGGTAAAGGGACCCCTAACCATTAGGTCCAGTTGTGACCGACTCTGGGGTTGCGGCGCTCATATCGCTTTATTGGCCGAGGGAGCCGGCGTCCAGCTTCCGGGTCATGTGGCCAGCATGACTAAGCCGCTTCTGGCGAACCAGAGCAGCACACGGAAACGCCATTTACCTTCCCGCCAGAGTGGTACCTATTTATCTACTTGCACTTTGACGTGCTTTCGAAGTGCTAGGTTGGCAGGAGAAGGGACCGAGCAACAGGAGCTCACCCCGTCGTGGGGATTCGAACCATCAACCTTCTGATCGGCAAGCCCTAGGCTCTGTGGTTTAACCCACAGCGCCACCCGCATCCCAAGGTCTATCTAAAATACTGTTAAATTCTGGTTGTGCAATTGAAGGGGATTTGGTGTTCTGGCGCAACAAACCTGCTTCCTCCCTGAATCGGACTTTTTGCACAAAATAATTTTTATAAAAAAACACACACACCAGAAGCTTTTCTTTTGGGAATTATATGGGCAGAACTACTTAAACTGTATAGAAATTTATGTACGCTACTACAGCAGCAGGAATGCTATTTGCCCCAAAGTGGAAAGAAGCAGACATCCCAGCATAGGTAGAATGGATCCAAAAACTTATGGAACATGCAGAAATGGCAAAACTTACCGGAAGAATAAGAAATCAAGATAACAAACTTTTTATAAAAGAAAGGAAACAGTTTATTGAATATTGACAGATAAAATGCAAACAGATAAAAACATTAGCAGGATTATTGTAACAACCTGCAGTTTCATAAGAGTATGCATTTGAAGCAGATAATTAAATAAGCAAATTAAATCAATTTGGATATGCAGAAGATATTTAAAAAAATAATTTAAGGAACCGCAGATAGAGGGGGAAGGAAGTCAAATTTTGAAACGTTAAATTGATTGTAAAACTAATGAAATGTATAAACTTGAAAAGTACTTTTAAAAACTTTTCCCCCCCCAAATACTTTTTGCAACAAGGTAACAGTCAGGGGAAATGGGATAAACATTGAGAAATGAGGGATAAGCATCTGTTTGATGCAGAATTGTGTAACCTCCCCACAAACCAATGGGACGTGGTGTTCAATAAATAGCCAAAGCCATCGAACCTCCTTGCAAACCGAGCCAGAAGGAATGCTTGATAAACAGGTGATCTGGAAGCTGGCGCTAAAATGCTGATGAATTTTCATGGAGACTTAAAAAAAAAAAAAATTGCAAACTGATGTGGAGAACTAAGCTCAAGCATGGTAGAATGAGAAGCTGAAATTGGCATGCCCATCCTATTTCGATCCTAGTCAGCTTCCCTTTGCAATCCCTCTCCTTCTGCATTGTTTTGATATTAGGATCAAGGAAGACAGCGGGAAAAGCTACAGAATCTGCCAAGGCGGAAATCCTCGATGCTGAGAGGATTGGTGGAGCATTTTCCTTCCGAAGAATAAAGACGCCATTTCGCTGGGAGATTAAAAAGACCCGAGATATCAGCCAGGACTTGAATACTCAAGTCTTTTCTCCTCCTTTTCTTTAAGGATGTCAGAATATTCTTGGCTCCTGCCAGCATAGGTTTTAAGTTCAACCTTACAAGAACAGATAGAAGAGGCGATTAATTTTTATGAAAATGACAGGCCTCTTGTTCCACTGCATGCAGAGAGGTTTTTTTCCATTGTACCATTTAGTAAACTCCTTGTGCCCTAAGTAAAGGGAAAAAAATGGAATCACAGAGTGCTTGCTCTGAAAAACATCAAAGTGAAATGAACTTTGATTTCATATACACTGCTCTGAGCTCAAAGACTATCCTTCTTTGTAAGGTACCTGTCTGTAATAACCCCAAAAATCCTGCTCCTCTCCAACACTTTCGTGTTTCAAGTTGAAGGCTGTATATAAAGACGCAGGCTGCTTGATCCAGACTGTCACTATTTTGTAGGAGGGATTCAGGTGCATACAGCTTGATCCCTAAGTTTTATGGCAGTCGCACAGAATTTGGTCACCCTTAGTGTGATCTCTAGATCCTTGTTCTCTACCAGGAGTTTTAGACATTGAAGTTCGGACCCATTTGGAGATTTTGTATAACAGGAGTGATAAATGTTGTTGTTTAGTCGTTTAGTCGTGTCCGACTCTTCGTGACCTCATGGACCAGAGCATGCCAGGCACTCCTGTCTTCCACAGCCTCCCGCAGTTTGATCAAACTCATGCTGGTATCTTCAAGAACACTGTCCAACCATCTCGTCCTCCATCGTCCCCTTCTCCTTGTGCCCTCCATCTTTCCCAACATCAGGGTCTTTTCCAGGGAGTCTTCTCTTCTCATGAGGTGGCCAAAGTCTTGGAGCCTTAGCTTCAGGATCTGTCCTTCCAGTGAGCACTCAGGGCTGATTTCCTTAAGAATGTATAGGTTGATCTTCTTGCAGTCCATGGGACTCTCAAGAGTCTCCTCCAGCTCCATAATTCAAAAGCATCAATTCTTTGGCGATCAACCTTCTTGATAGTCCAGCTCTCACTTCCATACATCACTACTGGGAAAACCATAGCTTTAACTATACGGGCCTTTGTTGGCAAGGTGATGTCTCTGTTTTTTATACTGTGCATATATCCCCGTAGAAATGGCAGCATAACAAGTGCATATGGAAAATTTCGGTTTACTTGGCGAGAAGCCAAGTTACAGGGAACCAGGCAGAGGGCCTTCTCGGTAGTGGCGCCCTCCCTGTGGAACGCCCTCCCACCAGATGTCAAAGAGAACAACAACTACCAGACTTTTAGAAGACATCTGAAGGCAGCCCTGTTTAGGGAAGCTTTAAATGTTTGATGTATCACAGTATTTTAATATTTTTTTTGGAAGCCGCCCAGAGTGGCTGGGGAAACCCAGCCAGATGGGCGAGGTATAAATAATAAATTATTATTATTATTATTATTATTATTATTATTATTATTATTATTATTAAAGGGGATCAAAGTGCTTTGTTGTCTGAGCACAGGGGTAACAAACGTTACCAGTAGCACCTTAGAGACCAACTAAGTTTGTTCTTGGAGTAAGCTTTCGTGTGCATGCACACTTCCTCAGATACCCGTATGTAGGTTTTATTTTATTTGTTTTTGTCTAATATTTTGGAAATGTACATCCAGTTTTTTCCCTTTAATTTTTTTTTTGGGGGGGGGCCTTAAGCTTTAGCTTGTTTAGCTTATACATAAATCCAGCACTGGTCTAGGTCCACCCATAGTTTAATCTCTGTGTAAGCAAATCAAGATGAATGTTCAACTAAATAGGTGGCTCCTCGGAGCCCTTTCTCTGCAATAAGTGAAAGGTTTTGATGTGATGGAACTATGTCAGCTGCTTCGAAAATCTCAAGGTGCACAAGGCATGATAGCCAAAGATGGCCTTCCCATTCAGCAGGCGGCAGTGGCCTGTTTCAAGCAGCAACATGATGGCGGGAGATGTCCTACATTCACCAACAAGCGGCAGTTTTCAGTCTCGAGGGAAGCCCCCTGCTGAGTGCACTGTGGTAGTCTAGGCCCAAGGTCAAACAGTGCATGAATCACATTAAAAGGAGCGTGCATTGCGCAGGATGTTTCTCTGGGACATTATTGTTTGGGGCAGCCTGTTTCTATTCCTGAAACACATTGTTTTGCTCTTCTGTGGTTAGGAAAGAGCCCCTTTTTGCTCACAACTCAAGGTTAAAATAACTGGGCTGCTTCAGCCTCCAGTATTCAGAGAGAGCAAATGTGCGCCGGAACATAAACACTGCAATCGCGTACTAATAACACTTGGATAATGCTCCGTAATCCCCCGCAAGGTAATGCTTTGGTGCTGAGCCAGATGATCTTAATATAGCGAGCAAAGGAGTGATTGTTTGACTGGGAGCTGAATGAATTGCTGGCCGAGGGTTGCCAGATGTTCAGGATTGGGCTAGAGGGCACTCTGGCATCGACTGCAACGTCAAACGACCTTCATCCCTGATCTATCATCCACAGGACGAAAATAGCAGATTATCTGCAAGACACGAGTCCAAAATAGCAGGCAAAGGTCCTGGATCTAAAATATACGGGACAAAAATATGAAGGATGAGTGCATTCAGACACGGGAATGATTGCATTAGTTTCCCTGGTTATAGAGCAAGAGTCCTGATTTTTTAACATTCCTTTTGCATTACATTACCTGTTGCATTGTGGAAACGTGGCTTTTGGATTGATTTACTGCCATGTTGCATTACATTTCATGCACATCAGTGGGTATGGTGTGGATATAATTGAACATCTTGCCAACTGGCCTTGACATGCATTGGGCTTCTGTTCCTCCATGTTTTCCCCATGAAAGCAGCAGCAATTAACTGTATTATTCATCCATTCATTCATTTATAGAGTGCCATTTATGTACATGGCTCTGTACAGAATTAAAATAGGAAATTCTACCTGGTGGAGGGGAGCAGGCATACAATCTAAAACAATATAAACAATAGGATCAAAATTAAGGAATATAAACAATACAATCAAAATTAACAGTTTACCATAAGTAATTCAGAAGACATTCCACCAGATATAATAAATAGGTGTGCTGGGATGCCACTTCAATTTTCATCCTGCAATTTTTCAAGTTAAAAGGGTTGCAAATGGATCAGACACACCACCCCGGAATTAATTAACACAGAACGGAATGCTAAACTTCTGCTAGATCCAAAGGTAGCTTTCCCCACCCCGTAAAGCATGGAAAATATCAGGCCAGGAAACATTGGGAAAATGGCATAAAGTGTTTTCCTGTATGTAACCTACAAAAATTCAGCAAAGCAGAACTCACCACGCCTCCAAAATGTAACAACAACATGAAATGAAATAAATAAATGAATGAATGAAATGAAATAAATGAAAACAACAACAACAATCTGTATGTTTCCAATAAAATGTGAGGAAGGTCCATGTTATGTACTGAGTTCAATAGGATCCAAACTGCAGCAGGCTGATTGGTCCTAGAACAATAGGATCCAAAAGGCAGCAGTCTGATTGGTCCTAGAACAATAGGATTCAGAATGCAGCAGTCTGATTGGTCCTAGAACAATGCAGCAGTATGATTGGTTGGCAGGAACCACCCAATCCTGCTCCAGATAGAAGTGAATCCACAACCTGATTGGCTTACAGTAGAATTCCGGAATTAGCCAATCATGGGCAGCCTATTGTGTAAATAATGTATATAAAGCAGATACTGTGAGGGGACATTCATTCATTCCTCCTCACCACTATGAGCTGAATAAAGAGCATGAAATCACTTTGCGACTCTGAGTATATTTCAGTCCAGATTACCTAAATAATATAAAGGCCTGGATGAACGTCAAAACGTTCATCTGGTGCCAAAAGAAGACAAGCTGTATATGAATTTCCAGATTCCCAGATCATCCAAGTGTCCCTATTTTCCAGGGATAGCCCCAGATTTACAGAAGCTATCCTGGTTTCTGATTTGATCTCAGAATGTCCCGCTTTTCCTAAGGATATCCCTATTTTCATCAGAGAAATGTTGGGGGGTATGGAATAGGGCGTCCCTATGTTCACCGGAGAGATGTTGGTGGTTATGCATTCCCTGCTGCCATGGAATTATGGCTAGCTTATTGCCCTGTTCATGTGTCATATTTCTGAAAACCTGGAGAGCTGGGTGACTAGGTTGGTCGCCAAACTGCTCTGCTGTACATCACTGACACAGCTAACTTGGTGTGCTTTTCCTTTGCTCTGCTTGTGCAGAGATCCACTGCAAATCCAAATATTGTTCCTTCCATCCTTCTGAGTGTGTAAATCAAGCACAACACTTCGATTCAGGTCACATGCCTTTCTTTCTCTTCATTCTGGTCATAAGCCTGACCAAAGAGCAATCCCAGGTTCAGGTGGCAGCAAAGGGGAAGTCAATTGCTGATTATATTCTTGCAACGAATGACTAACCGAGAGAGAGAGAGGGAGAGAGAGAGGAGAGAGAGAGAGAGAGAGAGAGAGAGAGAGAGAGGTGTGTGTGCTCAGCATGGCAACGTTTTCTCTACCCATTTGGTAATCGGAAGAATCTTGAGGAAACGATATGGTTGGGCAAATGTGGCCATCTGAGATTTGATTTCCCCCTCCCTTTAGTATTAAATTCTCTTTTAGGCGCATGCTAGTTTGTTCATTAATCAAAAGAGCCTGTGGTGGAATTAGGAAAAAGGTGAACATTAAACTATAGCCAACGACTAGGGCTTGATTGCAAAGCACACTGGAGCTGTCACATATCCTCCAACTGTCCTGATTTTCCAGGGATGGTCCCAGAATTACAGAAGCCATTCCTGTTTCGGATTTGATCCCGGAATGTCCAGGTCTTCCTTTTCCCTCCCCTCCACATCTCAGAAAACTATTAAAAGTGGTGAAGAGATCAGATCAGAAACCTCCCATGCTTTTTGGAAATAGCAGCCTTTGTTGTGTGTTTGTGTAGCTGCAAAAACCTGTTTATACTGAAAATAAAATATCTGCACCAAATGAAGGAAATGGTGACGCCGACGTACAAAACCCTTCCTATAATTTTGAATTCACTTTAAATTCTTTAATTGCAATGCTTCAGCAGCCAACAATTTTTTAAGACACGCATGGAGGGTATATTCCTTTCTTGTAAACTGAGCCTTTCACTGCAAGCCTTTGCATGTCTACTCAGAAGTAAGTCCCATTGTATTCAATGGAGCCTACTTCCAGGTAACTGGGTAAAGAGTGTGCATCCCTACACTGCAATTCTAAGCCTTTTTACTCAGAGGTAAGTCCCACTGAGTTCAATAGAATTTAAGGACTAATCATTCTCACAGATTTCATCATCATCATCATTATTATTGTTATTAATTTTCTGTCTTTTCCACAGGGACTTAAGGCAGCTTACAGCTAAAATTGTATTTCATTCCATTTATCTGTGGAAGGTTTCATGATTTTTCTTTACAACAATCCTCTGAGGTACGTTCGGTGGAGAGGTTGCAACTGGCTCAAGGTAACCGTTGTTGGTGTGTTTATGACGTCTATGTGTGTGGTGAGATCAAATGCGGGAGAAGCTGATGTAGAATAGAGTGTCCTTATTTTCATCTGAGAAACGTCAGAGGGTATGCTATCAGGTCCCACACGACACGCTGCTTGACCTCACATGCAAAGGGGAAATGCACCGGAAAGTGTGGAATAAAAGTTTGCTTGACGCAGCATCATCTAACCTCCCCACAAACGAGCTGGAACAAATGCTCAATAAAAAACACCGTCTAAGCTCCCTGCAAGCTTTGGGCAAACGAATCAGAAGCGATGCTCAATAAACAAGTTGGCTGGAAGCAGCCCCAGTTCCTCCACAGGGCACAAGGGTTATGTTCTGCCCAGGGCCGTCTTACCAATAGGCACTAGGGGCGCGGGGCACCTGGGCGCTGCGCTCTCAGGGGCATCAGGCCAAGAGTCTGGGACCCGAGAGCAGTGGCGTAGCATGGGGGTGCAGGGGGGGGCCGGTCGCACCGGGCGCAACATCTGGGGGTCAGGGTTAGGGGGCGCAAATCCACGAGTTAGGGGGTGCAAATTACTTGCTTTGCCCCGGGTGCTGACAACCCACGCTACGCCACTGCCCGAGACTTGAGTCTGGCGAAGAGCCTGCCCATTGGTCGGAGCGCTGTGGCAAGCTCTTCTGTGCCGTGAGTTCGGGGGTGACCGAGCCAGCGAGACGCTGAGGCAACCAGCCGGCTCTGCCCTCCTGCACACGTGGGACTGGGCAACCGGGGGGGGGGCGGGGTGGATCTTTGCACCCCCAGTGCCACATATGCTTAAGACAGCCCTGGTTGTGCCCCCAGTGTCAGAGACAGTATTCATCGAAAAATCAGAACTCCTATTAGAATAAACAAGTTTCGTTTCAAATACTGAAATTCTAAATAAGATGGACAACAATGTGTAATAGAAAAAGAATGATGTAATTAGGTTAAAGGTGTGTGAAAGAAAGTAATAGAAGTGGGAAGAAATTGCAATTGAGTAGATTGGAAGTCTAACACAAAGGTGGGGTGAGGGGTGGTGGATGGTGGTGGGAAAAGGAATTATCTGTGGGATTGAGTGAAGGTATGTTGTAGGTATGTTGTATGAAATGTATGTTTGTATGCTTGTATATTTGTAATATATGTGCATTAATGTTGAATTATTTTAACAATAAAATAAAACAAATAAAACAATAAAATAAAAATAAAAAACTTTATTTTTTTTAAAAAAACAGACAGTCTGACTGCCAGATGTTATGAATCAGAAGTATGGAGAGTGCTATTGAGCTCTGCCTCTGTTTGCAGAGGCCTCTGGTTAGCCAGAGTGGAAACAAGATGCCGAACTACTAGACGAATCCTTGGCCTGATCCAGCAAAGCTCTCCTTTTCCATGATTGCTTTTATTTTCATTTTCTGAATCACAATAAGCAATAATAACAACAGTAAAGAAGAGAAGAGTTCCACGCATGGAAGAAAAAGGAATCAGGGAGGAAGGAACGGAAGTGTGCCAAAACCAGCGTTATATCTCCAGACAATTGTCCTTCGGAAGCAAATTATCCAAGAATGTTTTTCCAAAGGAAACTGTGACCATGAGGCTCTGTTTACGTTCTTTCAGACAGCAGAAAACAAGCCCAGACTGCGCTTCTGCTGCTTCCAAACCTTTTGAATTCCAGAGCAGTTTTCCAGTTCATTTGGGCATTGTTTGTTTTCTTCTTTTTCCCCAACATAACCTAACAATGGTGCTCATTTTCTTTGTGAGCTCTGTAGCTGCAGACAAATGCATTCTTGTAATTAGAAATCCCTCTGAAATGCCTTGCGGTGGGAGTTTTCTAAAGCAGGCATCCCCAAACTCGGCCCTCCAACTGTTTTGGGACTACAACTCCCATCACCCCTATCTAACAGAACCAGTGGTCAGGGATGATGGGACTTGTAGTCCCAAAACAGCTGGAGGGCCGAGTTTGGGGGTGCCTGCTCTAGAGGAAGGGAGAGAGAAAGCAAGGCCGGCCTCAGCTAAAAGGAAGTTTTACTTCCCTCCATGTTATTTTTATAACAGGACACAATACCTATTGTTGGGTCTGGGGAGTGTGTGTGGGCAAAACCAAGTCACAAGCTTGGCTGATCTGCCTGGTGGTTTGAATGCCTCTTTTGATAGAAGTCAAGTGAAGGCAGAGAAGCACACAAGCGATTGTTATCCTTCGGGGCGATTTGAATCTGCTTTGTTGCAGAGTTGTTGCTCGGCATGTTGCTGTTTTTTTCTGCGGAAATGATTGGGAAAGATCTGTATATATTCCTTTAAGGAGCCCACAGATCTGCCACATTTGAAACCACCCCTTCTTCCGTTCGGCACATCAGCCCATTTGTCTAGCTGCTGCTACCAAATGAGACTCAAAAAGAGATCTTAATGGGGATGCAGAGCAAAGAAACACTCAGTTTGTGAAGCCTTCCTTTTAGGAATTCCAGGTGCCGAAATCCCAAAGGAGCAGAAAATACTATTTATGTGTGAGACCACGGCAGCACGGATGTTACTGGCCCAGAGACGGAAAGAAGATTAAGTCCCTACCAGAGAAGAATGGCAGATCAAGTTGATGGATGGACTATGCCAGGCATCCCCAAACTTGGCCCCTTCAGCTGTTTTGGGACTACAACTCCCATCATCCCTAGCTAATAGGACCAGTGGTCAGGGATGATGGGACTTGTAGTCCCAAAACAGCTGGAGGGCCGAGTTTGGGGGTGCCTGGACTATGCTGAAAAGGCTAAAATGACAGGAAGAGTCAGAAATCAGGAAGACCAAAATTTTAATAAGGAATGGGGGGGGGGATTATAACTTATCTTAAAGACCACTGTAAACAGTGAAAATCGTTAGTAGGATTGGAATGTGATTTGCAGTTTAAGGTTGATTCTGGACATAATGGAAGAAGTAAAGGGTTTGGATTTTCATAAAAGCTGTGAGAGGAACTGATTAATAATAGGACCCACCAAGGGGAGGATGGAAATCCAGGAGATTCCTTGGAATCTTGTTTTTATGATTTATGTTTGATATATCTCTGTAAAAGTTTAAGTTGAAAAATCAAATAATTTTTTTTAAAAAAAAGAAACACTCAGGCTACTACCCCCCACCTGCCCCGATTAAAATAAGTTATTGGTTTATGTGTCAAATACATTTCTTTTCCATAAAAAATTATAGATCTAAACACACACAAAATACAGTAAAAGTAATATGTACAACCAAGACAAATGCATGCAGAAACAGAAAAATTAAAACGAAGATACCCTTGGGGAGGAAAACCAAAAAGCAACTAAAAATGCAATACAACATTCAATTACCTGCCTTGGTAGCTCAGTTGGTAGAGCATGAGACTATTAATCTCAGGATTGTGGGTTCAAGTCCCATGTTCCTGAAATCCAGGGGGTTGGACTAGATGACCCTCGTGGTCCCTTCCAACTCTACAATTCTATGATTCTATATATATATATTGGGGGGGGAGGGGTGAGTCAATTTAGTTCTCAATAAAACGTCTTGGCGTGCTTATCTGCAGAACATGGGGTTTAGTGGGTTGTTTGATCAAAACGGGAGAAAAACGTATACCATCTCAAATAGGGTTTTAATGAATAATAATAATAATACAGTGGTGCCCAGCTAGACGAATGCTTCACAAGACGGAAAACTCGCTAGACGAAAGAGTTTTCCGTTTTGGAGGTGCTTCGCAAAATGAATCTCCTATGGGCTTGCTTCGCAAGATGACAATGTCTTGCGAGTTCCTGCTGGTTTTTTTTCCTTTCCCCCCTTTTTCTAAGCCGCTAAGCCGCTTATCAGCTGATCCGATCAGCAGATAAGCCACTAAAAGCCGCTAAAAGCCGCTAATAGCACTAATCCGCTAATCCGTCAATGGGCTTGCTTCTCAAGACGAAAAAACCGCTAGACGAAGAGAATCACAGAACGGATTCTTTTCGTCTTGCGAGGCACCACTGTACCTTTATTGTCAATGTACAACCTGTGTACAATGAAATTAACCGAGCCTCCGTCCCGCAAACACTCAATCTCGTTGCACTCTGTGTGCTTGTTGCACAACACACCAACCCCCAAATTCAGTTGTACTATATTATTTTCCATTCAGCAGCCTAACAGCTGTTAGAAACTGTTTTTTAGCCTGTTGGTACAACTGATTATACTTCTGTATCTCCTGCCCGAGGACAGAAGATTAAAGAGGTGCTGGCCGGGGTGTGAATCGTTCCTGAGAATTTTTACTGCTCTCCTAAGGCATCGATCCCTTGCGATGTCATCTAGCGGGCTCAGGGAACAGCCCATGATATCATGCGCTGTGTTCACCACCCTCTGTAAAGACTTTCTGTCCGTGGCTGTCAAGCCAACGTACCACACTGTGATACAATATGAGAGGACACTTTCTATTGTGGACCGGTAGAAGGAGGTCATCAATTGTTGTTGAACATTGTTCTTTCGTGAGACCCTGTGGAAACAGTGTCTCTGTTGGGCCTTCCTAACCACCTGAGTTATATTGTTTTTCCAAGTGAGGTCTTCCACTATTAAGGACTCTCCGTTTATGGGTCAGATGTTCTGACAGTGCAATGAAAGCCACCGCTCCCGGGAAGGAGTAGATTTGGACTTCCAATGGGAGGCCACTGACAATCTGGCAGCAGCAAGAAGCATTAAAATAAACCCTCTCCAGGGTTTCCCCTAAGCAATCAGAGACTGCGCCTGAGTGAAGCTAACTGCTCTCTTCATGCCTCGCCTGGTTCCGGGAGACCAGAGGAGAGGGGAACCTGTTGCAACAGGAGGGAGAGACACCCTTGCCTCTTCACCAGCCGGACTCATCTCTGCCTCTTGGCCTCTCCTGCTTCAGCTTCTGCCTCCGATTCTGGACTGCTCTCTGCCACAGACTTTCCCTGCTCACCAAACACTGTTTCAGCCTGCATCCAACCAGTCTGTGACACTGCCTTCTGCCCCCTGCCCCGGCCCAAAGGTCACCAGCCACCATTGCCTGAAGCCTGCTCATCCCTGCTTGAAGTCATTGCACTTTATGGGAGATTTGTAAATAGCCTCTTCTTGGTTCACCCACAGCATCAACCGAGGCCTTCCTTGGATGACCTCTGAGGATTTTGAGGTTAAAAATGCAATTGATTGGGAAACTCTGTACCTTTGCTTCTTATCAGCCTCTGGCTCAGAGGAGCAGGATGTTCTAGATAAGGCACAAGGAAGAATGGTGCATGGAGCAGAGTGGTAAAATGGAATAATCTGTCACATTTTTAATTTTTAATTTAATTTTTAATTTATTTTATTAAGTTTGCTTGACAACATTACATTGTTATATATGGTATTATGAGAAAAGGAAAAGAATGCAAATCAAAGATAATTCAATATAATACAATTCACCGTCCATTCTTTCGTATGTACGTAAGACTTCCTGCCACCCCCAATGTATTTACCTTTTCTATTTTCCAATTGTATACATGGCTGTTAGGGATGCAGGTGGCGCTGTGGGTTAAACACAGAGCCTAGGACTTGCCAATCAGAAGGTCAGCGGTTTAAATCCCCGCGATGGGGTGAGCTCCCGTTGCTCGGTCCCTGCTCAAAGTGCAAGTAGATAAATAGGTACCGCTCTGGCGGGAAGGTAAACGGCATTTCCATGTGCTGCTCTGGTTCTCCAGAAGCAGCTTAGTCATGCTGGCCACATGACCCGGAAGCTGTACACCGGCTCCCTCGGCCTATAGAGCGAGATGAGCGCCACAACCCCAGAGTCGTTCACGACTGGACCTAATGGTCAGGGGTCCCTTTACCTTTATACATGGCTGTTACTTTAAACTAATTATGTAATCTTAAAATTTATTACTGCTTATGAAACCTTTTGCTTTAGTTATATCTGTCATATATACAGAAATCATTCAAACGCTGTCTTAGACACCCCACCACTATTGTATTTCATTAAATATTTCTTAAACGTATCCCACTTTTGCCCTTACTCGGATTTGGCTTAATGACGATGGCACAGCTTCCTGTGGTGTCTTTGTGATGAGGATGGTGTGAGGGGAATCCCTCTTTCCCTCACGCTGTCTGTTTACATAAGGGAACCCTGCTGGCTCCGACCAAAGGTTCATTCGGTCTACCCCCACCCCATGCCAAAGGACATCGGATGGTTTGAAAGGGAAATGTGAGAGGAACTTTTTTTATGTATGCAACTACAGCAGCAAGAATACTTATTGCAAAATATTGGAAGACACAAGATTTGTCTACACTGGAAGAATGGCAGACGCAATTGATGGACTATATGGAACTGGCCGAAATGACTGGCAGAATCCGAGATCTGGGAGAAGAAACAATGGAAGAGGATTGGAAAAAGTTTAAGGACTATCTACAAAAACAGTACAAATTGTATGAAAGTTAAGAAATTGCACGATTGAGAAAAATATGGTTCCAGTAACTCGACTGAAAGATATAGAAAATTAAATGATATGTATGAAAAGGTCGAAACTTAAAGTAATATTATGTTTAACTTAAGGTACAACTAATTGACAAAAAATACTTGAAGTCTAGAAATATAACATTTGAGAGGTATAAAATAAGAACCGAAACAAGGTAATAAATTGCTGTTAGTTTTATCACAGAGAATGCAGGGTAGGGAGATGTGAGGAAGTCCAGTTAGTTACATTAAAAAGTGTGATAGACAGTTATGTTTTTTCTTTTTTCTTTTTCTTTTTCTTTCTTTCTTTTTTTCTATATTGTTTGTTGGTGTAAATGTATGTTTTTTGTTTGTTATCTTTTTGGTGAAGGGATTTTATGTGTTTGGTATGTGATTTTCTATTCTATGTCTGAAAACTTAATAAAATTTTTATAAAAAAATAAAATAAAAGGGAGATGTGATAGGTGTGATGTGAGGAAAATACCCAACACTCTTCCGGGTGTTTTTCACCTCCCTCCTCCTGCCCCCTTCATCTAGTTTTCCAACGCCTGGCTGATGCAACTCCCTAGGCCAGGTTACAACCTTTCGTTCCCATGTTGCATTCTTGCACATGGAGGCATGTGCACCAGGTAAGACGCCAAGGATGGGGCCGTGCTCCTGTGACCCTATGACACATGCCTGAAGATCATTCTGCAATCTGATGCAATCTGCAGAAACAGCGGCTCTCTTCCTGCTTCTACAAGTTTTAACCTTCAATGAATCCTTTTAACTGCATATGATCCCCACGCAGCTGTGTACGTTTGTGGGTGTGTTTCTACAGCTCATCTCCCCTCTGGACCTTCTTGTTAATGCCCTCAGAAGCCTCCTTTTGCAAACCGTCACACGTTGGTTTGCCGAACCCTGTTGACTCAGAAATATGTCTGAGGCATTTTCAGCAAGAACTCATTTGGCCCTCGCTTCCTCCAGCGGGGAATATTAGCCAACTGACTGAATCGCAGAATTGTCGAGTGAGTGAGGTTCCCTAAAAAGGAGAATGACAGGATATGCAGAGTTAGCAGGCCTAACAAGTAAAAATAAGAGAGCAAGATGATCAAGAATATAAAGAAGAGTGGGGGGAAATTTGTGGTGGAGTATCTGGAAAATAACTGTAAACAAGTAAAAAAGCTAGCAGCATTAAGGTGAATTCAACTGTATAATATATCATAACAGGAGAATAAGGGGAGAAAGTGATCTAAATGGACATATAAGGTATATGCAGGAATGGTGGAGAAATTAAAAGAACCAGCAAAGGGTGATAAGGGAAGTCGTTGAATGTTTTTATTAAGAGAAAGATATAATAATAATAATAATAATAATAATAATAATAATAATATTTATACCCAGCTCATCTGGCTGGGTTTCCCCAGCCACTCTGGGTGGCTCCCAGCAGAATATTAAAAGCACAATAAAACAATTGAAAGTACAATAAAACATTAAGGGTGGAGAAATGTATATTGAAAGTGAATGTGATTTTGGAAATGTTAATAATGGAAATTACACACACACACACGAGATTGCCGAGTTAGAAGGGATGCTGAGGGTCATCTAGCCCGGTCCAAATAGCACCATCCACAGCTTTAGGGGAATCTTAAAATTTGCAGAACTAAGGGGGGGGGGGAGTAGGCAAAGTCCCTGCCAGAGAGGAAGGGCAAACCAAGCTGTTGGACTTCACTGACATGGCAAAGCTGACCAGAAAGCTCAGGAACCAAGAAAACAAAAACTTCAAGAAAGAATGGGAAAATTTATAATTTATTTAGGAGGCCACTGTAAGCAGATGAAAACATTAAGGTAAAGGTAAAGGGACCCCTGACCATTAGGTCCAGTTGTGGCCGACTCTGGGGTTGCGGCGCTCATCTCGCTTTATTGACTGAGGGAGCCGGCGTACAGCTTCCGGGTCATGTGGCCAGCATGACTAAGCCGCTTCTGGCGAACCAGAGCAGCACATGGAAACGCCGTTTACCTTCCTGCCGGAGTGGTACCTATTTATCTACTTGCACTTTGACATGCTTTCTAAGTGCTTCATTTTTGGAGGGGAAAAAGTGTGTCCTATAGAGTGAAAAATACGGTATTAATTCATTTATTTTGGAGTATGGAAGAGAATCATGTGAGTCTCTGCCTCTAGTATGAAGTGGTACACAATGTGGCCTAAAAGTCTTCAGTTTTTGTGTGTGGAATCATTTGATTGGAAATCAAAGAGTTTGCTAAGCTGGAGCATCTGGGCCTCTGACCTGGGAGAAAACGAGCTCATTGCGTGCGGAATAGATTCAGCAAATGAAAAATGGAGGGTTACTTGTGCTTTGCAACAACAGGTGTATTTATTCTCTTAGGGTGGTGGTTACTTATTAAAAAAAGATAAAGAAAAAACTGCCCAGCTCTGCAAGATAGGACTAAACGGCCAAGAGAGGCTGATAAGTATCTGAGTTACCGATTAACTCGTTTGCGAGATCCTGAAACTCTAAGATGATTAATGTGAAATGGAGACCAAAACATCAGGCTGTGCCAAAAGAGTTCAAAAGTTTACAAGACAAAGTTATGTTTCATAGATCCTTCAGAGGGTGCAGCACTGTAGCTTATTGAAGTGAACAGCACCACTGCCCTCCATGGGCAAAAATTCGCAGTGGCTAATATTTGCTACCGCAGAGCTGAGGGTTGGGCAGCATATTTTGAGCAGGGATGAAAGATCTGTAGCTCTCCAAGTCCTTCCTGGACTTCAGCTCCCACCCATTGCTGCCAGTATGGCCAATGGCCAGGGATAATGGAAGAGGGAGTCCAGGAACATCTGGAGAACCTGGGGTTCCTCAACCCTGATGTGGTGGAGTGGTAAAAATCAGGCACATGGTGAGAAATCTGCCCCAAGAACAGCTGCCAGTTGATCCGCCCTTCTGGCATGGGATGGGCAGAGCTCACATTGTTGAGTTGGAATGGACCCCCTTGCAAGTCTGAGTTTTAACCTGCCTGAACTTCACCCGGCAACTGTTGGCTCCTGTCGGGAGCGGGTGGCGCTGTGGTCTAAACCACTCAACCTCTTGGGCTTGCCAATCAGAAGGTCGGCAGTTCAAATCCCCACGACAGGGTGAGCTCCCGTTGCTCTGTCCCAGCTCCTGCCAACCTAGCAGTTTGAAAGCACACCAGCGCAAGTAGATAAATAAGTACTGCTGTGGCGGGAAGGTAAACAGTGTTTCGGTGTGCTCTGGTTTCTGTTTTTTTTTTTAAAAAAAGATATTTATTAAAAGTTTTTAAGATATAACAAGAAAAAAGAAAAATAAACATACAAAATAAAAACAATTAAAAACACACATTAATTTTCAATAACATAACTTCCATACACTTATTTCCTCGGATCTCCTCATACCTCTCTTCTTTGTATTCCAGTTCGATTTGTTAGTTCAGCAAATCCTTACCATTAAACTTTTACCCATTTGTAAAAAAAAAAAATCATATCTTTTAAAGCATTACAGCTGGAAACCGCTTAGTTTCTATCCAACATCCTTCTAACATTCATTAATTTTACAATGTTTCTGTAAGTAGTCTTTGAATTTCTTCCAGTCTTCTTCCGCCGTCTCTCTTCCCTGGTCTCGGATTCTGCCAGTCATTTCTGCCAATTCCATGTAGTCAATCACCTTCATCTGCCATTCTTCCAGGGTGGGTAGATCTTGTGTCTTCCAATACTTTGCAATAAGTATTCTTGCTGCTGTTGTTACATAAAAAAAGTTCTGTCCTTCTTTAGCACCAGTTGGCCGACAATGCCCAGGAGAAAGGCCTCTGGTTTCTTCAGGAAGGTATATTTAAATACCTTTTTCAGTTCATTATATATCATTTCCCAGAAAGCCTTAATCCTTGGGCACGTCCACCAAAGGTGAAAAAATGTACCTTCCATTTCTTTACATTTCCAACATTTGTTATCGGGCAACAACAATTGTTTTGGTATATCGGTGCGCTCTGGTTTCTGTCACAGTGTCCTGTTGTGCCAGACGTGGTTTAGTCCTGCTGGCCGCGTGACCTGGAAGGCTATTGTGGATAAACACAGGCTCCCTTGGCCTGAAAGCGAGATGAGCGCTGCTACCCCATAGTTGCCTTTGACTGGACTTAACCATCCAGAGGGTCCTTTATGCATTTGTACTCCTCCTTTGTGATTCCCCCTTTCTTCCATTTCTTATACATGCCCTTCTTAACACTCAGATCTTCTGTAAGCTCCTAATGCAGCTACACCAGTTTCCTTAGATGCCTCCCACTTTTCTTCCTTGTTGGAACTGTCTGCATTTGGGACTTCAATATTTCCCCCTTAAGAAACTTTCACCCATTTGGGACTCCCTTCTCTTCAAGTATTTCTGACCTTGGGATCTCACCTTTGGATTTTTGAAATTGGCCTTCTTAAAGTCCAGAGTGCATGTCTGATGACATCATCATCATCATCATCATCATCATCATCATCATCATCATCATAAAAAATACCCCGCCCATCTGGCTGGGTTTCCCCAGCCACTCTAGGCGGCTTCCAACTGAATATTAAAAACAATACAGCATCAGACATTAAAAACTTCCCTAAACAGGACCGCCTTCAGTTGTCTTTTAAAAGTAAAATAGTTGTTTATTGCCTTGACATCTGCTGGGAGGGTGTTCCACAGGGCAGGCGCCACTACCGAGAAGGCCCTCTGCCTGGTTCCCTGTAACCTCACTTCTTGCAAGGGATCCGCCAGAAGGCCTTCAGTGCTGGACCTCAGTGTCTGGGCTGAATGATGGGCTGGAGACGCTCCTTCAGGTATACAGGACCGAGGCTGTTTAGGGCTTTAAAGGTCAGCACCAACACTCAGCTTTCCCTTGCCTCTGTATTGTGAAACCCAGGAGGACACAATCAATACTTCCCAAGTTTTCAAGTACTTCCTCTTCATTGATTAGTACTTCCCTGTTGTTGAGAACCAGGTCCGAGTTAGACAATACCCTTCTTGTTTCTTCCACCATCTGGAAAATGAAATTGTCAAGAGAGGCAAAGGAGGAATTTGTCAGCCCTTACATTCTTGGCAGAGTTTGAGTTCCAACAAAGATCGGTATAGGATCTCTTAGTATGGGGAAATTCACAGGGTGGGTACCACTCCTGAGAAAGTCCCTTGCCTAATTCCCAGCTTTAAATAAACAATAAATGAAAAGGGTTACTGTATATGGACTATGTCAAACACTTTTTAAAATGTTCTATAAATGCTGAGACTTCCGGGGTTGACGCGATCTGGGAATGGCGGATTCCCTCCGAGCTCCGGAGGGAATCGGCTCAGCAGGGGACGGGTCTTTGCCGTGCCGGCGACACGGGGACCCTTAAAACCGCAGGCGCGAAATGCCTGCGGACTGAAGACTCGGCGGGTGCCTTAAGCGCCCCCCCTGATTCGCGAAGAGCCTTTTTAAAGGCTGCGGAGGGGATACGGGGGTGGCGCGGCACCGAGAGTCCATCGCTACCTCTGCTGAGCGAAGCCGCGAGCCATGACCGGAGAGCGCTGACTTCCTTCCTTGAAATTCGGCTTAAAAAACAACCCGTGAGTAAATTGGATTTGGATTTTAAGAAATTTATCCACTGAATTTGAGACGATCGGGGGATGTGCTAAAAGGAAGTCCGCACCCCCACCTTGCAGACGATCCAGAGCAACGATAAAAGAACTAAGCTGGAGTGCCTACCCTGTAAAGGGTGAGTTTTAAAAAGACAGTAACTTCCAAGATTTGGAAATTTTGAGCAGGAGAGAGGAGTGTTGGATGTTTTGTGTTCTGTTGTAAACAACCCCCCCTCTCGGGCCCGGGAGCGTCCTGCTTTGGAGCTTGTTTGAGAAGTGCAGAGTTTGACAGCTGTCAAAGCTGTCAAACGGACTGTTAATAGTGGAAAAATTGCTATCTAAGTTACCTCTGGATTAAAAAGAGTTACAATTGAACTAAAATTGTTGGAAACAAAGAAACAATAACAAGACAGAGGATTGTTGGAGAAAAGAATACTAAGTAACCAGATTCCCTCTAGGGGGAATTCTGTGGAATTACAATGGCTGTGGATGGAAAGATACTGGGAGAAATCGAAAGGATGTTTTACCTGGTGGGAATCTTACAAGAGCAGACTACGGCTATGAGTGAACAATTGATGACCTTGACTTTTGAAACAAGTAGTTCTGCTGAATGTAACGAGGACCTCAATGAGAAAGAATCCACAGCTGAACTAGAAATGATAACAAAAGAAGAGGAGAAGACAAAACAAGAAAGAGAAGAAGTGATGTGGGAAAATACTGATCAGAAGCTGACGCCTGTGGAATATAAACAAGGAGACTTTTGGAGTAAACCTACTATAAATCTACGAAAGATGCAGAAGACGAAAGTGGAGGCCCTGGGAGTCTATGAAATTAAGGAATTTAAAATAAAGAAATATAATTGGGGCCTCCACACAGACTCTGACTTTGATTACCTTCAAGATTCATGCCTTGCGGAAATTCTTCAGCAGCTGTTTGTAAATATGGGAAGAGACTTTGGACTGATTGTGAAAGAACTCTTTCGAGACGTGATGACCGGCATAAAGGATTACCAACAAGACCGGCAGAGAGGGACTGAAAGAGACTTGGGAGCCTCGGACGTGAGGAACCCGGGCTAAGAACTGTTATTTTGGACATGCTTTCGGAAGGGACGCAAACCGGGGATGGGAGGGAGGGAAAAATCAAGTTTTAACAACACTCAAGATTATGAGATTTGGTCAATAAGATTATTTTTAAGACAAAATGGGAAATCGATGGAAGGGAACTGAGGTCCAACTTAGAAAAAAATTAATTTTGTTTTTTTATAAAAGGACTAATATTAAGATGGATAAGGAAATGCCAATTTGCTGACATAAATTTGGGAATGGGGATGCAAGGGAGGGGGTGGGGGGAAGTCAACGACCAGGGTTAGAAAATAACATTTTTGGAAAGTATATATGTTTGTTGTTGTAGTTGTCTTTTGTTTTTTTGTTTATTTGTTTGTTTTTGTGGTTTTGTTTTTGTCTATATAAAATGTGAAAACCAAATAAAAATCTTATAAAAAAAATGTTCTATAAATGCTTATTATCATGATCATCATCATGCAAGTTGGTTGATATGGTTCATAACTGGCGGATGAGCAGGCAAGATTGATTTGAATGCAAAGACTCGCACATACCCTGCCACAATTTTCCCCCCTGGATGACCTTCTCGGGCTTCTGTTACAATAAGGTCCTGTGATTAACTGGCATCATTGTCGGTGACATCAAGGCAAAAACAGGAAAGAGAAGAGAGGGGAAAATATTTGCATGTCCTGGAATCCATCCTGTTGTTGCAGGTGTGTCGGAAAGAAGCGATTCATTTCTTCTCATGAGTCGGACATCTACATGAACGGCGATGCTCATCTTGTTGTGCAAACAGATACAAATGTTCCTCACTCAAGAGATTAACCTAAAGATTTTCCCCAACCAAAGCAGGAAATTTGCTGTTAAAGTGTTCCTGACAGGTGGCCTCTGCTCAAAGACCACTACAGGAGGAGAGAAAAAGAAGAAGAAGAAGAGTTTGGATTTGATATCCCGCCTTTCACTCCCTTTAAGGAGTCTCAAAGCGGCTCACATTCTCCTTTCCCTTCCTCCCCCACAACAAACACTCTGTGAGGTGAATGGGGCTGAGAGACTTAAAAGAAGTGTGACTGGCCCAAGGTCACCCAGCAGCTGCATGTGGAGGAGCGGAGACGCGAACCCGGTTTCCCAGATTACGTGACTACCGCTCTTAAACACTACACCACACTGGCAACAGAGGCAACAGTTTTCCAGCCGATCCCACCGCTGAGCAGTTTGGGAGATCAGATCTCTTCCCTGGGATGAGGAAAGGCCAAACAACAGCAACAACAACAACTTATTATTTATACCCTGCCCATCTGGCTGGGTTTCCCCAGCCACTTTGGGCGGCTCCCAACCAAATATTAAAAACACAATACAGCATTAAACATTTTAAACTTCCCTAAACAGCGCTGCCTTCAGATGTCTTTTAAAAGTAAGGTAGTTGCTTATTGCCTTGACATCTGCTAAGAGTGCTAAGAGGCATTAGGAGACCCCTAGGTTTATCAGGACGCGGGTGGTGCTGTGGTCTAAACCACTGAGCCTAGGGCTTGCCGATCGGAAGGTCGACGGTTCGAATCCCCGCGACGGGGTGAGCTCCCGTTGCTCAGTCCCAGCTCTTGACCACCTAGCAGTTCGAAAACACGTCAAGTGCAAGTAGATAAATAGGTACCACTCTGGTGGGAAGGTAAACGGCATTTCTGTGCACTGCTCTGGTTCGCCAGAAGTGGTTTAGTCATGCTGGCCACATGACCCAGAAGGTGTATGCCAGATCCCTCGGCCATTAAAGTGAGATGAGCTCCGCAACCCCAGAGTCGTTCGCAACTGGACCTAATGGTCAGGAGTCCCTTTACCTTTTAGAGGTTTATCAGTCCATCCATCTTCACTGGGGGGACTCTGGGAACTGTAGTTCTGCAAGGGGAATAGGCCTCTCCTAACATCTCGCAGCACCCTAAACAAGCTGCAGCCCCCAGAATTCTTTGGGTGTTTAAAGTGCTATAATACCGCATGGCACAAATGTGACCTGAAGTCTTCTTTGCAAAGCTCTGGTTGAAAAGGAAAGATCCCCAGTCTCGTTTTTGAACATGTTTCAGATCATAAACTTTTTTTTGAGGGTGTGTGTGTTGGACAGCGATGGCGAGGGTGAGGAGGGAGGGTGCAGTTCAATAACTCTGACAGAAATAATAAAAAAATTCCTTCCAGTAGCACCTTAAAGACCAACTAAGTTCGTTCTTGGTATGAGCTTTCGTGTGCATGCACACTTCTTCAGATAATAGGTATCTGAAGAAGTGTGCATGCACACGAAAGCTCATACCAAGAACGAACTTAGTTGGTCTTTAAGGTGCTACTGGAAGCAATTTTTTTATTTTGACTATGGCAGACCAACACGGCTACCTATCTGTATCTGACAGAAATAGATTGCAATTGGTTAAATCGTTTGGTGTATCCTAGGTTTAGTTCTCACAAACAGTGAAGCAGGTGAAAATCCTGGGTCTCCACTTCAGAAATGTAGTGTGTGTGTGTGTGTGTGTGTGTGTGTGTGTGTGACGGAAGAGGACTTCAATAGGCGAATACCCTTCCATAACAAATCAATCAATCCATCAATCAGTTTTGCAGCTTTTCTTTCAAGGCAGGAGTCAGCCATGATCAAAGGAGCACAGCGCACTCTAGTGGACACAGCAAAATATGACAACTAGCTTTCATTTAGAGTGGACAGTACTGCCCCCTGGGGAAGAAATGGATTTATGGGGGGGTGAGGAGTAAGAGGTATGGGGCAGCCATGGGTGCAAATGACTCTCAAGACTTCAGAAAGCTGGTATCACTCGACCAAGTTCCTCAAGTTGGTTGAATTCCTTAATTTTTTTAAAAAAAATTATTTATATTCCTGAAACTAAATAAACATCAGGCAGAATTCATGTCCTTTGAACATGCGAAGCCCTCGTTGAGCTGTTTTGGGCTTCCTCCTCACTTCTGCATTGGACCGGATCGACATTCAAAAACAACTCTCACTGTGAACTGTTTGCTTAATTAATTGCAAGCCATTAAGGTGGTTATCAACTGATCCTGGCTGGTGCATTTGATCTGGCCATATGCTGCGCAGGTGTTTCTTTGCGTGCAGGAAGGGGAAGCAGAACTCAGCCAACAGCTGTGAACCTTTGCAAAAGTCAGGCCAGGAGTTTGCGGCAATAAAACTGCAAGCACTTTTGCAAAGCTAAGCAGGGTCCAGTATGGTTTCAAATTGGATGGGTGACAGCGTGTGCAGAATCCCGCATTGCAGGGGTTTGGACAAGATGACCCTCATAAGAGTTCCTTCCCGTTCTATCATTCTATGAAGTCACAGTTACTGTAACATGCTCTGCGTTTTGAACATAGGAATATAGTTCGCGGCTTTATATGGGGTCATACTGTTCATTTATTATCTGCATTGGCTGACAGCAGCTCCTTCAGGATTTGAGGTAGGGGATGTTTTCAGCCCTACCTAGAGAAACAGGGGGTTGAATTTGGGACCTTCTGCATATAAAGCAAGAAACTGACGATTCTTGGTGCCAACAGATGATGGGTAGGAGTCACTCCTGCCTTCTTCTTTTTTAAAAAACTGTACAGTTCAGAAAGGCCTTTGGAAAGTGTGTTTTTACAAACCAGTTTGATTTTAGTACATCATTATGTCTATTTCTATCCTGCCTTTTCCCCAGGCAGGCACTCGAGCCAGAATCAATAGACGTCAATAAGGAAAAACTCGGTTTGTCCTCTCCCTCTGCCTTATTAATAATAATAATAATAATAATAATAATAATAATAATAATAATAATTTATTTGTACCCCGCCCATGTGGCTGGGTTTCTCCAGCCACTCTGGGCGGCTTCCAACAAAGATTAAAAATACATCAAAATGTCACACATTAAAAACTTCCCTGAACAGGGCGGCCTTCGGATGTCTTCTAAATGTCAGGTAGTTGTTTGTCTCTTTGACATCTGATGGGAGGGCGTTCCACAGGGTGGGCGCCACTACCGAGAATTCGGTTAATTCAATAAGAAACAATATTATTTTAATATTCATCTCACCCAAAACAGTAATGGGCTTCATTTTATCCTATGCTTAAAATCATACTCAGCCAATTTTTATTGTACCTACTTGGTGTGTGGTGTGTGTGTGTGTGTGACACACACACACACACACACACACACACGTATATATGTAAAGGTAAAGGACCCCTGGACGGTTGAGTCCAGTCAAAGGCTGGGGTTGCGGCGCTCATCTTGCTTTCAGGCCAAGGGAGCCGGTGTTTGTCCACAGCTAGCTATCCAGGTCATGTGGCCAGCATGACTAAACCGCTTCTGGTGCAACGGGACACAGTGACGGAAACCAGAGTGCACGGAAACACTGTTTACCGTCCCGCTGCAGGAGTACCTATTTATCTACTTGCACTGGCATGCTTTCAAACTGCTAGGTTGGCAGGAGCTGCGACAGAGCAACGGGAGCTCAACCCGTCACGGGGATTTGAACCGCTGACCTTCTGATCGGCAAGCCCGAGGCTCGGTGGTTTAGACCACAGCGCCACCCGTGTCCACACACACACACACGTGTGTGTTTACCACATGGTGCCTTCTCTTTAATTTGCTTTTATTTTTTATTTTTTAAAAACACCACCTTTATGGATATGCTATTGCCGTTTTTAACCCAGGTTTCTGTTGCATTGTGTGTCACACTGCCTAGGTGTATTGTTATTAATCAAAAGCGCCGTTTATACGTAAGTAAATCAGAAAGATGTGTTCCTAGTTTATGGAATTTTCTTCCACGCCAGTTTAGACTCCTTTAAGCAAAGATTAGACAAACTCAAAGGAGATTAGACCTATCCAAACCATGATAATACAACTGTACCATTCAGAGGAGGTGTATGTTTTTCTTTCCTCTCTCCCCTTGCGTATGTGAGAGGGAGAAATCAGTATAAAAAACAACATATGGCATGATTTTATTTCTTTCACAGGTATTGAGGCACATAGTCACTTTGTGCCATCTGTATATGCAAATGTCTGGCACGTTTAAGACTATATAGAACTGTGAGGAGCAGGTTAGCAATAAATCACACAGAGCCAGCGAAGGTAACTTTTTATTCAAGGAAACAGGAATGGCTCTGGAAGGTACAGCAACTCATCCTGGTGGATCTTGCCCCTATTGTGTGGACAGGCGGAGTCCCCCAAACCCTGGGCAGCCCCCCCCATGTGGAATAACAACTCAAGACAATGTGCTATGGGATCAAATTGGCCACAACTTTATTATACAGTGGTGCCTCGCAAGACGAAAAAAATCCGTTCTGTGATTCTCTTCATCTAGCGGTTTTTTCGTCTTGCAAAGCAAACCCATTGAAGGATTAGCGGATTAGCGCTATTAGCGGCTTTTAGCTGCTTTTAGCGGCTTATCTGCTGATCGGATCAGCTGATAAGCGGTTTAGCGGCTTAGAAAAGGGGGGGAAGGGAAAAAACCCCAGCAGGAACTCACAAGACATTGTCGTCTTGCGAAGCAAGCCCATAGGAGATTCGTTTTGCGAAGCACCTCCAAAACGGAAAACTCTTTCGTCTAGCGAGTTTTCCGTCTTGCGAGGCATTCGTCTTGCGGGGCACCACTGTATTTCAGATGTGGGTAGACCTTGGCTCAGGCATTGGGCGTTTATCCCTCCCAGTCCCCAGCCGGGGATCTAGGGAACATCAAGGTTATCCAGTGTGTGTGTGGGGGGGGATGGGCCGGCTCTGGAGAGCATATGTTCAAGCAGAGATAGCCGCCCCCGTTACGCCGCCGTTGCAGGGGAGAGCAATGACGACCTCTCGGCATACGGTCAAAGCCTCCCCTCAGAAAACCCCTTTAACGGGGAACCCTGGTATCGCCGCTGCAAAGGGGAAGGGGGCGTGGGTCACCGCACACACCCCCCCATTCAGGAAGATAGACTAAAGGATTCTGCCCAAGGCCTGATACTGCCAAAGTTGTGACGCTTTGCTACGGGAAAGGCAAAAGCTGCCAACGCAGGGGAAGCTCTGGAGCCAACTGAAGATTCCCAGGTAAGATCCTCCCTCTATTGTGTGGTCAGGTAGTCCCTCCCCTACCTGGCCTGGTCTCCTTGGCAACGCTTCCCCGGGCGGGATTGGACAACTGAGGTAGGCGGAGACCTCCAGGTATCCCACCTGGGGGAAGGCGAAGCCAAGCCTATGCTGATGAAGCCGCACAGGGTCCAGGGGCTGCGCGCGTCCACGCAAAGGGCGCCCCCCATTTAATGTGGTGAGCGGTCATTCTCTAAGTCTCCTCCTTCCCTGGGTCCTTCTCCAGCAATCTGAGATTTTGTAGTCTTGTCTGTTTCTGCTCCTTGCTCTTCAGACCGCTTCTGGTCCTGGGAGACTAGCAGGGAGGGGAACTGGTTGCAGGATGGGAAGACCCCCTGGCTTCTGCAGCAGCCTGTCTTATCTCTGCCTCTTGACACCCCCTCCTCTCCAGCCTGCTTCTGATTTCTCTCTGCCACATACACCCCCAGCTCACTAAACCCTGTTCATCGCCCCGCCACCAATCCCCAAATACAGTCGTACTGTAGATTTGTATAACGGCATCACTATATTGGCAGTTCTATTTTCAATTCCTTTCCTAACGACCCATAGCACGGAATCTGATTCTTCACAGCTGCCACACACTCAACGGACAATTTAACCAATTAACTGACCGCAAGCTCCTGCGGTCAGCGAGCACAATTTCTTTAATCAGACGCCGAGTCTAATAAAGAGGCCTTCGAGAGGAACGGGTGATTACAATACAAAAATTTATTCGAAGTCATTTGCATCGTATTGAAAGTGTCAACAATAAATAAGATGTCGCCAAATAAAACAAAGTGATCCTTCATTTGCAGAGAGAAAAGTGATCATATAAAGAGTATTATAAGAAAGAAAGATAGAAAGAAAGAAGACTTTGACGACAACCCTGGAGACAAGTGTCAAAGAAATTTGGCTTTGCTCAAAACACCCACACCTACAAATAAATACTTTTAAAAGATAATTTAGCAGGGACATTCCAGCCCTATTGGCCAACACCAGCAATTGAACCAGGTATTTCTGTATGCAAAGCTCTACTTTTGAGCTACAGTTCTTTCCTCAAAAGGGGAGCTTGCAGGGGCTGGCACTTGACCCTTGCCCCCACCGACATTTCTGTGATTAAGGTCGCCAACTGATCAGGAAACCTATCTAGGCCTGCTCCTCCGCCTTTAACACCCACTCCACCTTCAAAATAATTGGTGGGTAAAAGCTTCTGCACAGAATGGAAAGTTGCAGCCAACAACTCAGGCAGACCCTGTTGAAATGGATTTAAATTAGGCAGTTGAGTTCAAAGCGTCTGCCCATTGCCTCCAGTTCAAGTTGTTGTTAAAGGCACAAGAGCACAAGTAGATGTGTGTGTGTGTGTGTGTGTATAAAGCTGGTAACCCTCGCTGCGATCATAGCAGGAAGACAGCTATAGAGTGTTACTGGTTACTAGAGTTTTGCTGGAAAATGAGAAAACCCTTGTCATTTTGACTGTCATGTTAGCTTCCATTTTTAATCAATAAATCACTGATCACCTGGTATCAGAAAAGTGAGAAATGCTGGCTTTGCCGCCTAGAGGTAAACAGAGACACAGTCTCCTTCTTCTCAGCAACGGGGAGAAGATGAACTTTCTGAATGCTCACAAAAGCTACTGGACACAGAATCTCACCCATTAAAGCAGGGCTGGTCTTTGACTGGGAGTCCATTTCCAAACAATGCCCAAAGCCCTGCCTGCTTTTAAAAGGCTCAAATATTGAAGCAAGGGATTTTTGGGTACGCGTGTCTAAGTTGCTTGGGAACTTGCAGCCTTGCCAAATCAGACACCAGAAGTATAAGCAGAACGCAGAAGAGAATTCTGCAAAAAGCAGCGACACGACCCAATAGGGAAGGGAGAAGGGGGAGAAATTACACCCACCCAACAAACACACCTTGATTTAAAAATGATAAGCTGACAAGTTTCTTAAGAGTGATTTCTTTCCTTAAAAAAATAATACCACAGGTTCTGGAAGAAGAAGAAAACATTACGGAGGATAACCAAATATGCAGCTCGTTTGAGAACATTTTCTTTATG
The DNA here is from genome assembly GCF_965113315.1 of Podarcis vaucheri. NCBI lineage: Eukaryota > Metazoa > Chordata > Lepidosauria > Squamata > Lacertidae > Podarcis > Podarcis vaucheri. The sequence continues at coordinate 84,590,753 of NC_138766.1, forward strand.
TTCTTACGCTCCAAGCTCTGCTGAGGTGGGCTGGTGAATAGTTTGATTGCGCTAAGGGTGCCAGTTTGTCTCCCTCTTCCGGCAAGGAATCTTATACTAGGACAGGCAGAAATCCAACCAGGGAAGCTGTTTCTCATATTATCGTCTGGGAGCTTAGGGAAAGCTTTCCCAGTTGGATGCCTCCGTGGCTTGTGGGAAACAAAGGTATCAATCTGAGCTCTCATCGAGACTGAGGACAGTGCAGTCTCTGCCCCTGTATAGAGAGCAGGGGTTGCTAACACACACAAACACACAACCTGCAGCCCTCATGGCTAAGTGAGAAAACCCATAAGCATTTCTGCCTGCTCAGACATTTACAGGGACATTCTGTGGTTGGGACACCTGTGTGCTCAAAGCAGATAATCTCCTTCCTACGAACTTCCACTTTCTCTCCTTCCTTCATAACTGCCTTCCATCGCTGCTCCATGTTTTCATTCTCCTTACCAACCTAGAATTTTTTATCTTTACTTTCTAAGAAACGCAATACATATATTCACATACTTGATTGAACCCCCCCCTCAAAATACTGGAACAAGGAATAAGGTAAAGGTAAAGGACCCCTGACCATTAGGTCCAGTTGTGATCGACACTGGGGTTGCGGCGCTCATCTCGCTTTAGTGGCTGAGGGAGCTGGCGTACAGCTTCCAGGTCATATGGCCAGCATGACTAAGCTTCTTCTGGTGAACCAGAGCAGCGCACGGAAACGCCGTTTACCTTCCCGCCGGAGCGGTACCTATTTATCTACTTGCACTTTTACGTGCTTTCGAACTGCTAGGTTGGCAGGAGCAGGGACCGAGCAACGGGAGCTCACTCTGTCGCGGTGATTCGAACCGCCAACCTTCTGATCGGCAAGTCCTAGGCTCTGTGGTTTAACCCACAGCACCACCCGGAATAAATTAAGCCAATTTCACAATTCTGACCCAGTCCCAGACTGTGCTCAGGGTAAGTGCACCACCCAAAGCCAAGCCACGTGTCTCAGTTCTTTCTGTCCTCGTCGCAGGGAAGGAGGTTTTTCCAGATCTCATGCAATGATGAACCAGAGTTCCTTTTAAAGGGGGTGGGGGTGGGACGGGACACCAGGGACTGAAACTAGAATCTTTCACATGCATATCAAGTGCCTCTGTGCTCAGTCCTCCTTGGGTGCTAACTACAAATTGATTTATTCAGATGTTGTTCCGACCCTATAAGCTCAGAGTACGATGTTGAAAAAACAACATTATTTCCAGTCTGTGGGTTGCCAATTAACTGGGGCAGTCTGGCCTGCTCTTGTGCATTTTGAGCAGCGACCCTGATCTGCAGGCGACGTTTCCCACAATGTGGAGGTAAGAATTAGCCGCTTGCGGATCATGTTGCTGTGAAAGGCACAGGCACAGAGGTGGGCAAAAGGAACTGGCAACCCTACCAGGGAATCTAAACGATTCTGGGGCAGACAATAATATCCTTGCTGCGGCACTCATTTCGAACGGGTTTCGAACTACACCTGCGCCGCGAAATTAATTACTGCAACCCACTGGGGCTAAGGGTCAAATGGCAAGTTTTCAAAAGGCGTCCTTAAATCTGGCCGCTTTCGTTTTGAGGGAAAAGCAACCATCCTGATCCCCACGCCGTCCCCTTCCTGCTGAAATACAGCTGGTTTATGCATTCTTATTTATTTAAAAATAATAACTGTGTTTATCCTCAGGTGTCGGTTGCCCGTGAGAACTAAAAAGCCTTGCACGAGATCTTTCGGAGAGGTTTTCAGAAAGGGTGTCTCTCTCCTTTTTATAGCAACAATTAAAATAGATACGCACTGTTTTTATTTTTTAAAAAAGGAAATAAGAAGGTAGCATATCCATCTGGATTTTCAGCACAAAGAATCACTCTGACCCCCCCCCCCAACGTCCCCTCAAGAGGTCCCACGACCAGCGGCACGAGGCGACTTTAACGTGGATCTGCCCACCACCGTTTTCTTGAAACCACCACACAGCCGTCTTCCTAACAGTCTCACAATTAGTTCCTGTGGCAAATGCTTCGTTAAGGACGGCTTCATTCTCCAGAAGAGGATGCTTTTCACAACGTTCCAGCCTAATCTCTTCCCGTCACCTTTGCTTAAGGGCCTTGTTAACTGTGGAGATCATCCCTTCCTCTTTTCATTGTTTATAAGGTCCCTGACGGTGCGATCCTAGGCTTGCCTGCTCAGAAGTAAGCTGTATGGAGTTCCCAAGTAATCTCATTCCCTGGCCATGGATCTCACATCTTGATTCTGCTCACTCCTCCGATGTAGCCCTTGAACAATATCCTCCTGAGGTGGAGACAATTTTCTTCCACTTCAGGACAATTTCACACAGGAGCCACCTACCACAGCAGTAAAAAATAGAAGCCAAAAAAAATCTTCTTTTTTAAATAAAAACCCCCACATTCTTTTAAAATAAGGCAAAAACGTTTCTCTCTCTCAAAAACAAAACTGAAACCTGACTGTTGCTCGCGAACCTTTCAAGTAGACTGAAGAAAGCTGTCGATAAAAAAACCCCGATGATGGTAAGTAGCGTTGAACTTTGGTCAGATTTCCCTATATATATATGTAAAAAAGGTTTAATCAAGGGATTTCAGTCTCGGTGAGAGCCAAACAAGACAAAACGACTCTCCCTTTTATATTCTTGATATTTCAGAAAGGCACATGTCAATGACCAAAATTTATATAGATATAAAAATAACTTCATTTCTCTGATTGGTAGCAGAGTCGAAAGCTCAGAAGCGGCGAGAAAGACATTTTTAAAAGGTAAACAATAGTGACTAGTTTACTCCCGCTTCTTATATCTTCATTTTCAACCCCCCCCCCCCAAATCTTTTCCCTCCTTAATTATGGCTATGAAGAAGAGCAAATACATTTCACACGGGGGGGATCCACAGTAATAACTGGAAAGTGTTTCATTCAAAATTCCCAGCTCTTGGCAAATGGAATAATAGAATCATAATATTTTAGAGTTGAAAGGGACCCACAAGGGCCATCTAGTCCAGCCCCCTGCAATGCAGGAATCTCAGCTGAAGCTGGTGCCAATTTTTGCCGGCTGGTGACAAACGCACACTTGATCATAATGCAGTATGGGAGCTCGGAGGTCTTGCAAGGACGCTGCTCTTGGGAGAAGATAAAAAACAGAATTAGCTCCTTTTTGAGGTAATTTGTGAACAGAGAGGTTGTTTCACATCCACTGTTGTCAGGAATGAAATCCAGCATCTCTTTCGCTGTGTTTTCGGTCCCAGAGAAAATGAAAGCTCAAGATATGCATTCTCAGAAAGACGAAAAGGGGTCAGGGGTTGGGATCTAACTTTTGTTTCCTTTAACTTGCACAAGGCAAGATTTACAGAGTGGAAATGTCTCACGAACGGGAGAGTGGTGAAGCAGGAAGAGGAATACTCCCACATCCTTCAAACGTTGGTAAAGAAAATTCGGGAACCCAGCAATGCCGCTTGCAAACTGCAACCCGGCGGTCGTTCCTGGCTTTGTCGGCTAAGGCGTGAGATACAGTCAACTCCGAGACCCCTTTCGTTTCGGCAAAAGTCTCTGTATTCCCCGTAAGTCAGAAATCACAGTGCTCCCCGTGACCGGGGTCATCTGCCCTTGAAAAAGCGTACTTTGTCAACCGAGGCAAGAGTCAACGTTACGTTGGATTCAAAATCCCCATCGTGGACACCCGTCTGGCGGAAAGCCCCGGCTGATGGGTTGTTTTCCCAGTAGTGGTGCCAGTTCCCTTTGCTGTCGGCTCCGAAGCCATAAAGGTCCACCTGTGGAAGAAAAGAGAAAAGAGCTCTGAAGAAGTCTCGGCCTTCAATGTAGCAAGTGCGCTGCTTTAAAGCTCTAAACGGCCTCGGCCCAGTATACCTAAAGGAACGTCTCCACCCCAATCGTTGTGCCCGGATGCTGAGGTCCAGCTCCGAGGGCCTTCTGGCGGTTCCCTCACTGTGAGAAGCAAAGCTACAGGGAACCAGGCAGAGGGCCTTCTCGGTGGTGGCACCCGCCCTGTGGAACACTCTCCCACCAGGTGTCAAAGAGAAGAACCACTAGACTTTTAGAAGACATCTGAAGGCAGCCCTGTTCAGGGAAGCTTTTAATGTTTAACAGACCACTGTATTTTAATACTTTCTTGGAAGCCACCCAGGGTGGCTGGGGAGACCCAGCCAGATGGGTGGGGTATAAATAATAAATTATTATTATTATTTTCAGGCCAGAGGCCCATCTACGTCCAGCATCCTGTTCTCAAAGTGGTCAACCAGGGGAGTCCAAGGGAAGCTCGCAAGCTGAACTGAGCACAGGAGCCCCTCCCCACTTCCCAGAAACTACCTAATTTTCAGAGGTATTGATAGCTTTGTCATCCACAAATTTGTCCTCTTATCAAGCCATCCAAGTGGGTGACCACCTGTATCTTATATAGTATTTAACCTCTTTCCCCATTTCCATGGATGGAAGCCCTCTGCAAGCTCATGTGATGAGGGGAGAGCGGGAATGAGATTCTTGACCCTTCCATCTCCTTCCCATCCCCAGCTTCATCACCTTCCCCAAGCAGAGAAGGAGCCTATCTGCAGAGGTCGAGCTTCCCAACGTATCTCCAATCTCCCCACCACACAATAATAACTGTGCGTGTGGGAGAAGAATGAATGAATTGGGTTGAAGTCATGGAAAGTGGTACCTTGGGTTACAGACACTTCAGGTTACAGACTCTGCTAACCCAGAAATAGTACCTCCGGTTAAGAACTTTGCTTCAGGATGAGAACAGAAATCGTGCAGTGGCGACAGCAGGAGGCCCCATTAGCTAAAGTGGGACCTCAGGTTAAGAACAGTTTCAGGTTAAGAACGGATGTCCAGAACGAATTAAGGTCTTAACCCGAAGTACCACTGTGCCTGAACAAGTTAAAGGACCCCTGGATGGTTAAGTCCAGTCAAAGGCGACTATGGTGTTGCGGCGCTCATCTCACTTTCAGGCCGAGGGAGCCAGCGTTTGTCCACAGACAGCTTTCCGGGTCATGTGGCCAGCATGACTAAACTGCTTCTGGTGCAACGGGACACCGTGATGGAAACCAGAGCACATGGAAATGCCATTTACCTTCCCGCCACAGCAGTACCTATTTATCTACTTGCATTGGCGTGCTTTCAAACTGATGGGTTAGCAAGAGCTGCGACGGAGCAATGGGAGCTCACCCCGTCGCAGGGATTCGAACCACCGACCTTCTGATCGGCAAGCCCAAGAGGCTCAGTGGTTTACACCACAGCGCCACCCGTGTACCTGAATAACCCAGAACTGAGACTCAGCATCTATTTTTACCCTCACCACAGGGGTTGTGAGGGACAGGTCTGCTCCGGTAGTTTATTATTTGGAAAAATACGGTCCCTCCTCTCTCTCATTTTCTTTTCCATGCCAAAAGAGGAGTTTGAAAGCCTCTGCTTCTGATTTAAAACTAACCACAGTTCCTTGTGACCTCTGAATCCGGCAACTGTGGTTTGTTTAAATGAAGTTAGTGAGCCTTGTTCACTCCCATCTGTGCTGTGAGGAGGAGGCTAGACGCTTTCATTTTTGCTCAGTTACCTGAACTTGGTTACATCTGAACTTGGAGAATTAGCCCATATTCACACCTCACTGAGGATGTGAATTATGTGCAGAATAAAGTGGCCCTATTAGAAGCGGTGTTTCTATGATGTCTGCAATGCTCACAAGCTCTCAAGGGATCTGTGGTTGGTTTAGAAAGTGGAAGCTTTCGTTCTCCCTCTTGAGCAGGCTTAGTGGCAAACCACAGTTTCCCATGATGTCTACAGGGAGCCCTAGCACTGCACGTACCTCATCGCACATGTGAAGAGCAAATATAACTGACAGGAAGCCTGTTGAGGGGTATCTCCCATGATGATGCAGCCAGTTATCATAAACGTATTTTATGAAGAAGGGGTGATAAATCAGGATCTGAACAGAATGAATCAACAGGCCTTGTTAGTTTGGTTGCAGATACAACACGGATGCAAAAAAAGGTCGCTAAGAACAGATATGAAATTGGATAAGGTTAGAAGTCACTGAATCCAAGTGCAAAATTGCAGTAAAAGGTGGGATTTCAAAATCAGAATTTGTGTATTTATTCACCTGCCTTATCTTGTAAAAACCAGGATGGGTCAGAACATTTAGAACATGAGTGGCCTCCAAATTCTATTGGTCTTTGCCTCCAACTCCTATTTGCCCCAGGCAATAAACCAGAGCTTTCCAAACTTTTCATGTTGGGGGACACACTTTTTAGACATGCATCATTTCGCGACACAGGAATTCAGTTTTACTAGCAAACCAGAGGTTCAACTGGCCCCCTTCCAGGAACGTTCCTGCGACACACCTACACACTGCAGCCGACACACTAACGTGTCACGACACAGTTTGGAAAGCTCTGCAATAAACGAACAGTTCAAGGAAATGCTATATGTGCAGTTCCCATCACCACCAGTAAGTGGAGATGCAGCGACGCCACTGAACTGCTAGCTTGGTTCCTGCTGCTTCTTACAGTTACAGGGTGGGAATTTTGAGCCACATCACTTTGCAAGCCACCTTTGAAACTTTGGCTCATTCCCCCTGACATGATATGGGGTTTGTAGTAAGGATGGAGGGATCTGTAAATTTTTGTTCTATGTTTTTCCCTCCCTTTTACATGTGTTCATTCATAAATCAATTTCACCAAATTTCTACAGTCGCCTGAGATATTAAAAAAAAAATCCTGTACGAAAATCCTCTTTTAAAATGCATTTTGTTAAATGTTTCATTGCAAAGTAGGTACTGGGGCTGGGGCTCAGTAGGACAGCATCTGCTTTGTTTGAAGAATGCCCAGAGCTCAATTCTCAGCATCCCTACGTAGAGCAGGAAATGTCCCTTTTAATGAAACACAAAACAAAAACACAGAGAGCAGCTGCCAGTCAGTGTAGACAATACTAAGCTAGATGGCTCCCAGTACGTTTCCAAGCACAATTCAAAGTGTTGGTGCTGACCTTTAAAGCCCTAAACAGCCTCGGTCCAGGAGGAGCGTCTCCACTCCCATCGTTCCACCTGGACACTGAGGTCCAGCGCTGAGGGCCTTCTGGCGGTTCCCCCACTGCAAAAAGTGAGGTTACAGGGAACCAGGCAGAGGGCCTTCTCGGTAGTGGCGCCCGCCCTGTGGAACGCCCTCCCTTCAGATGTCAAAGAGAACAACAACTACCAGACTTTCAGAAAACATCTGAAGGCAGCCCTGTTTAAGGAAGCTTTTCATGCTTGATGTATTACAGTATTTTAATATTTTGTTGGAAGCCGCCCAGAGTGGCTGGGGAAGCCCAGCCAGATGGGCAGGGTATAAATTATTATTATAGTCTCGACTCAGTATAAGGCAACTAAACATGCTATTGCAAAATATGTATTTTATGTCAATGTTCAGACCCCTGGTAATGGACTTGACTGACTGGCTAAACCCAGTGAGTGTACCTGATTGGTCTCAAGCCCTCGGTGAGTTAAGGACTTCCCCTGCATGTGAAGGCAGGCTTCAGTGGATACAGAGGACGAGACCAATAGTGGGTCCAATGGTCAAGAAGGGTTTCCTGAATGTGCTGTAGAGGGACGTGAGGGGCAGGTGGGGCTCATCCACCTGGGAAGGTAGCCCATCCAGGAGAAGGAAAACTCTAGTCCTAAACCTGTGCTGCCTTCGGGAGAAGAGAAAGCTCTAGGGTAATAAGGAGAAATTAGAATCTGGAAGAATGGTTTGATTATAAATGAAAATATGAAGTAATATTATATGAGGACATATAATTAAGGGTAAGATATGAGGGTACGAATTTGCTGAATAAATTTTTGAATGGAATACAAAGAGGGAGGTGAGAGGAAGTCAGGAAAATAAGTAAAATAATTATAGAAATTGAAGGGAGGGATTTTTACCTGTATTTTTTCTTCTTTTTCTTTTTTGTTTCTGCTTTTATGCGGAATTTTTGGTTTTGGGGTTTTTCTGGTGTATATTTTTTATTGTTTGTTGTTATGTCTTTTGTAATCTTTTCTCTTGTTAAAACTCAATAAAATATTATTTTAAAAAAGGGGAAAAAAGAAAAAGCTCTAGGGTAAACCATACATAAATCCAGAATGGAGTCCCTAAGATGGTTGGATGGTACCTTGTATGCCTCCTTCTTGCAAGTCCTGCAGCCAAGCTGCTGCCAAAAGTCTTGCTCTGCTTTTCTTTGGACCATATCAGCAATGCTGCGGGGGGGTGTGGGTGTGGGTGTGGGGGGGGTGTGTCTTGTCGCCTGAGCAACCCAGGACCTCCATAAGAATAATTTGCTATTTATACTCTGCCCATCTGGCTGGGTTTCCCCATCCACTCTGGGCGGCTCCCAACAGAATATTAAAAACATGAGACAACATCAAAACTTCCGTAAACAGAGCTGCCTTCAGGTGTCTTCTAAAAGTCAGATAGTTGTTCATTTCCTTGACATCTGATGAGTGGGCGTTCCACAGGGCAGGTGCCACTACTGAGAAGGCCCTCTGCCTGGTTCCCTGCAACCTCACTTCTTGCAGGGAGGGAACTGCCAGAAGGCCCTTTGAGCTGGACCTCAGTGTCAGGGCTGAATGAGGAGACCAGGTTTGCATTCCAGGGAGGTCACTTCAGTGCTGCTAATGCAGCAGTTTGAACATCACCCCTGGAGGTGCACTCCATTCCCTCTCAAGACAGACGGATGCCAGCAACACACTTCCAGATCAACTTTATACTAAAACACACGTTTTCTGGGTGCCTTTGGGTATAAGATGCCTAAAAGATCGTCTGACCCCTTGTATACCCTACTGATCACTGCAGGTACCATCTGCTCCCATCTTCCTTCTTTTTTTATATATTAAAGATTTTCTTGATTTACAAAAGTGTGTGCAATGTCTTTCTCTCTAGTTTCCCCCCATGTAACATTTTTACAAATCAGTTTGATTTGTTGAGACATTAGGAAGAAAAGGGGAAAAGAAGTGGAGAGGGGAAGAAGATGGGTGAGGGTGGGGTCGGGTGGCGATGTTTCTATTTTACTTAATATAGGGTTTGGTGTCAGCGTTGCTTGTGCAGGTTCTCTGCTGTTCACTTGTGTTCCTTTGGTGGTGAGAGGTTGGGGTTGGCCTAGGGTGTGGTTGTTCATTTGTGGTGGTCTTTGTTTTCATGTGTGAGTGGGATGTGTGTGTGTTTTAGATCAGGTCAGCCATATTGATTTGTATGCCGTTGGTGGATTTTTGTCGTTGTCTTGTGGGGCTGTGTGTATGATAAAGGGGAGCCATACCGGCGGTGAAGGCGTCTTCTTCTATTTGTCCCCATGTCAGTTTCAGTTTACTGGTTAATTTTTTTAGTAAGGCTGTTTCCCATAATATTTTGTACTACTGGTCCGTGCTTACTCCTGGCAGTTCTCTCCAGTGTCTGGCTATGAAGCTTCTGGCTGCTGAAAGCAGGTGGATTATGAGTTCTTTGTGGTGTAGAAATCGGACCTTTGGTGGGATGTCATCTGTCTTGTGGAATTTCTTCCTGCTGCATATCAAATAAGCACCACCACTACTGAAAAGCTTCCTTTTTTAACAAGCCTTTAAACCGGGGCTTTTAATCCCACTTTGTATCCATACTGGATTTGAAATCATTTTGATATAAGAAATTATTCTATATAAGTTTTCTACTGCTGATTCTTTTATTGCTCAGTTGCTTCAAGGTGTTTCCCTGGAAGTGATGCATAAATGGAATTAACTTTGTGTTGTGTTGTGTTGTGTTGTGTGTGTTACAATTTAGAATATTCATTTAAACAACCTCAAAATATCAATGACTTCCCTTCCTCTCCTTCCATGGTTCATTTTGCATAACGTAAATCCCTGCCTATTTTATATAAACCAAACCCTTCAGCATTCCATTATTGCATCCATCAAAACTTATTTATACTGCTGAATTTATCTTAATGCTGCCAACGTTTTCAAGTGTACACAAAATAGAGCTAACTTTGTAAGCGAGCACTGCAAATCTTAGAGAAGTTCCATCTATGGTTAGCCAGCTGGACAGGTCAGCTGGCAGAGCACAAGACTCTTAATCTCACGGTTGTGGGTTCGAGTCCTACGCTGGGCAAAAATTCCTGCATTGAAGGGCCAGTCTTTTCTGATTCTACAATTCTACGGTTTGAAGGATCATCTGAATGTAGCCCATGCTTACGTACGGAAGAACTTTGTGGCCAGATCAGAGCAATAACTCACCTTGCCTTTGTTGACTTTGATTTTGCGTGGCACTGGAATATATGTGCTGTCAAAGAAAAGATATACATGAGTCAGTAAAAGCAAGGTACACCCTGTGCAGCACGCAGTAATTTTTTTTTAAAAAAATAGTAAAACATCCACCTTGACTTCTAAATCCAAAGTCTTGGCATCTATGTCATTTATGAATGACACACTAAATTAAAATGCCGAGGTTGTAGGTTTGCAAAATATAGGGAGGAATTCAGATCGCTATTCTGTCACAGTGCATTTCTGCTTGGAAGATGGAGCAAACTCCCATTAGGGCCTGTTGAATTTGTCAACTTTCAAATTCCAAAAAATGAGGGGATGCTAAAAAGTGTGACTTGGGAATTCAAAAGGTATTTTGGTTCAATTAATATGATTTAGTTTGGCCTGGTAAGTAAAATGTGTGTAAAATGGCATAGAAATCATTAAAAATTATTTCCAAGTACCTGTAGTTACATTATATATCAATATTATATTTATTTATTATTATTATTATTATTATTATTATTATTATTATTATTATTATTATTTAGCATTACCTGACATTTTCAGAAGGCAAAATTAAAATTCTTTGGTTTTCCTAAAGCAGTGCTTCTTCATCAAATGCAGACTTACCAAGCTAAATGTTGTCCAATCACAAAAATAATAGCAGATTTGAATTCCTCACACCAAAAAAACACACAAATTTAAAGACTCCTCACCGAATAAATTTGCAAAAGTTAAGTTTAATTCCCTAAAACGGCACACCCTACTCCCCCATGTGCTGTCCTGGGGTTCTCTTGACCCCTCGCCCACCAGAGCTGATCTGGGGCACATGGGTGCAGTACATATGAAAAAGCCCCACTTGTGCTAGCAGGACTTCTGCTAGAATAACTGTTTTATTTCCCTCCAGCCCATAGTCAATTTGCCAAAAGTTAAACACAGAAAGGGCATTAAACCTTAGGCGAGCAAAGACTGGCAGCTCCATGTCTCTCCACATGCCCTGTTCCTGAATGGCTAAGCTACTGTGATGTCATGGAATGTTCACTCACTCCCTCTACTCCTCACAGCTGTCAGTCATCAGAATGCTCTCCCTTTCCCCAACCAATGTTCTGTCTGTCCTGTCTGCACGACAGAACACTCAGGTTTGCTGTGGATCAAGGAAAAAGCTCTTTCATCCTCAGAAAAAGTAAATAGCTGCTGTGAAACCCACTTTTTTTAAAAAGACACATACATATTTTTTATTTTATTTTTACAGAAAAGAATTCCCTGCCATATATGTGGCATTCTGGTTTGGATGAAGCCGTTGCTAAAATCCATTTCTTTACCAAAGGGAGACTAATCCATTCCCTTAAACTCGGCTAATAAGAACAGAGGCTTTTGTCAATTCCCAAATAAAACCCTGGAACGTGAAACCTTTGATGAACGCTTCAGTTTGTGCTTATCCTGTCCAGGAAGTTTGCTTTGATTCTGTTACACTGTAAGCTGCCTAAATTTCTTTAGCCTTTGCTCCATTGCATTACAGCAGACATTCACGTTGCCTTGCTTCCTGCTGCTTGCTTTTCACAGACAGCGAGATCAAAGGAACCCTGACCCCTTCTCCTCCACCCCCCCCCCAAATAAATAAGGCACAATAGAGAGGGGGGGAATAGAGGAAGTGCCACGCAACACATTGTATCTCAGTATGCAAAACCACAACTTTGCATATCCGTTTCTATTTAACGATTTTCCTCTCTCACTTCCTAGTTCTGTTTAGCAAAAAGAGGCACCGTTACTATGATGAAATCTGTGTGTATTGAAAGAGAAAATCTATATTGCAAGGGGGATCAGATACGTTATTCTTATCCTGGCTAGTAGGCTATGGACGGCTTACTAATGGTACATGTGAACAGGATCTAGGGGCCTTGGTGGACCACATGTTTAACAGGAGTCAACAGTGTGATACAGCATCAAAAAAAGGTGAATGCTATTCTAGGCTGTATCAACAGAAGTCTAGTGTCCAGATCAAGGGAAAGGATAAAGTAAAGGTAAAGGGACCCCTGACCATTAGGTCCAGTCGCAGACGACTCTGGGGTTGCGGCGCTCATTTCGCTTTACTGGCCAAGGGAGCTGGGGTACAGCTTCCGGGTCATGTGGACAGCATGACTAAGCCGCTTCTGGCAAACCAGAGCAGCACATGGAAGCGCCGTTTACGTTCCCGCCGGAGCGGTACCTATTTATCTACTTGCACTTTTGACATGCTTTCGAACTGCTAGGTTGGCAGGAGCAGGGACCGAGCAACGGGAGCTCACCCTGTCACGAGGATTCGAACCGCTGACCTTCTGATCGGCAAGTCCTAGGCTCTGTGGTTTAACCCACAGCACCACCTGCGTCCCTGGTAGGGAAAGGATAGTCCCACTCTATTCTTCCTTGGTCACACCACACCTGCAGAACTGTCCAGTTTTGGGTGCCACAATTTAAGAAGGATGTTGACAAGCTGGAACGTGTGCAGAGGAGGGCGACCAAGATGATCAAGGGTCTGGAAACCAAGCCTGATGAGGAACAGTTTAAGGAGCTGGGTATGTTTAACCTGGAAAAGAGGAGACTTAGAGGAGTTATGATTTGTTGTTGTTGTTGTTTAGTCATTTAGTCGTGTCCGACTCTTCGTGACCCCGTGGACCAGAGCACGCCAGGCACTCCTGTCTTCCACTGCCTCCTGCAGTTTGGTCAAACTCATGTTAGTGGAGATATGATAGCCATCTTCAAATATCTCAAGGGCTGTCACGTGGAAGAGGGAGCATGCTTGTTTTCTCCTGCTCTGGAGGGTAGGACGTGAACCAATGGCTTCAAGGAGATTCCATCTAAACACACAGAAATGCTTTCTGACAGTTAAGGGCAGTTCGACAGTGGGATAGACCCCAACGAGAGGTGGTGGAATCTACTTCCTTGGAGGTTTTTAAGCAGAGGTTGGGTGGCCATCTGTCATGGATGCTTTAGCTGAGATTCCAGAAGAGCATAAGCTTTTTTTGCTGCTGCATTTCTGGTCCTGCTTACTGGTTACCCACAGGTGTCACGGTCCGGTTCACGGGCAATCAAAGTCCCGGCAGGGGACGTCAGGACCGGGGGCAAGATGGCGGGATGGGAGCAGGAACGGGGGCCCAGAAGCCAGGATTCAGGAAGCCAAGGGTCCAAGAGTCAGGAAGCAAGGAGTCATGAAGTCAAGGGTCCCAGGATCAAGAAGCAAGGAGTCAAGAAGCCGAGGTTCAAGGATCAGGAAGCAAGAGGCCAAACGTAGCAAGACAGGAAGCGTGTTGCTGTGGCAAAGAGCTGAAGGGAAATGCTGACCTTATATCCCTTCCCAGCTCTTGCCACCAGGTGCTGTGAGTTACCAACTGGCCTCACCTGTGCGACCATCGCTTGCCTCTCCAGAACAAACTTAGGAAGGCCCCAGTCCTGCAAAGTCCTATTGGTCACAGGGCCTGGCTCCTGCACACACACCTGGCAACAGGCATCTGGCTGGCCACTGTGAGAACAGGATGCTGGACAAGACGGGCCATTGGCCTGATCCAGCATGCTCTCCTGATGTTCAGTGGGACAGGTCTCAAATCCCCACTCAGGTAATGATGCCCCGTGGGTGACCTTGAGCCAGTCACTGCCTCGCAGGGTTGTTGTGTGGATTAAATGAGATGGGGGGAGGATCACACAGTATGCCAACATTGAGCTCTTTGGAGGAAAAGGCGAGATATAAATGCAATAAATAGAATCATAGAATCATAGAGTTGGAAGAGACCACAAGGGCCGTCGAGTCCAACCCCCTGCCAAGCAGGAAACACCATCAGAGCACTCCTGACATATGGTTGTCAAGCCTCTGCTTAAAGACCTCCAAAGGAGGAGACTCCACCACACTCCTTGGCAGCAAATTCCACTGTCAAACAGCTCTTACTGTCAGGAAGTTCTTCCTAATGTTTAGGTGGAATCTTTTTTATTGTAGTTTGGATCCATTGCTCCGTGTCCGCTTCTCTGGAGCAGCAGAAAACAACCTTTCTCCCTCCTCTATGTGACATCCTTTTATATATTTGAACATGGCTATCATATCACCCCTTAACCTCCTCTTCTCCAGGCTAAACATGCCCAGCTCCCTTAGCCGTTCCTCATAAGGCATCGTTTCCAGGCCTTTGACCATTTTGGTTGCCCTCCTCTGGACACGTTCCAGTTTGTCAGTGTCCTTCTTGAACTGTGGTGCCCAGAACTGGACACAGTACTCCAGGTGAGGTCTGACCAGAGCAAAATACAGTGGCACTATTACTTCCCTTGATCTAGATGCCATACTCCTATTGATGAGGCCCAGAATTGCATTGGCTTTTTTAGGGGAGGATCACACAGTATGCCAACATTGAGCTCTTAGGGAAAAGGCAAGATATAAATGAAATAAATAAATATAAACGTTTTTACTGCCAACAACAATGGCTGGATGAGGCCAAAGGCCCGTCTGATTCCGCATTCATTCCGTTCTCCCAACAGCCAGCCAGGTTCCTATGGGGCCATGACCGCTTGCTTCCCCCATATATTGTCGGTCTCAGTTGAGGCTCAAAATTGAGCTGCGCCAGCTTTGGCTCTCTATGGCCCATTGCAGGGAAAAAGTGCTCTCACTTCATAAAAAAAGGCCCTGTCCATTAATCAAGAGCCCATCTTCTTCCTGCTTGCCAAAGGCCTGCTCTCTACATTGTGTGCTCCTTGTGTTTTTAATTTCCTGGCTGGAACTCGGTGGGCTGCCGTGGCTTATAATAATAACCATCATCCAGACACCAACTTCAGGAACCTGCCTGATCTGATCGGCGGCAACTTCCAGACGCAATAAATGGAACAGGAAGGAGGCATGTAAGAATAAATATCAGGTGGGTGTTGGAGGGCGAGATTGAACACCTTCTAATAGCCTGCATCAGCCAGATATAGAATCATAGAACTGTAGAGTTGGGAAGAACTGAAGAGTTGGTTAGCGCAACCTGCTGCAATGCAGGAATCGCAACGGAAGAATCTCTGACCACAAGCTTAACATAAGCCAACGTTGTGATGCAGCAGCAAAAACAGCTAATGCTACTTTAGGCTGGATCGACAGAAGTCTAGTGTTCAGATCAAGGGAAGTAATGGTCCCACTCTTATTCTGCCTTGGTCAGACCACACCTGGAGTCCAGTTCTCAGCACCACAATTTAGGATGTTGACAAGCTGGAACGTGTGCAGAGGAGGGCAACCAAGAGGATCAAGGGTCTGCAAACCAAACCTCAGGAGACTGAGAGGAGATACAACAGCGGGATCACATTCATCCAGTGCTTTACCAACTGCGCTGGCTCCCGGTGGAGTACAGGGTCAGGTTTAAGGTGCTGGTTTTGACCTTTAAAGCCCTATACGGCCTAGCACCCACGTACCTAAGGGACCGCCTCTCCTGGTATGCCCCGTGGAGGACCTTAAGGTCCACAAATAACAACACTTTGGAGGTCCCGAGCCTCAAGGAGGTTAGATTGGTTTCAACTAGGGCCAGGGCCTTTTCAACACTGGCCCCGACGTGGTGGAATGCTCTGTCACAAGGGCCCAGCGGTACTTGACATCTTGACAGCTGTTCCGCCTGGCCTTTGGTTTGGACTCGGTCTGACCCTTATGTTTCTCTCCCCTTATGGTCTTGATTTATCAGCTATTTTAAAATGAGGCTGCATTTTAAATTGCATTTTAACCTGTATTTTAAATTGGGTTTTGTTTTGCTTTTCTCCCTCTCTTTCCCCACTACAGTGGTGCCTCGCAAGACGAAATTAATCTGTTCCGCGAGTCTCTTCGTCTTGCGGTTTTTTCGTCTTGCGAAGCACGGCTATTAGCAGCTTAGCGGCTATTAGCGGCTAAGCGGCTTTAAGAAAAAGGAAACAAACTTGCAAGAACTCGCAAGACGTTTCGTCTTGCGAAGCAAGCCCATAGGGAAATTCGTCTTGCGGAACAACTCAAAAAACGGAAAACTCTTTCGTCTTGCGTGTTTTTCGTCTTGCGAGGCATTCGTCTTGCGAGGTACCACTGTATTATGTTTTTACTGTGATTTTATATTATTGGTGTTAGCCGCCCTGAACCCGGCTCTGGCATCAATAAAATTTATTATTATTATTATTATTATTATTATTATTATTATTATTATTATTATTATTATATCTCAAGGGCTGTCGCATGGAAGATGAAGCAAGCTTATTTTCTCCTGCTCTGGAGGGTAGGACTCGAACCAATGGCTTCAAGTGACAAGACTAAACACCAGGAAGAACTTTCTGAAAGTAAGAGCTGCTCAACAGTAAAACGGACTCCCTCAGGTGATGGACTCTCCCTGCAGGTTTGTAAGTAAAGGTTGGACGGTTATCTGTCATGGGTGCTTTAGTTGAGATTCCTGCAGGGTTAGACTAGATGACTCTTGGAGTCCCCTCCAACTACAGTTCTGTGGTTCTTCTATTCTGTGAGATCATATGAAGAGATCTGCTGGATCAAGATGTGGGCTCACTATTACGTCCCTTGATCTAGATACTATACTTCTGTTGGTACAGCCTAGAACAGCATTTGCTATTTTTGCTGCTGCATCGCACTGTTGACCCAACATTGTAAAGGTAAAGGGACCCCTGACCATTAGGTCCAGTCGCGGACGACTCTGGGGTTGTGGCGCTCATCTTGCTTTATTGGCCGAGGGAGCTGGTGTACAGCTTCCAGGTCATGTGGCCAGCATGACTAAGCCGCTTCTGGCGAACCAGAGCAGTGCACAGAAACGCCGTTTACCTTCCCGCCAGAGTGGTACCTATTTATCTACTTGCACTTTGACGTGCTTTCGAACTGCTAGGTTGGCAGGAGCAGGGACCGAGCAACGGGAGCTCACCCTGTCGTGGGGATTTGAACCGCCAACCTTCTGATCAGCAAGTCCTAGGCTCTGTGGTTTAACCCACAGCACCACCCGCGTCCCCCATGAACCAACATGAGTGGTCCACAAAGACTCCTAGATCTTGTCCAATAGAACTCGCCCAACTTCTCATGGCCTCCTAGAACAGAGCAGACACGGCCACTTACTGGTTGATGGTCCCTGTGGTGAGAGCGCTGACGACCCAGCGAAGGTCCAGGGTCTTGAACGGGATGACTATCATGCTGACATTCTCGCCCAGCTCCTTGTAGCTCTCGGGGTAGACAAAGTGGTGGGTGGTCTTGCTGCCGACGTCAGACTCATAGCCGGCTGTGGGGGCTTTGTTCATTCTGTGTGGTCCAAGAGAAGAGGGGTGAGGGAAAAAGCAGGCGACGCCAGGAGGAGGTACAAGGGGCAGGTAGGAATTGGCATCATCTTGCCACAGGTGGCAAACGGCCACTATTGATGGGCGCATTTGCAGGCTGGAGAAACTCTCCCCTTCCCACCTCGTAAGTCTCACAGCCAGCCCCTGCACCTCGAATGGACTTCAGAAAATTCTTCTGTTGGCTAAGGAAGGGTTCCTCTCAAGCGCAGAAATGCAATTGGTTCAACAGCTGCAACCATTCCTGGATTGGGAAAGACTGACCATGGTAGTTCATGCATTGGCTAGATTACTGCAATGTGCCCTTTGTGGGGCTTCCCTTGTGCTTGATCAGGAAGCTGAGGTTAGTGCAAAACGCTAAAACACGGTTACTGACAGGAGCGAGACCTTGTCAGTATAGAACACTTGCCCAGAGATCTGTGCTGGTTTCTGATCTGCTGCCAGGTCAAGTTCAAGGTGTTATTGTTAGTATACAAAGCCATTAACAACCTGGGACCAGTTTCCCAGCAAGATGTTGTGAACTGCCCTGAATCCTGTATACAGTATACAAAAATTACAGTATACGGTATACAGGGCAGTATACAAAATTAATTAATTAAGAATACCACCCCACTCGACTGCTTCAATCTGCAGAACTGGGACTGTTATAGGCTCCATATAACACCTGCTCTATATTTATGAGAAATCAATCTTTTAGTGTGGCAGAACACTTTGGAACTCCCTGCCTACTGACACCAGACAGAGACACCTTTGCTGTACTCAATTTTGGCGCCTACTAAAAACATTTATCCTTTAGTAAAGCCTAACCAGACTTGGAGAAGGTCGAAGTATGTTTTAATCTGTTTTTAGTTTGTTGCAGATTTTATTTTTTTGAACGTTTTAAAGAGCTGTTTGTTTGTTTTTTTACTGATAATACTATTAGCTTTGTCAACCCCCCTGCCCTCTGAGGTGCTTTTTTTGTGTCTTTTTACAGTTAAGCAGCATTTAAATTGTATGAAACAATCGTACGTAAATAACTAAATTCAGCAGGGGGAGGAGAGGGGCCTGGTGGGTGCCAGAAACACCCTTGCGGCTACGCTAACAGGCACAACTTGGCAATCCAAACCATCGTGCACGCAAAAGAGAAAGGCCACAGAAGTAGAGCCCCCACTTTTTTTGGAAAACAGAGGGTCCCAGATTCAATCTCTAGCAACTCCAAGAACAGCTGGAAAGGACTTGTGTGAAATCCTGGACAGCTGCTGCCAGTGCTGTCAATACTGGGCTGGGTGGCCCGGTGGCCCGACACCATGTAAGGCAGCCCTCTCCTGCTCCTGAGCCTGATATGGGTGTCTGTGCATGAATGCCACCTAAATAACACACTGGTAAGAAAGCCATGATGCCCACAAGTGGCTGGACCATGTTCGTGGTTGGCACGACCTTTCATCCTCTATAAAATATTTGCCAGTTCTTGTGGCTAGGGTGTGTGCGTGTATTTAACTAAACTGCTCCCTGGATCATGTGGAACTCCGCCATAAAGAGTTCACTCAAGGTTGCTTGAATTCGGGTAAAGGCTATGGCACCCTGAGGCTTCTGAAGATGAGCAGAGCTGCTAAAAGAGGGTGCTCCCTACAGGTGAACAGGCAGATGGGCAGTAAAGGAATGAAAAACCTCCCAATACGATCTGCCTGTTTGCTTCAACATAAATTGCCATGGGTTTTATTTTATTTGCTTGTTTAAAGGACAGCATATTGAAAGCAGTGTGTGTGTGTGTGTGTGTGTGTGTGTGTGTGTGTATGAGAATTTTTTAAATTTAAGTGGAACAGCCAAAGCATTCACAAGAAGCAGAGTGAAAGACCTGGCAAGAGCTATAATCAATTATTGTAAAGAAATATAGTAAAACCAAATAGTCTAAACCAAAGCCTAGGGCTTGCCGATCGGAAGGTCGGTGGTTCGAATCCCCGCAATGGGGTGAGTTCCTGTTGCTCAGTCCCTGCTTCTGCCAACCGAGCAGTTCGAAAGCACGTCAAAGTGCAAGTAGATAAATAGGTACTGCTCCGATGGGAAGGTAAACGGCGTTTCCGTGTGCTGCTCTGGTTTGCCAGAAGCGGCTTAGTCATGCTGGCCACATGACCTGGAAGCTGTACGCCGGCTCCTTCGGCCAGTAAAGTGAGATGAGTGCTGCAACCCCAGAGTCATCCGCGACTGGACCTAACAGTCAGGGGTCCCTTTACCTTTTATCGTAAGCTGCCTTGTGCATATTCAGACCAAGCTCAGTATTGTCTGCACTGAGCAGCAGCTGCTGTTCAGCATTTCAGACCGATCTCTCTCTCTCCCCCACCAGCCAGTGGTGTAGCTTTTTTAAGGGGGGCACAGGGGCAGTTGCCCCGGTGATGCCTCAATACAGCTTCTGTCGCTGGGCCCCGGTTGGAAACGGCTTCTCCATGCGAACCAGGAAGCGACCTCTCCGGACAATGGAATGACTTCCCTTTTCTTATCTCAATGGCTGCAATCTCCTGGGCGATGTGGATGCCGTGAGGCAGTTGAATGTGCATACATATTTTGTCCGTTTCAAACGTCCCTCCATGTGGTTCTGGCAACCCATGCTACACCACTGCTCCCAGCCTTACGTGGAGATGCTGGGGACTGAAGTTGCGGCGTTCTGCACAAAAACTAGGTGTTCTACTGCTGAGCTGCATCCTTTCCCCTATGGAGTCAGTTCCCCCATTTGGTTGCAAATATCGACTTATCAGGTGAGGGGGAGGTGTATGTGAATCACGATTCTGCAGCAGCAATGGGCTGGAAATTGGTAAATGGGATCTGTGGTGAGGCTCAGCTGCAGACGTCACCTATTTAAGCCTCACCATGAAGACAATGGCTTCCTTCTTTTCTTTTCGTTACTTGCAGTGGCAGAGAGCGATCAGGCTAAGACCGCTAAGCCTTGCAGCAGGGACTCACCTGAACACAAAGTCATGGTTGTCGATCTCCTGGCCGTACTGCGACTGCTTGAGGTTACCCGAGTTCCCCACCACGGCGCACCGCCTGCATCGCGAACCGCTTCTCTCCAGGAGCTGGTCCGCATCTCCAGGGATGAGCTCAAACAGTTCCTGGATGGTCTCGTTTAAACCCTTGGGGTTCTTTTCCCCTTGCAGCTTCTGTAAAGAAGAACACACGAGTCACTGTGCGGCTTTCGGAGGGGCTGTGGAAAAAGGATTCCAGGCACAATTCAAAGTGTTGGTGCTGACCTTTGAACCCCTAAATGGCCTCGGTCCAGTATACCCAAAGGAGCTTCTCCACCCCCATTGTTCAGTCTGGACACTGAGGTCCAGCTCCGAGAGCCTTCTGGTGGTTCCCTCCTTGCAAGAAGTGAGGTTACAGGGAAACAGGCAGAGGGCCTTCTCGGTAGTGGCACCCACCCTGTGGAATGCCCTCCCATCAGATGTCTTAGAAATAAAAATACTATCTGACTTTTAGAAGACATCTGAAGGCAGCCCTGTTTAGGAAAGTTTTTTATGTTGATGTTTTATCATGTGTTTAATATTTTGTTGGTAGCTGCCCAGAGTGGCTGGGTACGCCCAGCCAGATGGGCCCAGTATAAGTAATAAATTGTTGTTGCTGTTGTTGTTGTTGTTGTTACAAGAGTGTCTTGGCTTGGGAATCAATAGGTTGGAGCAGGTTAGGTGACACAAGAGGCATTCAAACATGGTAGATATCACATTCGTTTCCTTGATTAAAGCTCTTGGAGAAACCGCTTTCTTCAGCGTTGGACCCACTAATGGTCTTTCCGCTCAATCTGCTGAGCCTGTCTTCACATGCAGGGAAAATCCCTGCAACTGAGGGTTTGAGACAATCAGCTACCCTCAAGTGGTTTAGCCAGTCAGTTAAAGCCATTCCCAGGGTGCGGCCATTGTTGCATGCTGACTGCTTCTAAGAGCCACAGGTGAGATCTGAGTGCAGGCTGGGGACCAAAGGTGAACAAACTACCCCAGAAGGAGAATGTGTGTGTCCCCCACCAGGGGAAAAAGATCCCTGCATTCCCATGCACCCTTTTTTATCCTCATAGCAACCCTTTGAGGTAGGTTAAGCTGAGAGGCCCAAGGTCAGCCGGTGAGCTTCGTGGCAGAATGGGGATTCAAACCCTGGTCTCCCAGGTCCTAGTCCAACACTCTAACCACTACACCACATTTGTATCCCTACCTAGACTTGCAATGTCCATAATATGGTGCTTTCATTTCCTTACGAGCAAATGTGAACATCTATTCCGCAGCTGTTTCCTACCCCTGCCCAAACCCAATTATAATGTGAAGTAAGAAATGAGCCAGCTGGTGAGACCAGAGGCAACAGAAATCCGGTCATTGCCTCTAATGATATTGATTTTGGGGAGGATTGGCAGGTGTCGTCCCCCCCCTTGCTGTCAGCACAGATTTAACAGGCCTCTCAGACATCGGGAAAGCCACCCACGACAGAAACTTCTGACGGACAGCTTGCCACAGAAACCAGATACCATGCAGAACAAACCATTTCTCAGATTGGTCACTAAAGCTGCCTCCAGGTTGTCAGTCATTTGCAGGAGGGATCCAAGAGCACGCCGGAAATTTAGGTTTGTGCAACTGCAGTGTTCTTACAAAAGGCAACTTATTTGCAGATCTGTTGAGAGCCAGTGGTAGTTTAGTGGTTAGAATGTTGGACTAGGACCTGGGAGAGATCAGGGTTCCAATTCCCATCCGAGCCAGGAAGCTCGCTGGTTGACCTTGAGCCAGTCACTTGCTCTCAAGGCTACCTTGCAGGGTTGCTCTGAGGATACTGTGGAGGAAAGGGACAGCCATGCAAGTCACTTTTGAGTTCTTTGGAGAAACGGGTGGGATATAAATGTAACAAGCAAACAAAATGATAAGTTACGAAAATGGCTGGGAAACACATTGAGGGGATGAACGAATAATACAAAGGTTCAATGCCCTCCAGATGTTTGCAAGGATCTAGTGTGGCCCTCCAGATGTTTGCAAGGATCTATCGGGCCCTGCCCTGATGGCCAATGCTCAGGGATGATGTGATCTGCAGTCTCAACCATGTATGGAGGGCCACAGATTTCTCCTCTCTTGTCAGGGACTGGCATAATAATAATAATAATAATAATAATAATAATAATAATAATAATAATTTTTATACTCTGCCCCTCTGGCTGGGTTTCTCCAGGCACTCTGGGCGGCTTCCAATGGAATATTAAAATACAATAACCTATTAAACATTAAAAGCTTCCCTAAACAGGGCTGCCTTCAGATGTCTTCTAAAAATCTGATAGTTGTTTTTCTCTTTGACATCTGGTGGGAGGGCGCTCCACAGGGCAGGTGCCACTACCGAGAAGGCCCTCTGCCTGGTTCCCTGTAACTTGGCTTCTCGCAGTGAGGGAACTGCCAGAAGGCCCTTGGCGCTGGACCTCAGTGTCCAGGCAGAACGATGGGGGTGGAGACGCTCCTTCAGGTATACTGGACCGACGCCGTTTAGGGCTTTAAAGGTCAGCACCAACACTTTGAATTGTGCTCGGAAACGTGGGAGCCTCCAGCCAGAGAACCCCCTAGGGAAGCCTGACCAGAGGAAGATTAAATAGTAGAAAAAACTTTCTGGCAGTAAAAGCTGTTTGACAGTGGAATGGTCTCCCCCAGGAGGTGGTGGACTTTCCTTCCTTGGAGATTTTTAAGCAGAGGTTTGTTTGCCTATCTGTCAAGGACGCTTTAGCTGAAATTCCTGCACTGAAGGGTTGGACTAGATGCAGCTCTAAGATCCTTTGATTCAATTTGCCAAGAGCTGGGAATTTTGAATTAAACTCTTTCTATGATTTTACGATCCTTCCAAATTTAGCCACGCAAGGCTCCAACCAACCAAGGTGCACAACAATGCACATACGAGGGGAAAGGAAAAGGCCCCACGTTTGTGAAAAACATCACCAAAAGATTTACATTGCATTAGGAGGAAATTGCTTGCAAAGGTGTTTCGTCTTGGTCAAAAGTGCATACAGAAATGTGCCTGTTTGTGGAGAATCCTGCACTAAAATGATGGTTCACACATAGGTAAAGGTACCCCTGACCATTAGGTCCAGTCGCGGACGACTCTGGGGTTGTGGCGCTCATCTCGCTCTATAGGCCGAGGGAGCCGGCGTTTGTCCACAGACAGCTTCCGGGTCATGTGGCCAGCATGACTAAGCCGCTTCTGGCGAACCAGAGCAGCACACAGAAACGCCGTTTACCTTCCCGCCAGAGCGGTACCTATTTATCTACTTGCACTTGACGTGCTTTTGAACTGCTAGGTTATCAGGAGCTGGGACCGAACAACGGGAGCTCACCCTGTCGTGGGGATTCGAACCACCAACCTTCTGATCAGTAAGTCCTAGGCTCTGTGGTTTAACCCACAGCGCCACCCACATCCCTTGGTTCACACATACACACCAATTAAAAATGGCTAGGGACAATTTGGAGGACTGAAGGCTGGGGGGGGAGGGGAAAACAACACTAGAAAGTGGGGAAACCCCAAGGAAAACAGGTCTCACTCCTCCACAGCTAGCTACTCACCAGCCACCACTTGTAGCTGTCTTCGGGCATGAAGGCATTCTGTGTGGTCAGGAAGGGTTGCATAGTTTGGTTGAACCTGTCATCGAACCAGAGCGAGACCCCCTCTTCAGAAATGCACGTGCGGCAGCTGCAAGGCCTCCGGGAATATTTCATCAGTCTCCGAAACTGCTCCGAAAACTGGTAGACGAGCTGTTTGGGGTCCCAGGCGACCATGACCGTGTTGTGGCTGTAGTTCAGCAAGAACGACGTGATGGTAATGACAAACAATAAGGCAAGAGTAAACATCTTGAAGCCCCTCTTCCTGATGGCCAGCATCTTGACCCGCTGCCGCCTCCTCCTCCTCCTTAGCCCGGATGCTTGAGCGAAACGCCAGCGGCTGAGGCAAGAAGAAGCAGAGGTTTCCTTCCAGGGCTCTGTTTAGGCTGCAAACAGTAGCTTAATTGCCTTTATTGTCCAAAAGGAACAGCCCACATTACTGTGTCCTGGAGCGACTGAAACAGGACTGAATCCCTGATCATCTCTTATCTCCTTTTATGAGAAAAATAAAAGGCTCCATCCACCTTCACAACTCTTTTTTGCTCCTCCAGCAGCTGCTAATTCCTCCAAAGGTTTAATGAAAGCAAACAACTGCAATTTTCTGTTTCTTTTTTTGCCACCCCGGCAGTTTGAGGGAGGAAATTATTAACAATGTCAAGGAACACTCCCCCACCCACCTCTTTGCTGTGTGGGAAGAGAGACCTTAAATGAAAAAAAGGCTTTAAGTAAGGGCGAAAAAAACCACTTTTCCTCTGGAAATTATTTCATTAGGGCCGCTGATTAGCTCATTCAAAGGTTGTCGTTCCAGGCAGCTGGCAGTCAAAAGCCTCGTCCACGTTATGATGCTGAAACTCCTTTTTTTTCTACCTGGAAAACACGAGGAGAAACTTCGACAGTGAGTTTCAGGGATCTTTCCATTTAATGGGAGGGCGCGGGTTTCATTTCCCAACCCACCACAGCTTCAAATCAATGGAAATTAAACGTTTCTGCTGCTCCCAACATGGGATTCATGTGTTGAGAAATTTCCAAAGAGGCCTTTTCAACATAATAAATCCTACGCTCTCTTGCAGGCTAAGCCCCCGGTCGGCTGGCTGTTCTGCAAC
This sequence comes from Podarcis vaucheri, assembly GCF_965113315.1. Classification (NCBI taxonomy): domain Eukaryota; kingdom Metazoa; phylum Chordata; class Lepidosauria; order Squamata; family Lacertidae; genus Podarcis; species Podarcis vaucheri. The sequence continues at coordinate 84,615,956 of NC_138766.1, forward strand.
ATATTCAGGATATAATCTGTGTTTTTGAAATTATAGTTTGCCAGCATTTTGTGAAATCTACCCATTACATTAAGGCACAATGGGTAGCACTTACCAACAGAAGAGTATTCATAACAAGCAGAAGGGGAACTCTGGAATAAATGGAGGGGAGCAGCCGCAGCAAGGCTCCCGCACGAAAACAGATGGACATACGAGGCTGTAGTTGGTTCATCTAGCTCAGGCTGTGCTGTCTACTGGGATAGCTCAGTAGGTAGAGCATGATAATGTCAGGGCTGTGGGTTTGAGCCCCACATTCTGCAAAAGAGTCCTGCATCGCAGGGGGTTGAATTATGTGGCTGAGGCCTCATCGGACGCTTTGCAACTTGCAGCAAGGGCCCTGGCAGCGGATGTAGGAGTTCGCAGACAGCTCTGGCTTAAACAGTGGCAGTCGGAAGCCGAAGCCAAGACCAGCCTAGCCAGCGACCCCTTCAAGGGGGGCAAGCTGTTTAGGGAGGGCTTGGAAGATGCACTGGAAGAGACCAGGGACAAAAAGAAGGCACTGCAATGAGCTCTACGTGGGGCTACCTTAGAAGGTAACCCGGAAACTACAACTAATCAAGAATGTGGCAGGTAGACTGGTGACTGGGAGCGGCCGCCAAGACCATATAACACCAGTCCTACATTGGCTCCCAGTTCGTTTCCGAGCACAATTCGAAGTGTTGGTGCTGACCTTTAAAGCCCTAAACAGCCTCAGCCCAGTATACCTGATGGAGCGTCTCCACAACCATCGTTCTGCCCGGACACTGAGGTCCAGCACCAAGGGCCTTCTGGCGGTTCCCTCACTGCGAAAAGCCATGATACAGGGAACCAGGCAGAGGGCCTTCTCGGTGGTGGCACCCGCTCTGTGGAATGCCCTCTCACCAGATGTCAAAGAGAAGAACAACTACTAAACTTTTAGAAGACATCTAAAGGCAGCCCTCTTTAAGGAAGCTTTTAATGTTTAACAGACTACTGTATTTTAATACTTTGTTGGAAGCCCAGATGGGCAGGGTATAAATAATGAATTATTATTATTATTATTATTATTATTATTATTATTATTATTATTATTACTACTACAGAGAAAGGAAAACTATTCTTCCTTTTGTCCCTACAGGGGCTCATCCAATGCTAGAGACCTCAAGAAACACCACCTGATGCTTCAAGCAAGCCAGCTGGAGATCAGCGCAATAGAGCCTGTGCCACAACCACAGCAAGGCTTTGGCTGCTACTCTATTCTCTTTATGGTCCCCAAAAAATCAGGAAAACGGAGGGCCATTCTGGATCCCAAGAGAGTCCACCAATCTCTGAGCCACATCAAGGATCCCAATTCTGCCTACAGAGAAGTCACTTCACTCGGTAAGAACCAACATTCGCTCACCATACCTGAAATGAGAGATGTACACAGCAGCTGCTGCCATCAGCAACAACAGGTAAGGTGGGGGAAGTCAAAACTTTGCCCACAGTTCCCCTGTTCCTGCAACACATACAGGACTTGGATATTGCCCAGCGGCCCTCTGCCCTCTCTCAAAGTCGATTCCGCTCACAACTTTGGATGAAAATGTGGACCAGTGGGGCACAGCAAGTCCAATCATGCTTCTCCCCCAATTCACAACTTCACTCATATTCTATGACCAAGGCTGGTGCCTAAAGCTATTCCCAGGCAGCACTGTTGGAAACCATGCAACTTTCCATTTCTCCAATTTCCTTAGTAACTCGCAGACATGCTAGAAAGAGCTTGATTTAATCCAGGTGTGCAAAGATTTTTCTCTCTTCCCCCACCCCCATCCCGTTTAAATGGCTCTCGCAAGACAAATCACCACTGGGCTTGAGCCTAAACTTGAAGAATGTGGCTGCGAAAGGAATTTCACCAGGCCAAGCCAAATAACATCTGGAAGATGTGGGAAGGCCACTCCTCTGAGTCTGTGCGTCGCTGTGTTTCGTGAGAGAGGGCCAGAGGTAGCCACAGTCCATAAATCACAGGTGCACAGCCTGTTCTGCCTGCCCAATCCCACCCCACCCCAGTCCTGCGCATGCCCAACCAAGGAAGGCAAACAGCAGTTAATTCTTTATTGCCAAAATCACAGACTTAACAGCAGCTCCTAAGCTACACCAGACGCACACACACAGAATCACAGAATTGTAAACAGAGTTGGAAGGGACCGCGGGGCTCATCTAGTCTAACCTCCTGAAATGCAAGAATCTTTTGCCCAAAGTGGGACTTTAACCCAAGTCTCTCATGCTCTAGCAACTGAGCTATCCAGGGTTTCTGGCATCTACATGGCTGCTTTCCAGTTTCATGCCCAGCGCAGCCGTCAATAAATCTGTGGGACACACTCCTAGGCTTATATACCTCGGGTTACAGACGCTTCAGGTTACAGACTCCGCTAACCCAGAAATAGTACCTCGGGTTAAGAACTCTGCTTCAGGATGAGAACAGAAATTGTGCTCCAGCCAGCGGTGTGGCGGCAGAGGGAGGCCCCATTAGCTAAAGTGGTGCTTCAGGTTAAGAACAGTTTTAGGTTAAGAACGAACCTCCAGAATGAATTAAGTTCTTAACCCAAGGTACCACTGTACAGTGGTACCTCGGGTTACATACGTTTCAGGTTACATATGCTGCAGGTTACAGACTCCGCTAACCCAGAAATAGTACCTCGGGTTAAGAACTTTGCTTCAGGATGAGAACAGAAATCGCACAGTGGCGGCGTGGCATCAGCGGGAGGCCCCATTAGCTAAAGTGGTGCTTCAGAACAGTTTCAGGTTAAGAACGGACCTCCGGAACGAATTAAGTGCTTCACCCGAGGTACCACTATACACTCATCTGAATATACCACCTGAGACTTCTCCTGCATGGAAGTTGCCCCTCCTAGTTCTTGGAGACAGTGAGGTTGGGGATGCCGAGGGTTCAACTGGCCAGCCCCTTGCCTGCATAGCCCCTTCCTCTGCTTCCCATCCTTTCTGTGCCCTCATGTCCATCTCTGACTGCTCAGGCTTCTGATTTGCGTGTGGCGCAAAACCCCATAAATCGCCGCCCCCCCTCTCCTCTGTCACACACTCGCCAGAGCCCTGCCAGTCCTTCCCTCCCTCCCTCCCCACACTTTTCTTGTTACTCCACGCAGAGCTGAAACCTGCACAATTGGGTTTGGCTCAGAATTCCCCGGAATCCATTCAGCCGGGTAAAGAAAGGGCTTCTAAATCAAGAATGTCAGCCCTTGACATTTGCTCAGGTGAAACACAGACGCTGCCGATTGCTCTCCCATGGAAAAGGAGGGAGATGGCTGCCTGCGGGGTTTTCTTTCTGGGAAAGCTCTGAAAAATGCAAGTTTGACTGTCGTAAGCAAACATTCCGTCACACTCGAGTGTGACCAAGAAGCAAAACTCGAGGGCAGGGCTATGCAGGTTAAAACTGGTAGAACTGTGCAGCACAGCCTAGGATTGATTCTCAATAGCTGTGATAACTGAGGACCACGAGGGGGGAAGTAGCAATTTGAAACACCTCTCCAATGACATTCCTGATTGCATCTTCTTTGCTTAACTTTCTCCCACAGAAGTGAATAAGGCCGTATCTCAAGTAACCTGCTCCTGAGCTGCAGAAGGCCTTATGTATTAGTACCGTAACCTTGAACTTGGCCCAGCCGCAGATTGGCTGCCGGCGCAAATCCCACTAACAAGGCGTTGCATGCCGGCGGTATTTTGCGCCCACAAGCCGCCTAAGAGATTACGTATCATGAGACCTGCCTAAACTTAACTTCCTTACATGAGGACTATTGTTGCATGTATTGTGAGTCACGAGCATGTGATTCCAACTCAAGAGAGTATTTTAAAACAGGCAAATTAATTGCTCTTGCCTTTAAGCTGCATTCTCTGCTATGTTCCTTTCTTCGCCACCAAAGGCTGGCAAACAGGCTTTGCTTGGTTATCTGGGATGACAGCCGCTCACTACCCTGTCCCGTGAATCAAACTTTGCGCGCGCACACACACACACACGCACAGAGACCTTCTTTACATCCTTATCCCCAAAGTTTTGTGGCACATTCTGATATCAGATGAGGCCAGCACTGAGGAAACGGATGAGACCAGTACTGAGGAAACAGCAAAACAAGGGAAAAAAGCAGCTTCCTCTTGCTCCTGCCTAAATTCCACATGCAATGCTGTCAGCTGCTGCATTGGTTGGATGGACATAAATGCTTTGGCTGAGATTCCTGCATTGCAGGGGGTTGGACTAGATGATCTCAGGGTCCCTTCCAACTCTATAATTCTAAGGAATATGAGCATTCCCCAACCTGACACACTGTAGGTATTTGGGACTACAACTCCCATTAACTCCAGGCAATATAGCCGTGCATTTAGAGTGCACTGGGTTGGCCTAGACTGGCATGGTGCATCTGTGCCAAATTTGCCATGGTCTATGATTGGACACAGGTGGTGCTGTGGGTTAAACCACAGAGCCTAGGACCTGCTGATCAGAAGGTCAGCGGTTCGAGTCCCTGCGACGGGGTGAGCTCCCGTTGCTCGGTCCCAGCTCCTGCCCACCTAGCAGTTCGAAAGCACGTCAAAGTGCAAGTAGATAAATAGGTACCACTCCGGTGGGGAGGTAAACGGCATTTCCGTGCGCTGCTCTGGTTCACCAGAAGTGGCTTAGTCATGCTGGCCACATGACCCGGAAGCTGTACGTTGGCTGCCTCGGCCAATAAAGCGAGATGAGCGCCGCAACCCCAGAGTCGCCCACGACTGGACCTAATGGTCAGGGGTCCCTTTACCTTTACCTATGATTGACACTGGGAGATCGGTCCAGTGCAAGACAAAAGGTCAGCTCCAACTGACCCACAACTAGCATGCTCAGACCTTTGTGTGCGGCAAGATGTACAGGGTGTACATATTATGGGATGCAACATGTCCAAACCTGGTCTCTGAGGCATGCTCTAACACTGCCCTGCGCCTGCCCAGCATTTGAGTAAGAACCAGCCCACGGCATAAAGCGAGGCAACGCAGCATTATTAATAGCTAAAGCAGGCATGTTGTGGGCAAATGTAACAGGGCAGTGCTGCCAACAAGCTTGGCTGTGAGCTGTCACTCCAAAGGCTTAAAAAAATTAATAAATACAGGACATCTGATAGCCCTGCTAATGCTGAATGGCAGTCCTGCAACAAGATCAGATGTGATATCCACTGCTTCTTTGGGTTGTCAAAATAAAAAAATTCCTTCCTGTAGCACCTTAAAGACCAACTAAGTTAGTTCTTGGTATAAGCTTTCGTGTCCAAGAACTAACTTAGTTGGTCTTTAAGGTGCTACAGGAAGGAATTTTTTTATTTTGTCTTTGGGTTGTGTTCTAGACAGGCTTTGGGATTTGACCAGGAGACTCCACTTACTGAAGATCGGGACAACATTTCTTAAGAATGTATTAATGCTGGTGCCCTTGTCTGGACCAGTTGTGCAAAAGCTTCTTGCGTGAAGGTCCCTGCCCCCTCCAGCCAATTAAAAACATGCCATCTCACCCATCAATTCATTCTTAAGACAGCTAAATTCAAATGCTTTTGCGTACTACAAAAATGTTTTTAGAGGCATCTTTGGGGAACACAGAGGAAGTTTCCCCACCGGGACCTGGGGCCACCCAATGAAGTGGAAGGTCTGAAGCAGTGTTAGAACCTCAGATATATAAGCTAGGCACCAAATAGCTCCCTAAACCAAGGTTACAGTTGCCAAAACAAGAATGCCTAGTTACTATTTGGGGGTTAAGGTAAAGGTAAAGAGACCCCTGACCATTAGTGTCCGATTCTGGGGTTGTGGTGCTCATCTCGCTTTATTGGCCGAGGGAGCCTGCGTACAGCTTCCAGGTCATGTGGCCAGCATGACTAAGCCGTTTCTGGCAAACCAGAGCAGAGCACGAAAACGCCGTTTACCTTCCCGCCGGAGTGGTACCTATTTATCTACTTGCACTTTGACGTGCTTTCGAAGTGCTAGGTTGGCAGGAGCAGGGACCGAGCAACGGGAGCTCACCCCGCCGCGGGGATTCGAACCGCCGACCTTCTGATCGGCAAGTCCTAGGCGCTGAGGTTTAACCCACAGTGCCACCCGCGTCCCTTAGACAGCTCTAAATTCTTATTTATCAACTGACGGACTGTCTGTGATTGACTATCAGTTAAACATCTGGCTAGTTCAGATGACAACCTTGAGCTCGGTTATGAACTTTGAGAACTTGATCCAGGGACTGTCCACATTTATAATGGCCTATTCTGATCTCTTTTTCTTAATGGTGACATATAATGTAGGGATATTCTTCACAACTGTGAGCAGGGCAGCTGGGTGGGGTAAATGAAGACAAGCGACAGCAATGAACTAGAACGTTGTTCCATTCTCCTGCTCAGGCATGCAAATATCCATGAATCTGTTCAACCCTCTTTCAGAGCCTTTTGTGTAGGTGGCAACTACGACCTCTTGTGAGAGCAAATCCCATCGTTTAACTAGGCAATGTGTGACTAAGTACTTTCTTTTGTCTGCCTTGAACCTTCAAAACGGTGTTCGAAATTAGCCCTAGGCGCCAAGATAATTGCCTGAGGTAAAATAAAACGGATAGAATTCTACAGGATGTGGTCTTAGTGTATACAAACAGTCAAGATGCAATGATCCCCAGGCAGGTATCGCCAGATGGTGGAGATGTCAGGAGCCATCTTGGTGCCTAGGCATCTTCACTTGGTCACAAGCAGCCAATAGTCAAATGCAAAGTGTGCTTGATGCCTGGCTAATTTCGAACACCGTTTTTGTTAAGTTGTGGGTGAACATATCAGACGACACAGCGATTCTTCAGACAGCTCTTGTTTATTCACAGAACAGAACTGAGCTGAAGGGTTCAGCCAACTTGCTTATATAGAGCTCAACTACAACGCAACAGTAACAACTTTCTGTAACTATCCAATCACTGAATGTCACTTTCTGTTCCTTATTTGCATATGTGGACCTGAGTGAAAACTATCTACAGTATCCCCCTGCTGGCCCAAGGTGAGAACTTCAGTACAAAACAGTTTTGAAGGTCCAAGACAGACAAAAAGAAAGTACTTAGTTACACATTGCATAGTTAAATGAGGGAATTTGCTCCCACAAGAGGTCATAGTTGCCACCTACATGAAAGGCTTTGAAAGAGGGTGAAACAGATTCATGGATGATAAAACTCCCAATGGCTACCAGGCCTATGTTGGAGACAATATAACTCTGAATATCAGTTTCTGGAATTGCAAGCATGGAGAGTGCTGATGCGGCACTCGGGTCCTGGTTTTTCAGGCTTCCCATAGGAATCTCACAGAAATATGGAGATGGAAGGGACCCTGAGGATCATCTAGTCCAACCCCCTGCAATGGAGGAACATGCAGCTGTCCCTTATCGGGATCGAACCTGCAACCTTGGCATTGTGAGCACCACAGTATAACCAGCGCAGCTATCTGAGCTAGTCTGGCAACTGTGGGAACAGGATTCTGGACTTGATGAAACTCTGGCCTGCTCTAGGCAAGGGTCTTAAGGTTGCGAGTTTTTTTATTTTTAAGATATATTTGCAAAAAGAAAATCTAAAATTGAACAGGAGGGGGGAAAGAAACTTTGGCATCTGACCCTAACAGTAACATTTCGTTCATCTTGAGGCCCTGCTTAAAAGATTTCCTAGATAATAATGAAAAGTCACGTGCAGGTTACGAAACTTGGTGTCTTCCTCAAAGGGTTGTCAGTACGCAGTCTTAACGCGACGCCTGCAGTTCATTTTCTGTGCCTTTGCGTCAACGGAAGACAATGGTCACCATGTTGCTTGGCAACGCAGTTATTTTCAAGTTGACAGCTTAATTAAAACCAATGAAGAATTTTGTTTGCAACAGCTGAGTTCCTTGGCCCCTCCCGGATACTTTGCTTCCTCCCAAGTCTTTCCTTTGACAGGAGAGAAGACAAGAGGCAGATCTGTCCCCAACGCATACAAACACCCATCGCCCCCAGTCACACAGCTGCAATTGTGTGGTCCAGCCTTTGTTTTCTCCCTGCAGAAAAGGCGCTTGGAGTAAGTCTGCTTCCTCTCCTATCTCTTCCATTCCCCCATTGTCATGCATGGTCCAGATCATCTTCCAGAGGTCTAACCTGTTACTTTTTTAAAGTCCCATAATTTTGCCAGATTTGGTGGCTGGAAGGTTTGGTGCAGGTGGCACCTTACCTAAGTGTCGTAAGATGCACAGGGGTCTTCCGCTGACGTGAAAGGAGCCACACACAACACTGCCAATTCATATCAAGGCATGAATCCCATTCCATAAGTTCATTCCTATTAAAACAAAATCCGACTGGACGCTTTTGTCCTTTGGCTCAGAAACTCCTTCCTTTAATTAGGCTGCAGTAAGAGACTAGGGTGCTCACTGGAAGGACAGATCCTGAAGGTGAGGCTCCAATACTTTGGCCACCTCATGAGAAGAGAAGACTTCCTGGAAAAGACCCTGATGTTGGGAAAGATGGAGGGCGCAAGGAGAAGGGAACGACAGAGGACGAGATGGTTGGACAGTGTTCTTGAAGCTACAAACATGAGTTTGACCAAACTGCGGGAGGTAGTGGAAGACAGGAGTGCCTGGCGTGCTCTGGTCCATGGGGTCATGAAGAGTCGGACACGACTAAACGACTAAAACAACAACAACGGGACTAGGGATTCACTAGCTTCTGTGGCCCTAGATTATGCTCTTAAGATACATGTGGGCAACCTCCCCTCCCCCAATGTGGCTTAGCACATCTTGGCCTGGTCAAAGCCTGGATGCATGACCACTTGGGAACTACATGTACCGTGCCCTGGGTTCCATGCTGGAAGAAAGCTGGGCTGTAAATGGCAGGAAATGATTTTTAAAATCAAGGACATCCCACAGTACCTCAAGGATCATCATCTGAGGCCCTTCTTTATGTGCCTTCTCTACGAGAGGTCCAGAGGGTGACAGCACAAGAACGGGCCTCCACGTCTGTGTAATGCTCTCCCCAGAGAAGATTCTCGGGCACTTTCATTGCATATCTTTATGCACCAGCAAAAGAAAGTTCCTCTTCTCCCAAACCCTTGGCTGTTGAAACAATCTAAGGCAGGGGTCTGCAACCCGTGGCTCCAGAGCCGCATGTGCCTCTTTTACACCTTTGCCGCGGCTCCAGGGCGGATACTAGCAAGGGGAGGAGGCGCATTGTGCGCCCCGGCACTCCCCACTGTGGCGGGCGCTGTACTGGCTGTGATGTTGCATGGGGGTGGTGCGTGCGTTAGTCACGCACCGTCCTGAGGTCACCTTCCCGCCCGCTGTCAGATCGGACATTAAGGTAAGAAACAATATGTGCAGTGTTATATTTGTTTTAAATGTCGCAATGGTTTTGCGGCTCCGCTCCCAGTTTTTTTTCCTTCGGAAACGGGTCCAAGTGGCTCTTTTTGTCTTAAAGGTTGCAGACCCCTGATCTAAGGCCTTTTAAACTGTGCGTAGGATGGATGAGCTCTTGTTTTGTTTGGTATTACATTACAGTGGTGCCTCACAAGACGGAAAACCCGCTAGACAAAAGGGTTTTCCGTTTTTGAGCTGCTTCGCAAGACTTTTTTCCCTATGGGCTTGCTTTGCAAGATGAAAACGTCTTGCAAGTGTTCCGATTTTTTTTCGCTTTCCCCCCCTTTTTCTAAGCCGCTAATAGCCTTTCAGCCGCTAATCCGCTAATAGCCGCTAAACCGCTATTAATAGCCGCTAAGCCTTTAATAGCCGCTAAACCGCTAATAGCACTAATCCGCTAATCGGGTTGCTTCGCAAGACGAAAAAACCGCTAGATGAAGAGACTCGCGGAACGGATTAATTTCGTCTTGCGAGGCACCACTGTATGTACTTTTATACTGTAAACTGCCCTATGATGAAAGGTGGTATAATAACAATAATATATCCAAATATTTTTTACAGGTGTATCTAACTGATTTATCACTTATATGTTTGCTGCCTGACAGATGGAAGGGACCCCCCCCCAACGTCTCCTGGTAAACAACGTGAAAAACAGCCGTGCTAAGCGGTACCTCAGAGCCAACTCCGTTTTGCTTCTCCTGCTCCAGAATAAAAATAAATTCCCTGGCAAGTCTTTTCTGCTGTTGGTTTTGACCTGGAACAACGTATCGGGGCCAGGAACTGGCAGAGCCTCATTCATCACAATGAAGAGGTTTGAAAGGCTTTTAGAATTATGCGCCGAGCATCCGAGATGTTAACCGTTTGAGTAAATCAATGGTTATCGCATCTTATCAGTGTACAGGCTCCTTGTAACAGGCTTAGACCAGCTAGCTGGATAAAAGGCTCTTTTCCCGCCGGTAATTTAAGCCGGACATGGGAGAGCTGGCATGCCCTTATTCTTCATGAGCTCAGTGGGTCTGTTGCTGTCAGATGAAATAAATGGCCACCCTCTCTTCCCTCTAACGCTCCGAGAAGGATTCTGGATAAATTTAAATGGAAAGTAGACATTCTGCACCCTCAGGACACAGCAACAAAACCGCCCCCTTCTCTTTCGCAGTTTTATCTGTAAATGAAACCAGTTTGCAGCGGGGAATCGAGGCTTGGGGCCCCCTATACGTACAGCAACATCTGCCACTCTGCATGAACCAGTTCAGCCTGTCTATATTCTGGGTTGCCAATCAGGGCATCTAGGCAATACCAGGCGAAATGGACCAGTTGTCCGACTCTTTCTCAAGCAGCTTCACGCATCTATGGAATTCACTTTCCTCAGGAAGTAGTGGTGGCTGCCAACCAGGAATGTCTTTAGAGGGGAATTAGACACATTCTTGGATGATATGTCCACCAATACCACCAACCAAGGTGCCTAGGTTCAACTTCCACTCTGCTAGGAATTGTAGGCGGCGGGAAGGCTGTTGTGCTCAGGATCTGCTTGAGATCTTCCTAGGAACATCTGGTCAGGATCCTAGAATAGATGGGCCTTTGGCCTGATCCAGAATAATCTTCCTCATCTTCTTGCGTTAACTGCAAGGAAAGGGATTGGCATATCCCTCCCCCACAGGCCCATTTCAATGTTTGGGGCTACAGTTCAGAGTTATAAACTTAGATATATAATCTGGGCACTGAATGGCTCCTTAAACCAAGGTTACAGTTGCCAAAACGGAATGTCTAGTTGCCATTTGGGGCAAGACGGCTCTAAATTAAATCCTTCGAAGACAGAGGTCCTCTGGCTGGGACGGAGCGATATGGGATCGAGGGGGCAACTCCCGTCTCTTGCGGGGGTGCAATTAGTGCCAGCACCGTCCGTTAAGAGTTTGGGTGTAATCTTTGATACCTCCCTCTCTATGGAGGCGCAGATTACAGCTATAACAAAGGCGGCATTTTTTCATCTCCGCCAAGCTAAGCAGTTGGCCCCTTACCTCTCTCGCCCTGACCTAGCCACTGTGATCCACGCGACGGTCACCTCCAGACTGGATTATTGTAACTCGCTCTACGTGGGGCTGCCCTTGAGACTGACCCAGAAACTCCCGCGGGTGCAGAATGCCGCAGCGAGACTCCTTACGGGGTCTTCGCTGCGGGATCACATTCATCCGGTGCTATACCAGCTGCACTGGCTCCCGGTGGGGTACAGGATCAGGTTTAAGGTGCTGGTTTTAACCTTCAAAGCCCTATACGGCCTAGGACCCTCGTACCTACGGGACCGCCTCTCCTGGTATGCCCCACAGAGAAACCTACGGTCTGCAAATAATAACATCCTCAAGGTCCCAGGTCTCAGAGGTTAGGCTGGCCTCAACTAGAGCCAGGGCCTTCTCGGCTGCGGCTCCAATCTGGTGGAATGCTCTGTCACAAGAGACTAGGGCCCTGCGGGACCTGACATCTTTCCGCAGGGCCTGCAAGACAGAGTTGTTCCGCCAGGCCTTTGGTCAGGGCGCAGCCTGACTCCCTCCTCTGGCAACCTGCACAGAATTTTGCTTAATTGGTTGCCTTCAATTTGATTTAATTAATTGTTATAATGAAATATTCTTAGATTGTGTAACTATTTTACTGTTTGATTATTTGATTGTTGTTAGCCGCCCTGAGCCCGGCTTCGGCTGGGGAGGGCGGGATATAAATAAATTTTTTTATTTATTATTATTATTATTATTATTATTATTATTATTATTATTATTATTAGTTCAGAGGACAACCTTGAGCTAGGTGAAGAGCTTTGAAAACTTCAAGAAGAAACATCACTTAATCCAGGGTCTGTCCACATATATAATGGCCTATTCCAACCTCTTTTGCTTAATGGTGACACGGGCCATTCATAACTTAGGAATATTCTTCACAACTGTGAAAAAAATAAAAAGTCCAGACTTCCGGGGTTGGCGCGATCTGGGAATGGCGGATTCCCTCCGAGCTCCGGAGGGAATCGGCTCAGCGGGGGACGGGTCTTTGCCGTGCCGGCGACACGGGGACCCTTAAAACCGCAGGCGCGGAAGCCTGCGGACTGAAGACTCGGTGGGTGCCTTAAGCGCCCCCCCTGATTCGCGAAGAGCCTTTTTAAAGGCTGCGGAGGGGATACGGGGGGTGGCGTGGCACTGAGAGTCCATCGCTACCTCCGCTGAGCGAAGCCGCGAGCCATGACCGGAGAGCGCTGACTTCCTTCCTTGAAATTCGGCTGAAAAAACAACCCGTGAGTAGATTGGAATTGGATTTTAAGAATTTCCTGTTTGAATTTGAGACGACCGGGGGGTGTGCTAAAAGGAAGTCTGCACCCCCCCCTTGCAGACGAGCTAAAGCAACGACGTAAGAACTAAGCTGGAGAGCCTACCCTGCAAAGGGTGAGTTTTGAAAAGACAGTAACTTCCAAGATTGGGGGAAAGAAAAGCAATTTTGTGCAGGAGAGTGGAGTTTTGGAGGTTTTTTCTTTTGTAAACAACCCTCCCCCCCCCGGGCCCGGGAGCGCCCTATTTTGGAGCCTGGAAGTATAGAATCTGACAGCTGTCAAAGCTGTCAAATATACAGTCTACAGGAAAAAACTGTTACGTAAGACCCCTCTGGAATAAGAGGTGTTACAATTGAATTTAAATTGTTGAAAACAAAGTAACAAAAATAAGAAAGAGGACTGTTGGAGAAAACAACGTTAAGTAATCAGATTCCCTCTAGGGGGAACTCTGTGGAATTACAATGGCTGTGGATGGAAAGATACTGGCGGAAATCGAAAGGATGTTCAATTTGGTGGGAACTTTACAAGAGCATATTTCGGAAATGAGTAAACATATGATGACCTTGACTCCTGAAACAAACAGTTCTGCTGATTGCAAGGAGGATTGGAATGAGAAAGAACCCACAGCTGAACTTGAAATGATAATTAAAGAAAAGGAGACAAAACAAGAGAAAGAGAAAGTAAAGCTGGAAAATATTAACCAGAATCTGACATCTGTGGAATACAAGCAAGGAGACTATTGGATTACAAATCTACGAAAGATGCAAAAGACGAAAATGGAGGCCCAGGAAGCTTATGGAATGCAAGAATTTAAAATAAAGAAATACAATCGGGGCCTTCACATTGACTTTGACTCTGACTACGATTTGAAAGATCTATGCCTTGTGGAAATTCTTCAGCAGTTGTACCTAAGAGACTATGGATGGATTGTGATAGAACTCTTTCGAGATTTGATGACCGATACAAAGGATTACCAACAAGACCGGCGGAGATGGACTGTGAGAGATTGGAGAGCCTCAGATGTCAGGAACCCAGGCTAAGAACTGATATTTTGGACATATATTGAGAAGGGACGCAAATCGGGGATGGGAGGGAGGGAAGGATCTAATTTTAACAACACTCAGGACAAGGGAAATTAAACAATACGACCAATATTAAAGACAAAATGGGGAATCGATGGAAGGGAACTGAGGTCCAACTTAGAACAACTGTTTTCCTTTTTAAAAGGGCTATTATTGAGAAGGTTAGGATTTTGAGAAACGACAATTTGCTGATACAACTCTGGGAATAGGGATGCAAGGGAGGGGGTGGGGGGAAGTCAGAGACCAGGGTTATGAAAATAAGTGTTTTTTGAAACTTTATATCCTTTTTTGTTTTTTGTTTTTGTGTCTTTTTTGTCTGTCTGTTTTTCTGTTTGTTTGTTTATTTAAAAAAATGTGAAAACCCAATAAAAATTTTATAAAAAAAAAAAATATTCTTCACAACTGTGAGAGGGGCAGCTGGGTAGGGCAAATGAAGACAAGCTAAATCAGTTAACTATAATGTTGTTCACCGCTCCTGATGAAGCTGCACAGAAAGAGCATTTTGGTTCCTGAAATTCAATCTGATTGTGCAGATAAAATGTAACGGAGAGAATTCTACAGGATATGGTATCAGTGTGTGAAAATAGTCAAGATCCAACGATCCCCAGGCACGCACATCCAGATGGTGGTGATGTCAGGCACCATCCTGGCACCCAGGCATCTTCATTTGGCCGTGAGTAGCCAACAGCCAGGTGTAAAATGTGCCTGGCGCCTGGCTAATTTCGAACACTGCTACAGTCACTTGATGGCGATGGCTGGAGGTTAAGGCTTCCAAGAGACATAAACACAGGGGAAATGGCTCCATGCCAGTGGCTATGTTTGGCCTCAGTGTTGGAGGAATTGTGCCCTCGTATTGTGCTGGGAATCGCAAGTGGAGAGACAGTTGTTGTACTCTGGGTTTTGCCTATGGGGTTCCCAAAGGCTTCCGGCTGGCCAGTGTGAGACCAGGCTCCAAGACCAGATGGGCCTTTGGCCTGATCCTGGTTCATATATCTAAATGATGCCTCTTTTCACCAGCTTCAAGTATTTTTCACAATAACACGTCTCCTTCCTAACACACAATGGGGGAAATCTCGTCGTAAGCAGCCCTCGGGAAACCAGCCAATTATGCTGAGAGGGCGAAGAAGCCATGCAGAAGTGACTTTGGCATCTGTTTGATTCATGAACAGGGCGTCACCCACCTTGACTCCTTTATCCTTTCCAGCTCTTCACTTCCATTTTCATGCAGTGCCAGCCTGGGTTGGCACGAGAGAAAACCCACTAACACCTCGCCAGCTGAGTCTTTGCTCCGATTTGGGGCATTAATGTTGTTTTTTTAAACACCACTTTCCTGCAGGGCGTGTTGGCCCAACTTTGACGGAAGGCCATCTGCACGCCAGGCTGCCGATATCTACTAAGCCAGCCCTAATGCTGCGTGTCATCTGTTCCTCCGTCTCCCTTGCACCCATGAGATAAAAGGACAAAGCCAACGCATTAGCACAAGCCCCTGGGAGAAGCATCTCAAATTTGCAGCCTGCTGCGTACACCCATTCGGCGGGCACGGCGCCTTGGCAGCAAAAGGACTTTGGATGCTCTCACATTCGGAACAGCAGGGGGGAAAGAGACTAATCTGCTTCATTGTGTGCCATGTACACCTTACTAAGCTGGTCTGCTTAGGCCTAGCAGCAGGAATGGCTGTTGGAGGTCAAACGTAGGATCACAGGAAACTGCCTTATATATAATCAGACCACTTGCTTATTGAGCTTAGTGCTGCCTACACTGACCGGCAGAAGCTCTCCAGGATTTCTTGCAGGGAGATGCTGAGGACTGAACTCAGGAGCTTCTGCTTTCAAGGCAAGAGATGCTCGACCACTGAGCTACCGTCCTTCCCAAAGGTCCGGGCAGAGACATTTCCTTGCTACTTGAAAACTCAGCTTTCCGACTGACAAAAAATTAAAGGTTGGGTTTGGAGGGAAATTTGGGGAAAGTTACATCCTGCAGAGGGGTAGAAACTACTCTGGAGTGTGTTAAACATCTTGAATAATTGCTATTACAGAGAATGTTTAGCTATTTTTCTATTCTTTTATATTACAGTGGTACCTTGGTTCTCAAACGCCTTGGTACTCAAACAACTTGGAACCCCAACACTGCAAATCCGGAAGTGTTCTGGTTTGCGAACTTTTTTCAGAAGCCGAACGTGCTCCGTTTTGAGTGTTATGCTTCCGTTTTGAGTGCTACGCTGAGGTCTGTCTCTTTTTCCTATTTATTTTGCGTTTTTGTGACTCTTTTTTGTGTGACTGTGTAGAACCCAGTTCAGCTACTGATTGATTGACTGTGTGACTGCAGTACATTGTTAATTGCTTTCATTTCATAGATGAATGGTCTCGTAAGACAGTAAAAATCATGTTAATTTGCTGTTTTAGGGGTTGTTTTTAAAAGTCTGGAATGGATTAATCCATTTTGCATTACTTTCTATGGGAAAGTGCGCCTTTGTTTTGGAATGCTTTGGTTTTGGAGCGGACTTCCGGAAAGGATTAAGTTTGAGAACCAAGGTATCACTGTATATGATGTAAATGAGATAAAGGGTTTCTTTTTCTTTTAGTTATTTCTTATCTATACTTTTTCTTTTTATATATATAATTGTGTTTTGCAGTTCAGTGGTACCTCGGGTTAAGTACTTAATTCGTTCCGGAGGTCCGTTCTTAACCTGAAACTGTTCTAAACCTGAGACACCACTTTAGCTAATGGGGCCTCCCACTGCTTCTGCGCAATTTCTGTTCTCATCCTGAAGCAAAGTTCTTAACCAGAGGTACTATTTCTGGGTTAGCAGAGTCTGTAACCTGAAGCATCTGTAACCTGAAGCGTCTGTAACCCGAGATATCACTGTATTCTATTTTATATTTTCTTTTCCTTTATTATTATTATTCTTTCATGATATATTGCTTTTTATAAACGTGTTTGGATTTTAGGACTTAATATGTTAAAAACCTTCGATAAAATTGCTTTTAATAATAATAAAAAATACAGTTTTAAATGGAGATGCTGGGGACTGACCTCGGAAAGTTGTGCATGAGAACCAGGCACTTCCACCTATCCTTCTTCGTAAACAGTCCCACGTACCACCAAAGTGCAGAAGATGTCACAATCCGAACCCACATCTCCAACCTGCCCTTTCCAGATATGCTGTACTTAATCCCCCGAGCCGTACCTCTGCAGGCCAAATCTAGGGACACACATGCTACTTCCAAGTGAGCTTGTTATTAACTTCCAAACTCAAGTTGCCCATCAGTTACGGGACAGATAACTGAGTGCAGCAGAGGCCAAAGATGCAAGGAAGCGCTGGATGTTATGTAAGCAGAGCATCAGAGACAGAAAGTGCTTATCTAAGCTTCCAGCGAGCTTGTTTTACTCCTCTCCATCTCCCCTTTTGTTACAAGAGACTCTTATCTGATCTCTCCTCGTATTTATTGGGTTCTCTAACCCTTTCCTTGCCCTCTTGTGCTCTAAAGTTCCACTGAAAAGCTCTCCAACAGCTCGCTACTTGGAAACCGAAATATTATGCTGCTAAAGTGGGACAAGAGTTACAACCTAATCCTTAGGAGGGGGCGGGGAAGCAATAAACAAAATACCCCGGAAAACAGGAACATAGCAAGCTGCCATATACTGAATCACACTTATTGGGTCAATCTAGCTCAGGGGTCAGCAAACTTTTTCAGCAGGGGGGCGGTCCATTATCCCACAGACCTTGTGGGGTGCCGGACTATATTTTTTTGGGGGGGGGGGAATGAAGGAAATCCGATGCCCCACAAATAACTCAGGGATGCATTTTAAATAAAAGCACAGATTCTACTCATGTCAAAACACACTGATTCCCGGACCATCCGCGGGCTGGATTTAGAAGGTGATTGGGCCGGATCCGGCCCACGGACCTTAGTTTGCCTACCCATGATCTAGCTCAACTATGCCTACATTGGTTGGCCAGATGGTGGTGCGAGTTGTCATTTGCCAACTCCCAAAGCGTCACAGGTTCTCCACACCAACCCTAAATTATTCCCACCACATATTATGATGTCCTGTTCTGGATCGACAGCCTATCAATGATATTTAGGAAAAAGTACCCCAACCGTTAGAGACGTGGGTGGCACTGTGGTCTAAACCACAGAGTCTAGGACTTGCCAATCAGAAGGTTGGTGGTTTGAATCCCAGCGATGGGGTGAGCTCCCGTTGCTCGATCCCTGCTCTTGCCAACCTTGCAGTTTGAAAGCATGTCAAAGTGCAAGTAGATAAATAGGTACCACTCCGGCGGGAAGGTAAACGGTGTTTCCGTGCGCTGCTCTGGTTCGCCAGAAGTGGCTTAGTCATGCTGGCCACATGACTTGGAAGCTGTACGCTGGCTCCCTCGGCCTATAGAGCGAGATGAGCGCCACAACCCCAGAGTCGGCCACGACTGGACCTAATGGTCAGGGGTCCCTTTACTTTTACCCCTGAACATTAGGTCCAGTCGCGACGACTCTGGGGTTGTGGCACTCATCTCGCTCTATAGGCCAAGGGAACCCCCGTCTGTCTGCAGACAGCTTCCGGGTAATGTTGCCAGCATGACTAAGCCACTTCTGGAGAACCAGAGCAGCGCACGGAAACATGATATTTGAATGGCCCCAAATTTCAGCATTTTGAATGAGGGAGAACAAAAGACCCTCTGTCCCATTTCTGCACTGCACACATAATTGAATCAATATATATATATATATAAATAACATTTTGGTATGCACACATATTTGGTGTGTGTATTTGGGATACCATAGGAAGGAGGGGCTCTCTCAAGATTTAATTCTGCAAAGATTGTATTGGGTGGGTGGGAAGATTATTTCCCTAAGGCCACCACTCGCCGATCCCTCTGCTACTACGATTTTTGCTCACCACGTGGGAGGTATTCTAAAGAAACCAGATTAGCATACATTAGAGAAGCAGTAGGCATGGCATTATCGGAAATGGGGAAATACATTTGAGAGTCACATTCAAAGGGGATTTGCACATCACAAAACCCCCAGTGTGGCTTCCTGGCTGCGAATCCCAAAGCATATTAAAAATGTTAATGCTGAATTAGGTAGATGGCGATAACTTTGTTGTTGGTGAGGGATCTCAGGGAAGGGAAAATGTGTGGACATTAAAATAAAAGGAATATATAAAAAATGGGTCCTTTTGCCTGCTGTGAGAGATGCCAATTTTTGTTTTCTTTCAAAGCGTGAAGGTAAAGTGTGCCATCTCTGTTTTGACAGGAAAAGTCCCTGCCACACACACACCAGCCCAGTTAAAGATTTCCAAGGACCTTGTATTCATACAGGCACAGATTAGCAGAGAAAGACTTTAATTGAAATGCCACACGCAAGGATTTTTTTATTTAAAAAAATGTGTTGATGAATGTTTGCAGGAGTACTGGAGAAAAAGCTGCCTGCAACTGAGTCCTACTCATGAGGAGACTGGCCGAAATTAACGACCGTAAGTTAGCTGTGTCCATTAACTTCAATGGTTCTGCTCTGAGAGATGTCTACAGCAGAAAGGGAAATCTCGTTGGGTACTAAATTTTATATGTCTCATTGTGTATTATTATTATTATTATTAATAATAATAATAATAATAATAATAATAATAATAATAATAAAATTGTATTCCAACCTTTCTCAAAAGATCCCAAGGTGATGTACAACATTATAAAAACACATTACAGAACATCAATGATAAAAACATAATGAAAAACATAATGACACACAGCCTAACAGCAAAATCTTCACCCTAACAGTCCTTACACAAGCCATAGATTATTTAATAGCCATAGGCCTGGGTAAAGAGGAATGCTTTTGCCTGGCACTTAAAGAAATGCGGTGATGGTGCCAGGAGAACTTCTCTGGGGAGGGCATTCCACAATCGGGGAGACGCCACAGAAAATTCTTCCTATATGGGAGCCAGTTGACAGCAGACACACCGTATTACGTTGAAGAAAAATGACTTAAGATAAGGATCCTTGGGATAGGGAACTATGCTAGTGGCTACAGGGAAAGCTAAGAAAGTAAGGAGAGCCCTGTTGGATCAAACCAAAGGCTGCATCCAACTAAGTTCTACTCACGAGTAGACCCATTCAAACTAATGGGTCCCAAGTTAATCATGGCCACTTCTTTCAATGCTAAGTGCAACTAGCATTGGACATAGCCCCCAAAGGCCCATCTGGCTCAGGCTTCCCCAACCTGGTGCCCTCCGGCTCCCACCAGCCCCAGCCAGCAGGCTGGTCCACCATCCTGTCTCCCCCTACAGAGGCCTCCAGGGGGCCTGGAGTGGTCACAGGATACTGACTTGTGTTTGCGTGCGGACAAAAAAATGAGATTGTTGGCTCTGGGAAAGGGCAACGTGGCTAGCTAGAATCCTGAATAGGAGGACGACTCCATGCTGCAACATTTTGTTGCAGGCACCACTTGAGTGAATGGTGAATGGTGAATCCTCCTCAAATCAGTTCCCCCTTCCAGCCCCGAATTTTAAAGCCGTGGGTCCTAGGAAGGGGGCGGACTGAAATAGACTGGAAAGAGAAGCTGCTGAATTGCAACTCATTACCAAACTTAAAACCATGGAGAGACCTGGTCTGAACATAGACATTGGACTCTTATCTCATTATACGTGATTAAGCCATTTCTCACCTTCTCACCCCTTGCCTTTTCCTGTAAGACCTATTACAGTCGTTAAGAGTCGTCAACAGGCTCATCTCAGCTATCTGCCAATCTCCCATTCCCACCACCCTTCTGAGTAATACCCCTCCCCACCTTCTCACTATATAGAAGGGTCTGGCAACTTCTGTTTCAGTGTATCTGAAGAAGTGTGCATGCACACGAAAGCTCATACCAAGAACTAACTTAGTTGGTCTTTAAGGTGCTACTGGAAGGAATCTTTTTATTAGGATTAGGAGAGGTTCATTTGCTAAAGCTATACTCTTCTTCTTTGCTACTTTCCTTTTGGCCTTTTGCAATCTCTGCCCAGGGAAGGACTGCTCCTTTAACGTTCAAGAGCTCTTCGCCCCTCCCTCCCTTTCCACATGGCAGATTCCAGGACGGAGGCTCCCTTGCTGAACCTGCATGCAACTCGGCATTGTGAGAACACAAAGGGTCCCATTTACCTTGCCAGCCTCTTTCACTTGGCTGCTTTTCCGAACACTGGGCGCACTGTTGATGGATTTTCTCCTGCCACGGCAGGTCACCGCTTCTTCCCCTTGTTTTTGCCAAAGCCGCTCTCCAATTTCGCTCTATTCTCCGGTGAATATGCGGTTCTGCAACAGAGGTGGCGTGGGCGCAGACTGGGGGTCTTCGTAGATCTGCAGGGGTGGAAAGTAGGGAATTTAGCACTGCATGCAAAAATCAAAACATGTATCAGGAGCAAGTATCTAGTCTGTTGACTATGAAAATAAGCTTCGAAATCTATAGGCCTGGTGAAATTTCAGAAGGCACCTGTAGAAGGGAGATCTAAATAAGATTTCCTATGGAGAGAAGAAGCAAAGTAAATTCACAGGTTGTGTGCACCCTTTTTACAACCTTATGCTCCTGTAGCTTAGTTAGATGAACTTTTGCCAAAAACACACACAAAGAAATGAACTTGAAAATAGGTCACCCCGAAATCAATAAATCTATTTTTGTATATGTAACTGTATAATGTATTATGTAATATGCAGTGCTTTTTTTTAGAAAAATAGGTGCTGGTACTCACAATGAAGTTGTTGCAGTGAGTGCCATGCATTTTTTTAAAACCCATAAAAGCGATGCCGGTACTGAGTACCTATGAGTACCCCTTGGCAAAAACATTGGTAGTATGCATAGCATGTACACGAAAAATGGAGCTTGCAAATTTTCTGATACTTGTACAATGTACAAAACATTGTACATCACTTCTTATTGCTTAGAAGAAATTGAGGTTCTTGTGCAATATTGTATATTGCCACTGAAAGAAGTATTAAAAATTAAGAAGTTTAGTTGCGTGCCCACAAGGCTTTCTACATAGACAAATTTTTGGATTCTACTAGAACATTCTAAACAGCTTTAGGATGCTCCGGGCACTATAAAAATTCTTAAAAGTTCCATGAAGTTTTTTAAAGTGCTAATACTCATGAAGAGTAGCGTCACATATGCGGTGATTGCAACTTTTCATTTCGGGGTGACCTTTTACACAACTGAGAAGAATTAGTTCCTTTTTTTCAGTGTTTCTAAGCAAATGTTCATCCATTTATGATTCAGGAAAACATTTTTTTAAAAAAAGTCAAGAAGTTAAAACCCTAGCATGCACGTTTAGCAGAACTTAGACGGCTCATCTTTCATCGGGAAAAGAATTTGGCACTGCTGTTTGGCACACAGACTCGTACGTGTATTTTCTGTGCTGCCACAGAATCGTGGCCTGCTCACAGTCCTGGTGCTCGAATTTCAGAGCTCAGGTTTTGGGGACTTTCCCTTGCACCTTAATAAGGAATTGGCTTAGTTCCAGCTACCTTATAACCTTGGCAGGCGATGGGACTTGTCTCAGGGGTTTTGACAGTGGTTGATGGTCACAACTGCTAGCCCGCCAATGCAACCTGATGCTAATACTACACATTCCCCCCTCCACCTGCAGCCAAGATGGTGCAGCTGAGTTGTGTAACAATTGCTATGTCGTGAAGCCAGAGGAGGGGAAAGGCACAGCCTCCACTCTGATCTCTGGAGGCTGGCACAGCGCTGCCAACCCAAACAAGGCCCAGAGCAGACTGAAGATTTACCTCTAGCCCACCATCCTGATTCACAAAGTGGCAGAACCAAACACGTTGAGGAGACCCACAAGAGGAAGGGCACAGAAGGCAATAGCTCTCTCCTGGTTCTCATCTCCATCACCTCGTATCCTAAGGTACACTGTCCCTCTCATTTAGAATGACAGAATCCTACAGTTGGAAGGGACCCCATGGGTCACCTAGTCCAGGCATGTCCAACAGGTAGATCGCGATCTACTGGTAGATCGTGGGGTGTTCCTGGTAGATCCTGGTGTTGAGATTTCCATTCCACCTTAAGGAGCAGACGTGCGGAACTGTTGCGTGTCACATGTCTGTTTACATTCCTGCACAGTTTGCTGGGAACTTCCGTTGTGTATAGCTTTTGCTTTTCCCGTTCTCTCTGAGAAGACGAGAGAGGCGACATGTTTCTTTGTCCTGATTTATGATTAATAAATCTGTAGTTGTAGTATGCTTCCACAAGCCTCACGCCTATTCTGTGTGCACAGTTCGCTCTGCTGATAGTGTGCCCTGGCTCTGAAGCCCGGGTTGCTGATTTACGTCAGAGCAGAGGCTGATGGTCTTTGCAGTGGGACGGCTGGAAGGGAATGGCCCAGCTGGGGCTTGCCAGCTGGCCTCCCGGCCCTCTGCATGTCAACACCTGGTTGATCTCTGGCCCTTCAGTAATCTCCTTACAAAACAGCAAAAAAACAACAACCCAGCTTTGGCTTCCTAAAAAAGAGCTCCACAACTTTGGGTAGATCACTGCCAGTTTTTTTTTATACTGTGAGTAGATCACAGTCTATTGGGAGTTGGCCACCCCTGATATAGTCCAACCCCCTACAATGCAGGAATGTGCAAGGTAAAAAAGGTAAAGGTGAAGTCCAGTCAAAGGCTACTATGGGCTTGCGGTGCTCATCTCACTTTCAGGCCAAGGGAGCCAGCATTTGTCCACAGACAGCTTTCTGGGTCATGTGGCCAACAGGACTAAACCACTTCAGGCACAATGGGACAGCGTGACGGAAAGCAGAGCGCACAGAAATGCCATTTATCTTCCCGCCGCAGTGGTACCTATTTATCTACTTACACTGGCGTGCTTTCGAATTGCTAGGTTGGAGGGGCTGGGGCAGAGCAATGGGAGTTCACCCTGTCGCAGGATTCCTAGGCTCTGTGGTTTAGACCACAGCTCCACCCGCGTCCCACCTGCAGGAATTTGTACCCATATGGGGATCAAACCCGTGAAGCTTGGCGTTATCAGCACCGTGCTCTAACCAACTGGGCTAACCAGCAAGGCTAAACAAGGCAGAACACAGACATTCCACTTGGTGTCATGACTCACAATGTGTTCTCTATTATACCGATATGCATTTGGGAAAAGAGAGCAGTTTGCAATATAAAACTGTACCATAAAAAGCCATATAAAAAGTTTAAATAGCCCTGTTTTTAATTTTTTGACAATGCTGTCTAACCTGGTTATCACCTCCGGCTGCCCATCCTGTGGCAATGGGTTGAATCCAAAGCTAATTCTGCTTAGAGTAGACCCACTGAAACTAATGGACATGACTGAGTGCTGTAAGAACATAAGGTGAGCCTGATGGATGAGGTTAATGGCCCATCACGTCCAGCAGGACATGAATTCGTAAAGTGTGGCGTAATGGCTTGGAGTGCTGGACTAAGGCCAGGGAGAGCAGAGTTCGAATCCCTCTCAACTCAGCCATGGAGCTCTCTGGGTGACCTTGAGCCAGTCAGCATCTCTTAGCCTAACCAACCTCACAGGGCTGTTGTGAGGATGACATGGGGAGGAGGCCGTGTACACTACCTTGAGATCCTTAGAAGATAAAGCAACTGTGATAAAGAAATAAATAAGGCAGAGGGCCTTCTTGGTAGTGGCGCTCTCCCTGTGGAACACCCTCACAATAGAGGTCAAGTATATAAATAGCTACACACTTTTAGAAGACATCTGCAGGCAGCAATGTACAGGGAAGTTTTTCTATTGGTTTATGTTTTATTTTGTTTTTAATATTTCTGGGGGAGCTGCTCAGGGTGGCTGAGGCAACCCAGTCAGATGGGTGGGGTACCAATAAAATAAAATAATGATGATAATAATAATAATAATAATAATAATAATAATAATAATGGCCATCATTAATTAAAAGAAGAAGAAGAGTTTGGATTTGATATCCCGCTTTATCACTACCCGAAGGAGTCTCAAAGCGGCAAACATTCTCCTTTCCCTTCCTCCCCCACAAAAAACACTCTGTGAGGTGAGTGGGGCTGAGAGACTTCAAAGAAGTGTGACTAGCCCAAGGTCACCCAGCAGCTATATGTGGAGGAGCGGGGAAGCGAACCCGGTTCCCCAGATTACGAGTCTACTGCTCTTAACCACTACACCACACTGGCTGCCTCACACAGCAGTGACATGCAAAGAACTGGAGTTTAAGGTAACAGAAATTCATGTATTCAGAGTAAAACACCCCTACAGGAAATGTATGCTTTCCCCATCAGATAGACACCATCTTCATTGTATTTTCAGCATCTGCTGAAGACATCACTCTTTAAAGAAGCCTTCTTAAGTGGAGATTTGTGTATCAGTCAGTAACCGTATTGGAGATTATATCTATCTATCTACACACACACACACACACACATACATACATATACAAACGCAAACATATATATATAGATACTGTGTATATATACATATACAGTGGTACTTCTGGTTGCGAATTGGATCCATTCCGGAGGCCCGTTCTCAACCTGAACAGAGCGCAACCCGTGTCTGCGCACGCGTGGGTCACGATTCGCCGCTTCTGCACATGCGTGCGACAGCCTTTTGCGCGACTCCACATGCACGAGTGGCAAAACCTGGAAGTAACCCATTCCATTACTTCTGGGTCGCCGCGGGACGCAACCTGAAAACGCACAACCTAAAGCAAATGTAACATGAGGTACGACTGTGTGTGTGTGTGTGTGTGTATGTATACATATATATGCGCAATTGCTTTAGGGAATAATTGAGTGGCCCTGACCTGCTGCTCCATCTCCAGTTCCTAATCAGAGAGAAACACACACACACCATCCATCCATCCATCCATCCATCCATCCCATCTGACTTGCTCTTTTGATCCCCTCCCTTTTGGTCCTGCTTAAAATCATTCCCCTTCACAACCCCTCTGGGGGATTTAAAAAGCAGCAGCAGCAGCAGCAGCAGCAATTTCTTCCAAAGACGTTAACATGGCATTCTCAGATGTCTCCCATGCATAAGCTGCTTCTCTTCCCTCCTTTATTTACTGCTGGAAGGCTCTTACGTTTTGAGCCTCGGCAGCCAGAGGAACAGAATCCCCAGCATGTGCAGTTGGTGGGATGTTTGTCTGGCAACGGGGGGAAGGCTGCCGAGTTGCCCTTTTGCCAAGTCTCTTGTGTCTCCTTTGGCACCGTCGCCAGGCATGGCATGAAAGCAGGCAGGAGAGACCTGCTAAAAAGCAAGCGCGGTGGCGAGATCTGAATAGACAATTGTCCAGGCACTCGATGAACAAGATGGTTGGCAAAATAGGAGAGGGGCCAGCTCGGATCAGGTTCTGTATGCATTACTTCGCTCTTCTGGCACACAGGTCAATGGGAACCTATATAATTTCATTGCACTTATTTTTAGACTCCAGAGTCATTACCGCAGCTATCTTCACAATGGGTTGCATGCAACTAAATTACCACACAGAGAGATTGACTTCTGCCGGGTGCAAGGGAGCTTTGGCTTCCTTCTGCGCCCTGCGAAATCCACTCTGGGGGATCCCCTGACCCTCTGGAGAGGATTTTTAGGCGGTGGCAGGGAAAGGAGGAGGAAGAGGAAGTTCCATTGTGTTTGTGGAAAGATTTCATTGAATACAACCCAACGTTCTTGTAAGTTAGACCAGCCTTTCTCATCCCAGTGTCACCAGCATCACCAACTCGATTTTCATGCCACTTTTCCAAATTATGCTGAAAGGGGATCACAAGAACAGCAAACAAATAATCAGCGTAGAGATACAAAGGAAATGACAACATATGCCTATAACTATCACTACACAATACAGAATTTGCAAGCTGACAAAACATTGCAAGCAAAATATCCCTAACTGTGATGAAAGGAATGCTGTAGGGTAAGCTCAGTGGTGAAGCATCTGTGTTGCATAGAGAAAGTCCCTGTTTCAATCCCCGACATCCTTCTGAAGCCCAGCGGAGCTTCTGCCAGTCAGTGTAGACAACACTGAGTGAGATGAACCAAAGATAGAAAACAGCTTCATGTGTCCCAGTCATGCACACACACAAATCCACCCTAACTTGCAAAGGTATCAGCAGCGGGAGATACATACAGATAGGAAGATGCAACCGTTTGATCCAAACAATTCAGTCTATCAAAGCAGCAGCATTACAGTAAGGCAGCGGAAAGAGCTGGAGGCTTATTGATCTCAATCAGCCTAAGAGCAGCAGAAAACATGCTCACATTTTCAATCCACAGAGCCACTCGTGAAGCTTTCAGACACTCACAAACAATGGCTAAGTAGGCTGCCTTTCGCGTGGACAAGCTTGCCTCTTTGCTCCCAGCTGGGGCATCGCAGAAACTCCTCTTTCTCTAAAGTTTCCCTGAAAGCAAGATCCCAACACACACATGCATGCACACTAAGCTGAGTGACACAGGAGCAGCTTTTGTAGGCAGAGTAAGTCAGGGCCCCGCCTCCCAGGCCACGTGGAAATGAGCTAGGTAGAAGCAAGGGCCACGTCTTACAGGGCTCGTGTTACAGAGACAATGGTTTGCTTGTACAGTGGTACCTCGGGTTAAGAACTTAATTCGTTCCGGAGATCTGTTCTTAATCTGAAACTGTTCTTAACCTGAAGCACCGCTTTAGCTAATGGGGCCTCCCGCTGCCGCCGCATCGCCACTGCACGATTTCTGTTCTCATCCTGAAGTGAAGTTCTTAACCCGAGGTACTATTTCTGGGTTAGCGGAGTCTGTAACCTGAAGCGTCTGTAACCTGAAGCGTCTGTAACCCGAGGTACCACTGTAATTCTCCACACACCCCACTATAGGATAGGAGCCTCAGGTGCTAGTGATCAGTGTTAGAAACTCAGATATATAACCTAGGCGCCAAATGGCTCCTTAAACCAGGGTTACAGTCACCAAATCAGAATGCCTGGTTGCCATTTTTGAGCCGGGCAGCTTGAAAGTCGTATTTTCTAGTATGACTTTGGGGGTACAGTGGTGCCTCGCAAGACGAAAAGAATCCGTTCTGTGATTCTCTTCGTCTAGCGGTTTTTCCGTCTTGCGAAGCAAGCCCATTGACGGATTAGCGGATTAGCGCTATTAGTGGCTTATCTGCTGATCAGATCAGCTAATAAGAGGCTTAGCGGCTTAGAAAAAGGGGGGGAAAGGAAAAAACCAGCAGGAACTCGCAAGACATTGTCGTCTTGCAAAACAAGCCCATAGGAAATTCGTCTTGCGAAGCACCTCCAAAACGGAAAACTCTTTCGTCTAGCGAATTTTCCGTCTTGCGAGGCATTCGTCTTGCAGGGCACCACTGTACCTAAAATTCATTCTGATTGTGCAGATAAAATGTAACGGGGTAAGAATTCTACAGGATGTGTTGCTAGTGTGTGAACACAGTCCAGATCCAAGGATCTCCAGGCATGCACCTCCAAGGTGACATCAGGTGCCATCCTGGCTCCCGGGCATCTTCACTTATTCACAAGTGGCCGGCTGCATTTTGCACCTGGCAGATTTCAAATGCTGATGTAGATCTGGAAAAGGCACTTTGTATGGGTGCTTCTCCAGCAGCAGTCTGGAAGCACCCAAAATATATCCAGAAATTGCCCATCCGAGATAGGCTTCAGCTGTTTGGAGCATCGTGCTTATGCCAGCTAGCAGAACAGAGCATGTCCATGCAATGCTTTAGCACACATTCAGTGTGCAACTTAAGTCACAGAAATAGCTTACTGATAGCAGGCGCCCCCGAAACAGAAACCAACACTGGCCTTAGCGATATTATTGGGCAGCAATTGGATATTGTTAGCAATGTTACTGGGCAGCAACTGGAGATCCCTCTTTTCTCCTGTTGCAAATGCCAATTGGTCCTTAACAAACAAACTCCTCTCTTTCTTTCTCTCCAGTTTTTTAACAGCACTTGAATTGGCTTTGTGCTGCTGGGGAAATCACTGCAAAAACAAACAAACAAACAAACAAACCATCTCTCCGTCGCCTTTAAAGAAAATCAGTAATTGGCATTACGATGGAAGGTCCCCGGCATTAATTATAAATAAATCTTAGATTGGCTATAATAATAGTCTGGATTTACAGCCCTGTCTTGTACGCCAATGCTTAAACCAGAGAGGTTGTCAACTTGATGCATGTCAGAGGCCCAGAAAGTGTGGGTACTGCAGTTTGTGGTTTATGGCCTATTAAAATGAATGTGTAAGTAGCAATAAAGCAAACAATTACTTAGCAGAAAAACAAACTCTCCAGCCTTTATAAACTGATGACACTGGGCTGTGTTTTTAGTTGCATACAACTGAGCCACCTGCTCTGGTTTAAGCAGAAGCACCCGTGTTTTCTCAGGCAGTGTTTTCCAAGGCTCTTTGCCAGGTTGACTTGTCAGCTCTAGAAATCGAAAATACATGGATCTGGGCAGGGCCCGGGGAGCGGAGGAAAGAAGAGGTTTGGTGATGGAGTCAGAAAGCTTTTGGTGGAACCAGAAACAGAAGAAAAATCTATCAATCTACTGTTCGTTTTAAAGCACAGTTTGTGTATGAGGTTTATTATTATTCTTATTAATGTTTATTCTTTAAATTTCCCCTAACTGGCAGCTTCTTCCTCTCCGTCTCTTTTCTGACATTGTAATATCACGAAGTTTAGCTGGCAATATATTACGATGTTGGAAAGCAATCCCTAGTTGTTTTACTGCACTATACACATTGTAAATTGCATTAAGGCCTTCCCCCCTGTAGTATAAAACGACATACAAGTCGAATACATCACATCAGGTAGGGTCAGACTCAAGTCTGGAATCAGCTTTCTTTGCAATTCAGGAAAGTTCTCCTGAATTGCAAAGAATTGAATTGAAATACTCCAATTCAGGAGTATTGGAACTCAGCTACATTAGTAAAGAAACAGCAATCTGAATGCGCTATAAACATGCAACAGTAGATGGCACAAGAGAGCAGGAAATTTGAAAACACTGTTTTCCATAGAGATTTTTTCCTTTTGTTATAACCATCTAGGTAAAGGTAAAGGTACCCCTGCCCGTATGGGCCAGTCGTGTCCGACTCTAGGGTTGTGCGCCCATCTCACTTAAGAGGCCGGGGGCCAGCGCTGTCCGGAGACACTTCCAGGTCATGTGGCCAGCGTGACGAAGCTGCTCTGGCGAGCCGGCACCAGCGCAGCACACGGAAACGCTGTTTACCTTCCCGCTATAAAGCGGTACCTATTTATCTACTTGCACTTAAGGGTGCTTTCGAACTGCTAGGTGGGCAGGAGCTGGAACCAAAAGACAGGAGCTCACCCTGCCGCGGGGATTCGAACCGCCGACCATGCAGTTTTACCCACAGCGCCACCCACGGCCCTGTAACCATCTAATTTCTGACTAATTGATAAGCGTGTTTTTTCCTGTGTCTAGATCCACCCTTGGCATCTGCTCTGTTCACTGAGACACATCACTGCAATATACAAGCTCTTCCTCCACACACACATTTATCATAATTATTAGCATTTTGCCAGGATTACACAAGCAAGGCATGTGTTAAGTGGCCAGTAATGTAAGGGTACTTCTTCACTGCTTCAACATTGCTTGGTTCAGATCTTGGAACGGGAGCCCAATTAAAGGCTGAGTCAATATTCTTAAAAGCTGGTAGTAAGTGTTTGATAATGCCAATCAAGGGAAATGTGAGTTTCAAATGCTTCTCGACTCTCTCCCTCGCTCAATTTCATCTTCACATCAAATGGCAGCTGTGGTGAAACACAAGTCCAGGAAATTCTGCTGGTTCTTATCTCTGAGTGGAGTTTGAAAAACATGGGATGACCTCATATCCCCTTTCCTGCCTCTTTCAACCACCCAGAAAGGGAAAAATCCCAAAATACATCAACCTGTCTAAGCTGTTATTGTAAGAGCATTAAAAAGTCATGCCAAATCAGGACAAAGACCCATCTAGACCACCGTCCTGTTCTCATAGTGGAGGTGGAATACAGCCATTGTGGCTAGCAGCCACTGACAGCGCTCTCCTCCATGACTTTGCCTAATCCTCTTTTAAAGCCATCCAAACCGGCAGCCATCATTATCACTTTAGATTTTCCCCAGAAAAGGAGATGTGGCAGCTGGGCTTTTATCCCACCATATTTCCCACTCAATCAATCAATCAATCAATGAAATGTCTGAATGCCACAGAGTCCGTAATTGATTGCATTTCCAAGGAGGAAGAAAAATGCAATTTCTTCCACTCTGCCTAGAAAAGCAAGCAAACAAATGGGAGACTGCACTTCTGTTGGTGCAGCCTAGAATAGCATTAGCTTTTTGTTGCTGCTGCATCACACTGTTGGCTCAATGTTAAGCTTGTGTTCCACTATGACCCCTAGATCCTTTCAAGATGATGGGAGTTGTGGTCCAATAACAGGACTGGCAGGCATCCTAAAAGAAGCAGTGGGGTCATTGTCATCTCACTCACTGGGTGCTCTTGTTCTATATCCAACCCTCACCTCCATGTGCTACACATAACATCTGCAAAGCATCTAGCCATAGCTGTCAGATTTGAAAATAAGGGATCAGCAGCCTCACCTGTCCCGGGGAGCCTTGAAAATAAGGGATCAGCAGCCTCAGCTGTCCCGGGGACAGTCTACAGGATATCTAACAATCCAGGATAGCAGCGAGAAGCAGTGGGAAACGGTGCTAGAATAAGGGAATTTCCCGCAAAAAAAAAGGGAAGGTTGACAGCTATGCATCTAGCAGGGAGAAGGCCCACTAGCCAAGAACCACATGACCAGATTGCCTTGTGGGCTCTTGCAGCATGATTTGGACTTGTGTTTATTGGGTTTAATTTCTGCAGCGCCAACATACTCTTCGTACGTCTTATACAAATGTGAAGCAGGTCTCGTAGCCCCAAAGTCTCCCGAGGCTCAGACCTGAGACAAAACTTTTCTGTCACCCAAGGCACAGTGCTCTTTTAATTTCTGATGGCGTATTTATACATGCTGAGGGTAATGTAATGGGTATGAGTTACTCGTGCATAAACTGGTGCCTTTCTCGGTTAATTTGCCTTGTTAAACCTTTCTGACTGCACAGCCCCTTCTCATCGTGGCTGCCTCAGTCACTGGCAGAATCCGTCAGTGGGCGTTTCTTGAACCTCTTCCAGCATAAAAGTTGTTTGACACCCAGTCTCCTCCTCCTCTCACTGCGCGGGAGTCTTCTGCGCAGGGAAGGCGTGGGTAGCGGAGGACCAGGGCTCTCCTCACTGATGTCCAGTGAAGAGTCCTGGAGCCCTCTCTCCAGTTCCCCCGTCTGCCCCCCTTTATCCCTGGTGTTGCGCTGATTGGCTTCCCCCTCTACTGAGCTGTTTCTCCCCCTGCTGCTGGGTCCTTCGCCAGCATCATCTGGGAGCCTCCCCTTCGCCTCTCCCTCCGATGTCAGTTCCCTGACAGGTAAGGACTGAATAAAGTGCATGTATAAACACACACCATGCTTATCACTTTCACTGGCAGAACATTTGCCATGATAGATGGATAGTGTGCAGAGCAAAGGGTTGCATATTGCTAATATCTTTATTTTTAAAAAAATAAAAAGCCATTGGTTTTTAAACAAATACAAATACAATAACCTTTAAACACTTATCCAGCAGTACATCTAATGGTGCTTGTTTATCCATTGTCTCTAGACAGACGCTTACACATTCAACATTCAAACATATTACTTAACGTAACCTCTCGACTGAGAATATTGAGCGGTTGGTATAAGGTGGTTTTGATTTTGGCCATGAACATAGTTAAAGAAAGGGATCCATGTTTCTTGGAAGGTGTCTCTATTTGTTATGTCTTTAATTGCCCTCTTGTGCCTGGTGAGATGCCTGGATATTGCTGTATCCCATATATTATTTCCCCATATATTCAGGGGTATTTCAGCCTCGGTCTTCCATCACTGAGCTATGGCTAATTGTGATGCGGTCAGTAAGAAGCCTACTAGTTTGCTGGGGTGCAGGGTTGAGCTTGTCCATGTCCGAAGATAGCAGGGCTAAGGGCAGGATTTGGAGAAAGGGGGAGAATTGCGGGTATAATTGAGAATGCTCTATTCCAAACGTTTTTAAGGCAAGAGCATTCCCACCAAACATGAATAAACGAACCAAGCTTTCCCCAGCCCTTCCCACATAAAGGGATAAAGGAGGGATTAATTTTTGCCGGCCTGACTGGCATCCAGTGCCATTGGAGGATGACCTTGATCAAAGGCCTCCTGTAAGTGAGCAGAGATGGTTTTGAGTGGGGTCCAGGTACCCTCCCATCTGTGATCTTCAATTGGGAGGCTTAAATCTGATTCTGGTACAATTTGAAGGCCTCTAGCACACACACACTCCAGCTTCACGATCTAATAGATTCCTGTATATTAGAGAAGCAGCACCCTTCAGGTCATATGCTGACCTGCTGCATAAGCGTTCAAACAAGGGAGGTGAGAGTACGCCATCTCCCCCGCACTCCAAATGAAGTGCAAAAGAAAGAACCTGAGCTACCTGAAACCAGGTAGTATGAATGCCTTCTAATGTACCTCGCAGTTCCTCTTTAGATGCTAAGATCTTGTTAGTGAGGTTCAGCACGTTTAAGGTCAGGGAATGTCACCGAAAACTGGTGTTTCATTTTTACCCATAGTGACAAGGATCCACTTTAAAGGAAGGAAGTGAAGGGGTGAACCGGGGTGGTGAACACCAACCATTCAGAATTAAAACTGGCTAATATATCAACCAGAAGGGCTGCGGGTGGCGCTGTGGGTTAAACCACGGAGCCTAGGACTTGCTGATCAGAAGGTCAGTGGTTTGGATCCCCGCGGTGGGGTGAGCTCCTGTTGCTCGGTCCCTGCTCCTGCCAACCTAGCAGTTCGAAAGCACATCAAAGTGCAAGTAGATAAATAGGTACCGCTCCGGCGGGAAGGTAAACAGCTGTGTGCTGCTCTGGTTCGCCAGAAGCGGCTTAGTCATGCTGGTCACATGACCTGTACGCCGGCTCCCTTGGCCAATAAAATGAGATGAGCGCCGCAACCCCAGAGTCGACCACAACTGGACCTAACGGTCAGGGGTCCCTTTACCTTTACCTAATATATCAACCATCATCTGTGAATGCATAGCTTTTTACTTATTTCTCACGGTGGCCCTCCAAGTGCGCCATAAATGCAAGGGGAAATAGTTGTTGAGGCAGTATGAGAAAAGCAAGTAAAAGATGGGTTTGAAAACAATGCAAAATTAATACCGAAGACAAACATGTTTTCATCCAGCTGGAAAAAGCATGTCAAAACGAAAAGGTCTTTGTTTCCGGAAAGTGCAGAGTGCCTGACACATCTCAACACAGAACAAGGGCAGTCCTACTCCCAGTTACTGTGGAGCATGTGCCTGATGTCTTAGCATCTTGTTGGTCACACTAGAGCGTGATGGAATGTTGCAATCAGAGAGATCTTTCCTATGGTCCAATGCAGATGTTGGATGGCCATCTGTTATGGATACTTTAGTTGAGGTGTCTGCATTGCAGGGGGCTGGAATAGATGACCCTTGGAGTTCCCTTCCAACTCTACAATTCTTTATCATTTTCCTTGCTCAGCAGTTTCTGCCTCTTCATGCACCATCCCTGAGGGATGTAGGCTCTGCCAGAGTCGCTTAAAAATGACAACACCCGGCCTCATTCATTACAAAAAGCTTAAAAAAAAAAAAACAGGCAGGAAAATTCTGCCCTCGCTAAAGAGATGCACAGTGAAATAGATTTTAATCAATTCGGCGCTACCTCAACCTTGACAAGATGATCCATCACCTCGGCTCGGAGTGAGAGTGTGTGGAAAGAATAAGCCCAGCAGAAGATTAGAGAACAATTAATCATCAAAAATTAATCAGGGTATTAATTAAGCACTGTATCCTATTTAAGTACAGGCCGGTATGAGGTTTCCAGTCCCAACTGCCGATGACATCAAAACAGCAAGCGAAAGCATAATGCAAATAAAGGGGGAGGGAACAGTAAGGACAGGAACCAAGTGGAACAGAGCAAAAAGAGAGAAAGCAACTCAAAAGGTTATTTTGTTTGCACAACTGGCAGAATCAGGCATTATGCAAAGGCATTCGCTTACAAAAGTCATGGTCACTTAGGTGGGCTTTAAACGGGGTTTATATAAATTCAAGGGGAGTAAGCTTAAGACATCACAATACAGTCATACCTCGTGTTGCATTAGGTTCATGTTGCGTCTTTTCGGCCTGCGGACGCAGCAAACCCGGAATTGTATACTTTCGTGTTCAGCCGAAGCATTCTGCGTGCTTCACACATGTGCAGAAGCGCTCTATCGCACTCTGTGCAGAAGCACTGCTCTAGTTGCGGATTTTTCGGGGTGCCGTTTGCACCCCGGAACAGATCGTGTCTGCAACAAGAGGTACCACCGTGTATCACCAGCTAAATGTCATGATATATCACAATGTCTGAAATAACAGTGGAGCTATGTAGAGGCACTGTTTTTCCCACATTGTGATTGTTGCATAGTGTGAACTCACGCACACACAATGACTCAAGATATATCGCCAGGTCAAAAATTATGAAACCAATATCACGATATGGACTTCAAACTCTCGGCATGCAGATAATTAGTGTATTAGCAAAAAGGCTAGGCTGAGACTTTCTTCCCAGCTTTGCTAGTGATATTTATGTTTACTTTCATCTGATCAAGTATGTGCATGTTTTATTTATTTTTTAGTTTCATTTTTAAGTTAACTGGGCGGTTCAGGATATAAAAACACATAACATAGTAGCAAGCAAAAACAATACCCAGTGTGGGCAGTGGTGAAAATTTTGTTTCATTTTTGCTGGCTTCTGTTAAATAGGGATAGGATGTTCTGCGGGCAGAGTATTCCTTTTCAGGTGCTCAGTAGAATATATAATGTATTGTTATCCATCTCCAGCCTTCTGGATGGTGCAAACTGAGAATGTAAGCTGAGGTCTGTCTTTTTGCCATTTATTTTTCGTTTTCGTTTCTGCGACTTTTATCTTTGTTTTTGTGACTGTGTGGAACTTAGTTCGGCTACTGATTGATTGACTGTGTGACTACAGTAGTACATTGTTTATCGCTTTCATTTCATGGATGAATAGTCTCGTTAGACAGCAAAATTCACGTTACGATTGCTGTTTTAGGGGTTGTTTTTAAAAGTCTGGAACGGATTAATCCATTTTGCATTACTTTCTATGGGAAAGCACGCCTTGGTTTTGGAACGCTTTGGTTTTGGAACGGACTTCCGGGACGGATTAAGTTCGAGAAGCAATGTACCACTGTAGTTCCTTTTATGGTGGTGCTGAGGGGTTACCTGCAGCCTTCAACCGGCGTGCTGAGCAAGGCAGGGAGAGAAGGCCGCTGGCACGCCGGATCCAACTCTTGCGGAGCCTCCAACTGGGCCTTGTCCAGACACCATTCTGTCACCCCCGGTTCTCCTGAGCTACGGCGCAGCCAAAGTCATTTGGGTTGTTGTTGTTGGAAATTACCTTGTAAATTACCGCAGATCTAAAAGGGAGGTACCTATTTACAAAGGGCCCTGCCCAGGGTGGATTTGATTTAAATCAAATCGATTTAAATCACTAGTCAGTAAGACTTGATTTAATTATTATTATTATTATTATTACAGAAAGACTCATTCTTGCTGGCATAATCTTAATATTTACAACCAAATGAAGGTTTCGTTTTCGGAATAATAAATTTTCAGAGCAGTTTTTACCGTCTTATCAAAAATTACTTATTTGGTAATACTATTAGAAATAAACAGATAATTACGAAATTATTGTGAGGTTCAGTAAGTTAACTGTTTACATCTGGAGAACTTTTCCGCTGTACTTGATTGGAAGGAGGTAAATAATCACTCCCTTAATAACAATTTATTTACCGTATTTTCCAGTGTATAAGATGAGCTTTTTTGACCCAAAAATGAGGTTCGAAATTTAGGGTTGTCTTATACACGGGTAGTGCTTAGGGGAGACGGGCGAATGTTTTTTTGGCGCGAGCCTGAGATTGTAAGTAGCGATTGGCCGCTTGATCATTTGGGGGGGGGATGCCGAAAATCGCTCACCCGCCGGAACGCAGCATGCAACCGCTCGCGTCGCAACTGCTGATCGCCGCCATTAGCCTTCCTGATTCCGCTGCGGCAGCCAATAGACAGCTGCCCTTGTCGCCAATCACGTTCCCGCTTGCCGCGACAAGGGTAGCTATTGGCTGCGGCAGCAGAATCAGGAGGGCTAATGGCGACGATCGACAGTTGCAATGCAAGCGGTTACGTGCTGCATTCTGGCAGGCGAGTGATTTTCGGCATTCCCCCCAAATAATCCTCCCCCAAAGCTAACCCCCCCTTTTTTCTAAATGTTGAGGCCCCCCCAAAATAGGGGTCATCTTATACATGAGGGCGTCCTATAGACGGAAAAGTACGGTAACTAAAACAAAAACATTACAGCGTATGTATCCATGTTTGTTAGCTAATGTGGTTAAACAGGTTTTTTGGTGTGTGTGGTTTTTTTTTTAAAAAACTGAGTTTTAGCACACATGAAAAACTTAAATCCTTATTTCCTGGTGAATAGCCTTCGGGCTATAATGTTAACTTAAATGGGAAACTAGCTTTAGAAAGATTCTTCCTCCAAAAGCATTTTATTTTAAAAATCCAATTTAACTTTTAAAAAATCCGATTTAAGTAAAAAAAAACAAGCCCCCATTTTATATGTATGTTTTTATACTGTATTTTATGCTGCTTTTATAATTGTTTTAAATTTGTTGTTAGCAGCCCTGAGCCTGGTTTTTGAACCAGGAAGGGCGGGGTATAAATAAAATTTTATTTATTTATTTAATTATTATTATTATTATTATTATTATTATTATTATTATTTTGGTTTATATCCACCCTGGCCCTGCCTCAGGCCACCGGAATGCCTGAGCGGCGCCTCAGATCCCTTTAGCAACAAAGTATCTGTTTCTTCGCTTGGCCTCAGCAAAGCCTGGCCTGTGCCTCCCGCCTCCCGTTTCCCCATTCCCGTTTTTTAAAAAAAATGTTGTTCTGAGAGGAGTCACGAAGGGCTAGTTTTCGCCATGAGCTCAGGAAGTCGCTCTTCCCCAAGCCTGCCTACCTCATGGCGCCTCATGGCTGAAACCAGGATGAAGGAAGAAGCTCCGCCATATGAGTCGCTCTTCTCTCGGGCGGCCATTTTCTTGCCGCATCAGACCATTGATCCATTCAGCTCAATGCTGCCTGCACTGACAAGGCTTGCCAAATTGTTTCAACAAGTGGGACACAAAAGTGGTTGCGGGCAGGGGGGGCGGAGTTGTTTTTTTATTATTTTTATTATTATTTTTGCAACATCACACAAGAAGAACGACATTGCTGACATGGATTGCCATACATCCAGATTTTCCCCGGACCTTTTTTTGCGATTTCCACTCCGACACAGTATTCTAGCTATGTCCGTATGGCAACGCTAACACTGGCCGGCAGCAGCTATTCAGGGTTTCAGGCAGGAAGCAATCCTAGCCCTACTGGGGAATTCCCAGGGAATGAATCCATGTGTGTACAAAGCAGATGCACTACTGTGGAGAATGGAGGGATGCTCAGCAGAATCCCTCATATACCACTTTCCTTGTTCAAATGCAACACGACAACCTTGCGGTGTTGCCGGCAGGCCTTCCTCTCAGATAGCTGCCACCACCTTGCCTTTCTCAAGAGACAACGGAGTGCGCCTGCAGGGGTGAAGTCAAGCCAATGGAGAATCGCAGCGCCTGCTGTGGCTGCAGAGTCATAGAGGAGGAAGAGGAAAAAAGATTTGTCCATCATAATGTTGTAAGCCAAAAATAGCTTATCTCCTGAGTTTATGTCAATAAAACCCAGAGGTTTGAGGAGTTAGGAGTCCGTTGTTGTTTATTGCAAAGCAATAGGTTACAGTACTGCTTCTTTGGGGCCAGACACCTCTCACCTTTCTACCTGTTTTGACATTTTAAAGCCAGCAGGATGCTAATTGTGCGAGAGACAAACTGTAGATTAAAAAACAACAACACACAAGCAAAGACAACACGGAGCCAAATTCATCCCCTTGATTACGGTCCCAAAGAAAATCACCTTCGTGCAGCTGAGATTTGAATCGAGAAAGGAGCCTCCAGGGGCACAACCCACCCCTGCAATCCCACTGCTGCTGTACACTCTTAAAAATGCGCCACGTATTCATGGTGTCGCATCTGATTTTTAAGAATGCGGCCCAGAATTGCAGCTTAGAACTGCCACCCGCCACACACATAGAGAGACACACAATGCAGGAAGGGCTGTAGTGCAGCGGCGCATGCCCCGCATGCGGAGCTTGGCTCTGGGTTCAATCCTCAGCATCTCAAGGTAGGGTTGAGAAAGACCCTTCAGAGCTGCTGAGCGTAATACTGAGTTGGTGTGCTGGTGGCCTGACTGGGTAGAAAACAGCTTTCTATGTTCTCTAATTGAAAAGGAGGGAGCTCTGCAGCTTTGTAAGCCTGCCTAGAAGACATCAATATCTAGTTATGACTTTTTCAGGAACAGCTGAATTAGGAAGAGTGTTTGTGTGTGTGTCCAGTGAAATGAATCCCTTACGAACAGCAGAAACATTTTCATTTGGATCCTATGAAACAAGAATGCCCTCTATGTTTATCGTGGCGACCAGCCACCACCATCAAAAAGGAAGGCTCTATCGTCAGCATACAGTTTTCACTGTTCACATCTCTCTCCCCTGCGCCCCCCCCCCCAAACTCCCCACAAATGAATATATGCAAGCATTATGTAAGTGCCATTCAGATTTTTGGTCCAGACAAACCTAGCACATCATACAACATCAGAAGGCTTGTTTAGCTCCATTTGGGGCCAAGCAGAGGATTTAAACTGTCCGTCCCTCTCAGGGCATTCTCCTTTGTAATGCATCTCCCTTGAGCAGTAAGACATCCAAACGAAACTTGGTCTGTGTGCACGGGAATGTGATTCAAAGGCCTGGTCTGTTGTCTCACTAAGCAAAACCATGAACACTTGAGCATGAAGGCTTCTCAAGGAGATCATGGCTGCTTCCATCTTCCTGGTCATTCCCCTCAATTGAGATATGCCACGGTTTAACTTAGCAAAATCAGGGTTGCGGCTTAGCTTTTTTCCAGCCTAACCCAAAGCCGAAACCAAGGCTTTTCTTATGGCAGGGATGGGAAAACTTATGGGGGGGGAGCCAGATCTTTTATCTCCCCCCTCTATTGGCAAACTGGCATTTAGGCCAAGTCTGTGCAAGTTGACCCTCCATTTCCCATAATTCCTTGAGGGAAGCCAGGGCTGTTTCTGATGATATGATACTGTTAAATGCATAGTGCAAACGGGGCCTCGGTTTCAATAAGTCCTGGAAAAGAGCAATGCACACTGGAATGCAGTAATTGTGCATTAATTTCACAGCGAAGTTTGGTTTGCGAAAGCCACCCACTCTACTGAGCCTCATGTTCCAGGCAGCCAGTTGCCGTGAAGTAAGCCCCACTCAGATTTTGCTGTTGTCACAACTGGCATAAAGTGTGTTTTCTTTTTTTTCTCCTTGGCAGCCCATGCCATTTGCTTTTATCTTATCTCCTTCAGAGACTCGGTTCCCAGCCTTGGCAATTTCACTAAACGTTGTGTGGTTTGTTGGAAAATCCACAAAGTGCATTTCACAGGAAACTAACAGTACTCGACTAGAGCAAACTGCAGATGGAGGGAATCCACCATATCCTAAAAAGACTCTCAATAAGTCTATGCATGGAGGCAAGACCTAGAGTTATCAAGGGTGCAATTTAAGGGTGTCTCCAAGCAGATGCTCTTTAGGCAGTAAGCCATCCAAGCACCCTATTTTATTTCACCTTGGGAAAGCAGGGGGCAGGGGGTCAAAGATGCCAGGCTTTCTTCGTGCCTCTGCCGGTTGCATCGAAGTGGTGCTGACAGAAACGGAGACACGTTTCCTTTACAGAGCCTGAGATGTTTATATTGCGGAAGGCATTGCATTAAGTGGCCTTTTTATTCCCAGCCACGCAAAATGAGCAAACGCAGCACTTCCGAGCTTATCTTTTGGCACCGCTTCAGAGCACGAGGAGACAACCTGAGCACCCAGCCAGCTTCTGCAGGGATGTTTGCCTTTGAGGTTTGAAACGCGGAGCCAAGGCCAATATTAGGATAGCATCTAGCGCACAGTGTGAACCCTAGCGCATGATGCGGACAGTTTCCCAGAATCCCTCGCTGTTTCCACAAACAGACGTGGGGGGAAGTTAGGCACAAATCTGGAGATTTGAAAACTACCTTCGCTGATACGCTTTATAAACCACCACACCTGAGAGCATTAGGCTAACTTGGGGTGGGTGGGTACATAAACAGTTCAACGTCTTATTCTCACTTCTAGTTTCTGTTACCTCAGGCGGATGCCCCACACTTCCTAATGGTAGGCTGGGTCTAATTAGGCCAGCCTGGGTTAAATAAATAAGAGCACCCAACTGGCCTAATTTGAGAAGCGGGTGCAGTTTTTAAACAGAAATAACACTGTCTTTGCCTTTGGTAACTGAGATAGATGGGGAGGTATCAAATCCACTCGTTTTGTTAGGGGGTGGATTTGCATTTGGCAACCTGACTTTCCTCTCGCTCCTCCCCCCATGCCCTCCCCTAAATCTGCTTTGGGTTAGGGGAACCCGTGGGACATATTTAGGGGGTGCACAGGAATCTATATTATATCTAAATTACACAACGCCACTAGTTTCTGCTGGGACGTTATTATGATATTTTGAAGGTTTTGTAAAGAATAGTATGGAATCTTCTCAGCTGCTAAATTTTGATTGCTACGTAGTTAGAAGGACAGTAAAACACCAATACTGAAAATGTGTTGCTTAAAATCTGGAACGCTGTAGAAATGGCAAAGGTTACAGGGCACATTCAGTCACTTTACGAAGAATAAATATGGATTAGACATTAATAGCTATCTTCCTTTCCAGCTAACATAAAATGCCATTTATGAGTGAATTATTATTGCAGTCAATGACTGTATTTATGTTCCTCTATCCTATACTTTATTATACTTTATCGTTTTAGTGTTCTGTAGAAAGTGTTACTCTTTGGTACTTTAAATACATGCTAATATAGAAATAAATCAGAATAAAGATATACTCATATGGAATGGTGTTGGGTAATTTATAGGTGTGGCCATTTTTTGGAAAATTGAGTGGAAGTGATTATGTAATTAGAATCAGTCCCTTTTGGTATATGTCATATGATGGAGATAGCCAAGGTGGTTCTCTCCAGATGTTGTAGGAGTACCGGTACCACCAATCCCAGCCTGCATGGACAATGGTCAGGGATAATGGGAATTAAATTCCAACATCTGAATCTGAAAGGCACCTCATTGGCTATTCCTGATGAATTAGATGAATGACTGACATCCTTGATTACGGATATAGTTTGAAATATCTGTATATATGTACATATACACACACACACATATATGGTGTGTGTGTGTGTGTGTGTGTGTGTATATATATATATATATTTGCTTTCGTAGATTTTCACGGGTACAGGAATGCAGGTTTTGGTGTCTTCGGGTGTCTTCCCGTGTAAGAGTCGGGGTGTCTGTGCGACGTTTCGACGAGGTCTCACTCGTCATCTTCAGGCTGGTGCTTTCGGCTTCTTGTTACTGGAACAGAGCAGAGTCTGGTGTTTGAGTTCCTATAAATACTGTTGAGGGGTGTGGTGTATAGCCTCCAACGTTCTGGGCAAAGAGGAAGTTCCTAGATTAGTGTGCCTTTTCTTCTTTTGTTCCTTAATTACTTGAGGGATATCTTCGGTGATTTCATGAGTGATATTCAGAATATCACTGGGTGGGTCATTAAGTGTAGATTAGTTGCTAAAGCTTTCGTGTCTTGACCTCTTGAGCTTGTGAAGAGTTTTTCTGAGAAGATGGCTGTGCTGCATTTAGTTGTGCTCTGGCTTGGCTTCGTGTATAGGGGCGAGCTATGGTTTTGTGCCTTGTGCCAGCCAGATCTGTGTAGGGATTGCAGGGGGGTGCAGCATCCGGAGGTGCCACTATAGTTTGGCTACTGGATGGAGTCTGTAATATGTCTGTGGAAAGGGTCTGGGTTTGGGTCTGGTGTGGTTGATTGGTGACGGCGTTCTGTGTGCCTCTGGTTCTGGTGTCGGTTTTTGTGGGGAGGGCTAATTTCCAGATGTCTGGCAGGCGGGACGTGTCGTCACGCTTGTTCATGTTGTGAGGGTGTTTCTCTATCTCGATGGCTTCCATGATTATTCTCTTGTGGTGATGTTCCATGTTAAAGAGCAATTTGGAATCTGCAAAATTAATTTCATGTCCTGTTTCTTTCATGTGTTGGAAAAGAGAGGAAGTTTCTTCTTCTTTTTTGACGGCATTCTTGTGTTCTGCGATACGTGCATTTATTCGTCTGTTTGTTTGTCCAATGTACGTGGCTGGGCAGACTTTGCAGGGTATTTCATAGACCCCTTGGTTTTCCAGCTGGATTTTGTCTTTTGGCACAACTAAATGCAGCACAGCCATCTTCTCAGAAAAACTCTTCACAAGCTCAAGAGGTCAAGACACGAAAGCTTTAGCAACTAATCTACACTTAATGACCCACCCAGTGATATTCTGAATATCACTCATGAAATCACCCAAGATATCCCTCAAGTAATTAAGGAACAAAAGAAGAAAAGGCACACTAATCTAGGAACTTCCTCTTTGCCCAGAACGTTGGAGGCTATACACCACACCCCTCAACAGTATTTATAGGAACTCAAACACCAGACTCTGCTCTGTTCCAGTAACAAGAAGCCGAAAGCACCAGCCTGAAGATGACGAGTGAGACCTCGTCGAAACGTCGCACAGACACCCCGACTCTTACACGGGAAGACACCCGAAGACACCAAAACCTGCATATATATATATATATATATATATATATATATATATATATATGGTGTGTGTGTGTGTGTATATATATATATATATATATATATATATATATATATATATCCAGCTGAACGTATTTGGCTCAGAAAATCCCATTGGCAGCCTTGGCAGAGAATAATGAAGTTGTTAAGGAACTTGCACCTGTCTTGCAGAATAAACCTCAATGGCCATATCAACAACTGGACGTCATCCAGAGCAAATGGTTTTACCTCATGGCCCCAGGATTTTAGCTCCTGTTCATAAATTGAATCATCTAGCCAAGTGGTTGAAATTTTAATTTCTCTTCCTTTTTTTAAAAAAGGAAAGGAAAAGGAAAAGGAAGGGAAGGGGAGGGGAGGGGAGGAAAGGAGAGGAGCAGGAATCTATCATCAAGCCAGCTAGCCTTGTTCAAAAGCAGAATGATTTTCCCGAAATAAACTTTCTAATGAGTGACATGACAAAAAGTCACTTGGGATGATTCCAATTCATCTCGTAACAGAAATGAATAAGGACGAAGCTGTGTCAGCCTGGTTAAGACCCAAGTTTGGGAAACCCTGGTATAGACAACACTAAGCCAAGGTGACCAATGGTCTGATTACATATAATGCATCTTCCTGTGTTGCTTTCTCTCTGCAAGGGAACTGAAACCCAGGAAGAACTGAAGTGCTTTCCCACTTTGGTAGGAGCATCTACCAATATGCCCTCACTCCCGACTGGGCTATTTTCCTTCCGTTCATTACAGATCCCTTCAATACACTCCCCTCATTACGGAGTCTAAATCATTTATCAGTCTACAGCATTAAGAGCAGCCAGGGTACATCTGCTCACTGAAAATTGCTATCACTCATCACAAGACTGTCCTATTTCAGTGACTCTCGGGGACATGTAAAGGACCCCTGGAAGGTTAAGTCCAGTCAAAGGCGACTACGGGGTGCGGTGCTCATCTCACTTCAGGCCAAGGGAGCCAGCGTTTGTCTGCAGACAGCTTTCCAGGTCATGTGGCCAGCATGACTAAACAGCTTCTGGCGCAACGGAACGTCGTAACAGAAGCCAGAGTGCACGGAAATGCCATTTACCTTCCTGCCACAGTGGTACCTAT
Organism: Podarcis vaucheri; assembly: GCF_965113315.1. NCBI lineage: Eukaryota > Metazoa > Chordata > Lepidosauria > Squamata > Lacertidae > Podarcis > Podarcis vaucheri. The sequence goes on from NC_138766.1 coordinate 84,660,712, forward strand.
TTATCTACTTGCACTGGCATGCTTTCAAACTGCTGGGTTGGCAGGAGCTGGGACAGAGCAACGGGAGCTCAGCCCATCGCGGGGATTCGAACCACCAACCTTCCGATCGGCAAGCCTGAGAGGCTCAGTGGTTTAGACCACAGCACCACCCGCGTCCCAGTGCAGCCCCAGTTGATTTCAAAGTGATGCAGACCGCGTAGGATCTTCCATTCATGTCAGGACAGACAAACCACCTACCCTTCCTTTCCCAGGAAGTATTTTTTTAAAAGATAATGAAGAGTGCTAGAGCAGAGAGCAGCGGCTTAAATAGGCTTGGCTTGGCTAAGTGCATGACAGCTGCTTACAAGTCCAGGAGTAGAAAATACCCCAAGGAAGATAACCAACAATTTCCCGCCCCCTCGAGTCAAAGTCCTGGGATGTTCAGTGCTCAAAACACACATTGCCTCCAAGAGCCTATGTTCCAGCAACACACACTTAACCTGCAAGGCAAGGCTGCAATTTGGCAACTCAAACCGACTCTTACTGTGCTCCAAAATCCTTTTTGCAAATCTTGACTCTTGCTGGAACAAGCAGCAATTCTCTTTATTACATTTTTTGCTGTCTTTTGTTTGCCTTTGCTGCACAAAGAGGAAGAAAGGCCTGGCACTTGGGGATATATATATTCAGAATACCAAGCACAGTGTGTGCAGATTTTCCCATGCTCAGTCTGTCCAATGGGAATAGTGATAATATAACGCACAGGGCGGTTGCAAGAGGCTGTGCCAGTTTCAGCTGCTTGGATTTCTTTTTCCATTCTCTGACCTGCTCTGCACTGTAAAATGTTTTGATTCCTCGCTAAAGCCTTCAAAACCGATTAGATTCATTTGAGATCAGTTTTATTTATTTATTTTTTAATCATTTCAACTTTGTGTTATGAATGGAAGAAGAGTTTGCTGGATCAGGCCAAGAATTTGTCCCGTCCTCTTTTAAAGCCATTCAAATGGTGGCTCCACCTCACTGCAGGGGGTCAAGTGGGTGGTGCTGTGGTCTAAACCACTGAGCCTCTTGGGCTTGCCGATCGGAAGGTTAGCGGTTCGAATCCCCGCGATGGGATGAGCTTCTCTTGCTCTGTCCTAGTTCCTGCCAACCTAGCAGTTCGAAAGCACGCCAGTGCAAGTAGATAAATAGGTACCACTGTAGTGGGAAGGTAAACGGCATTTCCGTGCACTCTGGTTTCTGTCACGGTGTTCCCTTGTGCCAGACGTGGCTTAGTCCTGCTGGCCACATGACCCAGAAAGCTGTCTGTAGACAAATGCCAGCTCCCTTGGCCTGAAAGCGAGATGAGCGCCACAACCCCATAGACACCTTTGACTGGACTTAACCATCCGGGGGTCCTTTACCTTACCTTGGTCAAGTCCTAACCATGACAAAGAGGAAAACATTTCAGAAATCTACATGCCGATTCAGTTCTCGTCTGTACAACTTGCGGCCCACAAACTGAATGCCATCTTTGCCAAGAAGCTCGATAAACCTCCAGTTTTTATTTCCAACAAGGAACTATTGAAAAATGGAGGGAGTGCAAAACATGGCTGGTGAGCTGAGGCTCGCACGATGGGTCACAAATAGTGCAGGCCTGAACTTTAGGCTGCACCACCGAGCATGCAATGGAATGACCCCTTTGCCGTAGAGTCACCTGCATGATCTCACATATGCCAAAACAACACGTTGCTTTCCACCCAGGGCCATACCTTGCAGCATCCAGAGGAGGCAGATGTAGTCTCGTCCCTCTGCACTAGAACATCTCTGTTGAATGTTGATGTATTCTGGGGGGAGAGAGAGAGAGAGAGAAACACAAATATAACGTAAGCTGGATATTTTTAGGGTTCAGATTTACTCCAATTGCTAGAAGGCACATTTATAAAGATTCACACACTCTGTGCTTTTAAGGTTAGATTAACAGACGACCTATTTCACCCCGTTCTGCTTGCACAAAACTTGCATAGAGGTTAAAGTCAGACTATGTCAATTGATGCTTTTGAATTATGGTGCTGGAGGAGACTCTTGAGAGTCCCATGGACTGCAAGAAGATCAAACCTATCCATTCTTAAGGAAATCAGCCCTGAGTGCTCACTGCAAGGACAGATTGTGAAGCTGAGGCTCCAAGACTTTGGCCACCTCCTGAGAAGAGAAGACTCCCTGGAAAAGACCCTGATGTTGGGAAAGATGGAGGGCACAAGAAGGGGACGACAGAGGACGAGATTGTTGGACAGTGTTCTCGAAGCTACAAACATGAGTCTGACCAAACTGCGGGAGGCAGTGGAAGACAGGAGTGCTTGGCGTGCTCTGGTCCATGGGGTCACGAAGAGTCGGACACGACTAAACGACTAAACAACAACATGTCAGGTCTTTATGGAGTGGTTATTCGACAATCACTCTTCATCCTGATTTGCTTGTGGGTATTTTTCCATTGATCATTCCTTCATCCCACACTTTTCGGCTCATCACCGCAAAAAGTCTGTCTGTGTGTTTTTAAGTGGAACTTTTGTGTTAGGGCAGTGGTTTTCAAAGGGTGTGGCGTGCTACACTGATGTGGCAAGAGAGAATGACAACTGTGGTGGGGAGACACAAGTACAATCAGAAACGTTTAAACATTTCAATGTAGTATAGGATCAAAGTAATTTTATTTATTTATTTATTTGCAGACCTAATATAAATAACCTCCCATCACTTCCTGGCAAATAGAAGGGGAAGAAAAGGAGGCAGTGAGAGATTTTACTTTCTTGGGCTCCATGATCATGGCAGATGGTGACAGCAGTCACGAAATTAAAAGACGCCTGCTGCTTGGGAGAAAGGCGATGGCAAACCTAGACAACATCTTAAAAAGCAGAGACATCACCTTGCCAACAAAGGTCCGTATAGTTAAAGCCATAGTTTTCCCAGTAGTGATGTATGGAAGTAAGAGCTGGAACATAAAGAAGGCTGATCGCAGAAGAATTGATGCTTTTGAATTATGGTGCTGGAGGAGACTCTTGAGAGTCCCATGGACTGCAAGGAGATCAAATGCATCAATTCTTAAGGAAATTAGCCCTGAGTGCTCACTGGAAGGACAGATCGTGAAGCTGAGGCTCCAATACTTTGGCCACCTCATGAGAAGAGAAGACTCCCTGGAAAAGACCCTGATATTGGAAAAGATTGAGGGCACAAGAAGAAGGGGACGACAGAGGACGAGATGGCTGGACAGTGTTCTCGAAGCTACGAACATGAGTCTGGCCAAACTGCGGGAGGCAGTGGAAGACAGGAGTGCCTGGCGTGCTCTGGTCCATGGAGTCACGAAGAGTCGGACACGACTAAACGACTAAACAACAACGACAATATAAATAAGGTAACCCGGCAAAAACAAGCTCACACCTCTCACTGAGTATGCATACATACTCAAGAGTTGGAAAGGAACCCAATCTAGTCCAACTCACTGCAGTGCAGGAATATTTACTAAAGCATTCCTGACAGATGGACATCCAACCTCTGCTTAAAAACCTACAAGGAAGGAGAATCCACAACCTCCCATGGGAGTCTGTTCCACTGCCAAACAGATCTCATTGTCAGAAAGTTTAGCCAGATTTTCCTTTCTTGGTTCGAGTCCTACCCTCCGCAGCAGGAAAAAACAAGCATGCTCCCCTCTTCCATGTGACAGCCCTTGAGATATTTGAAGACGGCTCTAGTATCAGTCTCTTCTACCATCTCAGAATTCTGCCATGTCATTCTGCTGCATCTGATTGGAAAGGGTCAGGTTGCACAGAATTAGGAAGTCGAAAAGGGTTTATCTTGCTCCCTCACTTAAAAAAATTAAGGGGGGGGGGTGGAAGCTTCCTGTAGATTGCACACTTCCTGCAAGTGCCACATAATAGTCACTCATTCCACACTTGTAAGAAGTTGGTCGTTTAGTGTGCGCCGCTTTGGAAGTCCCTGCTTATTGAGATCAAGCATGTGCCTTCACTGTACTCTTTCCGGTGCTGACTAAAAGCATTCTTGTTTAGGCAAGCCTACCCAGATGTTTCGAATTAATCTGCTTTGAATTTGCCCATATTTCAAAAAGGAAAAAACAGGACACCCCCCAAAAAATTGAGCTTAGGAAGACCCCAAAATGATTGAGCTTTTTTAAAAGGAAACCCCCAAAATTGTTGAGCTGCTACTGCCTTCTTTTTTTTAAGGAAAACTTCAAATTTGTTCAGCTTCTTTTTTTTTTACAAAAGCACCAAAAAACCCGGGATTTTTCTGTTGTCTAAGATCCAAGACAAATTCCCACTCCCACCCCCCAGACATCAATTTCACCTTTGAAATCCCGGTAACGTCGGGACGTATGGCGGCCCTAGTTTAGGCAAACCTACAGGTGTTTGGAAAGCTGAAGCAATTTTAATCTGCTTTAGTATTTTAAAACTTTTGCGTGTTTTAAAATACAACCGAGTTTTTCTTGATTTTAATACCCTTTTGTTAACTGCTTTGAAGTTTGTTCGGGTTTTGTTTTTACAATCAAGTGATGTATAATTTTTATGGAATAAACCCACAGTGCGGAGAGAAAGGGTTAGTGAATTTTCCTCTCCCACTTGCAAGTTTAAAGCGTGCGGAGGGAGATTCTGGTGTGGGTGACATTTACGAAACGAAACAAAAGACACCTACTCTGCAATCTGATATTCTGGCAGTCCAAAACACGGAGGCTGATTCTGTACAATGGGCAGGCTGTCTCTTAAAGTAAAATAAAATTTCCCAACAGCTTACAAATCACCAAGACTGCCCCCCCTTGCTTAAGGCTCTGCCTGCAGGGATGCGAGCCCCCAACTGTGTTAAACATGGCTGTTCTTTGGTATGAAATGTGCAGCACAGAAAATTCCCGTTTCCTTAATGTATGCATTGACTTGCTTGAACTGCAAAGCGCAATTCTGAAATCCTGAGTTGAAGTTTTCTATAAAGTTACTATAGTGACAAACTCGCATGCATTTAATGACTGATAAACCACCCGTTCATCAACGCTTCTCCCACCCACCCACCCCTGGCAATAACCACCTTCTAAATGCTTTTGAGTTTCAGCTACTCTATAATAAGCAAAACCAGATCCTGGGAGAGATTAAACGCCCCCAAGTCATTTAAAACTAAACTACTGTGGTCAGTTTACTAAGCCGGCCTCCTTCAGAAAGCCACTGCAGGCCAGGATATTGCAGACAAAAACCACAACACCAACACACACACACACACACACACACAGAGAGAGAGAGAGAGAGAGAGAGAGAGAGAGAGAGAGAGAGAGAGAGAGAAAGCAAGGAAGGAAGGAAGTACAATGATAGTAATTGCAGCTTTTGACACTTGAGGTGTGTATTTTTAGGACCCACTTATTTTGAGACTGTTAAGTTGCGTTAAACTGCATTTAACATTGTGTTTTAATGTTGTAACCTGCCCCGAAACCTTAGGGTGAAGGGCAGGTACAGCAAATTAATAATAATAATTTGTAAACAGTGGAGATGGCTAAATCAGCCTGTGGTTTGGGGGTTTGCGAATAACAGGAGAGGCATTGGTCACAGCGCCCTAAGCTTTCATCTGTTGAAATGTTAGAGATCATGAGCCGGATCTGTGGCCAGTGATCATGTGACGAATCACAGCTCAGTGGTAGAGCACAGGATCAATCACATGTCCATTCCCTGATACCGCCTAGTACAACAGGCAAAGTCTTTGCCCCGAGACCCCATTGAACTGCTGCTGTAGACCAGGAATTGCCAATAGGGCACCCCAGAGATATTGCTGGGTCAAAACTCCCATTATCTGATGACCAGAGATGTCATAATTCAATAGGATATGGAGGGCACAGCATTGGTTTCCCCTGGTGTAGACAATAGCGTTTGAAATTAGCCAGGCGCATTATGCACCTCTCGGCCACTTGTGACCAAGCGAAGATGCCTGGGTGCCAGGATGGTGCCCGACATCTCCATCTGGAGGGTGCATGCCTAGGAATCCATGGATCTGGACTGTTTCTATACACTAACACCCCATCCTGTAGAATTCTATCTGTTATATTTTATCTGCACACGCAGAACGAATTTCAGGAACCAAAATGCTTTCTCTGTGCAGCCTGAGCAGGAGCAGTGAACAACGTTCTCCTTCTCGGTATTGGCGCCCCCACCCTGTGGAACGCCCTCCCATCAGATGTGAAAGAAATAAACAACTATCTGACGTTTAGAAGACATCTGAAGGCAGCCCTGGTTTAGGGAAGTTTTTAATGATTGATGTTTTAATGTATTTTTAATCTTTTGTTGGAAGCCGCCCAGAGTGGCTGGGGAAACCCACCCAGATGGGTGGGGTATAAATAATAAATTGTTGTTGTTGTTATTGTTGTTCTTCTTGTTCTTGTTGCTTCTCTTCACTTACCCCACCTGGCTGCCCTGCTCACGGTTGTGAAGAATATTCCTACATTATGAATGGCCCGTGTCACCATTAAGAAAAAGAGGCCAATATATAGGTGGGCTGTCCCTGGATCAAGTGATTTTTCTTCCTTTAAGTTCTCAAAACTCTTAACCTAGCTAGATGTTTAACTGATAAGTCAGTCGTTCCTGGTCCAAAAATGGCAACTAGAAATTCCGTTTTGGCAAGTATAGCCTTGGTTTAAGAAGCTGTTTGGTGCCTAGTTTATACATCTGAGTTTCTAACACTGGTTGGACATACATCTTTCAAATGCAAGCAGTCTCACGCCCCACAGTGCTTGTTTGGAGTCGCCTGCTCATGGGTGCAGGATAAATCATGCAGGTGGCCGCTTTGCCAACAGTCACAAGCAAATCTAGGTGTTTGGGGGCGGGACATCGGCCAACAGGGAACACGGGGAGCCAAGCACAGAACAACCCGTCCACTTCCTCTAAATCGGCACAAACAATTCTAAAAACATCACAACTGCCTTGTCAGACCAGAGCAGAAATCTATATAGTCCAGAGTGCAATTTCCAGCATCAGTCAGCTTCTAGGAAATTCAAGAAAAGGCCATGAATGCAGTGGCGGACCTACATTTTTGTGGCCCTGAACCTTGAATTTTCAGGGGGGGGGCCATCGCAAACCATCAGTGAGGTTTGGGTAACCACTTTTAACTCCTTCAGTGGGGCTGTTCTACCAGAATTTTCTTTTTTTAATGTAACTACTACATCTCTGATTTTGATTAAAACTGCTGAACTGAATTATCTCATATTACATGGAGCACATTTTACAAAATACTCTTTTTCTGTTTTTTTCTAGCAACCTATTTATGTACAGTTTCATTGTATGAGAGCTTCCTTGCAACACCATTTTCTAGAGGCAATATGCATCAAGTTAAGTGCTCTTCAGCAGAACAGACAACTTACCGAGACAGTCCACCTTTACGACATCTATGCTACCCACTCTCAAACTTTGGGATTGTTGAAATATATATATATATATATATGCAGGTTTTGGTGTCTTCGGGTGTCTTCCCGTGTAAGAGTCGGGGTGTCTGTGCGACGTTTCGACGAGGTCTCACTCGTCATCTTCAGGCTGGTGCTTTCGGCTTCTTGTTACTGGAACAGAAGTAACAAGAAGCCGAAAGCACCAGCCTGAAGATGACGAGTGAGACCTCGTCGAAACGTCGCACAGACACCCCGACTCTTACACGGGAAGACACCCGAAGACACCAAAACCTGCATTCCTGTACCCGTGAAAATCTACGAAAGCAAATATATATATATATATATATATATATATATATATATATATATACACACACACACACAGAGAGAGAGAGAGAGAGAGAGAGAGTAGTCAAATTGAGTTGTGCAACTGTAATCTAGTCTATTAGACCCATTTTCTTTTAACAAGGAGGACTGAAGTCTGATCCAGGGGACTCTCCCCCCCCCCCAGATTAGGGCTCCTGAAGCTTAAGATTTGTTAAATTTCATAGCAGATTTGCCTCTGCGTGAATTTAGGCAGGGAACTTTCTTTCAGTTGTCTGAGGGTCAGCTTCTCAGGGAGCAGATACCAGGGGTATTCAGTGCTCTTTGTTCATTTCAGCGGGTTTACTCTAAGTAAAACGTAGTTGAATACCACCCTATGCACCTTGCCATGTGCAAACATGCCCGGGAGGCAGATTCGAGTGGCTTTTCAAACGCTTCCGTCTTCTTCAGCTTCCTTCTCAGGATTTATTTCCATTTGTGCCAGAGGACTCTCAACTCTAAGAATATGCTGATTTATTCCTCCTACCAGCTCCCGGCTTCTTGTCGGGGGAGATTGCTAGCTGCCTTCAAATTAAAGCCCACAAGCTTATGATGTCTATCGGGGGTCCAATTCCTTTTGAAAGCCCCCCGCAGAGCCCTCCATTCAAGCGATAGGAAATTACACAAGTCCGACTGACTGGAGAACATGCAACTTTTACACCTGTGAAGTCCGAGGTAACTTCAAAGCAAAGGAGATCTTGGCTTTGGAATTTGAAATGAGCACTACTTATTCAGTCAGGAAATTATTGAGAGTGGGCAGAGAAATCCCTACGCTGAAAGGTACATTTCCTTATGGGAGATAGGGAAGAATCTAACAATCTGCTAGTGCCTCAGTTCCTCTTCTGCAGAACTGGGAAACAGGTCAAGTCACCTCCTTGACTTCAGAAATATTTTTAAGGAGCTGATGAAATCATGTCCTGGTAGAAGAATGGTCCTTAGGGGGGCAGGTTAGTTAGTGGTCTTTTATATGGAAATCAGCCTGAAAGGATATACAGTGGTGCCTCGCAAGACGAAATTAATTCGTTCCGCAAGCTTTTTCTTCTTGCGAGTTTTTCGTCTTGCGAAGCACGGTTTCCCATAGGAATGCACTGAAAATCAATCAATGTGTTCCTATGGAGACCGTCCGGGGGCAGAGGGGAAGCGCTGCGCGCCTTCCCCTCTGTCCCCGGACCTGTTTAAAGCAAGGGGCGGTGGGGAGAAGATTGCTTCTCCCCGTTGCCTTCCCCTCTTTCCCCAGACCTGTTTTAAAGCAAGGGAAGGGGCAGCGGGGAGAATTGCTTCTCCCCATTGCCGCCCCTTGGTTCAAAAGGGGTCCGGGGAGAGAGGGGAAGGCGCGCGTGCCTTCCCCTCTGTCCCCGGAGATTGCAGGGCTGGCAACGGGGAGAAGCGATCTTCTCCCCGCCGCCCCTTGCTTCAAAAGAGGTCCGGGGACAGCTAGCCCCGGAGCTTGCGGGGCAAGCTTCGTTTTGCGAAGCAAGCCCATAGGGAAATGCGTCTTGCGAAGTGGCTAAGAAAACGAAAAACTCCTTCGTCTAGCGAGTTTTTCGTCTTCCGAGGCGTTCGTCTTGTGGGGCACCACTGTAGTGGCAATTCTCTCTCTCTCTCTCTCTCTCTCTCTCTCTCTCTCTCTCTCACATACACACACACACACACACACACACACACACACACACACCTTGACTGTTCCTCCAGTGTGCGATTTTATTGTGGGTGTTCTCTGCAACTTGTTCTTCCCACAAAAACAGTGTGCCTTTGGTGGACTTATATTCTCCACTTTAATGCTACCACATTATCACTGTCTGGAAGGGCGATAGTGCAGTAAACGTAGGACAAAAATTAATCAGAACATTTGCGGTACAAAGAGTTGTGAGATTTCAGCAGGAAGTGACAGGATAAGCATTGTGACTGCGCCAAAACTTTCACAAACTGCGTTGAAAGCGGAACCATGTGGGACAGCCTCAGGAACATCCTGGCTGCAAGTCATCTTGAATGAGGAATAAAAAGGATGCCAGGAGCGATTCTTTCCATGTGTGAATCGGCCATTGCAGATGGGAATACCAGGGACAGTGTTCCTTTCAACTCAAGTGAAAGGCTTTGCCTGATCTATCATATATATAATGGGTAGGCAAACTAAGGCCCGGATCCGGCCCAATCGCCTTCTAAATCAGGCCCGCGGATGGTCCAGGAATCAGCGTGTTTTTACATGAGTAGAATGTGTCCTTTTATTTAAAATGCATCTCTGCGTTATTTGTGGGGCATAGGAATTCATTCATTCCCCCCCAAAAAAATATAGTCCAGCCCCCCACTAGGTCTGAGGGACAGTGGACCGGCTCCCTGATGAAAAGGTTTGCTGACCCCTGATATATATCTAAAGCAGCAGCACTTTGAACAGTCATGGCTTACCCCAAAGAGATCTGCTTAAAGTGGTACGATGCCACTTTAAATGCATAGATGGGGCCCTTATCAATGCAGACAGTTAAGAACAGTGTGTTGGACTCAGTGTGAGAAACTCATATATATAAGCTAGGCAGCAAATGGCTCCTTAAACCAGGGGTTACAGTCACCAAAAACAGAATGCCTAGTTGTCATTTTGGGGCCGAACGGCTTAAAAGTCGTATTTTTCCAATACTGTGGTACCTCTAGTTACGAATTTAATTCATTCCGGGGGTCTGTACTTAACCTGAAACTGTTCTTAACTAGAGGCGTGCTTCCACTAATGGGGTCTCTTGCTGCCGCTATGAGGCACATTTCCATTCTCATCCTGGGGCAAAGTTCTCAACTCGAGGTAACTCTTCTAGGTTAGCGGAGTTTGTAACCTGAAGCGTTTGTAACCTGAGGCGTTTGTAACTCGGGGTACCGCCGTGCAACTTTCTGGCTCCTGAAATTCGTTCTGATTGTGCAGCTAAAATATCACGGATAGAATTCTACAGGATGCGTTGCTAGTGTGTGAAAACAGGCAAGATAAAAGGATCGGCAGACGTGCACCTCCAGATGGCAGAGATGTCAGGCCTGGGCATCTTCACTCGGTCACAAGCGGCCAATAGGTAAAGGTAAAGGGACCCCTGACCATTAGGTCCAGTCGTGGCCGACTCTGGGGTTGCGGGGCTCATCTCGCTTTATTGGCCGAGGGAGCCAGCATACAGCTTCCGGGTCATGTGGCCAGCATGACTAAGTCGCTTCTGGCGAACCAGAGCAGCGCACGGAAACGCCATTTACCTTCCCACCGGAGCGGTACCTATTTATCTACTTGAACTTTGACGTGCTTTCGAACTGCTAGGTTGGCAGGAGCAGGGACCGAGCAACGGGAGCTCACCCCGTCGCAGGGATTCGAACTGCCGACCTTCTGATTGGCGAGTCCTAGGCTCTGTGGTTTAACCCACAGCGCAGGTGCAAAATGAGCCTGGTGCCTGGCGAATTTCGGATGATGGTTGGACTAGATGAACCCTTGTGACCCCTTCCAAAGCTACCATTCTGTGATTCTGTGAAGTGCTTGCCTAGTGAACCAACCCAATCCCACAGGAGCTAACCAGATGTCTACCGGAAGCGAAAAATGAGCACAACTCTTGCAACTCCTAGCGACTGGCATTCAGATCTGATCATGGAGGGTGCGCAATAACCATCACAACAAGCAGCTGTCTCCAATGATTTGTGTCTCCATCTACTTTCTGCACGCCCTGAAAAGTTTATTACACTCTGTCATTAACCCTCCCTTTTACTTGCATTTCCTCAGCTAAAAAGCCCTCAAACCTGCAATTTCCCCCCTTGCAGATCCCTGATCATTTTGATTGGCCTTTTCCAACTCGGCAGCGCCTACATATCCAGTTGCCACTCGAGTGTTTGGTAATCAAACACCGAGAAATCAAGTGGCGAGCCTGAAGATGGGAATCAGAGAAGAGCCAGCAAGCACACTTGGAGAGCTGGGAGCGTGTTTTCTGCAAGAACAGCAACGTTCGGAAAAATGGAGCTTGCAGATTGTTATATGAAAAAGTGCAAGCATAACTAACAGAGGGGGGCGGAAACAAAAAATCAGAAATGCAAACCATATATTGACAGAGTCTGAAAGGACTAAAAGGACAAATATACAGCGCAGCACCAAAGGGACAATAAAGTATGAACTCCTACAAATACTCCCTTTACAGATAATAAGTATACAGAAGAGTAAACGTATTCTCCACCTGCAAGTTCCATTGTTATTGAGAATAAAGGTTCTAAGGTCTTAAATGAGCCAGATATTTGCACATGCAGGTGGCACCGAGAGACCATGTGCCTCAATACTTGTATAAGAAATAAAATAATAAAAACATGTGAGTTCGTTCAAGCGCTGTCCTATAGATCCTTTTAGCTCGTGAGAGATCTTTTCAAGAAGAGAAAACTGGAGATCCTCTCCAAAGAGGAATAATTTAAAATATTGTACTAGGTAATACAGGTTGGCTTTGCACCCTTTCGATCAAGGATGGGGAATATTTGCAATCCAAGGGCCACATTCCTTTTGGGACAATATTCCAAGGGCCGCATGACAGTGGTGGGCGGAGCCACAAATGTAGATTCTACCTCTGAACTGCTGGCTAGTTTCAACACAGACACAAACATTTTTTTTAAGCATCCCTTCTCTGTCCTCCATCCAGACAAGCAAGAGCAGTTGAACAATCAACTTCTCCTATGGTTTAACATTCCATCCCTCTTCCAAGGGAACTCTGGGAATTGCAGTTCTGTGAAGGACAATAGGCAGGCCTCCTAACAACTCTCAGCACCCTTAAAAAACCACAGCTCCCAGGATTCTTTGGAAGTCTTTAAAGCGGCTGATGCTTCTTTTCAAATTTTCAGCGCAGCTGGGCCCCACATGGGATTTTCTGCACCCAGTCTTTCAGCTGAAACTTCATTTCATCAAAATCAATGTTTTCCAGACAAGGTGACTTCCGGCTACGAAAATGCCTGAGATCAATAAGCTCACTGGTTTTGGTTCTTTGAGCTTCACAGAGATGTCTTTAAAGGATTTTACTCAAAACAACAAACAGGTGCCAACAAGCAACAAACAGCTGCTACAAACAGGAGGCAGCCTTCCTGCGTTTACAGGAAAAGTTAGCCGGGAACATAATGGGGTGGTGTTTGGGTCCCCTCCCCCTTCAGGAATGGTCAAAGCACCCAGGGAGGCTGCAGAATGCAAAGCACCAGAGATGATTTGCAGAAGGAAAGAAAGCACTCTCGCGATGAGGCCAAACGTTGGAAGATTCAAGAGAGGTAAAATGAAGCATTTCTTTATGCAGTGCATACAGTGGTACCTCAGGTTAAGAACTTAACTCGTTCCGGAGGTCCATTCTTAACCTGAAACTGTTCTTAACCTGAGGTACCACTTTAGCTAATGGGGCCTCCCACGGCTGCCGCGCCGCTGCTGCGCGATTTCTGTTCTCATCCTGAAGCAAAGTTCTTAACCCGAGGTACTATTTCTGGGTTAGCGGAGTCTGTAACCTGAAGCGTCTGTAACCCGAGGTACCACTATAGTTAAACTATGGAACGCTCTCCCACAGGAGGCAGTGAAGACCACCAATTTTGATGGCTTTAAAAGAAGACTAATTCAAGGCGGAGTGGGCTATTGGTAGCTATACTCTGCCTCCACAGTTTGAGGCAGCAGAAAACACAGGAGGGGAGAGAACTCTTTGCCTCAAATCTAGCTTTCTCACAAGCATCTGGTTGGCCACAGTGAAAACAGGATGCTGGGTTGTTGGGTCATTGGCCTGATCCAGCAGGCTCCACAGAGCCTAGGGCTTGCCGATCGGGAGGTCGGCGGTTCGAATCCCCACGACGGGGTGAGCTCCCGTTGTTTGGTCCCAGCTCCTGCCAACCTAGCAGTTTGAAAGCACATCAAAGTGCAAGTAGATAAATAGGTACCACTCCGGCGGGAAGGTAAACGGCATTTCCGTGCGCTGCTCTGGTTCGCCAGAAACGGCTTAGTTATGCTGGCCACATGACCCGGAAACTGTCTGTGGACAAACGCCGTGTCCCTCCGCCTATAGAGCGAGATGAGCGCCGCAACCCCAGAGTCCTCCGCGACTGGACCTAACGGTTAGGGGTACCTTTACCTTTACAGTTAAACATACCAAAAACCCTGCTCCCCATCCATGAGAATTTCACTGAAATTTTGGATAAGTTTGCAGTTTCTTTTCTCATTAATTAATGGAGAACTGTTAAGGGAAGAATGCCATATTTTGGGGGACACCATTACTTCATTTAGTTGGTGAACAATACCAGTGAAGCAATGAATCTCCAAGATATGTCTCATGGGCCTGCCCTGTTTGTGAGAATCGAAGTTCCTATTCAATGCTCTGTTGCTGCCGGAGGGAAACAAAACAGTCTGGGAAGGGAACCCACACAAAGCGAAACAATGCCCAAGACTGTAAGAGGTTTCTTCTCCTGCCAAAAAGGTTTCTGCCGCAGCAATGCTAGGTAATACCACTCTCAGACTGCCTGGAACCAGCCAGGTGGAGGAGAAATAATAATGGGGATGGGAGACGATGACAGTTTGGAAAGAGTATCAGCAAATTGATTTTGACAGCTGTATAGGAGAAGGATTTTTAGTATTCACAGATGGATATGACAGCACCATCATAAAGTGGGGGAGAGCACAGGGAGACAGAATTTCCATTTCCTCGGTTTGAAGTGCTATTGTCAAGTAGCTGGTTAGATATACAGCAGCTGGGGAGGTTACGGCGAGAGAGGATGGAGAGATCTCCCTCAGCAGAACCGTGTCCAAATGTTTGGCTGGTCACAAAGTTAGTTCTGCTGTGCTTCCTGCAAAATAGGGGTGGAGAGCCTCTGAACCCCCAGACGTCACTAGGCTTCTATTTCCATCATCTGCAACCAACATGGCCAATGGTCCAGGAAGACTGGAGCGTGAGCAACAACATCCGGCGGGTCAGAGATTTATTGGTCCCTTTGTGTCCCGCCTTTCCTCAAAAGATCCCAAGCATCTCTTTCTTCCCATTTTATCCTCACAATGCTATTAAACAGGTTAAGCGAAAAGATAGCAATATGCCTCAAGTAACGCAGTGTGGATTTGAGCCCTGGTTTCTCAGGTCCTAGTCCAACTCTCCATCCCATGGTTTCTCAAACTTGGGTCTCCAGCTGTTGTTGGACTACAAGTCCCATCATCCCTAGCTAGCAGGACTACCCAGTACACACTGGCTCATACCACAACCCTGAAGGAGCAGAAGACGAAGTGACTCCACCTGCTGCAGATCAGCCTTCTAGTTCCCAATGAGAACCAGCTGGCTCCAGCTTTCTTAAGCTGGGTTTCCAGCCTCATCCAGTTGCTAGAAACAACATTGGTCGTTCCTGGTCAGACCTTGCTGCTTCTTGCTTCTTGTGACCTTGGACCCTGGGCATCTTGACCCCCAGATAGTCTGACTACATTAACTGACATACTCCTGACCAAGCATAGGCAAACTTGACCCTCCAGATGTTTTGGGACTACAGTTCCCATCATCCCTGACCACTTGTTAGCTAGGGATGATGGGAGTTGTAGTCCCAAAACATCTGGAGGGCCGAGTTTGCCTAAGGACTGGACTGAACCTTGTATATGGGTTCTGCCCCTCTGTATCCTCAAGTACTCGACTGGTTAACTGGCTTCTCCCTCCACTGAGCTCTGCAATGGCTGGCAGCACCAGACTACGACATTCTCCTGCTTTGACCTTAACCAAATACTTCAGTATCCCAAGCAGGAAGCATTCTTTACGGAGCTTGGTTTTTGCAGATCACAAAAGCTCAAAATGGTGAGCACTTCTCATGGCAGCTTGGAGAGCTAGGAGTTGCATATCTGCTATTTCTATCTCGTGCTGGAGGTTTTCTTTAAAGGGGGGGGGAGCAATTGTACTCTCCGCAGGCACAGTGAAGTCCTGATGAATGTCATTCTTCAGGCTCATGTTGAGTTAGCAGCACATGAAGCAGAAATACAGTGGTACATCGTGTTAAGTACTTAATTCGTTCCGGAGGTCCGTACTTAAGCTGAAACTGTTCTTAACCTGAAGCAAAATTTCAGCTAATGGGGCCTCCTGCTGCCACCACGCCGCCGGAGCACAATTTCTGTTCTCATCCTGAAGCAAAGTTCTTAACCTGAAGCACTATTTCTGGGTTAGCGGAGTCTGTAACCTGAAGCGTATGTAACCCGAGGTACCACTGTATGTCTTATTTTTTCCACCCAAGAAAAGAATTTTGATTCCCTCCCCCTGGTCAGTGCTTTCAGACACACTGAAGTTTCATTTTTTTAAACTGAAGTTTTTTTAAAAACTATTTTTGCCAATTGGGCATGTTTTACCCCAAACAATGGGGAAGTGGGTATTATTATTATTATTATTATTATTATTATTATTATTATTATTATTATTTATACTCCGCTCACCTGCCTGGGCCTCCCCACCACTCTGGGAGGCTTCCAACAAAATATTAAATTACAGCAATGCATCAAACATTAAAAGCTTCCCTAAACAGGGCTGCCTTCAGATGTCCAGCAGGGTTTAATAATAAAAATAATAAATTTTTATGCTGCCCACCTGTCTGGGTTTGCAAGGGATTGGACTCAATGACCCTCGTGGTCCCTTCCAACTCTCCAACTTCTTGATTCTATGATCTAGTCCAGCACATTGAATTGAATTTATTATTAATACGGTCACTGACCAGCGTCAACACACACAATATCACAGATCACAAAAAAAGAAAATTATCAGAAATACAAAGGACAATATGAATATAACAAGGATTTAAATATAAAAATTAAAATTAATTATTAGCGTGCTCCCTGTAGTTAACATTTAGGGATTTGGTCATTATGGGATACCACTTGCTTCCTGCGATTGATTGCAGACACACAGAATTTAGCTACATTTAATGTAGTCTTGGGATTCTTGTCCTCTAGCAGTAGTTTTAAACTATGGTGTTCCGATTCTTTCCTGGACTTTTGCAAAACAGGTGTAATAAAAGTCAAACGTATATCCTCATAAAGACGGCAACGTAATAGTACGTGTGGGAAAGTTTCAACTTCCAATGAGCCACAAGGGCAGACCCATAGTCCAGCACATTGGCTGCCCCTGACATAAAAGACCATCCCACATAAGCCTGCCCTCCCTGAAAGGTTGGCTGGGGAGGAAAGAATCTGTCCTCTGGGTCCTGAGAATGGCAGAGGCATGGCTGGTTGGGACAATGGGTAGGGCCCCTATCACAAGGCCCTTATCAAAAGACGGGGCCTTTGACTGCGGAACTCCTTGCCACAGGATAACTGGTTGGCTCCCTTGCCTTTGCTGTCTGGCGCACGTCATTTTGCTCTGGCAGGCGTCAGAGCTTCAGGGACGAGTCTGGCTCCCCCTGCCCCTCTGTTTTTACAAGGCTTCAGCTTTTAAAGCCATTTTTATCTGTTGCTGTCATTATACTGCATAGTCATTGTTTGCTTGCTTCTTTGCACTTTGTCAACCTTAACTGTTAAGCTGCCTCAGGCTTTGCACTGCAGCAGATGGGTGGAGTGCACATCCTTTCATTAAAAAGCGTCTCTGGCGAGAGAGAAATGCAGGGATTTGGAAATCTGTCCATTTTGCCCGAGAAAAGCAAAGGGGGCAAAAGACTCATTGTTTCTCCTTGCCGCTAGCAAGTTATTTTTCCCCATTTTGGGGTCTCTGCCTGTTTGCCTAAGTTGATTACGCAGCAGCACTTGGTATCCTAATGTTTGGCCAACATGACTTATAAACGTTCTGCAGGAGGCAAATGGGCATCTTGAGCACAGATCCTAGACAGACACATTCTCCTTCTACAGCAATGGTCCCCAAACTTACTGGCTCTACAAACTCATCCCCAGTGCCCCCTAAAGGTAAAGGCAAAGGGACCCCTGAGCATTAGGTCCAGTCGTGGCCGACTCTGGGGTTGGGCACTCATCTCGCTTTATTGGCCAAGGGAGCCGGCGTACAGCTTCCGGTCATGTGGCCAGCATGACTAAGCTGCTTCTGGCGAACCAGAGCAGTGCACGGAAACGCCGTTTACCTTCCCGCTGGAGCGGTACCTATTTATCTACTTGCACTGGCGTGCTTTCGAACTACTAGGTTGGCAGGAGCAGGGACCGAGCAATGGGAGCTCACCCCGTTACGGGGATTCGAACCGCCGACCTTCTGATCAGCAAGTCCTAGGCTCTGTGGTTTAACCCACAGTGCCACCCGCGTTTAACCCACAGCACCTACCCTACCCTATAAAAGCATTATTCAAAAGAGCCCAGTAAGAAAGATAACAGCACAGCAAAATTCAAAACAGTTAACAATTAATTGCACATTTATTCCAAATCCAATTAAAACGATTTAGTTCCATTCTTCTGTGGAGTCTCGCTATCTACGTTTGGATATGAGCCTCTCCAATTTCTCTCCAGAGTTCTGTGTTGTTTGCTTCCCATACCCACATATTGTAAGCTACTCCTGCTAGTCTTAGTCCACCCATTGCAGAGGACTTTCAAAAATTTAGGGTCTCCACACTAACACTGCATTATTCCATCGGCCTGAGTCACTTCTCATCACATTTTGATGATGTTCCTAACACTCCACGTTCCATGGCATGTTGTGTTGCCCTTCAGCTCTTCGTAGTTCTCTGGTCATTAGTTTAATTACCGTATTTTTCGCCCTATAGGACGCACTTTTCCGCCTCCAAAAATGAAGGGGAAATGTGTGTGCGTCCTATGGGGCGAATGCAGGCTTTCGCTGAAGCCTGGAGAGCGAGAGGGGTCGGTGCGCACCGACCCCTCTCGCTCTCCAGGCTTCAGGAAGCTATCCGCAAGTCTTGCAAGCCCGGCGGGATGTCCTGCGGGCTCGCAAGGCTTGCAGGCAGCGGCCTGCAGCCCAAAAGCTGGGGGACAGCGGGGAAGCGCAGCGCCGCCACCCCGCTATTCCCCAACCTGATCTGGAGGCTGGCGGGGGGAGAAGCAAGCTTGCTTCTCCCCCCGCCAGCCCCACAAACTCGGGGGACAGCGGGGCAAGCTGTCCCTGAAGGGAGAAGAGGGAGACGGAGCGCTCCGTCTCCCTCTTCTAGCTTGGGGATGGTTGCGCAAAGCCTCTGCAGGGCAGCGCAGTGCGCTGCCCCCCAGGGCCTAGGGAGGCTGTCCCTGAAGGCAGAAGAGGGAGACGGAGTGCTCTGTCTCCCTCTTCTAGCTTGGGGATGGCTGCGCAAACCTGGGGGGGGTAATGAAATTTTTTCCCTTGATTTCCCCCCCAAAAAAACTAGGTGCGTCCTATGGGCCGGTGCGTCCTATAGGGCGAAAAATACGATAATTCAACAAAACTGATGAAAACTTGATCCACAGACACCAGCTTCTCAAAGGCACCCCACTTAAACTCCCTTGCCTCTTATTGCCCTACTAGGAAATCCCTGGGGCGGGGGGTGGTACTGTACCAATTTAGGAACCACAGATCTATACAGGGGGCAGGCAGGCTTTCTGCCGCAGATAATTATCCTAAGGTTCTGAGCGGACCTTGTATCCGAGTGGTTTAGAAGCAGGAAATGGAAAGGTTCCTGATCTCTGGAGCACTTGCAACATACATTTCGTCAGGGGAGGCAGCAAAGAGGTGAGAGATGAGCAGGTAAGCAGATGAAAGGACGTGCACTCAAGCTCTGCTTTGCAAATTGTGCCAATACACCATAATGGCTTTATTTGCCAGTATCCAAAGCAAACCTCGCCCAAGGTTTGTAACAAAGTCCATAAGCTCACAAGACTAGAAGACCTGCTCCCTGCTGCATGACCCATTTCCACCTGGCCTAGGGGGCGGAACCCAGACTCGCCCTGAAAAACCAAGAGGATCCTGGGAGGCCGGTGAGACATTGCTAGAACAACTCTTGGATTGGGGCAACTGGCTAAAAAATGTTTTAAAATGTTTTAATTTTGGTTCCTCTGTTTTGTTTTTTGTTGGGTTGGGGTTGGTTCAATGTTTAGTTGGGGCAGGCAGTTATTTTAATTTGGGTGTAACTAAACTGATCATTACTATTTTGTTTTTATTATTCTACTGGTTTATTTATGGTCTGTATAAGATATTCAGCTTTTTAATGATTGATGTTTTGTTGTGTTTTTATATACAGTGGTACCTTAGTTGTCGAACACCTTGGCTCCCAAACAAATCAGCTCCCAATGCCACAAACCCATAAGTGTTCCGGTTTGCGAACGTTTTTGGGAAGCCTAACATCCCATACAGATTCCGATTGAGTGCAGGAAGCTACCGCAGCCAATTGGAAGCTGTGCCTTGGTTTTCAAATGGTTATGTGAATCGAATGGACTCCCGGAATGGATTAAGTTCAACAACCAAGGTACCACTGTATTTTGTAAGCCACCCAGAGTGGCTGGGGAAACCCAGCCAGATGGACGGGATATAACTAATAAAAATTTATTAATTATTCTTCTTCTTATTATTAATTACTACTACGACTACGTCCCAACCCATATTGCTTTGCTGCGCTCCAGGAAACCATGATCACCAGTAAGCCAAGGACAAACTCTGGCTCCATCATAGTTTCTTGAATTTCAGATTCAACTCTACACCAGGAATTGTGGTTTGTTTCCTCCAAGCACAAGTGAGAAGACATACGGGTGCACACATGATAAGCCAAACTTTACGGATTTCCATGACATGTGAGCAAAGCCTTGGTCTGCCAAAGCTTTGCCACGGATCTATTTCAAGCCCCAAGTTGGGAAGAAGAGTTTGCAGACCAGGGACGGAGAATCTTTTGAGCCTCCGGTTGTTGTTGTTGTCCGACAGTTTCTTCCCGTTATTCCTGACCGTTGGCCCTGCTAAACAAACACACCCACACCACAATCTGCTAAGACTGGGCACACGGCGCAAGCGTTGCAGAACCTGGTCTCCTACAGGTCACTGCCCCCGTCCCCGCCCCAGCTATTTCTGTTTGTTCATTTGTGGCCAAGAACTGCTGATACTAAATCTTAGGACTGGCAGAATGCCCAGGGACACGGAATAAGCCAACAAAACCATCTGCCAAACTAAACGTTATTTGTGCATGTGTCCGAACTCAAAAGTTTCCTGAGATAACGGAGATTGCGGGAGATTGGGGAACTTACAGGGGGAGATCTCTGTGTGTTTAACCCCTCCAGCGCATGATACACACTAACTAAAACGCCCATCCACTCAGGGGAGTATTTCTGCACCGGCTGAGTTTTGGAAGCTGCCCAGAACATGCACTAACTGCTAGGTTGGGACATTTGCAGTGGAGAGAATCAGCTTTCTGGGGGAGGGTTAAGCAACGCGCGCCCCCCTGCCCCACATCCCAGTTCTCCCCTGCAAAAATGCCTCCAGGACGTACATCAGTGCTGCAAAGGAATCGCAAGATGGGGAGCTTCATTTTTTTCAGGGTTTTGACAACTCGGCTCCGTCCGTGGATGCAGAATGTAGCCATTGTGGTGGCCAGAAGCCATCGAAAGAATTTTCTCCCATGAATTTATCTAATCCTCTTTTTTTTTAAGCCACACATGGTAACATGACAGCCATCTCCAAGTATTTTAAAGGGCTGGCACAAAGATGGAGCGAATCTGATTTCTGCCGCTCTGGAGGGCAAAATCTGAAGCAATGGGTTGAAATTAAAACAAAGGGAAGACGTGAGGAAGTCAGGAAAATAAGTTAACTAAAGATGAGAAATTAAGAAAGAGGGAAATTTTGTTTTTCTTTTATATGTGTTTCTTCTTTTTATCTTTTTTGTGTTTAATGTCTGTACTTTTTGTATTTTGTAGGTTTGTATTTTGTACTTTTTTTGCTTTTGTATTTTTCTAAACTTTTCTATTGATAAAACCTAATAAAATATTATAAAAATAAATAAATAAATAAATAAAACAAAGGGATTTCAGTTAATGTTGTTGGAATCATAGAATTGGAAGAAAACCTGAGAATAATTTAGTCCAATCCCCTGCAATGCAGGAATATGCAGCTGTCCCATACGAGGATTGAACCTGCAAACTTGGCGTCATTGGAACCATGCTCTAATCAACTGAGATATCCAAAAATTCCCTGGCGAAACAGTGGAACAGGCTGTCTTGCAAGGTGAGCTCTCCTTCACCAGAGACATTTAAGCAGAAACTAGACAATGGACTCTTTGCATGGTCGGGGTTGGGCTAGATGACCCCTGAGGTCATTTCCACTTCTGCCATTTTATGACCTAAACGGTAAAGGTAAAGGGACCCCTGACCATTAGGTCCAGTCGTGGTCGACTCTGGGGTTGCGGTGCTCATCTCACTTTATTGGCCAAGGGAGCCGGCGTATAGTTTCCAGGTCATGTGGCCAGCATGACTAAGCCGCTTCTGGTGAACCAGAGCAGTGCACAGAAATGCCGTTTAGCTTCCCGCCGGAGTGGTACCTATTTATCTACTTGCACTTTTGCCGTGCTTTCGAACTGCTAGGTTGGCAGGAGCAGGAACCGAGCAACGGAAGCTCAGCCCATCGCGGGAATTCGAACCACCAACCTTCTAATCGGCAAGTCCTAGGCTCTGTGGTTTAACCCGCAACGCCACCTGCATCCCATATTTTATGACCTAGGATTTCCTAGTCTTGTGCTGCTTCTGGCAATGGAAGATTGCCACTATCTTGACCTTGGCACTACCACAAATAGACCTGAGCACTGAGCACTGAGAGGCTACTACAGAGACTTCCTTCCAAATTCCGCCACCATTTCAAAACCCTTCTAATACTGCCTTGAGAAAGCTGTGCATAGAGTTATGTTCACAATTGCCCCCCCCGCCCCCATTTCTCAATATCATATCCCAATGGAAATGGAGGCAACAGATCTAATTAGATGGGGGCGAATTTTGGAAAGGAAAAAGAGACGAAACCTAGTGTTAATGAGGTTGCTTCGGCTGAAATTACACCTCGGAAATTAACATCAAGGCCAATCATACATACATCCAGGGAATTAGGCTAAACCTTTCGTGAAATTATGTTCACATAGGAAAGAGGTACATGCATGAAAAGATCAGGCATATTTTATTGGCTTTAATTAAAATTCACTGAATTACAGAGAACGGCCATAGCTCAGTTTGATGTTTATATGCTGACGTTATCAGGTTCAGTCCCTGAAAGCAGGCTGGGACTGACCTCTCCCATAATAATTTGTTGCCTTCCCATCAAAGCAAACCCCGCCATGGGTCAATAATGCAACTGGAAGAAGAGAGTTTTGCGGAGGCCAGATACAGAATGGTGAGTGAAGAAGTGGACCATCCTCTGGACCTCCTGGGAAAACTCCCCAAACCAAACCTTCCGTGCAAGGCCCAGGGATGGCTGGTGGGATCGGGCGGGGGCCAGTAACAGCCCCTCTAAACTCCTGGGCCTTCAGCCACTGTCTCGCCTGGCCAGCCAATGCCACCAGGTCTGCCTGCTGCCAGCTGGAACCAGATGCCAGTCCAGTGTAGCTGACTGAGTGCAGAATGGGCCACAGCTGTGGGCAGTCAAAGTAAGTTCCATCAACCTTGGTGCCTGCCCATAAAAGCAAGTCTAGAGTCGGAGACTAGGGAGATGTTGGGATTGCGAGTGCGTGATCGGAGTTTGTTTGGGCCCTGGGTGAGTGCCAGGGTGGATGGGTGGAGCCCTAGGTGCCAAGGTGTGTCAAAAAGAGGAAAAAATCATAGCGGTATGCATCTATACGTAACTTGTGTTGATTGTTTTCTTGTGCATTTCCGTAACATTTGTTGCTGCTTTAGTTTTCTGTACACTGGTTAGGGAAACTTTTGCATATTAAGTGTTATAAAGGTAAAGGTAAAGGGACCCCTGACCATTAGGTCCAGTCGTGGCCAACTCTGGGGTTGTGGCGCTGATCTCGCTTTATTGGCTGAGGGAGCTGGCATACAGCTTCCGGGTCATGTGGCCACCATGACTAAGCCACTTCTGGCGAACCAGAGCAGCACACAGAAACGCCGTTTACATTTCCGCCGGAGCGGTACCTATTGCACTTCATTCTTTTGAACTGCTGGGTTGGCAGGAGCAGGGACCGAGCAACGGGAGCTCACCCCTTCGCGGGGATTCGAACCACCGACCTTCTGATCAGCAAGTCCTAGACTCTGTGGTTTAACCCACAGCGCCACCCTAGTCCCTATTAAGTGTTACAAAAAAGGTCTAAATAAATTAAATGAATAAACTTGGAGGTCTATTGCCAGTTATAGTAGACAGCTTGGCTAACGTGATGTCAAACTGATCCCGATGCAAGTTTGATAAGTTGTTTTAATATACACATGTATTCTTCAATGGAAACATAGTTGAATTTGCTGAGAAATTTGACTCAATTTCATTTAGGACGAAGGTAAACACTTCAGATGAATCTTATCCAAATCCATTTGGAATCAGAAGCTAACAAATTGCTACAACAATGGATTTAAACTTGGGCAATTTTAGCCCGAGGCACATTTTTATGGCCCCTTATCCAAAGGGAAACAGATATCCTCGAGCTTAAGAACTTTACTTAACAATTTAATCAATCAAGTTTTCTCACTGCGAGAAGCCAAGTTACAGGGAACCAGGCAGAGGGCCTTCTTGGTAGTGGCACCCGCCCTATAGAACACCCTCCCACCAGATGTCAAAGAGAAAAATGCTGGCCCATGTGTTATTTTTCTTGGACTTGACTCTACAATTCCATTCAGCATTTGTAAGTCATTGCAATGTCCACCCCAAGAGACGTTCAGCTGCAAAGTTCTGTGAATGCCCGAGAAATTAGACATGAGTAATCATGCTTCAATAAACTTTTACGGCAGTGTTGGCTCTCCAGAGAAAATGTGACATCCGAAGAATGTAGGAAATTGCCTGCAGTGTTTGGTTTGTGATGAACCCATGCGTAGGATTACCAAGACTATCCAGAGGAATTGGGGAGGAAGTAAAATAAGAACATAAGAGCCCGTTGGATCAGGCCAACGCCCCAGCTACTCCGGCTTCCTGTTCTCACAGTGGCCAACCACAAACCCAAAAGGAGGACCTGAGTGCAACAGCACTTTTGGTTTCCAGCACCTGATTATTCTGGGACATGATGCCTCAGCCAGTGGTGGTACATCTTGCCGATTAGTTTCCTACTTCAAAGGGAAGTGTACCGAGTGCTGCCACAGGCTGTCTCGCCAGAGTGGTGCATGCTCTAGTTATCTCTCGCTTGGACTCTACCTTTGAAGGTGACTCAGAAACTATAACTAATCCAGAATGCGGCAGCTAGACTGGTGACTGGGAGCGGCCACAGAGACCACATAGCACCGGTCTTGAAAGACCTACATTGGCTCCCAGTATGTTTCCGAGCACAATTCAAAGTGTTGGTGCTGACCTTTAAAGCCCTAAATGGCCTCGGCCCAGTATACCTGAAGGGGCGTCTCCACCCCCATCGTTCTGCCCAGACACTGAGGTCCAGCACTGAGGGCCTTCTGGCAGTTCCCTCACTGCGAGAAGCCAAGTTACAGGGAACCAGGCAGAGGGCCTTCTTGGTAGTGGCACCCGCCCTACAGAACACCCTCCCACCAGATGTCAAAGAGAAAAACAACTACCAGATTTTTAGAAGATATCTGAAGGTAGCCCTGTTTAGGGAAACTTTTAACGTTTAATAGACTATTGTATTTTAATATTCTGTTGAAAGCCACCCAGAGTGGCTGGGGAAAACCAGCCAGATGGGCGGGGTATAAATAATGACTTAATAATAATAAATAAGAATACATAATAATAAATAATAATGTTGTTGTATTTATTATTTGACCTATAAAGCCTTAAACGGCTCAGGCCCACAATACCTCAAGGACCACCTCTTTCCATATGAACCTACCCAGACCCTGAAATCATCTCTGAGGCCCTCCTTCGTTTGCCTCCTCCACGAAAGGTTCGGAGAGCGGCCGCACGAGAACAGGGCCTTCTCTGCAGTGGCTCCCTGTCTGTGGAATGCTCTCCCCAAGGAAGTTTGCCTGGCACCTTCATTATACACCTTTAGGCGCCAGGCAAAAACGTTCCTTTTGAACCAGGCCTTTGGTTGCTCTGTTTGACATCCTATACCCTTTTAAAATGTGGCTCTTGGGGGGGGGGGCTGTTACTGGGTTATTGTTTATATTTTGATGATATATATTGTGAACCACCCTGAGACCTCCGGGTATAGGGCGATATATAAATTCAATAATTGAATAAGAATACCAACACCCAGCAAAATCTGTCACTTAAGGGATATCCTCCAGTTCACTTTTGAATATATAGCTCAGTCGGCAAAGCATGAGACTCTGAATCTCAGGGTTGTGGGTTTGATTCCCACATCGGGCAAAAGATTCCTGCATTGCAGGGGTTTAGACCAGATGACCCTTGAGGTCCCTTTCCAGCCCTACAGCTCCATGATCTACCCAAGAGGTTTTCTGTATCTGCACGGAATTGGAAAAAAAAAAATGAAACCAAGCAAAGTATACATGCAGATTGCAATCACAGAGGAAGCCAAACCAATCACTGAAATCCACGACTGTTATCTCAGCAGTAAAACAGGTATATTTCATTGCCTTATACAAAAAAGGCCATAATAAATAGACCATTACTTCTGCTTTCCACCCAGAGTTTCGGCCGTCACTGCTGGCAGCTGACCACATAGTTCAGTGGTTAAATAATCGTATCACCAAGGTTGATAAAACGTATTTGCTTGTTTCAACATGTTTCGATCTCAGGTTACACCACAAAGGAAATGTTCAATGTTGTGCTTGGCTCTTTGTGGAGATGTAGCCTTTCCTTTACGAAACAGGCATGTGATTGGGATGGAATGGGGAAGGAACTGCCTGAAAATAAGTAGATCTACATTGTGGATCATGATTAATGTTATGCTTTACGGGAAAAGTGGCCTTGAGTTTCTATTTATACAAATAGTTGCTTTTAGCGGGTTGTGAGAAAACTGTGGGCCTCCAGATGTTGCTGGCTCTTACTCTTATCAACATCACTCAGCATGGTTTATTGTTGTTGTTTAGTCGTTTAGTTGTGCCAGACTCTTCGTGACCCCCCTCGATCAGAGCACGCCAGGCATTCCTGTCCTCCACTGCCTCCCGCAGTTTGGTCAAACTCATGCTGGTAGCTTCGAGAACACTGTCCAACCATCTCGTCCTCTATCATCCCCTTCTCCTTGTGCCCTCCATCTTTCCCAACATCAGGGTCGTTTCCAGGGAGTCTTCTCTTCTCATGAGGTGGCCAAAGTATTGGAGTCTCAGCTTCAGGATCTGTCCTTCCAGTGAGCACTCAGGGCTGATTTCCTTAAGAATGGAGAGGTTTGATCTTCTTGCAGTCCATGGGACTCTCAAGAGTCTCCTCCAGCACCATAATTCAAAAGCATCAATTCTTTGGCGATCAGCCTTCTTTATGGTCCAGCTCTCACTTCCATACATCACTACTGGGAAAACCACAGCTTTAACTATACGGACCTTTGTTGGCAAGGTCTCTGCTTTTTAAGATGCTGTTTAGGTTTGTCATTGAAGTTGAATCCTGACAAGACAGAAGTACTGTTTTTGGGGGACAGGGGGCGGGCTGGTGTGGAGGACTCCCTGGTCCTGAATGGGGTAACTGTGCCCCTGAAGGACCAGGTGCGTAGCCTGGGAGTCATTTTGGACTCACAGCTGTCCATGGAGGCACAGGTCAAATCTGTATCCAGGGCAGCTGTCTACCAACTCCACCTGGTACGCAGGCTGAGACCCTACCTGCCCGCTGACTGTCTGGCCAGAGTGGTGCATGCTCTAGTTATCTCCCGCTTGGACTACTGCAATGCGCTCTACGTGGGGCTACCTTTGAAGGTGACTCGGAAACTACAACTAATCCAGAATGCGGCAGCTAGACTGGTGACTGGGGGCGGCCGCCGAGACCACATAACACCGGTCTTGAAAGACCTACATTGGCTCCCAGTACGTTTCCGAGCACAATTCAAAGTGTTGGTGTTGACCTTTAAAGCCCTAAACGGCTTCGGCCCAGTATACCTGAAGGAGCGTCTCCACCCCCATCGTTCTGCCCGGACACTGAGGTCCAGCGCCGAGGGCCTTCTGGCGGTTCCCTCATTGCGAGAAGCGAAGCTACAGGGAACCAGGCAGAGGGCCTTTTCGGTGGTGGCGCCCGCCCTGTGGAATGCCCTCCCATCGGATGTCAAGGTGATGGAAAACTACCTGTCATTCAGAAAACATCTTAAGGCGGCCCTATTCAGGGAAGCTTTTAATGTATGATATTTTAATGTTTTTTTGGTTTCTGTGGAAGCCGCCCAGAGTGGCTGGGGAAACCCAGCCAGATGGGCGGGGTACAAATAATAAATTATTATTATTATTATTATTATTTCTCCCAAGAAGCAGGCGTCTTTTAATTTCGTGGCTGCTGTCACCATCTACAGTGATCATGGAGCCCAAGAAAGTAAAATGGTTAGGAATTGGCAGAGTTGTAGTTCAACAGCTGGGTGGTCGTAAGAACATAAATTCCCTCCTAGATCAGACCAATGACCCATCTAGTCCCTTCCTGTAGTCTCCAACAACTGGTATCAGGGTTCAAAATTAGCCAGGAGCCAGGCGCATTTGGCACTTGGCTACTTGCAACCAAGTGAAGATGCCTGGTGCCAGGATGGTGCCTGACATCTCCATCTGGAAGTGCATGCCTGGGGATCCGTGGATCTGGACTGTCTGTATACACTAATAACCACATCCTGTAGAATTCTATCCATTCTATTTTATCTGCACAATCGGAATGAATTTCAGGAACCAAAATGCTTTTTCTGTGCAGCCTGAGCAGGAGCGGTGAACAATGTCATAGTTACCGTATTTTTTGCTCTGTAAGACTCACTTTTTCCCTCCTAAAAAGTAAGGGGAAATGTGTGTGCGTCTTATGGAGCGAATGCAGGCTGCACAGCTATCCCAGAAGCCAGAACAGCAAGAGGGATTGCTGCTTTCGCTGTGCAGTGATCCCTCTTGTTGTTCTGGCTTCTGAGATTCAGAATATTTTTCTTCTTCTTTTCCTCCTCCAAAAACTAGGTGCATCTTGTGGTCTGGTGCGTCTGATAGAGTGAAAAATACGGTAATTGTTGTTGCTTGTCTTCACCTACCCCACCCGGCTGCCCTGTTCACAGTTGTGAAGAATATTCCTTACGTTATGAATGGCCCATGTCACCTTTAAGAAAAAGAGGTCGGAATAGGCCAAAAATATAGGTGGACTGTCCCTGGATCAAGTGACTTTTCTTCCTTAAGTTCTCAAAGTTCTCAACTGAGCTCAAGGTTGTCTTCTGAACTAGCCAGATAGTCAATCACAGTCAGTCTATCATTTGAAAAATAAGACTTTAGAGCTGACTTGACCAAAAATGGTAAATAGACATTCTGTTCTGACAACTGTAATCTTGGTTTAAGGAGACATATGGCACCTAGCTTATATATCTGAGTCCGCCCCCCCCCATAATTTTTATTAAATTTTCTGTTTTGCATTTTAGAATATTCATTTAAACAACCTTAAAATATCAGTGACTTCCCTTCTTCTCTTTCCATGGTTTGTTTTGAATAAGATAAATCCCTGCATATTTTTACATAAACTAAGCCATTCAGTATTCCATTATTACATCCATCAAAACTTATTTACACTGTTGAATTTATCTTAAGATACACATCAGAGTTTCATGGCAACTTCCTGTATGGCATTGAGTTGAACTTCCTCAACAGAAATGAGTTGGATCAGTAACTTATGATGCTACGGTTTCATCCTTCCTGCTGTGATCCTGCCCCCACCCAAATAAATAAATAAATAACTCCTTCTTAAAGATGTTGACTATAAGAGTTTACCTTTGCCTTTAATGAGAGGGCAATAAGGATTTGCATATAAACATGGACTGGAAATCAAGGACGATATGAATTCGTGGTTATCTTTTCTTTTGAAACAGGGCAAATATCCAGGAATATTATTCCTAGAAACTCTGAAAGATTAGATTTGAAGCTCTGACTGAATCATAGACTCATAGAATTGTAGAATTGGATGGGACCCTGGCAGCTTACGAGGTTTCATCCAACTCTCTGCTTCCAATACGTGGTCACTGTTGTATGCTTCGGTCCTGCAGATATACCAAGCGCTCCAAATAAAGTTTATAATTAATTCTGGAAAATACAACTGACATAGAATGGAACAGAGAGAGATGTTTTAATTTGCTAATTAACTACATAAGGGATATTATTTCAGGAAGAACAGTACACAGAGGTTTTAATTAGTGTCTAGAGTTAAGAATCTCGGAGGCGTTCATAAATTTACATGAAATGACTAAAAGAAAGCCATTATTATTATTACCACTTGATAAATTGGCAGGCATTGAAATTATGACTATCCAAAGCATTATGCAGAATATATTTGAAGGAACATAGAAATAATTGAAACTCCCAATTACAAATAGAAACCCAGAGGTCAAAGGGTAAAAGCACAATCTGACATTTGCTTACTCAGAAGTAAGGGTAAGTGTGCATGCACCAAAATGCAGCTTTAACTGAATTGTCACAAAATTGACTGAGTAGTCAATCTGTTAGAAATCACTCAATAT
Organism: Podarcis vaucheri; assembly: GCF_965113315.1. NCBI lineage: Eukaryota > Metazoa > Chordata > Lepidosauria > Squamata > Lacertidae > Podarcis > Podarcis vaucheri. The sequence goes on from NC_138766.1 coordinate 84,690,956, forward strand.
ATGCTGGATCTTACATACTAAGCCTGCACTGAAGAGAGTTTGGATTTTAAACCACAGCCAAGGCAGAGACTGCCTTCAACTTGAAGGCTTTCAGGATGAAGGTGTTTGTTGCGAGGGGAAGGAACTCAAGTGATTTGTGTGCAGCCCAATCCTACACACAAAGATAAGTAAGCCCATTCTGCAGACACATGTAGTTGTATTATACTGTAAATTAACCTGATCCGAGGCAGAAAGGATATTGTTACATCCAAAAACTTAGCCACTCCAAACGGTACCTTTTTATTTCCATTATTTGTGTGCATTTAGGGACATAAGACCCATTAAGACAACTTGAGAATTTTGTTTCTCATTCTCCCACTTCAGACAGACTTTGCCAGAAGTTAAACTTACATTTTTTTAAAAAAAAGCTGTTTTTTTTAAATAAAAAAATATAAGCTAAAGATTGTTGGCAAATTTGTCAGCTTGTCAACCTCTTCTCAAAAATCTGTAATTAGAGCCTTTCCCCCATTAAGTATGAGCCCAGAAGGCAAATACATAATTACAGGCATTTTCTACCAATATATTAGACACATGAGTCACTTGGAAGCATATAGTCTGCTAGGGCTCCTTGGCGCGTCTGTTTTTGAGCATGTAAATATGTACGAATGGGTAAAAAGGCATTTCATTGGCTTAATTGACAGAACACAGAAAACAGAACATGCACCTCTTGTAGGGGAAGAAAACTGGAACGTGTGCAGTAGAGGAGAGCAACCAAGAGAATCAAGAGTCTAGAAACTGAGCCTTATGAGGAGTGGTTGAAGGAGCTGGGTATGTCTAGTCTGGAAAAGTGAGACTGAGAATAGATACTGTCAGAGCTGCCCTAGGACCAACGCTGATCAGTCGTTATAAACAAAAGTCTTTATTGAAGTACAGTTTTTGCTTACACACCCGCAGCGCGCAGCTCTACGTCTGAAACTCTAGACCGCCGAAGCTCCGTCTGAATCTCCTCCCCCCAGACACCAGTTTAAGACTCTAGCCTTGCTCCACCTCTTCCTTTGCTCTTTCCTCCTCTGGGTCCGCCTGTCAGCTGGAGTCTCGCCCTTTCTAGACTCTTCTGACGCTGAGTCCCCTGAGTCTTCCCCCTGCCTCCGGCGGGCTTTAGGACCTGGTTCCCCATCCGGGTTTTCTGCTGTCCCGCGCGCCTGTACATTTGAACTTGGCGCGCGCGCCCAGCCGCCAACCTTCCTCCTGACCGTTACACTGCTCCTGTCACTGCTTCCCCCTTCGGGGGGGGGCTAGCTGAACCTGACCTCCCCTCCGTTCCCCCACTCTCCGACAGAGGCGTGGCCAGTTCCGACTCATCTTCTCTCCCTGCTGGAGGAGATGCTGCCCCTGACACCTGAGACTCTCCCCCCCCCCACTATGCCATGGTGGGGAAGCTGGTCCTGATCTCCAGCTGCTGCTTTGGGAGTCCCCGCTGGCCCCCCGTTCTTGGTGTGTCCTCCCTGACCATCGGCGCCTCCTTCTGGGAATCTTCTGATTCGCTTGAGAAGCTCATGGAATCTCTCGGGTCACTGCCATACTCCCCTACGCTGCCCTCCGATCCTTCCTCTTTGCTCTCCATCTCCTCTCTTCCCTGTGCCTCTGCTCCTGAGCCCCTGACAGATACGATAGCCATCTTCAAATATCTCAAGGGCTGGCACATGAAAGAGAGAACAAGGGTAGGAGGGTAGGAGCCGAAATGATGATGATGGTGATAATAATAATAATGATAATAATAATAATAATAATAATAATAATAATAATAATAATAAATGTTATTTATACCCCACCCTCCCCAGCCAGAGACGGGCTCAGGGCGGCTAACACCAGTAAAATTACAGTAAAAGCATCATAGGGAGAAAAAAAAAACAATTTAAAATACAGGTTAAAATACAATTTAAAATGCAGCCTCATTGTAAAAGTAGCCGATAAATCAAGACCATATGGGGAGGGAAACAGAAGGGTCAGACTGAGTCCAAACCAAAGGCCAGGCGGAACAGCTCTGTCTTGCAGGCCCTGCGGAAAGATGTCAAGTCCCACAGGGCCCTAGTCTCTTGTGACAGAGCGTTCCACCAAGTCGGGGCCAGTATTGAAAAGGCCCTGGCCCTAGTTGAGACCAATCTAACCACCTTGTGACTTGGGACCTCCAAAATGTTGTCATTTGTGGCATACCAGGAGAGATGGTCCCATAGCTACTAGGGTCAAAACCAGCACCTTAAACCTGACCCTGTACTCCACCAGGAGCCAGTGCAGTTGGTAAAGCACTGGATGAATGTGATCCCGCAGCAATGACCCCGTAAGGAGCCTCGCCGCGGCATTCTGCATCCGCTGGAGTTTCTGGATCAGCTTCAGGGGCAGCCCCGCGTAGAGCGAGTTACAATAATCAAGCCTAGAGGTGACCGTCGCATGGATCACTGTGGCCAGATCAGGGCAAGAAATGTAAGGGACCAACTGCTTGTTACATCACTCCGACCACTGGTCCTGTGAGCTAGGGATGGTGGGAATTGTAGTCCCAAACATCTGGAGGGTCGGAGTTTGCCTGCGCCTGGCCTAAGACTTCCTGGATACAGTGGTACCTCTGGATGCAAACGGGATCCGTTCCAGAGCCCCGTTCGCATCCTGAGTAGAACGTAACACGCGACTGCGCGGGTCGCGTTTTGACACTTCCACGCATTCGCGTGACATCATTTTGAGCGTCAGCGCATGCGCAAGCGGCGAAACCCGGAAGTAACGTGCTCCGTTACTTCTGGGTCGCCGCAGAGCGTAACTTGAAAACGCTCAACCCGAAGCATATCTAACCCAAGGTATGACTGTACAGTGGTACCTCGGGTTAAGTACTTAATTCATTCCGGAGGTCCGTTCTTAACCTGAAACTGTTCTTAACCTGAAGCACCACTTTAGCTAATGGGGCCTCCCGCTGCTGCTGCGCCGCCGGAGTACAATTTCTGTTCTCATCCTGAAACAAAGTTCTTAACCTGAAGCACTATTTCGGGGTTAGCAGAGTCTGTAACCTGAAGCGTATGTAACCTGAAGCATATGTAACCCAAGGTACCACTGTTTAAGCAATCTGCCAGAGCAGTCCCTCATTCCCCCTCTACTAGGACCAGACTCTACTGATGCCATAAAAAGCCGTCAGACAGGAGACACTTCCTCCAGTTTTATTGCCACTGAATTGGATCCGAAGATTCCCCTCCCTTGCTTGGAAGGCGGAAATCTCTTGATCCCAGCCATTGATTTAAAGAAATAAGAACAAGCCTTGTGTTGTCAACATAAAGTGAAATTAAATGTCTAGTTCTTGTAGGCACAGCCAAGTAGTCTGGATACATAATCCTACTGTAACCTTCAAGGCTTGGAAACCAGACAGCTTTCCTTCCCCCCTTTAAAAAAAAAGAAAGAAAGAAAGAAAGATTATTTTAATCTCATTACTTTTAAACCAGTCTCATGGTTTTTGGGGGAGGAGTGGAAAGGGAGGGGGGAGAGCCAGGATAATTGGGCACTCGGCGTTTTTCTACAGCAAGAATTTTCAAGCAGGCATTGAACCTCTTCTCCCATCCTCTTCTGAATACCAGGCGCAGCGCTAGATTCTTCTGATAGGAAAACCACTTAACATGATTACAATCAACTTCAGCTCTCGTGTTTCCTCTCTTCGCAATCTACATCCAAACGTTAAAAACTTGGTTTGGCTTCACCCAGTAGTTGCATCGGCCGCTGGGAGGGCATTGCAAAATATATATTATTATTATTATCATCTAATTTTTCATCCTTGGGCCTGTTTATTCTGAGCACACAGGGAGTGGGCTAAGGATGGAAGGAGAGAAGGAATATCCTTCCTTCATCACACGGTTTTGCCGACACCCATCATGGCTGCCCTTCTGTTCCGCCATCTTTCTTGAAAGCCAGCACCTCTGAAACTTTCGATTCATGTCACCCTTGTTTCCCTATACAGTGGTACCTTGGGTTACAGACGCTTCAGGTTACAGACTCCGCTAACCCAGAAATAGTACCCCGGGTTAAGAACTTTGCTTCAGGATGAGAACAGAAATCGCGTGGCGGCAGCGGGAGGCCCCATTAGCTAAAGTGGTACCTCAGGTTAAGAACAGTTTCAGGTTAAGAACGGACCTCCGGAACGAATTAAGTACTTAACCCAAGGTACCACTGTATTCACCCTAATGTCATGGGACCACCAGCCCATCACCCAGCATAGTTAGACTATGGAACTCACTGCCACAGGAGACAGTGGTGGTTAACAACTAGGATGCCCTACAAGAGGATTGGGACAAGCTTGTGGGGAAAGAGGGCTATCAGTGGTTACTCTCCGCCTCCACAATTTGAGGCAGCAAGGATTCTCTGAATACCAGCTGCTGGAAATCAAAGGAGGAGATATACCGTATTTTTCGCTCCATAAGACACACCTAGTTTTTAGAGGAGGAAAACAAGAAAAAAAATATTCTGAGCGAAACAGCGGATATATGGTTTTTGTGGTTCATGCTGTGGCCACAGACATGTGATCTGATGGTGAATTTGGCGTGACCCAGTGCAAAAATCCTGAGGATCCATGTGGATCCGTGCTTTGTAACCACGTTTTTGCACCACTGCGGCCCCACGCAACAGTGGGTGCATGATTTTATTGGTGCAGGCTGTAGCCATGGATATGCTACGTGATCTGATGGTGAATTTGGGGTGACCCAATGCAAAAATCCTGAGGATCCATGGGCTTTTACCTCCCCCCTCCCAGGCAGTCTCCACTAGCCTCCCTTATCTCTCTCCTGCTCCCACCGATCAGCTGTTTCCTTTCAACACCCCCTTCCCTCTTGTTTGCCTTAGTGTCTTTTCCTTAGCTGAAGCAGTTTTTTGCTCCTCCTTTTCTTCTAATTTCTCTCCTTATTGCTTTAGTCTTCCTGTTTCCCCCCTTTGCAAGTTTGCTGTCTTTACCTCCCCCGCTCCCAGGCAGCCTCCTTTATCTCTAGCATCCCTTATCTCTCTCCCCGATCAGCAAACAATCAGCGGCTTTGTTTCAACACCCACTTCCCTCTTTCCAAAAAAAAAAAAAAAAGGCATGATCTGCCTTTAGCCCCTGGGCAATTCAGCTCCAGGGACCACACATTTGCTCCATAAGACACACAGACATTTCCCCTTACTTTTTAGGAAGAAAAAAGTGTGTCTTATGCAGCGAAAAATACGGTAATTCTTGTGCTCAAATCCTGGTTGGCCACTGTGGGAACAGGATTCTGGACTAGATGGGCCACTGATGGGATCTTGCAGGCTTTTCTCATGTTCTTAATATGTTCCCTCTGGTGTGTGTGGAGATCTTCATATGAAGTGGACACAGCACAGATGTGGGAACGGATGTTTCATGGGCTGCAACTCCCATCATCCCTGACCTGAGGCCATGGAGCTGATGGGAATCTATCAAGACATTAGGGCTGGGCAGTATCTGGTTTTTAACATCACAAAATATCACCAGCTAAACATTGCAATACAGTGGTGCCCTGCAAGACGAATGCCTCGCAAGACGAAAAACCCGCTAGACGAAAGGGTTTTCCATTTTTCGATGCGCTTCGCAAGACGAATTTCCCTATGGGCTTGCTTCGCAAGACGAAAACGTCTTGCGAGTCTTGCGATTTTTTTCGCTTTCCCCCTTTTTTCTAAGCCGCAAAGCCGCTAATAGCCTTTTAGCCGCTAAGCCTTTAATAGCCGCTAAACCACTAAACGCGCTAATCCGCTAATAGGGTTGCTTCACAAGACGAAAAAACCGCTAGACGAAGAGACTCGCGGAACGGATTATTTTCGTCTTGCGAGGCACCACTGTATATTGATATATCACAGCATCTTAAATAAGGATGGAGCTACATAGAGGCAAACACTTATGTAGGACCATAGAAGTAGCTCTTCCCTGTTCTGTTGGAAGAACCATAGAACATCTTAGATCTGCCTAACTTTTGGATGCAATTATTGTTATAATTCCCCATTCTAAAATCGCATTGGAACGATGGTGTTGAGTCAAGGCCTGGTCGGAGGGCTGGTGGTGAATGGACAGATAAATCACTCGCCTCATGGTTTTATCACTTCCTGGAATTTCACAGTTCCCATTTGAGATGCCTTCTGCTTTCAAGATCCCACACCATCCTGTTAAAATATCTCCATCCTATGCTAGAAAGTCTCACATGCATGTTTCTGGACACCGACTTTCTCCCAGCGGTGCAGCAATAAAACTGCTAACACGTTTGCAAAGCTAAGCAGGGTCTGGTATGGTTTCAGATTGGATGGGGTAACAGCCTGTTGAAATTCCTGCATTGCAGGGGGTCGACCCACGGGTGGGTCCTTTTAACCCTGCAATTCTGTGACATCAGCCTTAAGATATTTTTTCAAGAGAGATGTTTGACCGTGGAAAGGATTCCCTTGCAGGGAGGTGGACTTCTCCTTCCTTTGAGCAGAGGTCGGGTGACCATCTGCCATGGAAGCATTAGTTGAGATTTCAGCATTGCAAGGGGTTGGACTAGATGACCCACGGGATCCCCTCCAACTTGACAATTTGATTATTAAGCCATCGTGGGTACTAGGAAAAGTTCCACAAATAGCTTCCCATGGACTTAATCTCCTGTGCTGGCACCAGCTCCCTACATACCAGAGCCGATTCCTAGAAGACTCGCCCCTTTGTATTGGTGGGATTTCCCTCCCACTCACACCTAACTCCCAGGGGAGACAGTAGGGAAGGGGAAGGTGGAGAAAGAAGGGATAAAGAAGTATAATTCATGGATGGGCATCCAAACCTAAAAACAGACATCCATGCAAAATTAAACACAGGTCTTACATGATCTGTCCCACTAAAATCAACCACAGGTACTTGATAGATTTCCAACTGAGGGACAAAAGCCCAGGGAAAAGGGAAATGGTTTGCCTAAGGCAGGGGTCAGCCGTGGGCCAGTCCACCGTCCCTCAGACCATGTGGTGGGCCGGACTATACAATGGTACCTTGGGTTACAGACACTTCAGGTTACAGACTCCACTAACTCAGAAATAGTACCTGAGGTTAAGAACTTTGCTTCAGGATGAGAACAGAAATCGAGTGGCGGACGTGTGGCAGCCCTATTAGCTAAAGTGGTTAAGAAAAGTTTCAGGTTAAGAACAGACCTCCAGAACGAATTAAGTTCTTAACCCGAGGTGCCACTGTATTTTGAAAAAAAAAAATGAACAAATTCCTATGTCCCACAAATAACCCAGAGGTGCATTTTAAATAAAAGGACACATTCTACTCATGTAAAAACACGCTGATTCCTGGACCATCCATGGGCCGGATTGAGAAGGCGATTGGGCCGCATCCGGCCTCCGGGCCTTAGGTTGCCTACCCTTGGTCTAAGGCCTAAATATAGAGAAAGATTGTGCCAGGCGAGCTCATAGCTGTCAACTTTTCCCTTTTCTTGCGAGGAATCCTATTCAGAATAAGGGAATTTCCTTTAAAAAAGGGAAACGTTGACCGCTATGGGCGAGCTTCCCAGGGGAAAGTTTTCCACAAGAAGGGACCCACCACTGAAAAGACTCATTCTGGCACTGCCAAATCCAGACCACCTATAGAAGGGGCACTCAAAGGAGGTCCTATTTTGTATGGTCCAGGTCTGACCCCAGTGTGTTAAATGTGATTCTTCCTAAATTAGTAGGACCTATGACAATGAGTGTGGTGGTGACAGGAGACGGGGGGGTGTTATAAATTGGCAAAACAGAGAGAGGAATTGATGCCTTGGGGTCAAAATCCATGTTGAATCACCTTTTTCCCACTCAAGGAAATAAAATGTGAGTGTGGCATGTGGACACTTAAAGGCGGGGGAGTTTTTGCTTCCCAGAACACTTGAATCCATTGTTTCTGGTCTAGATTGTGAAAACTGAGGAACAAGTATTTCGAGTGTTCAGAGATCCCATTAGACCAAAGTACTTGGGTTTCTTCAGCATTAAGGGCAATGAAGTCAAGCAGAGCTTTTGCTTGATCTGCTACTCTCCTGTATGCTGTTGAAGTTAATGAGATTGAAATCAGATTAAATGCAGATCAGGACATGGGAAGCCTAACGCACCGGGGCGCTTTATGAAAGTGATCCCTTCTATCACAAGGACAGCACAAAAGATAACGTGCCAGTTGTCCCACCTGAAAGTTGCCACACCTCCAAAAACACCTTCCACGGGAACTGCAGTTTGCTCTCGGAGATTAGCACCCTGAACAAACTACAGTTCTCATTACTTTCCATGAGCATCAAAGTGGTTTAAATGTGTGATGTGGGTGTGACCTTAGTCGAGCTGTTCTTTAGTGCCCACTTCAAAACCTGACAGTTTTACATGGGGTGCTGACTCAGTGATGGGGAACATCTGGAAGGCTGCAGGTTACCCATCACTGAGTCAGCACCCCACGTAAAATTTCTCTCCACCTCTTTCAGTGCAAGGACTGCCTAGATGTGGGGTAGCCAACATGCCCACTCTGGATATTGTTGGACCACAACTCCCATCAGTCAACAACTCCCAGCCAACGTGTACAATGGCCAAAGATGGAGGTTGCAGGCGAACAACTCATTAGCTACCCCTGATGTAGTTTCTCCCATTTTCCTTCTTTCGAGAATCTGGGGAGTTCCTTTTAATGATGGAGATGGCCTTGGATAGCCACTGCTTTTTGTAGTTCCAGGGAAAAGGAAATAACCATGGTTGGGTTCAGAGCAGTCTTTCCCATTGGTGTTAGTGGTTCGCTGCGCCAGGGCGCCGGCCTCTCAGAGGCGCCCTAGCAACTGGGGGACCTAGAATCATAGAATCATAGAGTTGGAATAGACCACAAGGGCTATCGAGTCCAACCCCTTGCCAAGCAGGAAACCTGCGCGGCTTTGCCTTTCCCTGCACACCCACCAGCTGTGCCCCGCCAACTATATGGCTGGCGGGCGTGCAGCTTCCTTCCCAAGCCTCCGCAGGAGAAGAGCGATCCCCGCAGAGGGTTAGGATGTAAGCTGCACACAGCTTCCCTCCCAAGCCTCTGCATCTGCTAAAGACAGCCCTGCTCCCAGTCATTGTCCTCCTCCTGCTTCCTGGCGAAAGGCAGTGTGCAGCCTTCCCGGATGCCCCGACACCAGAGAGCATGTCCGCCAGCACGTTTTCCTGCTTGATCATCGCCACCACGCCGGGGATCAGGGCGGTGGGGGAGGCAGAGGACATTTTCCACCACCCCCTCCCTTGTTTTGGAGTTGCCGGGGGGGCACCGGAGGGCTCTTTGAACCACGGCGCCGGATATGCTTAAGACGGCCCTTGTTGGGTTTCTCCTTCCCAGCAGCGTTAGGTTCCAAATGGCTCCTTAAACCAGGGTTAGAGTCACCAAAATGGAAGGCCTAGTTGCCATTTGGGGGCCAGGTGGCTCAAAAGCCATGTTTTAGATACTTTTTGGTTCCTGAAATTCGTTCCGATTGTGCAGATAAAATACCACGGGTAGAATTCTACAGGATGTGTTGTTAGTGTGTGAAAACAGCCCAGACCCAAGGGTCCCCAGTCACGCACCTCCACACGACGGAGACGTCAGGCATCATCCTGGCAACTTCATTTGGTCAAACCTGGCTGATAGACAGGTGCAAATTTCAAATGCTGCTTCCCAGTAGGCTAGTGTTGTGCAAGAGCTTGTCCTCCAACTTCTCAAGTTTGCTTCCCCAGCAAAAGGGGGTTCCGTTTTACTGCCTCGTTCATAGAACACTTGAGAGCTTCTTTAGAATTTCTCTGAGTTCAGGGTTTTGAGGCTACCTTGCAGGTGGTGTGGGTGTTCACAAACTATTCTCTCCAGCACTCTAGCCTTCTGGATCTGAGAAAGTCTCATGACAGGAGTTGTCGTCTGACCATGTTCCCCTGGGCCTCAGCTGAATCAAGGGCACCCAGGAAGGCTGCAAAATGCAGAGCACTGCAGAGATGATATGCAAAACTCCAAAAGGGACACTCCCAAAAATTACGTAAGCACAATGAAAGCCACGAGGAGGTCACCAAATTTTCCGATGCACGTTGTTTACTCCTGAACTGATGACGAATGGAGAGGAATTTTCAGCACAGCACTGCACTAGGCCTTGGTGCAATCTCATTCTTGCGAAGAATAAAAAAGAGCCTCATTTGAAAGTCTTGTTATCTCCTCCCACCTTCTGCTTGAAGACGCAGAATCATGGTCTACAACCAGCCAATTTTCCTCTAACACCCCCTTGGGGTTTTTTCCTCCTTTTTCTTTTACCATCTAGCCTGATGCAAGAGATCAGTAGCACTCAAAAGCACTTAAATTCGTTCCGGGGGTCCGTATTTAACCCAAAAAGTCTGTAACTGGAGGCACCGCTTCTGCACATGCGCGTGGGGCGAAACCCGGAAGTTACATATCCAGAGCGGTACGTAACTCGAGGGTCCACTGTACACTGGTGTGTAATAGTTTGGTTGGCTTAGTAAAGGTATTGCCCTCATGTGGAATTTTGGAATTTTACCATATGCTAGTGGCCATCTGTGAACCAGGAAGAAGAACCCCTACTCAAATGTCATCTTTGCCATGCTTTCTCCCTTTCCACCTCAGTTCTCACATCTAGAATACGGGGATAACAGTACTGATCAAATTCTGTAGCTGTAAATTCTGTGCTCCAAAGGGAAGGACAAGAACCAATAGGTAGAAATGTGGGGCATGACACTCTTCATCTTGAGCCCCACGATGAGCAAAAGATTCCTGCTTTGCAGGGGGTTGGAATAGATGTCCCTCCTGCTCCCTTCCAACTCAACCATGAGAACATGAGCATGGAATTTATTACGGTCAAAGACCAGCTTCAGAAACACAAATGGAACTACAATCCCAACAGCAAAACAAACATTTAAAACAATATGCAACAATAGATTTTAAGTTTAAAAGTGCGATAGGCATATAAAAACATAAAAACTTTAAAATAGACTACCTTAGAGAAATGACCCAAAGTTGCCCGTGGGTCCGGGTTTAGGAATTTTCTTAAACCAGATTGAATCGGGGGATGGTCTGCGCCTACAGATCTGTGTGCAGAATCTGGCGACAATCCGGGTCGTCTTGTGGTCTTTGCCTAACAGGAGAAGATAGGATTTTTGCTTTACCGGTCAGTAAGCCCCACCAGCAGGGGGTCAATGGTTTATCTACATGCCTTATCATAAAAGGGACATCTAAAAAATATGTGTTCAGGGCTTCCTATATCCCCCAATGGAGAGGCGCAAATTCTCTGGTCATCAACTCAACCATTCTATGGTTCTATGAGCTTGTAAGGGAGAGGTTTCTGGCTAAACATCAGCGCAGCAGGCTCCTTTGAGGGTGGGCAGATTCTTTGCTGTAGGGAGTTCAGAGTGGCCCTCTTATCAGGAAGCCTGAAGTCTCCCGACCGAGCAGCCTATCAAAAGAAAAATGCAGCCAGCAGCCTTCAAGGGGCAGTGTGCTTTGCAGCTGCTTTAGAACACCTACTAATACAGCCCATAGCCGAGGATGGGGGAGCTTATGTTCGGCAGATTCCCATCCCCTCTGAAGATTTGCTCGGCATGCGTTCCTGACAGAGTAGAGGCAAACCTAATAATCAAACCACGTTCGTTATCCAACATCCCTCTGATCAAGACGCACGAAGCCTCCAGGCCAAAACAGATGCAGCTTTAGCCCGTGGTACCCAGTGATGGGCTCCTGTGGCTATAGAGCTCTCGGCCAAGTTGAGACGGGAAGAGGGATGCTGATCAGCAGCCTAAACCTGAGAAGCCCCTTGATTAATTTATCAGCGGCTACGAACGCTGGAGAGACCATCTGCTCAGTGAGAGACCAGCGATTTCGAATCTTAATTGCTGAATTAAAAAGGGACTTAATAAGAAGAGAGAGCCGCTTCCTAGATCATCAGCTGAAGCTTGCCATTTCGGAGGAAAAGGATAGCTGTACTTCAAAGGGGATGGAGATCTCCTTCCATGGTTGGTGCCCGTTTCTTTGCCGCTTCTACCGTCTCTGCACATGGGATGAGTTCCCCCACTTATCAGAGCTTGCCCGCCTGCCACTGTCTTTCAGGGAGACAGTCAAGAGCTCTGCACAAACCCAGAAGAAGTGTGCCGATTTATTGACTGAAGCTGCCTTACACAGAAGACAGACCACTGGTCCAGCTAACTCGGTCCTGTCTACAGTGACTGACAGGGTTTCAGGCAAGAGACTTTCTCACTCCTATCAGGAGTTGCTGGGACTTGATCCTGGGATCTTCTGCATGCAGAGATGGGAGGGCGTTCCACAGGGCGGGTGCCACTACCAAGAAGGCCCTCTGCCTGGATCCCTGTAACCTCGCTTCCTGCTATGAGGGAACAGAGAGAGAATGATTGACGCAGTGAGCAATGATTTGAAGCTGGGGCTTCTCCAGTCCTAGTTCAGAGCTAACCATTAGACTATAGGGCCTCTCCCATAACACTGGCCAACCTTATTGGTTGCAAAGCCTACCAGGGCAACTTTTTTAGAATTTTCACATTGCTGTCTAGAGAATTATTATCGTAAGATCTTGATTCTCTCACCACTGGACCTCAAATACACATATCCCAAGGTTAGGCAATATTGAACCACTAGTAGACTAGATTTCTTTTCTTTTTAAATTGCTCTATTTAGTAAGCATTCCCATCAGCTAACTGTTAAATACTCGAGCAGTAATTACGTATGTCCAGGAGGATCCCTGTGCAGCAGGTTTTCTAGTTATACTTCTCCCACTGCCTTAACGCAAAGCTAGGTTGGAGTTGTTTGTTTTTTTAAAAAAATGAGATGACCATTTATTTATTTAAAAGCATCCCAGAGTGGCTTACAAACAAGGAATTAAAAACAAGACAGTCCCTGCCCTCGGGTTTCTGGTTTTAAAAAGAACACAACACACAAGGCAAAAGGGACAGGGAGGGCAGAGGAGCGAGAAGCGCTCAGGTACCATTTCTTAAAGATCAGGTCTTATTAAAACTGAGCAAGGCCGTTAGGTCCACTTCTAACATAAGGATAATATTCCTGCCTGGTCATATTGGTGTTCCATGAAAATACAGACACATCTCTGATGTGCTATTCCTAACAAATAAATCTTGAATATTTCCCCCACTGGGCTAAGAAAACCTAAGTCTTTGTAGCAAGAAAAAAATGGGAGTGCCTACCCAATAGACACAGCTGTAACCTCTAAATGTGAATATGATTTCAGGACAACACAGGATTCTAAAGTTAGTATTTGTGGAATTTTTTTAGAGTGTTGGGGCAGAACCACTCCTCACGGAAGCTGCACTTCGTGTCCTAACACACACAATTTTTGTACCTCTTTTTAAAACTCTGTATATTTCCACTTGCAACAGTTATTGCTGGCTATGAGGGCATCAAGGCAAGAAACTGGGGTGAACATCTGATAGCAAAAGCTCCAGATACCAAATATCACTTTCTTAGGAACTTTCTTAGGGAGTACTCTGAAGATCTGCATCTGCCAGAAGATTCCCAGCTCAGCTGCAGATACGCTTGCTTTTATCTTGTAAGTTGCTCATCCTGGCTATAAACTGAAACTGGTTGAGCCAACGCTGCTGTAAATCCCCAAAAAGGGGGGGTCATGGATGGGGCAGGACCAGGCAGAAGGGACTTAAAACTGGCTCTTACTCTGCTCAGCTCAATGTGACCAGGAAAAAGGGTACTGTAAGCCAAACACTTGTTTTAATGGCTTGCTTTCCCTCTGACAGGCTTGGGCCAACTCAGCCAGCAGCCTTGGTCTTGAATGGGGTCTGGATGTGGCAGGGCTTTATGCAAGCTTAATTCATGCCATCTTCTTGCGTATTGGATTGCTCCCTTAGTGCCTGATCAGGGCTAAAGGAGAGAATGTTGACAGCTGTTTTCTGCTGAGTCAGAGCACTGGTCCATCTAGTTCAGTACTGTTTACGCTGATTGTCAGAGGCTCTCCGGGGTTTCGGGCAGGGGGGCACTCCTGGACATGTCAGAGATTGACCATGGCACCTTCTGCATGCAAGAGGCATGATTGAGCTGAATGAATCCCTAACTGAGAACTCATCTCCGTCAGTAACTAAGACTACAAACCTAAACACATTTACTAGAGAATAAGCCCTAATGAACATAGTGGGACTTTGGGTCAGTCGGCATGGTTCCACCCAGATGTTGTTGGACTCCAACCCTCAACAGCTCCTGTTAGGGTGGCCAATGAAGAGTCCACCACATCTGGAAGTCGACACACCCCTTATCTGCAAGACAGCAAGAATGCTTACCTACCCAATTAAGTTGCTGTAAAGACAACTTGAGTAATATGTGTGAATTACTTTGAACACCAACATTTATTTCCCTAATTTGAAATGATTTATAAGTTCAACACTCCGAACTTACAAGAAAAAAAATAAACAGATAAAAAGTAAACAGCCAGCAAGAGCTTAAAGGAATTCTCTAAATGTCACATATATTGTGTGCAATGGCCAGTGCATTGTCTTCGAGAGAGAGAAATCTCACCATCCCATACATATGCATACAGAATTTTATTTTGAATGTTGCATTACCACAGTTCAAACCATGCTCAAGGCAGCGAGCGACGTGGAAAAAATACATAGCTGCAACATAGCATGACAAAAGCAGTCATACTGAAGCACTGAAGGAAAACCCCACTTTTTAGAACCCCAATTGCAAGTTTACTGGGATAAACTGATCAAAGTCAACACGCACAAGAGCTCCGTGCCTTCACAGGAGAAGCTGGCGGAATGCAAACTGGTGTTGAGCTGCTGCAAATTTACACCGGATCTAAACTCCATTTGGCAGGGGAGGCTATGGCAGGCTAAGCCTGTTGCAGAGGAGAAACAAGGCCTTAAAGTGATGTTGGAGTCTCATCGCCCTTCCTTTAGCCAGGACCAAGCTCTGCCTCGGATGAGAGAGTTAAGCAAGCTTTCAGCGCACCTGAGCCGGGAATCTCCCAGCTCAGTGGGAGATCTGCTGGACTCTAACCAGATCATCCCTTCAGATCTTGCTGTAGGGTGGCTCTCTTAGGGCTGCAATTCCACTTTAGTAATACTCCTGAGTAGACACATTGAAACAAACAGGCACGACTAGCTTCGAGCCACTAAGTCTGGCAACTGCAAGTATAATTCTGACGGCAACAAACTATGCACCACCAAATGGTTTTACCTACCACACATCAGGTAAAGGTAAAGGGACCCCTGACCATTAGGTCCAGTTGTGGACGACTCTGGGGTTGTGGCGCTCATCTCGCTTTATTGGCCAAGGGAGCCGGCGTGCAGCTTCCGGGTCATGTGGCCAGCATGACTAAGCCGCTTCTGGCGAACCAGAGCAGCGCACAGAAACGCCGTTTACCTTCCCGCTGGAGTGGTACCTATTTATCTACTTGCACTTTGACGTGCTTTCGAACTGCTAGGTTGGCAGGAGCAGGGACCCAGCAATGGGAGCTCACCCCGTCACGGGGATTCAAACAGCTGACCTTCTGATCGGCAAGTCCTAGGCTCTGTGGTTCACCCACAGCGTCACCACACATCAGGAGCAGAAGGTAAAGCCCAGGGGCCAAAGGGTCACCTGAGGAGGTGAGGGGCTGGTTTCGAGGCAGGCTGAGACACAACGTACTCATTTTTTTATTATTATTTCAAGGTGGTGTACACGGTTCTCCTCAACTCATCCTCACAACAACCCTTCGAGGCAGGTTAAGCTAACAGATGGTGACTAGCCCAAGGCCACGCAGTGAGTTTCATGGCTGAGGGAGTGGGGTTCAAAGCCAGATCTCCCAGGGCTTATCTCCCCGCTACGGACCTATTTCTGCAGCCGGGGGCGGGGAACTTAGCGCTGGAGTTGCAGAAAGTCTTCAAAGTAGAAACACGTGGCGGAGCTCGCTTCCTGCGTCAACAGGGTCGCTTCCACAAAACGGATCGCCTCGCCGCGTTTCCGCAGCCAGCGCGAAGTTAACTTCCTTTCCCCACCGCACCCTTTTCGGAAACCGGACGGGCGAAGTTTGCAACTCTGCGCCCCTCACCCCTCCTCCAAACCAACCCCTCTGGAGAGAGAGATCCCCGGCCCCTCGCTCCCTATCCAAGGGCAAGGATCTCCCCCTCTACACACACACGCCTTGCGCACCCCGCTACTTTCTCTAGAAGTAAAACAGAAGGAGAGAAGAGATAAGGAAAGGAAGGAAGGGGAGAGAAGACGCCGAGGCGCCGCTCGGACTCCGGGCTCGCCGGCCACCAGGCGGGGGCGGCAAACAGCCAACCCCTTCCCCAAACCCCCTGAAGGGCTAAGCCGAGAGACAGAGGGGCGGCAGACGGAGAGGCCGGACCCAGGAGAAGACTGGAAAGCGACTTGCTCGCCAACCCACCCACTCCTCGCGCGGCTGATGTTTTAAACCGAGAGGGAGAGAAAGAGGCGAGTGGGCAGCTCTAGGGGGACGAGACTGCCCGGCTGAGGCCACAACTCCGCCGGGAAGAGTCGGCGTCTTCCTCCGACACCGCGCCCCGCATCTGCGCGCCGGGCGCGGAGATCCTTTTTTGGGGGGGTCGCGGAGCGCGCTTGTCCCGTTGGGCCGATTCCGGAGAACGAAAAGGTCGCCACTCCCCTTCCCGTTACCCCTTTTTTTGAAACATACAAACACAGGCAGGCACACCCCTCTCTCGGCGAGCGGGGCCCCCACTTCCCGTCTCTCTTAAAAATTCATAGGAAGCGGTCCCCACTGCGCTCCGCTACATCATGTCCCTGCTACGCCCCGGCCGCCGAGCGGCTTGACCCATTCCGGCTTGGAGATCTCCCCTCTCCAGAAACAGATCCTGCCTCAACCGGTGGACACAGCTCCCTTTAAGCCCGAAGATACAGACACCCGACCCCGTCGCCAATTCTACTCCTCTACCTTCGTCCCGCCGATGCGAGAGTCCCTTTCCCCGCCTCTCCTCCTTTCTCGGCGGATCCGGGAAGGAGAGATCCCTGGCGCGCAATGCCGCCGGGCACTCACCGCGTCCGGAGAGGCTGCTGCTGGCGCCGCCGCTGCTGCTGCTTCCCGGCAGCTCTCATCGCCTTTGCACGCCGCCTTCTCCTCCTGCTCCTCCTTTGTCCTTCCAAAGTACCCGCCGCCGCCGAGCCACGACGGAGGCACCTCCCCAATCCTAGGCAAGGAGGGGGATCCTCTTGCTCTGCTCTGCTCTGCTCTCTTCCCCTCGCTCTCGTTCCCCGGGCGGCAGCAGCAACAATGCACTCTCCAAGAGCCGCCTCGGCTTCTTCCTTCCTCCCTTCCTAATATAGCGCTCCCTCCCCGAGAAAGCCACGTGGATGGGAGAGGGAGGCAGACAGACGTCGAGAGAGCGAGCGCGCAAAAACGCACGGGCGAGGGGCGCAGCGCAGGCTCCTCCTCGCTCGCAGGCAGCGACCGAGAGAGAAGGACAGCGGGAGGGCGTGTGTGTGTGTGTCGGTGCTTTTAAAACATCGACCGAGCAGAGCCCTCGGCTGATCTGGCAGGAGAGAGAGAGTGTGGAACGAGTTAAAGGGGGCTTTGCGCCAGGCAGAAATAAATACGGCCCATGTGGGACTCAGCAGGTTTCTGGCACGTATGATAGGGGAGGGTTCCCGGGCCCGGTTTAATTTATTCCTCGGCCATGTGTGGAGAGCGAAGGGTGGAGTTACAAGTTGCTCTCTCTCCCCCACCCCGGCCTTCTAAAACTAGCAGCTGGATGATAATCCAGTCCTCAAGAGAGCGAGAGTCCAGCTTGCCAAAGTTCCCGTCTGGCAGCGCCGGCGCAACAGCCGTCTTGTTTCCAAAGCAGCCCCGCAGAAGCCCCTAGTCGGTTTTCGCAAAGGTTGAAAACAGCGGTTTCTGCCCCGCGCGAGGGCAAGAGACCTCTCCCTCCTCCTTCGTCTCGGGCGATTTAGTCGGGTGCCCGATCCCCCTGGGATCCCCTTCTTTGGTGGAGTCTCAATACGGCAAGGAGCGTCGAGTTGGAGGGAAGAGGATTCCCCGGGAAAGTCGTGGCAATGCCCAATTAAACTGATAAGAGCACCGCCGCTGCGCGTTTCAATGCCGATGTGCCGGCGTTGGGTGCTGTGCGGGAGAGAAGAGTTTTGAGAACTGAAGAAAGATGCAGAGAGAAAGAAGGTGGAGTTGGAATTTTGCAGGCAGGAGGCTGGGGAAGGCGAGAGCTTAGCAATGAGGTGGGCGTGAGAGGTAATGGAGACCGTGCGAGAGCGACGGCTCAGAGCAGAGGACTGGGGGGGGCAGCTATTCCCCCCCCCCAGTAAATACAAATTAATACAAATCTGAGGTTCTAAGCTCCCTAACAAAAATCCTGGCTACGCCTATAACACAGGGTGTGGGTAGGTGGAATACAGCAAGATGGATTTTCATATAAATATTTGCACTCATGATATTTAATTCCATTCATGAATCACTTGCTATGAAACATCTCTAAGCAATTAACATTAACAATATATATCTATAAACAATAGAGAAACCACACCTGTTTCTCTTATCCTCCATTTACCTTCCCTGTATTTGATGGTCAGGCTGCTGAATCACTCCCCTGGTTTGTCAAAAGTCTGCTGCTATATTTTTAGTTGCTTGAGATTTTATGGTTCCAATATACAGTGGTACCTCTGGTTACGTACTTAATTCGTTCTGGAGGTCTGTTCTTAACCTGAAACTGTTCTTAACCTTAGCTAATGGGGCCTCGCGCTGCTGCCGCACGATTTCTGTTCTCATCCTCAAGCAAAGTTCTTAACCCAAGGTACTATTTCTGGGTTAGCGGAGTCTGTAACCTGAAGCGTATGTAACCTGAAGCGTATGTAACCCGAGGTGCCACTGTATGGTGTGTGGTAGTATTTGCTATCTCTTTGTAAACGGCTTAAGAGACTGGGCTTGTCTTAAGCTGCATCTAAATAGGTCTGAAAACAAATAAATATGAAACTGTCGCCTATGTCACCTATAAATAACCATTTCAAATCCAATGCACGTACAGGCTGGGGCATGGAAATGGCTCAGCCGAGGACCCAAAGTTTGGGTAGGTGGAATTTAACAAGATGGATTTACACAGGGATGTTTGTATTTATTTTGTTTTATTCCATTCATGGAGCACTTGCTATGGAGCATCTCCAAGCAATTGACAGTAGCGTTGGTGCATATGTATAGTATAGCTAATACATAAAACTGCCATATAAAAGCAGTTCAAATCCAATGCAGGTGGAATGTGAAAATGAAAGAGGGATGGTTTCAAAATGAGCAAAAGGAAGTATGAGAAAGATTGGAAGTGCATGTGAGAGAGAAAGAGGGGAGAAGGAAAAGGGAGTTTGAGAGTGGCAGGCAAAGGCAGAGCAGAGATAGAGAACTGATGGAGAGCAAGACTATTGTCATCATCCAATGCTGCTACCTGTGTGGGCAAATGGGAATACCTGTTTGGAAATAAAAGGCATTCACCTACATGTGCAACTTCTTCCCCAAGGATCTGAAGATTGCCTCGCCCTGTCCTTTGCTGCTAACATTCCTGCCAGACATTCAGCCAGCTCTTAAAGGCACAGGGGCCCTGGCGGCAGGAGACAGGTGGCTGCCATGGACGTTAAACTCACAAAAACTGGAGGCTTAAAGAGGAGAGGAAGTATGTGAGTATCTGTGTCTCTCTGTCTGTCTCCGTCCTTAGACATCAAAACAGGATAGGGGATTAGTCTGGTGAAGAGAAGCAATTCCCCCTCTCTCCTCCCTATTACATAGATCATAAAAGAGTATATTGCCATGAATAAACCAGCTCGTCTATTATTTATTGATTACCCAAAGGCTTTTCACAGTGTCGGCAGGTGTAAAAATCTCTTGTCGTGTTTTAATGGAGATGGCCTTTCTGCTCTGTCTTATTTGATTCACAGCTCTGATTGAAAAAGCCAGAGGGATATTCCTTCACCCCCCACCACTCCACTCTGTCCATCCCTCTCCATCCTTCCTAGCTCCCCAATCCTTCCTATTATTATTAGTATGTGTGTTCTCTCCATTCTTAAGGAAATCAGCCCTGAGTGCTCACTGGAAGGACAGATCCTGAAGCTGAGGCTCCAAGACTTTGGCCACCTCATGAGAAGAGAAGACTCCCTGGAAAAGACTCTGATGTTGGGAAAGATGGAGGGCACAAGGAGAAGGGGGCGGCAGAGGATGAGATGGTTGGACAGTGTTCTCGAAGCTACCAGCAATATTTCAAAGGTGACTTCCAAAAGACCATAGATTCCTTCCATGTAACAAATGAACCCCCTCATTTTCCCCACTTTGCCTTACTTCTGTCCCTAGTGGAATGATTAATTATAGGTTTGAGGGGTCAGCCTGGATGATACCTGTGGATGGCTTCCAAACCTGCGATCCTGTGACTGTGAGGTTAGAATCTACAAGTGGAAACACTGGTCAGTCTAGCTCCTTTGTTAAGTACCAGTTAAGTACCACCATTTACATGCCCAAAGAAATGAACAGTGGGCCTTATCCCACCTCAGCTGGCTGGATGCCATGTCATCCTACGATGGAAAACGGTGTCAAGGAGCTGTCAGGCAAGCACCAGATCACTCAGACCTCCTGCTCCAAGCAGCTCCCAGCTCATCGCTTCCCCAGATAGCTCTCCAGTGTCCCACCACCACGATCCGGGGTCTAACTCATCTTCTGTGTCATCCCTAGGGGTCTCTAGGGCAGGCAGTACCCCCGCTCTTCCTCATTCAGCCAGTCCTTGACAACAGTAGGCCAATGATGGCTTTGCTTGTGATTATATGGGTGAATTTGGGCTGATGCTGGAAGCTGGAGACACAACGTATGGTCTTGCTCTCTTCTGGAACCAAAACTGTGACTGGGAACCTAATTGGAAAGCAAGCTCTGTCGGGGTGTTAATGCTGTGAACCCCTCTATCCTATGCTCAAACTGTATATATGTGTGCAAATAAAAAACACATACCCTAAAGACCTTTATTCCAAAGAAACCAAACCCTGTGTGCTGGGCCCAGGGGTAACCCAAGTAACGCAATCCAGGTCCTGTCCCAAATCCAAGGGTTCCGCGAGGAGTCAGTCCAACAGGGCCAAGGCAGGACACAAGGCAGGAAACCAGACAAGGTCAGGCACAGGATCTAGCATACAGCAGTGTTGCTCCCGCAACCTGGGGCGGGGTCTGACAGCCTTTTATCTTTGTCGGGATAACGGTCGGTCCTGATCCCCCGGTGACTCACCTCCCTGTTTCGCCTGAAGGCAAGCACTCCACCTGCAAGTACTCAGGTCTCTTCTTCTCTCAGACCTCAGTCTCTGCAGCTCGGGAGACGTCGGTGGGTTACTAGACCCAGAGGCCACCTCAGCCTCTCCTGACCCAACTGGTAGTGGAACAGCTGTAAGTGATGGCCCAGCTGAAGGCAACAAGGTAATTCCCGCATCTGGAGCCAGGGCAGGCTCAGGCCCCTGACTTGGCCCAGCTGGTGCTTGTTGCAGGGGAACCTGTGCAGACTGGGACTCTTCAGAATCAGGTCCCAGACTCAGTTCAGATGCCGCCTGAGGCATAGGATCCAGTGCAGACTGAGTCTCCTCTGGTTCCAAGTCTGAGCCCAAGTCCTAGGCCATCACACCCTGGGTAAGCACTAGCACCCCTGGATTTGCTTGGAGATTTGGTGTGCAGGCAGCAAATAAAGCAAAAAAGCAGGCACGTGATTTTGCTCAGATAAGCGATGCAGGGAACATAGAAAAGAACATGTTGTCGTGTACTTTTTGTGTGATACATACACGTTGGCTGCCTTCTTTCTCTACAGGAGCAAGCCTCAGATCGCCCTCCCCTGTTCTCTTTGGTGAGCTGTTCCAAGATAAGACACTCTGTCTAGATAATGACCTGGATTTTTCCGCTCCTGTGACACGTCTTCTGAGGAACCTGGATTGGCAGGAGGCAAGCTGATCACCCTGGGAAAGGTCAGACCCCTCTGTGAATGGGAGCAGCCAACGTCCAATCTGAATTGTCACCACACCCTTGCAGAAATACGGACTTGGGTGCCTCTCAGGAAAAAGCACCAGGCAATTAAAAACACACAAATGCACACATTCACCATAGTTTTATCTTACAGTTAAAATGCAAATTCATATCTGTTGCAGCCTAATTCAAAGTAGGCACCAAATTAAAATATAACAGGATGAAATAGTCTATAGCACAGGGAACTATATAATTCTTGGCAAACATGCCTAGTTGTTCCCTCTGCATGTGCTTCGAGGTGCAATTCCATAGCTGCTTGCACAGAAGTAAGCCCCATTTTGCTCCTCAGGACAAACTCCCAGTTGATTTAATGTTTATTGGGCCTCAGCTTTAGCATCACTGCCTTAGATTGTAAGGTCAGTTAATGTACAGCAAGTCTACCCAGAAGTAAATCCCATTCCTAGTGGGCCAAAATATGGTCTGAAGGTACCTGTTGCCGAACCAGAATCTAGTACGAAAAAGGTTTTAGAACTGATTCATGAGTTGGTCGGTTGGTGGGTTTTAAATTAAACAAGCAAAAGACAAAGGTTTTGGAAAAAAAATTGACAACTGCGGAATCAGAAAGGTTTCAGAAAGAGACAGATTTAAAAATTGTTAAGAAGGTGAAATACCTAGGGGTTAATATGACTGCCAAAAACCTGAACCTATTTAAGGACAACTATGAAAAGTGCTGGACAGAAATTAAGAAGGACTTAGAAGGCTGGTCAAGACTAAAACTTTCCTTGTTGGGCCGAATTGCTGCGATAAAAATGAATGTATTGCCAAAAATGTTGTTTTTGTTTCAGACCCTACAGATTGTGGACAGAGTGGAATGTTTTACAAAGTGGCAGAGAGATATTTCTAAGTTTGTCTGGCAGGGCAAAAAGCCCCGAATAAAATTTAAAATACTAACTGATGGAATGTTTTACAAAGTGGCAGAGAGATATTTCTAAGTTTGTCTGGCAGGGCAAAAAGCCCCGAATAAAATTTAAAATACTAACTGATGCTAAGGAGAGAGGGGGGTTTGCCCTGCCAGATTTGAGGTTGTATTATGAATCTGCATCTTTCTGCTGGTTGAAGGATTGGTTTTGTCTTGAGAACACTGATGTCCTAGATCTGGAAGGGTTTAATAATGCTTTTGGATGGCATGCATACCTGTGGCATGACAAGGTAAAAATTCATAAGGCTTTTAAGAACCATATTGTCAGGAAGGCTGTGTTTAATGTCTGGGCAAAATACAAGGACTTACTAGAAAATAAGACCCCAAGGTGGCTGTCACCAATGGAAGCCAAGGCCCAGAAAAGACTCAATATGGAGGCCAATTGGCCGAAATATTGGGAAATAATAGAAAAAGAAGGAGATACCTGGAGATTGCAGAGTTTTGAGAAATTAAAGGATAAAGTACGAGACTGGTTACACTATGCTCAGATTAGGGAGGTCTTTAAGGCAGATAAAAAAATAGGTTTCCAGGTGGAAAAATCGAAACTAGAAACAGAACTGTTAGAACCTAAGACTAAGGTACTTTCAAAAATGTATAACTTGCTGTTGAAATGGAATACGCAGGATGAAACTGTCAAATCAGCTATGATAAAATGGGCACAGGACATTGGGCATAATATTATGTTCGCTGACTGGGAAAAGTTATGGACCACCGGAGTGAGGTTCACGGCATGCAATGCCTTGAAAGAAAACATTATGAAAATGATATACAGGTGGTACATGACCCCAGTCAAGCTGGCAAAAATATATCATTTTCCTGATAACAAATGTTGGAAATGTAAGGAAACTGAAGGAACATTCTTTCACCTTTGGTGGACGTGCCCAAGGGTTAAGGCTTTCTGGGAAATGATCTATAATGAGTTTAAAAAGGTATTTAAGTATACCTTCCTTAAGAAACCAGAGGCCTTCCTTTTGGGCATTGTCGGCCAAGGGGTGCTAAAGAAAGATAGAACTTTTTTCATGTATGCAACAACAGCAGCAAGAATACTCATCGCTAAGCACTGGAAGACTCAAGATTTACCCACACTGGAAGAATAGCAGACGCAACTGATAGACTACATGGAGTTGGCTGAAATGACTGGCAGAATTCGAGACCTGGGAGAAGAGACGGTGGAAGAGGACTGGAAAAAATTTAAAGACTATTTACAAAAACATTACAAATTGTATGAATGTTAGGAGAATGCACAATCGAGAGAAACACGGCAGCAGCAAATTTATTGTAAGACATATGGGAATAAGTGATGTTTAAGGAAATGACGAAATTTGAAGCAATACTATGCTCAAATCTAGCAGTTTAATTTATGGTAAAAACACTTCAAAGTGGGAATAGAATATTGGAGAGTTATAAAATAAGAATGGAACTAAGGTAACAAATTGCTGCATATAATCACATGATTGAGAACGCAGGGAAGGGGGATGAGAGGAAGTCTAAAGATTATGAAAATATGATTTATGAACAATTCTATTTTATTTGTATTTTCTTTTTCTTTTTCAATTTTTTCTTATAATCTTACTTTTATCTTTTCTGTTTGCTATGTTTGTTCTTTAAAAATGCTAATAAATATCTT
Source organism: Podarcis vaucheri (assembly GCF_965113315.1). Taxonomy (NCBI): domain Eukaryota; kingdom Metazoa; phylum Chordata; class Lepidosauria; order Squamata; family Lacertidae; genus Podarcis; species Podarcis vaucheri. Next base: position 84,715,461 of record NC_138766.1, read on the forward strand.
ATAAAAAAATATGAAGGTACCTGTTGCCACCATCTTGTTGAAGCCACGCAGGTCTGGACCTGCTGGGCACCTTGGGGTGTCTGGTGGAAGAAAGCAGAGGGTGGAGTATAAATATATGGAAATGAATGAATAAAAATAAAATGTGTTAAATGAGGTTTATAGAGAACCGTATAGGGTCACACCCACACCATCCATTTAGAGCCCACTTCTACCCCTTGAGCAGTTGGGGCCTTCCAAACTCAATTTTGGGAACTGTTTTTTGTTGTTGTTGTTGTTATTGTTGTCATTTGTTAGTTCAGTGGCCCCTTTGGGGTTTCATGGGTTTATTCTTTTGATAACACGATGCAAAAGAGAGTTAAGGAGGATGGGCAGTGCAAATCCATCCATGCAGCCAGCAGCTCAGAATGGGTTAAAAACCAAATGTAACAAATATCATTACGAAAACAAACCATCTGCCTCCGTGAACCTCTGAGCTTAGTTTTCTTTTGTTGTTGTTTTTTGTTTTAAATTACATTAGTGGACCTGGGCTGCTCTGCAGCAGCGAGCCATTTTGCATTTTTGTTTAATATTTAAAATGTGAAGGTGCGTCACAGGCCTCATTCCCTCATTTTTTTATTTTCTATTTTGCTTAATAATCTCATTTTATAGCCATTCCCGAAACTAAGCCATCCTTGCTAAGAATCCAAAAAGCTCCACAAGACTGGAATTAGAAATGAATAATTTACATCTGTTCGCTCATGTAGAATTTCTTAAAACATGTTTTGCCACTCATACGACAACCTCCATATTGCCCGCCCCCCAACCGACTGGGGTCTTGTCATATGATACCTGTGAGAAAGGCTGAACATTGGAAACATATTTCTGCTTCTGGAGCCTGCGAGGTCTCTGGAGCTCTGAGGGGGGTTTATGAGACATGAGCCCCCCTCTCCAATTCTCATGTGCAAGCAGCCAGCTCAGGGAACTGTGTGGACATTTGGAGACAAAGCTTTAAAGGCCTCTTGTTCCACGTTCAGTTCCTGGCTTCTCTGGCAAGACAGGCAGCACCAGGGAACAGTACAGTGGTGCCCTGCAAGACGAATGCCTCGCAAGACGGAAAACTCGCTAGACGAAAGAGTTTTCCGTTTTGGAGGTGCTTCGCAAAACGAATTTCCTATGGGCTTGCTTTGCAAGACGACAATGTCTTGCGAGTTCCTGCTGGTTTTTTTCCTTCCCCCCTTTTTCTAAGCCGCTAAGCCGCTTATCAGCTGATCCGATCAGCAGATAAGCCGCTAATAGCGCTAATCCGCTAATCCTTCAATGGGTTTACTTCGCAAGACGAAAAAACCGCTAGACGAAGAGAATCACAGAATGGATTCTTTTCGTCTTGCGAGGCACCACTGTACTTGACAGTCCTGCCTATGCAGAGGCAGTGCATCCTGTTTCCACCGCCTGAGGCGAAAGGGAAAGGTGCTGCCCCACGGCCCCCCTTGCCCAGGTTGCATGCGAAGAGATATGTTAAAATACCTTAAGGTCCATGAATAATCATAGTTTAGAGGTCCCGGGCCCTAAGGAAGTCAGATTATCCTCCACCAGGGCCAGGGTCTTCTCAGTGATGGCTCCGACCTGGTGGAATGCTCTGTCCCATGAGACGAGGCCCTGCAGGATTTAACTTCCTTCCACAGGAACTGTAAGACAGAGCTATTCCGCCTGGCTTTCAATTTGAACCTGGCCTGATCTTTTGTTCCCCTCCCTTCCCTCCCCCTCCCCTTTTTGTGAAGATTGCCTGCTCTGGGATCCCATAGCTAATTCTCCCCTGGTCTCCTCGTTGGCCCAAGTGGGACTAATTTAGCCAGCTAGCCCTGGTGATCATCTACAGTGGTACCTCGGGTTACATACGCTTCAGGTTACAGACTCCACTAACCCAGAAACTTAGGTTAAGAACTTTGCTTCAGGATGAGAACAGAAATCATGCTCCAGCAGCGCGGCAGCAGCAGGAGGCCCCATTAGCTAAAGTGGTGCTTCAGGTTAAGAACAGTTTCAGGTTAAGAACGGACCTCTGGAACGAATTAAGTACTTAACCCGAGGTACCACTGTAATGTTTATTGGATGGATTTTCCCCCTAAATTGATTTTGATTCTTGATTTATTGTTATTTACGCTTTATACTGTATTTTATACTGGTTTTTTTTTGGTAGCATCAATTAAGTGTTTTAAATTTGTTGTTAGCTGCCCTGAGCCTGGTTTCCTGAATTGGGAAGGCCGGGGTATATAAAAAAAAATATTATTTATTATTATTATTATATTGGGAGATCTCATGGAACTGTAGAGTTGGAAGGGACCATGAGGAACATCTAATCCAGGGGTCATCAACCTTTTTCAGCCGTGGGCCATTCCACCGTCCCTCAGACCACATGGTGGGCCGGACTATATTTTGGAAAAAAAATATGAATGAATTCCTGTGCTCCACATATAACTCAGAGATGCATTTTAAATAAAAGCACACATTCTACTCATGTAAAAACACACTGATTCCTGGACCATCTGCGGGCCGGATTTAGAAGGCAATTGGGCTGCATCCGGCCCCCGGGCCTTAAGTTGCCTATCCCTGGTCTAGTCTAGCCTCCCACAACCTCCAGCTGCCTCATCCCGTTTCATGAACACACTGTACCTATGGCCACACACTCAACGTCCATTTAAAGCTCTGTGGTGCCACAATAAGCAGTCATGGCTTCCCCCAAGGAATTCTAGGAGCTGTAGTTTGTTCAGGGCACTGAGAGTCGTCAAATGGTCCCTTTTCCCCTACAGATCTGCAATTCCCAAAGTAGTTTAAGAATCGATTCATCTTTAAGCCAGCTGCTTAAAGTTGGGTGTGCTAGTCCCATGACTAAGCTAGCCATGTTTGCTCAGAAAAAGGAGTAAATTTGACTGAATTCAATGGGGCTTGCTCCCAGATAAGTGAGGTTAGGATTGTAGAGGACACATACATCTAAAGTGCATATAACGAGCATTCAAAGCACATGGTTTTCCTCAAAGAATCCTGGAAGCAGTCGTTTACTCCACACAGAGCTACTACAATTCCCAGCACACATGACAAACCATGGTTCTTGGCTAGAAGACATGCTTAAATGTATCACATGGATGTGATCTAAGACCCCCTCCTGAAGGCTGCAGGGAGTAGCCAGCCTGGTGCCTTAAAGACATTGTTGACTACAGTTCCCATCAGCCCCAGCCAGCATGGCCAACCGTCAGGGATGATGGGAGTTGTAGCTCAAGAAATATCTGGAGGGGACCACATTGAGTAGCCCAGCAATGTCTTGCCTGTGTTCTAGAGATGGCATCTATGATTTCTCTCAAATATTAAAGAAGAGGCCCAGTGATGGTTGGAGGAGTGGCAATGTTCAGGGGAAAGGTCATTAACAAGAAGACAGCACTTCCTCAAGAGGAGGGGGATCAAGGACGCAGATGGAGCCGAGCAAACAGAATGAGGTGAAGATCAAAGGAGGTGACACTTGAGCGAAAGACTGAGGGATCAGAAGGAAACATCAAGGTGAAGATTGAAGTCCCCAAGAATAAAGGCAGAAGACTGAAAGGAATGGAGACAGAGCAGAGAGACAACAGACTGCATTGAAGAGCTTCATTAACTATGAACCCCAGTTTATCAATTACTCAGATTAGGGAGGAACTACAAAATGTGGGGGACGCGGGTGGTGCTGTGGGTTAAACCACAGAGCCTAGGATTTGCTGATCAGAAGGTCGGCGGTTCGAATCCCCGCGACGGGGTGAGCTCCCGTTCCTCAGTCCCTGCTCCTGCCAACCTAGCAGTTTGAAAGCACATCAAGTGCAAGTAGATAAATAGGTACCACTCCGGCGGGAAGGTAAACAATGTTTCCATGCACTGCTCTGGTTCGCCAGAAGTGGCTTAGTCCTGCTGGCCACATGGCCCGGAAGCTGTACGCCAGCTCCCTCGGCCAATAAAGCGAGATGAGCGCCGCAACCCCAGAGTCGTCCATGACTGGACCTAATGGTCAGGGGTCCCTTTACCTTTACAAAATCTGGGGTTCGCGCTACAAAAGGACTACAAAACATTGGCACCATTTTGGAGTGAATCAGACAATGTTGGATTACTGGGTGTCAACTACGAACCCCAGTTTGATGTGCTGATTACTCAGATTGGGGGACCCGACAAAATGTGAGGTTCGTGCTACAAAATGAACACAAAACTCTGGTACCGGTATGGAGGTTAGCCAAAACGTCTGGGTTGGTATTGGAGGATGGGGAATGGGTTGCGAGCCGAGATTAGATAGCACATGTGTGGAGGGGAAGAGGAAACAAAGTTGGATGGTATACACTTCAGAGGGAAAGCGAGCAGGGCAAGGCTTTGGTCTCCATTGGCGTAGTTTGGAGCCCTCACCTGTAAAAAGACCTAATGTTGGAGAAAGTTAAAAGGGGCTCCTAGACTGGAGGTCTTCCTTCCAGAAACCCAAAGGGAGAGGGTGCAGGCGCCAAGTGAAAAGCTAGGCCTTTATTGAAACTCAAATGCACATAGGGACAGCGTCAAAAGTAAGGAGGAGGCTGCAAAGAACCACATCCAAAGCAATGTTTCTGATACACTTCCAGACTGCACATGGGATTTCTATTCACCAATCAAAGGGTCACATCAGTCTTAACGATTGCAACCCAATGCCAGCATCCCGAACCAATCACAACTATCTAGCTCTTCAGATCTGCCCTCGCCATAATATCCTGTGATTACATATAATCATTTTTCAGTGTCTTTATTAGGACTTTGACTAATTTTCCTATTCATTAAATGCCTCCCAATATCCTCTTCCGTCTGTCTACGAAACAATTCAAGATTAATCGCAATTGCCATGCTTAGCTGATTCTCTTTTCAGGCATACAATGGCCACTGTAGATTCTAGCAGGTTATTCTTTCCAGTGTTCCGGAATGAACACTTGGTACGTACAGAACCTAAAAGCTGCCGGTTCCGTACCGTAAAAGGTAGGCACAGGCCTCTTTGGTTTAGTTAGGCCATAGGTTCAAAAGAAAACAGAAGCATCAAAATGGTACTGTTTATGAAATTATTATTTTCTCCATCATTAGCGAGTGATTCATGAGTCCCTCAAATGCGTGGAGAACCTCAGGCCTGAGAGTCCAGTGTAGTCCTCCAGGTCTCTCTGAGTCTCGCCACCCCCCCACAGGTGTACCCCTAGTTTCCGGGCTCCACCCCTTTACGAAGGCCCATCACCAGTCCAGCTTCACAGACTCCTTGAGTGTGGTTTTCTTGGCTGGAACGTCTCCTTGAACTCTGAGAGCCAGTGTGGTGTAGTGGTTAAGAGCGGTAGACTTGTAATCTGGTGAACCAGGTTTGTGTCTCCGCTCCTCTACCTGCAGCTGCTGGGTGACCTTGGGCCAGTCACACTTCTCTGAAGTCCCTCAGCCCCACTCACCTCACAGAGTGTTTGTTGTGGCGGAGGAAGGGAAAGGAGTTTGTTAGCCGCTTTGAGACTCTTTAAGGGGAGTGAAAGACAGGATATCAAGTCCAAACTCTTCTTCTGATCATGTTCTGGATCAGGAGTCGGCAAGGTTTACCTCGCCTGGGCTGGTTCACTCCAGCGGAGATCCCTCCGTGGGCCGGATTGCACATGCGATTTCTGGTGTCAGCATCAGCACAGGTGCAATTTCCGGCATCTGCGCATGCGCAGGCGTGATTTTTGGTGCCATGGAAGCAAGTCCCCGTGCCACGCTGTGCCAGTTTAGCGTGGCGCGCGGGGACTCACCGAGGCGGTAGCTCAGTTCAGGGGTGACTCATGGGCCGGTTAAACAACCCTCATGGCCTGCTTGTGGCCCACGGGCCTTAGCTTGCCTACCCCTGCTCTGGATGGAGAACTGGGAGGAATATGCAAGCATGCATAGAAATGTTGCTACTCCTCAGTGCTTGAATGCGCACCCGATGCTCTCCTCGCTTTTGCCTTGGCCTCACCCACCCAGTGCTTTTTTCCCTGGGGGTACTCTAGGGTAGGGACGGGGGTGGCACTGTGGGTTAATCCACAGAGCCTAGGACTTGCCGATCAGAAGGTCGGCGGTTCGAATCCCCACGACGGGGTGAGCTCCCGTTGCTCAGTCCCTGCTCCTGCCAACCTAGCAGTTCGAAAGCACATCAAAATGGAATGAGATAAATAGGTACTGCTCTGGCAGGAAGGTAAACGGCGTTTCTGTGCGCTGCTCTGGTTCGCCAGAAGTGGCTTAGTCATGCTGGCCACGTGCCCCAGAAGCTGTACGCCGGCTCCCTTGGTCAATAAAGCGAGATGAGTGCCGCAACCCCAGAGTCGGCCACGACTGGACCTAATGGTCAGGGGTCCCTTTACCTTTATTCTAGGGTACGCAGTACCAGAAAGTGCCCCCCCCCATGTTAGAAGTGCGGCACGTCTTGTAACAACTTCATGGTGCATACCGGCATCTTTTTTTTCCTTAAAAAAAAAAAAACCAGCACTGACCTCACCCACCACTGACATATGACCTCTGCAAGGTTTCTCAGAAGGGAATGTGCCCCTTGACCTGAAAGCAGTTCCCCACCCCGTTGTAGAATAACAGCCGGAATAGAAAGAAGAAAAGTCACATCTGGTGTGAAAAGGAAAACCAGGCATAGGCAAACTCGGCCTTCAGATGTTTTTGGACTACAACTCCCATCACCCCTAGCTAACAGGACCAGTGGTCAGGGATGATGGGAGCTGTACTCCCAAAACATCTGGAGGGCCGGGTTTGCCAATGCCTGAGGAAAACCATCTGGCAGGACAACAGATTAGGTTAGCATTACTTTGGGGACGCGGGTGGCGCTGTGGGTTAAACCACAGAGCCTAGGACTTGCCGATCAGAAGGTCGGCGGCTCGAATCCTCGTGACGGGGTGAGCTCCCATTGTTTGGTCCCTGCACCTGCCAACCTAGCAGTTCGAAAGCACATCAAAGTGCAAGTAGATAAATAGGTACTGCTCCAGTGGGAAGGTAAACGGCGTTTCCATGCGCTGCTCTGGTTTACCAGAAGCGGCTTAGTCATGCTGGCTTAGTCATGCTGTACGCCGGCTCCCTTGGCCAATAAAGCAAGATGAGCGCCACAACCCCAGAGTCGGCCACGACTGGTCAGGGGTCCCTTTACCTTTACCTACCTTACTTAAACTATTATTATTATTATTATTATTATTATTATTATTATTATTATTATTAAATTGCCGTATACCTGCAGGTCTCAGGGCTATTCACAGGATAAAATCATGATATAAACACACAAAATACATAATCAAAATAAAAATGCAAACAAGCCAACACCCCCCCCCCCCATTTTATAAGGGCATTGGATGTCAATTAACCAAAGGCCTGGTTAAAGAGGAATGTTTTTGCCTGGCGCCTAAAGGTGCATAATCAAGGCACCAGGCAAACTTCCCTGTGGAGAGCATTCCACAGACAGGGAGCCACTGCAGAGAAGGCCCTGTTCTCCTGTGGCTGCTCTCTGAACCTCTCGTGGTGGAGGCAAACGAAGGAGGGCCTCAGAAGATGACCAGGGTCTGGGTAGGTTCATATGGAAAGAGGTGATCCTTGAGGTATTGTGGGCCTGAGCTGTTTAAGGCTTTATAGGTCAAAACCCCCAGTTTGAATTGGGCCCGCAAACTAATTGGTAGCCGGTGTAGTCGGACCAGGATCAGTGTAATATGCTTAAATTGTCCTGCCCCGGTGATCAGCCTGGCTGCTTGACACGCGTTGCAAACCCTCAAACCTGTCATTGGTCAGAGCATGCAAATAGCTCAATTTCACTGGAAAATGGAAGCGTCGATGGAATTGTGTTGGCACTATGATGTCTTGGTAGCTAAGAGACTGTGCTGCGCTGCGGGCAATGTTTAAAACCTCTCCAAAGCCAACCCACTAAGCTCTTCTCCCTCAGCCCCCAGATACCACACTATCTGCGGTAGGTGATCAATAATAAAACTGACCTCAGGGATGTCCTCATCATGAGACAGCTGCCTCGGGCAAAAAGAAATGGGGCATTGTTAAAAAGTGGCAGTTGTCAGCTTTTTAATGTGCTTTATATATCTGTGATAATCATTTGGAATTTTTATTTTTGGCCTCAGGTACCAAATTGTGCTGAGCTGGACCTAGCTAGGCCGCAGCACAGGGCCATTTTAAGGACAGCAGTTTCATCCAGACATAAGACAAGCCTGCTGGGTCAGGCCAGTGTTCCATCTTGTGCAGGATCCTGCCCTCATTGCAGCCAACCAGATGCCAGCAGCTGGAATTCAGAGTTGACTCGCCTCTGACAGCAGAGGTAGAGACTAGCTGTTGCAGCTGGTAGCTTTTGGCAAGGGCGGCGGCAAAGAGATTTCTGTGCACACAGAAGGGGAGAATCACATGGTGAGTTTCAAAGACGGGAGTTGTGATAAAATCCCACCAAAAACAAACAAAAAATGGCAGTGTTCGAGTTCAGTCTGGGAAGACTATTTAAGTGGCAATTTGTGACTGATTTCAAGGTGGGCTTTGTAGCTTGAGTGGGAATTTCAGCCCTGGTCTCCCAGGTCTTAGTCCCTCACTCTAACCGCTATGCCACGCTGCCTCCCTAGAGTTCCTCTGCTATGGAGTAGCTATATAAATTAAGTAGACAAATAAATATGAGGAAGTCAAAACGCCACTTAGAGAAGGTTTTGGAATATTTTCCTTGAAACCTGAATTTGTTATATTACAGATTGTTTTATTTGATGCTTTGATGCGTTGCAAACCTCTTTGAGATTCCTCCCCCCCCCCCTATTTCTTTAAAATCTAAAGCAGTAGAATAAAATGAATGATAATAATAATAATAAAAACAGCAATAGCAGGCAGTTGTTTTCAAAGCCTAGCTATGTTCTCATACTCCGTTTTGCACCACTATGAATAATTTGTGCATTTGATTTTTTTAATTTGACAAATTTTGTATGCCGCTTAACTGTAAGTGAAGCCTCTAAGCAGTTTACAAAAAATGTAAAAGATACAGTAAATTGACAGTAAAAGTTCAAGTTTTTTTTAAAAGTCCAAAATATAATTTAAAAGTATCCATTAAACTAAAATTACAGATTAAAAGACACATGAACTTTTAAAAAAGAAACAAACAAAAAACCCCCAATGAAACATTATCTGAGATAGACAGGCAAGGACTTTTTGCTTCTCAATATCGCAGCACCATTGGATCTGCAATATTGGATCTTTTTGCCAGTAGGGAATATTTGGAATCAGATATTTCCCCCCCCAAAAAATAAATAAATAAATAAATAAATTAAGCACTCCACGTCATCCATCAGGATTTAACAACACCCTTAGCTCAAAAAGACTGTGGTCCCGAAGCCCCTTCCGAGCACTCAGATCCCCTTGGCATGACTTTAACAGGCTTTCCGTTTGCCTTCAGACCCGCAGCTTCTATTATGCTCTCAGCGAAGCTGCAGGCGGTTCTCACCAGGAAGTTCACTGGAGTGATGCTGAGTTGCATTTAATGGTTGGATCTTGGAGCGGAGGGCTGCTGGGCGGATGATTTAAGAGCCGCCTGGCAAGAAGCCATGACTCATGGTGGAGGTTATGTCCAGCAAATTAACAAGGCGCTGCCCCCTCCGCACCGAATTCACCCTTTTCCTCGGGAGATGCTCATTGAGCGAGGGGGGAGGGGAGCACGCAGCGGTGACCCCCTCCATCATTAATTCTCAACCAGCCATCATTTGTAGAGCTGAGGCAACATATGGGGGAAATGCAAACTTCATCAGGATTCAAAGATCTTTACCAGACCAACTCCAGGTTTCTGTGAAATGGAATCACAAAATTGCTCCATGGCCCAGATCTGATAGTATCATAGAGTTGGAAAGGACCCTGAGAATCATCTAGTCCAACCCCTTCAAGGCAGGAATATGCAGCTGTCCCATACAGGGATCGAACCTGCAACCTTGGCATTATCAGCACCACGCTCTAACCAGCTAAGCTATCCAGGCTGTGCATTGAAATTAAAGTTGGAGCTGCAAGGTCTGCACTCTAAATTCAAAGTTCCATCTCTGAATTTGGAAGGTGGAATCTGCATGTGCATGTGAACATATACATGTACAGTGGTACCTTGGGTTACAGATGCTTCAGGTTACAGACTCCCCTAACCCAGAAATAGTACCACGGGTTAAGAACTTTGCTTCAGGATGAGAACAGAAATTGTGTGGCGGTGGCAGCAGGAAGCCCCATTAGCTAAAGTGGTACCTCAGGTTAAGAACAGTTTCAGGTTAAGAACAGACCTCCAGAACGAATTAAGTTCTTAACCCAAGGTACCACTGTATGTGTATTTGTGTCTGTACAAATTTACGCACCCCGTGTTGTTGTTTAGTCATTTAGTCGTGTCCGACTCTTTGTGACCCCATGGACCAGAGCACGCCAGGCACTCTTGTCTTCCACTGCCTCCCGCAGTTTGGTCAAACTCATGCTGGTAGCTTCGAGAGCACTATCCAACCATCTCATCCTCTGTTATCCCCTTCTCCTTGTGCCCTCCATCTTTCCCAACATCAGGGTCTTTTCCAGGGAGTCTTCAGCTTCAGGGATCACTGCCTTGTTGTGGCAAAGGGGCTTGAAAAACTCAGAGAAGCTATGAGCTATGCCATGCAGGGCCACCCAAGATGGACAGGTCATAGTGGAGAGTTTTGACCAAACGTGATCCACCTGGAGCAGAAACCAGCAAGCCACTCCAGTATCCCTGCCAAGAAAACTCCGTGGACAAAAACAACACGCCCCTTACACAGCCCTAATATTAGCGATGTTTGTTTTTTTTTAAATAATTTTTATTAACCGGCCAATCACATTATATCAAATCACATCACATAAATTCCAAATTACAAAGCCGAATTTTAAATTTTGTTGAGGGAACCCATATTTCAAGATCCGAAGGGGGATTCTGATCATCTTCTTGCTACTGCGTTAATGTCCAAATCAGTCCAAACAAAGTTCATAATTCTATCCAGACTTATCTTGCTGTTTCCACATCACATCTAGTTCATATATTTTCTCTTTTTTCTTTATGATCTCTTCTGATAGTCTCCTTAAGCCGATAAACACCAATAATAATCCTGTGTGGGTTTTTCCGTTCTTCCAGTCCTCAAATTGAGATGGTTTCCATATATCAGGGGTGCCCAAACTTTTTTCAAGGAGGGCCAGATTTGATGAAGTGAAGGGCTGTGAGGGCCAACCAAAGTTGTTGCCCTTTTTTTAGGATTGAAATTGTTGAGCTTTTTTTTTTTAGGGTTGAAGTTGTTGAGGGGTTTTGTGAGGATTTTACCCCATAAACTGCCGAAGGGGCCGGATTAGACCCCCGAAATGGACTTTGGACATGTCTGTGGTAGAGCCTTTAGCCAACAAGGCGTGCTAAAGGTGGGAAAGGAGATTGCAGAGGAGCTGAACGGATTATTTGCGTCTGTCTTCAGAGCAGAAGACTTACGAGTAACATAAAAGTAATAAGGTGAAACAGGAGAGATGCGAGCTGGGAAGGGTGACAGAAGGGCCCGGCCGGGCGGCGACTCACCTCGCAGGCGGCGCGCCATCCCTTTGGCCCAGGCGAGGCGGCGGCGGCTGCTCAGCAACCTCCTTGCCCGTCTCCTCGTGAGGGAAACGTGGCGTCAGCGTCGGGACGCCTCCGGCGGAGCAAGGCTGCTGGCCTGCCTTCCCCTCCGCCTTCCTCCTTTTCGCCACGCCGCCTGCACCTCCGCTGCCTCCCGCTCTCGACGGGCCCTCCCGGGCGTCGGGCTCCGAGGGCGAAGGCACCCCTACTCGGCCCCACTTCACCATGCCCATCTGCAGCACGGCCCCCGCCGCCACGCTCCCGCCAGCCGCCCTGGCCGCTTCGCCCGCCTCCTCCTCGGAGGAGAAGGAGAAGAAATGACGGCGACGACTCCGCCGCCCCAGCTCCAGATGCTCCAGGCCACCGGGAGGGCAAAGTCCCACTATGGCCCCCCCCTGACCCTGGACGAAGGCCGCCGCCGCCTCAGAAATTTTCTCTCAGGCCGGCCGTGTAACGGCGCGGGAAGGGAGTGCCTTCGCTTTCTCCACCGTCCGCCTTCCAGCCCCCCATCCCCGCCCACAGCGTGCCGCCTCGCAGGGGGAAGCGGGCTGGCAGCTACACGGGCCACATGACAAGGTCTGGCGGGCCGGATTTGGCCCGCGGGCCTTGTGTTTGACACCCGTGCCATATATCATCGCCTTCATAGATAACTGCGCTCTTTCCATCATTAATTACAGAACTGTTGTTCTTAAGTCCCACTGAGGAGTTTCATCCACAATATAAAAACAGCTCTATTGCTCTATTTCTCCTCTCAGACTTAAGTCCTCCGACAGAACTTCCCAATATGGCGACGGTATTTTTAACTGCATCATTCCAAAGCCCTTATACATTCCACGCTCTTTTTAAAACATGCTCTGGTTCAAAAGTTTATCTCCACACAGCCTTAAATCCACAGCTTAAGTCCTTAAAACGACATTTCTGACTTGTGGGTGGGTGGGTGGGATTCTTGTTTAATCACATAAAGGAAAGAAAGGAAAGGTTTTTTTCCCCTCCCCCATCAGTACCTTTGCCATACCAAGTCTTGGCGTATCTTCTCATGATTTCTCTTTTTCCTCCGACTCGTCTTATTTTATCAGAGATCTCTTCTGTTAGCAGTCTTTACTCCCCCTTCTTCCTTGAGATATGTGCATTCCTTCATCCAAATTGTTTCTTTTGAAGTTCTTGCAGCTAGTAGCACGGATCAGGGACGGCGTCCAGGAGTGCCGAAATCCCACAGGAGGGCATTGTGCCTAGTGCCCCCATCCCCACAAATTCGGGGATGGTATAGGGCACAGCAGGCAAGAGCAGTCCCCCACCATAATCCGGGGGGGGGAGGGGGTAGGGAGGCTATTTACTCCCATCACAGCCTCCAATTTACCTCGTGTGGGTCGGAGAGATGTTATTGTCAGCCATCTTCTGATGCGCCCCTAGTGGTCCCCTCCCTAATATTAGGGATGTTAAGAGTTTCTTTATAGCAGTTCTGCTTCCAGTGATGGTCAGTGTCACACTATACATTGAAAGCTCCCAAACATTCTTGGGAACTGTAGTTTTCCAAACACAGAGTTGCAGTTCACAGTACCCTTAACAAACTACGGGTCCCAGGATTCCTTAGAGCAGCCTTTCTCAACCTGTGGGTCCCCAGATGTTGTTGAACTACAACTCCCAGCACCCGTAGCTAGCAAGGCCAGAGCTCAGGGATGATGGGGGTTGTAGTCCAACAAAATCTGGGGAACCACAGGTTGAGAACCGCTGACTTAGAGGAAAGTCCTGTGATTTAAATGTGCATTGGGTGGGCTTTCAATGTGGGTCTGCCCAGTGCCATAGTATGCAGTTAGCACAAGCATATTGAAATCTTGTTTATCATGTGCTCAGCATGGGGAGTGGGGGAAACTTTCCACATTCCGTCTGCTTACGAGGCACAGGCAAAAAGATCATTCCAAGGCCTCGGGTAACAACTACGCTGGGATCTCCATATCTCCACATCAAGAAATCTGTTCTCAGAATGACTTTGCTTGGTATCAGCGCAAGCCCACTCCATTCTCGGGAACTCAAGCAGGAACCAGGGCTGAGTGGTCGGGTGAGAAAATGCTTCATGGAAGCACCGAAGCCTGCGGGTTATAGGCCAAGCACTTCTGCCAAAACAGAGAGTGGAAAAGGCTAGCATCTGACAATGATCAATAGCTGGGGCCATTAGGAGCGAAGCGTCAACTTCCACAAACGCAGATGATGATGGAGAGAGAGAGAGAAATGTAAAAACAAAACTATATTGAGTCAGGACCATTACACAGCTCCATTTCCTGTCTTGGACAGTGTCCAGATCTGGTTGTTTTCAGATGCCTTGCCACAAGCTTTGCCAACTTTTTGCCCCCCAGGTTGGCAAAGGGCACATCAACCGCACAGGGGACTCATAAAGGGGCTGTTTTGTGCTGTGAACTAACAGTCTCTGGATATTTAAGGCACAGTCGGTAGAGCGGATGTGTGAGTTCGTTGCCCTTGTCTCTGCCTGACACCGCCCCACTTTAGTAGTGGTTCAGTTTACATTAGTGTGTATCTTAGAATCATAGAATCATAGAATCATAGAGTTGGAAGAGACCACAAGGGCCATCGAGTCCAACCCCCTGCCAAGCAGGAAACACCATCAGAGCACTCCTGACATATGGTTGTCAAGCCTCTGCTTAAAGACCTCAAAAGAAGGAGACTCCACCACACTCCTTGGCAGCAAATTCCACTGTCGAACAGCTCTTACTGTCAGGAAGTTCTTCCTAATGTTTAGGTGGAATCTTCTTTCTTGTAGTTTGGATCCATTGCTCCGTGTCCGCTTCTCCGGAGCAGCAGAAAACAACCTTTCTCCCTCCTCTATGTGACATCCTTTTATATATTTGAACATGGCTATCATATCACCCCTTAACCTCCTCTTCTCCAGGCTAAACATGCCCAGCTCCCTTAGCCGTTCCTCATAAGGCATCGTTTCCAGGCCTTTGACCATTTTGGTTGCCCTCCTCTGGACACGTTCCAGTTTGTCAGTGTCCTTCTTGAATTGTGGTGCCCAGAACTGGACACAGTACTCCAGGTGTGGTCTGACCAGAGCAGAATACAGTGGCACTATTACTTCCCTTGATCTAGATGCTATACTCCTATTGATGCAGCCCAGAATTGCATTGGCTTTTTTAGCTGCCGCTTCACACTGTTGGCTCATGTCAAGTTTGTGGTCAACCAAGACTCCTAGATCCTTTTCACATGTACTGCTCTCAAGCCAGGTGTCCCCCATCTTGTATTTGTGCCTCTCATTTTTTTTGCCCAAGTGCAATACTTTACATTTCTCCCTGTTAAAATTCATCTTGTTTGTTTTTGCCCAGTTCTCTAATCTGTCAAGGTCATTTTGAAGTGTGATCCTGTCCTCTGGGGTGTTAGCCACCCCTCCCAGTTTGGTGTCATCTGCAAATTTGATCAGGATGCCCTTGAGTCCATCATCCAAGTCGTTGATAAAGATGTTGAATAAGACCGGGCCCAAGACAGAACCCTGTGGCACCCCACTAGTCACTCTTCTCCAGGATGAAGAGGAACCATTGATGAGCACCCTTTGGGTTCGGTCAGTCAGCCAGGTACAAATCCACTGAGTGGTAGCATAGTCAAGACCGCATTTTACCAGCTTCTTTACAAGAATATCATGGGGCACCTTGTCAAATGCCTTGCTGAAATCAAGGTAGGCTACATCCACTGCGTTCCCTTCATCTACCAGGCTTGTAATTCTGTCAAAAAACGAGATCAGGTTAGTCTGACATGACTTATTTTTCAGAAATCCATGCTGACTATTGGTGATCACAGCATTCCTTTCTAGGTGCTCACAGACTGTTTGCTTAATGATCTGCTCCAGAATCTTCCCTGCTATTGATGTCAGACTGACTGGGCGGTAATTACTTGGGTCCTCTCTTTCCCCCTTTTTGAAAATAGGGACAACATTTGCCCTCCTCCAGTCTGCCGGGACTTCGCCTGTTCTCCAGGAATTCTCAAAGATGACTGCCAGTGGTTCTGAGATCACATCTGCCAGTTCTTTTAATACTCTTGGATGCAGTTCATCTGGCCCTGGAGACTTGAATACATCTAAACTAGCCAAATATTCTTGTACTATCTCCTTAGTTATTCTGGGCTGTGTTTCCTTTGCTGAATCATTTGCTCCAAATTCTTCAGGTCGGGCATTGTTTTCTTTATCGGAGAAGACTGAGGCAAAGAAGGCATTGAGTAGTTCAGCCCTTTCTGTGTCCCCTGTTTGCATTTCACCATCTTCTCCTCTGAGTGACCCCATTGTTTCTTTGTTCTTCCTTTTGCTACGAACATACCCATAAAAGCCTTTTTTGTTGCTTTTAACCTCTCTAGCAAGCCTGAGTTCATTCTGTGCTTTAGCTTTTCTGACTTTGTGTCTACACGTGCTGGCTATTTGTTTGAATTCCTCTTTGGTGGTTTCCCCCCTTTTCCATTTTTTGTACACATCCTTTTTTAATCTTAATTCAGTTAAAAGTTCTTTAGATAGCCACCCTGGCTTCTTTAGGCACCTTCCATGTTTCCGTCTCATTGGTATTGCCTGACGTTGTGCTTTTAGTATCTCCCTCTTAACAAACTCCCAGCCATCATGAACTCCCTTTCCTTTTAGTATTGTTGTCCATGGGATCTCACCCAGCACTTCCCTAAGTTTTATGAAGTCGGCTTTCTTAAAGTCAAGAAATTGAGTCCTAGTATGCTTGGCTGCTCCTTTCCGCTGTATAGTAAACTTCAGAAGAGCATCTTGCCAGACAAATGCAGGAAATTTCCCCCTTTTTTGTTCAGTGTTCCAATACAGTGGTGCCCCGCAAGACGAATGCCTCGCAAGACGTAAAACTCGCAAAACGAAAGGGTTTTGCGGTTTTTGAGCTGCTTCGCAAGACGAATTTCCCTATGGGCTTGCTTCGCAAGACGAAAACGTCTTGCAAGTTTGTTTCCTTTTCCTTAACACCGTTAATACAGTTGCGACTTGACTTCGAGGAGCAACTCATAGAACGCGGTGTGGTAGCCTTTTTTGAGGTTTTTGGTGATTTTTGAAGCTTTTCCAAAACTTTTCCGACACCGTGCTTCACAAGACGAAAAATTCGCTAGACGAAAAAACTCGTGGAACGAATTAATTTCGTCTTGCGAGGCACCACTGTAAATGTATCTCACCACGGAGTCATTTTTGAGTCATTTTTCTTGCATTGAACTGGTAAGGTACCCCCTCTTTCCATGTACACAGCAGTGTGTGTGTGTGTCATAGCTGTCAACTTACAGATTTGAAAATCAGGGACCAGCAGCCTCGAAAATCAGGGATCAGCAGCCAAAATAAGGGATTTTCCAAGCCCAGGTATGTTTGACTTTTGAGCCCTTCCAAGCCAAAGGCAGAAAGCCCAGCCACCAGCCAAACGAACCCTCAAGCGGTGGTTCCCACAGCGCAGCAACCCGGCAAAGGGGATGCAGCAAGGAAAACCACTGTCCTCTCTGCTGGGAAGCGCTGAGCAAAGACAAGTCCCCAGGCAACGTGGCCGATTTGATCGGCACAAGGCATGCAAGCTCCACCCCCCCAGTCGTTCTTAGACTCCTTATTGGGTGAGCAACGCAGCCAAGCAACACAGTTAGAGCCTCCCTCTCCCCTGGCCGGAAGGGAGGGAGGGAGAGGAGCTGCTTCCTTTGAAACCCGGGAAATTTAAGGGACACCATCAATAAGGGACAGCAGTGAGACACAGCACTGGGATAAGGGACTTTCCCGCCAAATAAGGGATGGTTGACAGCTATGGTGTGTGTGTGTGTGTGATTTCATTCCTGAGGGGGGCTGGATAGTGGGAGCTTTCATTGCCTAAATTACATCCGGGCATTTGCTTTAAGCCAATCTTTAGCAACCAGAAGTTTTGGACTACAACTCCCATCAGCAATTCCGGCTGTGGCTTATGGGAGTTGTAGTCCAGAACATCTTCTGGAAGGTGCTGGTTGCTGAAGGCTGTTCTAGAGCAGGGGTGAGGAGCTTTTGAGCCGCCATGGGTTGCTGATCTACAACTCCCATCATCCCTGGCCATCGGCCATGCTTGCTGGGGTTGATGGGAGTTGTAGTTCAGCAACAACAGAAAGGGCAGGGGTTCCATCACACTTGACATCAAGCAAGCTTGAGACCTTCCCTCATCCAACACACACAAGGCAACATGACTGGGTAATGCTGGAGTAACCGAGTGAGGAAGCTCAATAGATATCAACCCTCCTACCACAAGTGTAATTGCGTGAAGGCGAGCACCAAAGGAGGGTTTCCTGCTTGGCATGGGGTTGGACTCGATGGCCCTTGTGGTCTCTTCCAACTCTATGATTCTATGATTCTAGGGTTGTAGCTTAATCACCAGGTGACACGGAGCTTAGTTTCCTGCTGCTGTTCCATTTTTGTTGGACAGGTCTAATCAAGTCCTTGCAGAGCTTTCTGACTGGGGTGTCCGCTAGCTAACCCCTCCGTGAAACACAGAGAGCCAAAGGGAGGAGTCATCCTGTCTCTGCAGCAGGCTCGAAAGTAAATGTTATGTACTGAGTTGAATAGGATTCAGAATGCAGCAATCTGATTGGCCCTAGAACAATAGGATTCAGAATGCAGCAGTCTGATTGGTCCGCAGGAGCCACCCAATCCAACTCCAGGTGGAAGGGAATCCGCAACCTGATTGGCCTACAGGAGAAACCTGGAATTAGCCAATCATGGGGGGCCCATTGTGTAAATAATGTATATAAAGCAGACATTTCAGGGGAACTGGCATTCCTCACTACTATAAGCTGAATAAAGAGCATGAAATCCACACTCGACTCCGAGTATATTTCAGTAAACATGTACAGAAAACAATGAAAGGTCTTCGCCAAACTACATGAACCTGGAGACCTCCAGATTTTTCAGGCTCTAACTCCCAGAGGCCTTCGATTTTGCAGCTAGCCACCTGGCTGGTGAGCAGAGGATTCAGTCCTGGTAGCTGCAGGGGTCTGCTTTCCCAGTAGATCTCTCTCTCGCTCTCTCTGGATCGAGGAAAGTTTTTCTTCCTCTCTCATACCACTGGACATCCGATGAAGCTAAATGTTTCAGGACGGGCAAAAAAAAAAGTACAGTGGTACCTCGGGTTACAGATGCTTCAGGTTACAGACTCCGCTAACCCAGAAATAGTGCTTCAGGTTAAGAACTTTGCTTCAGGATGAGAACAGAAATCGTGCTCCAGCGGTGCAGCGGCAGAAGGAGGCCCCATTAGCTAAAGTGGTGCTTCAGGTTAAGAAGGGACCTCCAGAACGAATTAAGTTCTTAACCCGAGGTACCACTGTACTTTTTCAGGCAGCACATGGTTAAACTGAGGAACTCACCTGCAGTGATGGCCACTAACTTGGATGACTTTAAGAGGATTGGACAAATTCATGGAGGGGTGGACTATCGAAGCCTACTAGCCCAAATGGCTATGTTCTGTTATATACCATATAACACTGGTCCTGAAAGACCAACGTTGGCTCCCAGTACGTTTCCGAGCACAATTCAGAGTGTTGGTACTGACCTTTAAAGCCCTAAACAGCCTTGGTCCTGAAGGAGCGTCTCCACCCCCATCGTCCAACCCGGACACTGAGGTCCAGATCCAAGGGTCATCTGCTGGTTCCCTCATTGCGAGAAGTGAAATTACAGAGGGAATCAGGCAGGGGGCCTTCATCCTCCCATCAGATGTCAAGGAAATACAGTGGTGCCCTGCAAGACGAATGACTCGCAAGACGGAAAACTCGCTAGACGAAAGAGTTTTCCGTTTTGGAGGTGCTTCGCAAAACGAATCTCCTATGGGCTTGCTTCGCAAGACGAAAATGTCTTGCGAGTTCCTGCGGGTTTTTTCCCCTCCCCCCCTTTTTCTAAGCCACTAAGCCGCTTATCAGCTGATCCGATCAGCAGATAAGCTGCTAAAAGCCGATAAAAGCCGCTAATAGCGCTAATAGCGCTAATAGCGCTAATAGCGCTAATCCGCTAATCCATCAATGGGCTTGCTTCGCAAGACGAAAAAACCGCTAGACGAAGAGAATCACAGAATGGATTCTTTTCGTCTTGCGAGGCACCACTGTAAACAACTATATGACTTTTATTTTTATTTTTTCCCTTTTTTTAATTAAAGATTTTCTTGTTTTACAGAAGTAAGTGTAATATCTCTCATATTTTTTCCATGTAACATTTTTACAAATCAGTTTCATTTGTTGAGACATTAGGGGGAGAAAGAAAAGAAGAAGAAGAAGAAGAAGAAGAAGAAGAAGAAGGAGGAGGGGTGGAGGGAGGGAAGATGGGTGGGGTTGGGGTCGGGTGGCGATGTTTCTCTTATGCTTAATGTATGTAGGGTTTGGTCTCAGCGAACTATATGACTTTTAGAAGACATCTGAAGGCAGCCCTGTTTAGGGAAGTTTATAATGCTTGACGTTTTATCGTGTTTTTAATATTCTGTTGGGAGTCACCCAGAATGGCTGGGGAAACCCAGCCAGATTCTGATGATGATGATGATGATGATATTCTACCTCCACAGCCAGAGCCAGCAATTCTTCTAAGTACCAGAAGCTGGAAACCACAGGAGGGGAGAGTGCACTTGTGAAATCATAGAATTCTAGGGTTGGAAGAGCTCCCAAGAATCATCTAGTCTAACCTCTTGCAATGCAGGAATTCTGCCCATACCTGTGCCTGGGTGGGCTCGAACCGCCAACCTGCTGGCTAAATAATAATAATACCCCTCCCTCCCCAGCCAGAGATGGGCTCAGGGTGGCTAACACCAATAAAATCACAGTTAAACGTAATAGGGGGAAAAGAAAAAGAAAAAATACAATTTAAAATACGGGTTAAAATGCAATTTAAAATGTAGCCTCATTTTAAAAGTAGCCGATAAATCAAGACCATAAGGGGAGAGAAACATAAGGGTCAGACTGAGTCCAAACCAAAGGCCAGGCGGAACAGCTCTGTCTTGCAGGCCCTGTGGAAAGATGTCAAGTCCCGCAGGGCCCTAGTCTCTTGTGACAGAGCGTTCCACCAGATTGGGGCCACAGCCAAAAAAGCCTTGGTCTGGTTGAGGCCAGCCTAACCTCCCTGTGGCCCGGGACCTCCAAGATGTTTTTGTTTGAAGACCATGAGGTCCTCCGTGGGAGATACCAGGAGAGGCGGTCCCGGAGGTACATGGGTCCTAGGCCGCATAGGGCTTTAAAGGACAAAACGTTTACCTTTACAATATGCATGTGTGCTTGGGCCCAGGGTCTTTTGCCTCACCATCCCCACTACTGACTCCCTGTTGCTACTCAGCTTCAAAAAAAGTGCCCCCAGATTCACTGAAAAAAACCTGGTAACCATAGGCTAACTGCCAGATGCTCTGCGGGGGTGCTCAGGTCCTCCTTGCATCTGTGTGACCACTGTGGGAACAGGATTCTGGACTAGATGGACTATTGCCTTGATCCAGCAAGCTCCTCTTATGTTCTAATACCAACATGTTCCCTGTCAGGAACTCACTGTTGAAACAGCAAGATTGGCCCTCCTGCTCTCTGCAGTTCAGATGGAAGGTGCGGGAGATACAATGTCTCCTTCCTCCAGTTTAATTAGGGCTTTAAAAACCCTAAGTAAGCATTACCTGTGCACCTAGGTTTTATCCGAGGACGGATCTGGGTCAGGTCAGGTGTTCCTGGCGCTGCTATATACTCATAGCCACCTCATTCTCAGGACCAGCCCAAGATATTTTGTTCTCTGAGTCAGGAGAGCTCTTAATCTCCTGTCCCCCCTCCCTGGCAGCAAAAATGTGGTAATAAAAAACCAAATGACTCACAATTTGCTGCCCTTTCCTGATTCCCAAAGTCAGCACCCGGAAGCAGCTTCCAGCTGGTTCTGCCCAATCCCCAGGCACCAATCTTCATGTGGTCAAAATGGTTTGATCCGCACACAAGAGGAAAGTGTCAGCAGATGTGGGGAAACCCCAAGTTTTGAAAAAACAGGAAAATATGCCAGGTGGAGGTGGGGGATGACAAAATTAGGGAGGGACTATTGAAGAGCGACCTCATGAGAAAAGAAGACTCCCTGGAAAAGACCCTGATGTTGGGAAAGACGGAGGGCACAAGGAGAAGGGGACGGCAGAAGATGAGATGGTTGGATAGTGTTCTCGAAGCTACTAACATGAGTTTGACCAAACTGAGGGAGACAGTGGAAGACAGGAGTGCCTGGCATGCTCCGGTCCATGGGGTCATGAAGAGTCGACTAAACGACTAAACAACAACAACTGACGACTGAGACTGGTGAGTACTGATCAACCATATGAAGAAGAAGAAGAGTTTGGATTTGATATCCCGCTTTATCACTACCTGAAGGAGTCTCAAAGCGGCTAACATTCTCCTTTCCCTTCCTCCCCCACAACAAACACTCTGTGAAATGAGTGGGGCTGAGAGACTTCAGAGAAGTGTGACTAGCCCAAGGTCACCCAGCAGCTGCATGTGGAGAAGTGGAGAAGCGAATCCGGTTCCCCAGATTACGAGTCCACCTCTCTTAACCACTACACCACACTGGCTCTCTCTCTCTTTTTTTATGAGCGTTCTTGGTCACCACAAAACACTGTTTCAGGGTTGTGTGGAAATGGAAGACCACAGAGAAGCGGTGGATCGAATGGAGCTCTGTTAAGATGGTGTTCATGGAAGACAATCTTACTCAGCTATGAGTGATTGCCAAAGAAGAAGATAGGGAAGTTTGATGTCAGGTGGGCAGCATTTTGTCATCATCATCGTCGTCGTCATCTCAAGGGCTGTCACAGGGAAGATGGAGCAAGCTTGTTTCCTCCTGCTCTGTGGTGGGTAGGACTTGGACCAATGGCTTCAAATTGCAAGAAAGGAGATTCCAATTAAACATCAGAATTAACTTTCTAAGAGCTGTTCAACCGCGGAACAGTCTCCCTTGGGAGTTTGTGAACTCTCCTTCCTTGGAGGTCTTGAAGCAGAGGTTGATTGGGCATCTGTCCTGGATGCTTTAGTTGAGATTCCTGCATTGTAGGGAAAAGTTTAGATTTGATATCCTGCTTTATCACTACCCGAAGGAGTCTCAAAGCGGCTAACATTCTCCTTTCCCTTCCTCCCTCACAACAAGCACTCTGTGAGGTGAGTGGGGCTGAGAGACTTCAGAGAAGTGTGACTGGCCCAAGGTCACCCAGCAGCTGCATGTGGAGGAGCGAGGAAGTGAACCCGGTTCACCAGATTATGAGCCCACCGCTCTTAACCACTACACCACACTGACTAGATGACTCTTGGGGTCCCTTCCAACTTTACGATTCTAGTTTTCAATTTTGTGGTCGTTTGATTCCATATCTGGGCAAACCAGAGGGCTCATCAAAGCTGAAGGACGCATGGAGCTGAGGGTTATGCAAATGATAATAATAATAATAATAATAATAATAATAATAATAATAATAATAATAATAAAAATTTTATTTATATCCCGCCCTCCCCAGCTGAAGCCGGGCTCAGAGCTGCTAACAACAATAAAAGTAACACAGCATTCTAAAATCAATTCATTTTAAATCAATTCAAAATCAAATTAAATTAATGGCAACTATTGGGCTAGAGTTCTGTGAGGATTACCAAAGGAGGGGGTCAGACTATGCCTTGACCAAAGGCTTGGTGGAACAGCTCTGTCTTACAGGCCCTGCAGAAAGATGTCAAGTCCTGCAGGGCCCTAGTCTCTTGTGACAGAGAGATCGGGGCCACGTCCGAAAAAGCCCTGGCTCTGGCTGAGGCCAGCCTAACCTCCCTGTGGCCCGGGACCTCCAAGATATCTTTGTTTGAGGACCGTAAGGTCCTCTGTGAGACATACCAGGAGAGGCGGTCCCGTAGGTACGAGGGTCCTAGGCCGTATAGGGCTTTAGAGGTTAAAACCAGCACCTTAAACCTGATCCTGTACTCCACTGGGAGCCAGTGCAGCTGGTATAGCACCGGGTGAATGTGATCCCACAGCAAGGACCCCATAAGGAGTCTCGTCGCGGCATTCTGCACCCGCTGGAGTTTCTGGGTCAGTCTCAAGGGCAGCCCCACGTAGAGTGAGTTATGATAATCAAATCTGGAGGTGACCGTCGCGTGGATCACATTGGCTAGGTCAGGGCAAAAGAGGTAAGGAGCCAACTGCTTAGCTTGGTGGAGATGACAAAAGAGGGTGCAGAGGGAGGGGCATGGCATAGGGAAGGGAGAGTGGCCTGATAAGAGTCCTCGAGGCTCCCCCCAAGCTCCCCCCCCCCAAGGTCTGAGGTTCCTCTCCCCTTGAGCTAAGGTGCTACCATTTGCAGGTTCCGTTCCTGTTGTCCAAGCTCTCTCAGAGAAGCAAGGTACCTGCTGAGCTCCTCATGCTTTGCATCACAAAGGAAATGTTGCTTAGCTCAAGTAGCTATTAGGTTTGCTCAGAGGAGGCTCCTGAATAAAAGCCACACAGGGCACCGGATTTGAGGCCCCTTGAAAAGCCATTTCGCGAAGAAGGCACTCTCCTTGGGTCATATGAAAATCAGCAGAGAAACATAAAAGACGCTTTTCAGGCCATGGCTGAAGTGCTCATTGCCTCAGCCCCGGCTTTATGCTCCTTTCTTCTGGAAAAGCAAACAAGGACACAGGCGATGCCAAATAGCAGCGATTTTATAGAGAAACACACTTCCTCCTCCCTTTTGAAAACAGACCAGGCCGCCTTGAGGGGCATTGCAATCCAGAATGGCCGTGCGTTCAAGGCAGGGAGCAAGAGGATCCATCAGGCTGCTATAAATTGCAAATAAGTGTACACAAACATTGACGTTTTTAAGACCATTGGCAAGTTCAGCTGCTCCCTGCTGAGCTAGTAGCTGCGGTATTTATTATTACAGTTCTTTATTACATTTTTCTATCTGACCTTTCTTCCGTCATGGAACTCAAGGCAGCATTCGTAGGGCATCCCATCTGGGCATGGACCCACCCAGAGTGGCTGGGGAAACCCAGTCAGATGGGTGGGGTACAAATTATTATTATTATTATTATTATTATTATTATTATTATTATTTGGAGTTGCTTGGCTGCTGCATGATCCATACAGTGCAGAAGGTCTGTAGCTCAATGACAGAGCAGATGCCTTGCATGTAAAAGCCTGCCTAGCATCTTCACTAGAGCTAGGAGAGAAGCATGCCCAGAACCCCAGAGAGCTGCTGCCAGTCAGTGCCGACAATACTGGCCTAGATGGACTCATGTTCCAGCTCTGTATATTCGGCTTCCTATGTTCCTGTAGTCAAAGCTATGGTTTTCCCAGTAGTGATATATGGAAGTGAGAGCTGGACCATAAAGAAAGCTGATTGCCAAAGAATTTGAATTATGGTGCTGGAGGAGACTCTTGAGAGTCCCATGGACTGCAAGAAGATCACACCTCTCCATTCTCAAGGAAATCAGCCCGGAGTGCTCACTGGAAGGACAGATCATGAAGCTGAGGCTCCAATACTTTGGCCACCTCGTGAGAAGAGAAGACTCCCTGGAAAAGACCCTGATGCTGGGAAAGATGGAGGGCACAAGGAGAAGGGGACGACAGAGGGTGAGATGGTTGGACAGTGTTCTTGAAGCTACCAGCATGAGTTTGACTAAACTGCGGGAGGCAGTGGAAGACACGAGTGCCTGGCGTGCTCTGGTCCAGGGGGTCACGAAGAGTCGGACACGACTAAACGGCTAAACAACAACAAATGTTCCTATGCATCTTCAGACCGTCTTCTGACTGTGGTCTCCATGGCAGTGGTGCTGAAGTGACTTGAAAGCGATCCATTACAATCTATTGCAGCTTAACAGGGTGGCCCCTCTGGAATTTGTTTCATACAAATACATACATGCACACATACATGTGAATTTGTAAATCTGTCTGTGCTTGGCTACCCAGAGCTTAAATACATGACCCTTTCACACACCTTTTCAAGCCCATGCATTTGGAGAGGGCCCCTAGCTTGGCAGAGAGAGTGGGATGATCTGAAATACAGGACAAAACTGTATCAGTACATGAAGTAGCATTTTGCATTGAAATATGGGACAATCCTTATTATACAGGGCAGGTGGCAACCCTAGGTTTACCTGAACTGCTTGGCTTTCTCAATTATGCCGTAAACCTAAAATTAACAGGAATCCCAGTCCCTTGAGTCTGGGACTCAAGTAAGGTGGTAATGCATGGGGTTTTTATTCAACAAAGTGCTTTGCAAAAGAAGATGAAAGAACAAAAAACCACCACAATAATTGCTGGAAGAACTGATTGAAAATGAAAAAGAATTGATTAAAAAACCTGGGAAAGATTCTATAAAACAAACCATAAAAATGTTAGAAACACACTATTTGACGTTGATAAATCAAGAAATTGAATGGAAGGTTAAAATGTTACAGCAGAAAAAATTCGAATTTGCCAACCGGCCAGGCAAATTGCGGGCATGGCAGCTAAAGAACCAACAGAATATGAACTTAATAATAATAATAATAATAATAATAATAATAATAATAATAATAATATAATAATAATAATAATAATAATAATAATAATAATAATAATAATAATAATAATAATTTATTTATACCCCGCCCATCTGGCTGGGCCTCCCCAGCCACTCTGGGCGGCTTCCATAAAAACCAAAAATACAATAAAATATCACACGTTAAAAACTTCCCTGAACAGGGCTGCCTTAAGATGTCTCCTGAATGTCAGGTAGTTGTTTATCGCCTTGACATCTGCTGGAAGGGTGTTCCACAGGGCGGGCGCCACTACCGAGAAGGCCCTCTGCCTGGTTCCCTGTAGCTTTGCTTCTCGCAATGAGGGAACCGCCAGAAGGCCCTCGGCGCTGGACCTCAGTGTCCGGGCAGAATGATGGGGGTGGAGACGCTCCTTCAGGTATACTGGACCGAGGCTGTTTAGGGCTTTAAAGGTCAGCACCAGCACTTTGAATTGTGCTCGGAAACGTACTGGGAGCCAATGCAGGTCTTTCAAGACCGGTGTTATATGGTCTCGGCGGCCGCTCCCAGTCACCAGTCTAGCTGCCGCATTCTGGATTAGTTGTAGTTTCCGAGTCACCTTCAAAGGCAGCCCCACGTAGAGTGCATTGCAGTAGTCCAAGCGGGAGATAACCAGAGCATGCACCACTCTGGCGAGACAGTCCGCAGGCAGATAGGGTCTCAGCCTACGTACCAGATGGAGCTGGTAAACAGCTGCCCTGGACACAGATTTGACCTGTGCCTCCATGGACAGCTGTGAGTCCAAAATGACTCCCAGGCTGCGCACCTGGTCCTTCAGGGGCACAGTTACCCCATTCAGGACCAGGGAATCCTCCATACCTGCCCGCCTCCTGTCCCCCAAAAACAGTACTTCTGTCTTGTCAGGATTCAACCTCAATCTGTTAGCCGCCATCCATCCTCCAACCGCCTCCAGACACTCACACAGGACCTTCACCGCCTTCACTGGTTCTGATTTAAAAGAGAGGTAGAGCTGGGTATCATCCGCATACTGATGAACACCCAGCCCAAACCTCCTGATGATCTCTCCCAGCGGCCGCATGTAGATGTTGAAAAGCATGGGGGAGAGGACAGAACCCTGAGGCACCCCACAAGTGAGAGCCCAGGGGTCTGAACACTCATCCCCCACCACCACTTTCTGAACACGGCCCAGGAGGAAGGAGCGGAACCACTGTATAACAGTGCCCCCAGCTCCCAGCCCCTCAAGACGGTCCAGAAGGATGCTATGGTCGATGGTATCGAACGCCGCTGAGAGATCCAGCAGAACTAGGAAACAGCTCTCACCTTTGTCCCTAGCCCGCCGGAGATCATCAACCAGTGCGACCAAGGCAGTTTCAGTCCCATGATGAGGCCTGAATCCCGACTGAAAGGGATCCAAATGGTCCGCTTCTTCCAGGCGTGCCTGGAGTTGTTCGGCAACCGCTCGCTCAATCACCTTGCCCAGGAATGGAAGATTTGAGACTGGGCGATAGTTGGCCATCGTGGCCGCATCTAAAGATGGTTTTTTAAGAAGCGGTTTAATAACCGCCTCTTTCAGCGGGTCTGGGAAGGCTCCCTCAGAGAGGGAAGCATTCACCACCCCACGAAGCCCATCGCCCAGCCCTTCCCGGCTTGCTTTTATTAGCCAGGATGGGCAAGGATCCAGGAGACAGGTGGTTGGTTTCACTCGTCCAACCAAAGAAAAATTATAGATAATCCAAAAGATATAAAAAAGCAATTTGTAAGGTGTTATTCAGAACTGTATTGAGCCAGCAGAGAGAACATAAATAATACCAAAGAATATTTAAAGCAGAATAACCTACCCAAAATTCCACAAAAATTAACAGGATACACTCCAGGTGCCTCTGAAAAATCATTATAAAAATAGACGGGAACTTGCAGCCGGCCATCTCATCTGGTCCCTGCCACAAGGCCAGACCATCGATCCATCAGCCCCTCCACCGTTCAGCCCATGCAGTTCCGACGATGGTGTAAAATGAGCAGAGAACAGATGCAGAAAGGACATTCAGGTGAGACTCACAGGGCCAATTAGACCTCTGGGGGGAATTGCTTGCTCACTGAACACAGGTCAGGCATCCCTGAACTTAAGCGAAGGCAATTGATTGGGTCGCCTAATGGCGTTTGCATCACTCAAGATATCGCAGCTGCAAAGATGAGTCGTTCTGTTGTCTGAACAGGTTACTTACTGGTTCCAAGGAGAAGCCGTTTTCAGTGGATCCCAGTGACAGGAGCACACAGCTGTACTGAGGCAGAATCAGGTGCTGAAATTTTGTGCCCCTAACAATATTATTATTATTATTATTATTATTATTATTATTATTATTATTACAGTAGAACCTCGACTTACCACCGCCCCTACTCGTGAACAATCCGATTCACGACTGCGGCAAACCCGGAATTAAATACTGGGTTTGCCGCGATTCGCGCATGCGCAGAAGCATCTTCTGCCAGCTGCACATGCACAGCAGCGGCTGCCACTGTCTGCACATGTGCAGAACGGCGTTGCCGCTGAATGTGCACGCGCAGAACAGCACTTCTCCCAGCGACCTGTATTGACTCACGAATGGACCTCCGGAATGGAATCCATACGTGAGTAGAGGTCCCACTGTATTATTATTATTATTATTATTATTATTATTATTATTATTATAGTTTATATACTGCCCTATACCTGGAGGTCTCAGAGTGGTTCACAGAAAAGATCACATCATATATAATCAGAATAAAAACAACTACCCAATAACACCCCCACAGAAAAGAGCCACATTTTAAAAGGGTATAGGATGTCAAACAGATCAACCAAAGGCCTGGTTCAAAAGGAGCGTTTTTGCCTGGCGTCTAAAGGTGTATAATGAAGGGGCCAGGCAAACTTCCCTAGGGAGAGAGCATTGCACAGACGGGGAGCCACTGCAGAAAAGGCCCCGTTCTCGTGTTGCCACCCTCCAGACCTCTCGAGGAGGAAGCACATGAAGAAGGGCCTCAGAAGATGATCACAGGGTCATATGGAAAGAGGCGGTCCTTGAGGTATTGTGGTCCTGAGCCATTTAAGGCTTTATAGGTCAAAACCAGCACTTTGAATTGGGCCCAGAAACTAATTGGTAGTCAGTGCAGGATCAGTGTGATATGCTCAAAGTGTCTTGTTCCCGTGAGCAACCTGGCCGCTGAATTCTGCACTAGCTGAAGTTTCCAAACAGTCTTCAGAGGCAGCCCTACATATAACGCATTGCAGTAATCTAACCTTAAAGTTACCAGAGTATAGACAACAGTAGTTAGGCTATGTTGTGCCGGGGCCATCCACCCCTGTGCCATTTGTCATGGATGCCTAAGTTAAGAATGCTGCATTCTGTGATTTTATGATTCTAATCCTGCCCATAGCTGGTCTGGAGGAAATATCTCTGAGTTCAATAGGACTTACACCCTGGTGAGTGCAAACAGGACAGCAGCTTAAAACGGACCATTGATCTGATCCTGTAGAGCTTTTCTTTACATTTTTCTTCTGTTAATGTTCGAAGTGATTGCAAAAAGGGTGGCCGAACCAGAAATAAATTACAGAGGGTGGCACAGAAGGGGCAGCATTCATTGTTTTTGGAGGGGGGCTGAGTTTGCCACACGTGGTAGATTTCGTCTCAACACTCCTCCTAAGACTGTTTTCTTTGCGGTTGTCCTACTGATTTTGAAAGCAGCCGAGCTTTTGAGTAAGCCTGCTTAGAGTTGCAGCCGTAGTGTGACTTCCTGTTTGTGATTCAGTTATAATTTCCAGGTGCTGGCAGGAACAAACTCTTTTACTAAGTGAATAATAAGGAAAAATCTCTTTCATTTCTGCCCTGAGGAAGTGAGTAAGGCTGGCTGCAATTCTCTCCCCTTTGCTTTTAGCAGTTTTCACCACCGGCTATCTGGGCTTGGAAACAGTGGCAATGATGTCAGGACTTTGGAGCAGACACCCAAGGGCCCACTCAGCAAAATGGGCTCCCAAACGCAGCTGGGATTTCTGCTTCTCAGTACACAAACCGAAACAGATAATGGAATGGACTCCCTTGGGAGGGGATGGACTCTCCTCCGTTGGAGCTTTTAAAGCAGAGGTTGGATGGCCATCTGTCATAGGTACTTCACTTGAGCTTCCTGCATTAAAGGGTTCCTTCCAACTCGATGATTCTATGAAAGACAGCTGTCTGTCATGGACTGTCTGGATGCACAGGAGTGGTTCCCAGCTAGGGAACCCCCAAGGGAAGAACGCTTAGAGATAGGGGATTGGTGGTGGGACAACAATGTGTGGTCAGAGAGAGAATATAAATAAAAACAAATATAAATAATTTTTTATTTATACCCCGCCCTTCCCGGTTCAGGAAACTGGGCTCAGGGCGGCTAACAACAAATTAAAAACATTTAATTGATGCTACAAAAAAACCAGCATAAAATACGGTATAAAGCGGAAATAACAATAAAATCAAAAATCAATTTAGGGGGGAAATCCATCCAATAAACATTAGATGATCACCAGGGCTAGCTGGCTAAATTAGTCCCACTTGGGCAAGTGAGGAGACCAGGGGAGAACCAGCTGTGGGATCCCAGAGCAGGCAATGGTCACAAAAAGGGAAGGGGGAGGGAAGGAAGGGAGGGGAACAAAAGAACAGGCCAGGTTCAAATTGAAAGCCAGGTGGATTAGCTCTGTCTTACAGGCCCTGCGGAAGGAAGTTAAATCCTGCAAGGCCCTGGTCTCATGGGACAGAGCATTCCACCAGGTCGGAGCCATCACTGAGAAGGCCCTGGCCCTGGTGGAGGATAATCTGACTTCCTTAGGGCCTGGGACCTCTAAACTATGATTATTCATGGACCTTAAGGTCCTTTGTGGGGCATACCAGGAGAAGCGGTCCCATAAGTACGAGGGCCCTAAGCCACAAAGGGCTTTAAAGGTCAAAACCAGCACCTTAGGGAGCAGGCTGGAGGGAGGAGGTGTCAGAATCTGAAGAGGCAACAGGGTTTAGTGAGCAGGAGGAGGCTGTGGCAGAGAGCAATCCAGAATCAGAAGCTGAAGCAGAGGTTGGAGAGGAGGGGGGCCGAGAGACAGAGATAAGACAGGCTGCTGAAGAAGCCAGGGGGTCTCCCCCTCCTGCTATGACCAGCTGCCCTCCCCTCTACTCTCCCAGAACCAGAAGAGGTATGAAGAGGGAAGAGCAAAGACAGATAAGGAGTCTCAAATTGCTTGGGAAGGACCCAGGAGACTTAAGGAACTGTGGGAAGGCGGGGACCTTCAGTTCCCACAACTGTGTCACTGGGGCAAGGTCCACCAGGTAGAGTTGCTGTGCTCACTAGGCCTGGCTACCTGAGCTGGTTGTTTCTTTGAATAAAGGGTTAACTTCGCTGGCACCATGTGAGTTGTCGCTGACCTGCTCCCAGCACCTGCTCCTGACAGCTGTCCTTCTAAATCTGCAGTTCTCCAACCAGCCAAAGTGCAGAATGGTACATGTGTTAGAGGGAACTGTGCACAAAAGTTTATTAGAGAAAGATTAGTAAAGATGAGTTCAAAAATGCATTACGTTGGAGAAAGTCGCATGGAAGGAATTGCATACAAAAAATCGGTTGATTTGGGGAAATTTGCCCTAAAATGCTGACGAATATGCATGAGGACTTTAAAATAAAATTCAAACATGGATAAAACTTTGTTTTTCCTTAAAAAAGCTGAAAAACAATTTGTAATGTAGCAAGTACTATGGAGATAATGGAGTTATATAAAATATGGACCATTGAAAAAGATGCAGTAGAAAAGGTTTAATAATAGGACCCACCAAAGGGAGGGTAGGAAGTCCAGAGATTCAGAGGAATCTTTAAATGTGGATGTGGATGTGTATGGGTGTATTGTTATAATTTTATGTTTGTGAACTCAAATGAAAATTATTTAAGAAAAGCTGAACATCTTTGAGTTTCCTAAAAAAAACACTCAACCACTTTGAGTTCATTTGCCAAAAAAAGTCAACAACTTTTGTGCCCTGAATTTCACTTCTAGAAATATGGCAACCACCTCTGTTCAAAAGCTTCCAGTGAAAGGGTCTGTCGCCTTCTGAGACAGCCCATTCCATTGTCAAACAACTCTAACCATTGAAAAATGATTCCTAAAGTTTAATTTTCTGATTGTTGGGGCTGGACTGAGATGGGGAAATTACAAGAAAGCAAAGGGGTGGTTAAGATCAAAAAGTCTGAAGAGCACTGGATTAAAGAAACCATTCCCCCTCTTCGAGGCAACTAGTTTGATTGTCCTGCTGTACTTGATGTTAACGCCGTTTTCTTAACACTCAAGCCCAAAGTGGTGGTTTTCGAGCATCTATTCACAGCCATTTGTCCTTCACAACTGTCTTCTCTGCCGCACCCTCTCCAGTGCCTCTAAACCAGGGGTCAGCAACCTTTTTCAGCTGTGGGCCTGTTATGTACTGAGGTTCTCACCCTGGGCCGGCAGGGGGATACTGTAGATAGTTATGTAAATGAAGGATCAAAAGTGACGTTCAGTGATTGGATAGTTTTAGAAAGCTGCTACAGTTACGTTGTTCTGGAGCTCTATATAAGCAGGCTGACTGAGCTCTTCAGTTCAGTTCTGTTCTGACCTCTGAATAAACAAGAGCTGTTTGAACAATCGCTGTGTCGTCTGGTATGTTTACCCACAACTTAACAGGGCCGGTCCACCATCCCTCAGACCATGTATATTTTGAAAAAAATAATAATGAACGAATTCCTATGCCCCACAAATAACCCAGAGATGCGTTTTAAATAAAAGCACACATTCTATTCATGTAAAAGCACACTGATTCCCGGACCGTCCACGGGCCGGATCGAGAGGGCGATTGGGCCGCATCCGGCCCCCGGGCCTTAGTTTGCCTACCCTTGCTCTAAACTATCCTGACCCCATTTAATCTATTCTTCTCTCAGCCAAAACAACCTTCATGTGCCTTGCATGCTAAGTCCTTTATTTAGGAACGCCTCAACAATTTTTTTTTTTGGGGGGAAGGCTGGTGAACTGTCCCATTTCCTTCCAGCCAAAGACTCGCGCACCCATAGGGGTCGGATCCTTTCGAAGCAAAACTCTCAGGAAGCGGAGAGGGAGTTGTGCCAGCGCTTGTAGGGGAGCACAGAACATAGCAGTTCAAAGGACGGCACGTCTACTTTCATTAGCGGGGCTATTTATAGCGCCTACGTAACGGTGGACAAATTGCATTGATAGGCTCATGCCTCCCTATTTGCGGCCTGGTGGAAATGCCCAGGATTATTGAAATGTTAATCTTTGTTCTGTATTATTTTTAACCACCTGCTTCAATCCTGTGCTTAACTTCCTGCCAGAAAAACCCTCTTAGGAGCAGCCATCTTCGGGGCCCAGTTTTCCCACGGGTTAAGAGTTCAGCCACTTCTAATCGCATCAGGCTGAAATACTAAACCTCCACTGAGCTGCCCAGATGTTTTATTTTTAATAAAACTCTTTGCATCTCTTGAGCTGCGCGGAGGATGAAAAACAACATAATTGCCTTCTTGGGGATGACTGCCCTGGTATCTTTGGGAGAGAAAAATATGAGTATTTGCATCAAACAGGCTGCATTATGTTATGTAAAAAATTCTCTCTCTCTCTCTCTCTCTCTCTGTGTGTGTGTGTGTGTGTGTGTGTAAAATCTTTTACTCGGAATTGCATGTCTGCAGCCAAAAGATTTAGGTGGAGCTGCACAGGTT
This sequence comes from Podarcis vaucheri, assembly GCF_965113315.1. Classification (NCBI taxonomy): domain Eukaryota; kingdom Metazoa; phylum Chordata; class Lepidosauria; order Squamata; family Lacertidae; genus Podarcis; species Podarcis vaucheri. The sequence goes on from NC_138766.1 coordinate 84,749,230, forward strand.
GTTCACAGGCCATATTGTCACCCCACTCCAGACTTGCACCTCTGTTGAGAAATGCCTGCCTCCTCTTCTAACATTAGGCACTCACTAAGAGCAGCAAAGAAGAAATTTTACAAGAGCAGGCAGTTCTACAGCAATTGGTTATGCAAAGGAATGCTTGAGAATTTTAAAATGCTTACCCAATGGAAATTTATTTTTCTCTTTGCGTTGCAATTAGATTTAATGCATTTTAAGATTTGGAAAAAAAATTGGAAGTTGGCAGCTTGCAAACAATGCATATCCCCGTTGAAGTGTTATCAATTTATATATTATGTGGCCTTGTTGAACGTCATGTGGCTTGCTTTGCCCTGTATTGATTGATCTCTTCCATAACACATTTCTGGCCGTGGAATAACATTATTTCCAAGCCAAGTGGGGTCCTTTTTTTCCAGGGGGTCTGTGTGTCTAGCTGGTATGTCTGCAGGTGGCTCAATGTGCTGCTGTTGTTCTGTTCAGTCACCCTTTTTTCTAAATGTGGTAAATGGCAATAACTGCCTGGAAAACTTGTGAATGTGAATATGAGAACTTTTTAAAAAAAAAAAATAAAAATAAAAAAGTGAGAAAAAGGTTTGTCTAGTTATGTGAAATTCAGCCCTCGCCTTCTCCCTCTCTCAACTCAATTTTTTGCTTCTCTTCTCCCCAAGCTCTTTCCATCTCCTTTCTCCATTACCCTCCAATTCCTGTCTGTTGCCTCACTCTGGGCTCTTTGCCCTTTAGCTTCTTGGCTAGCCAGGCTATCAACCTGCCTGACAAAGCCAATCTTTCCCCTTGGACACCCCCAACCGAGCACTCGGAACATACACCGTCTATCTTCCGAGAGGGAAGGCAAAGCTGTCTGTTTGGCTGGGCTGAAATTTCTCAGAAAACAACTTTCCGGTCGCATGTCTGAGATTTTTCTTTTTCAGGTTGCCCTGAGATACTCCCAGCCCCCGTCTGAGAGTATTTGGTGAAAAGTCTATGTGCTCTAATATCTTCACAGTCTGAATTCGGGACTTTACAGTTGTGTGACAATTGCATTCAGTGAGGCACTGCATACATAAGCCCAAGTGAGGTCATGCCTAAGTGTTTAAAATGGAGACAAATGAGATTTGAAGGCGTGCACTTCTGGGAACTCCAGTGTGGGGTCATGGTGCTAGGAAAAGAAAAGCAGCAGCAGAGGAAGGATGATGCATTCATCACTAAGTTTTACTCAAAGTAGACCCACTCATTTCCATTATGTCGTATGGGTCTAATTTGAAATTTGAGTACAATTTTGTTGCCCCACCTGCAATAAAACATATGTCAGTCCTGTATCAGTCCCTACAGCCACAGCAGGCGTTGTAACTCTCCAACTGTTTGACTTTACCTCCAAAGGCACACTTTCCCATTGTCTCCTGAGGCAAACAGATGCCAACAATAATTCCCTGACATCTGCTGTTTCTCCCAGAGAGCTACAATTCCCTGAGTAGCTTAACAGTCAACAATCCATCTTCCCAGGGAACTCTTGGACTTGTAGCTCTCTGAGGGTGAAATATACTCGGAGTCGAGTTTGGATTTCATGCTCTTCATTCAGCTCATAGTGGTGAGAAGGAATGGAAGTTCCCCCAGAATGTCTGCTTTATATACATTATTTACACAATGGGCCCCACGTGATTGGCTAATTCTGGGATTCTCCTGTAGGCCAATCAGGTTGCGGATTCACTTCCACCTGGAGTTGGATTGGGTGGCTCCTGTGAACCAATCAGACTGCTGCATTCTGGATCTTATTGTTCTAGGACCAATCAGACTGCTGCATTGTGAAACCTATTGTTCTAGGACCAATCAGACTGCTGCATTTTGGATCCTATTCAACTCAGTACATAATAGAGGGTAACCAGGGTTTCCTAACACCCCTCAGCACCCTAACAAACTACAGTTCCCAGAGTTCTTTGGGGGAAGCCATCAGTGTTTACAGGCATATGATGCTTTAAAATGTATTGCAGAGAGGGGCCCAAGAGAACAGAGAGCAGCCTTGAGCCATCACGTTCCATGCTGTTTTGGCACCGGTGGTCAAATAGGTCTGGCAGGTTTCTAAGAGAATACAGAGCCCTTGAAAAGCCTGCTTAGCAGAAATGAAAATGGAAGACGCATGCAACAAACCACAGGCAGCAATCTCTTCTTCAGGTTCCCACCAATCACCTGTAAAAACTATAATCTCTCTCCGTGGAGGCACCTACTGGCACACTTCCCCAAAGCACATTCGAGCAAATACACGCCTTGTCTTTGGAGGATCAAAGGGGATTTGACTTAAGGCAAATCAATGCCAGCGAAGAGCAAATACCGATATAAGCAGTGCCACTTATTTGAATGAAATCAACTTTAAACAGCAGGCTTTTGTTTTCCAGGCGACGGCGTCTTCTGGCAACATTATTAAGCAGCCTCATGCAAAAAATGCCAAGTGTGTCGGCACAGAATAATTCAATCAGAGCTCAGACAATCATATTCTAATACAGTGGTGCTAATCTTTCCTTGGGAAAAATAAATAACAATGATCATCGCCTTCCTGTAAATATTTCGAAAAAACTCAGGCTTTCATTTCCTCCTCCGATCCATCTCCTCCTTTGTTTTGTCTTCAGAAAGCAAGATTCGTTTTAATATTATTATTACTGTCGTTATGCTTATCGGTTTGACAATCTCACGCACATATCGTATCTCCATGACAATTGGGAATGTAGAAAAAATATATGCCAAAGATTAAGGTCCCTCCCGGAAAATGCTGTTGCTTTTCACATGGGAGCAATCAGGCCCACACTTCAAGCATCCTAATTCCTTAATCTTAGCTTTGCCTGTTCCACTGCGTTTTGATTTGTTTTCACATATCCCCGAAAAACAAGCAGCAGATCCAAAATGAAAACGAGGACATATGGAAATGTTAAGAGCAAGAGACAATTTCACGAGCCTGCTTTATTTTATTTATGGTATTCTCGTCTCCCTTAGGCCGCCCTATGAAGCACAGCTGTTGGAAAGAAAGTGCTCTTGAATCCACTATTCCCCAGTCAATGTGCATAGCAGCAGAATAGCCACGTGGTGGCTTATGTTGTGGCTTATGGGCCTTGGCACACATAATGCACCGGAGAGGCCTCTTCCTCCTGGAAGGCGAAAGGAATTGCGGAAGCTGGCAGCAGTTAGGAGTTGCTGGTTTCTGCAGCCACAGCAAGCGTTGTGATTCTCCAGCAGTTTGACTTTAGGAACATGCTCCCACAGGAGCCAGCAGGACGGTTGGAAAAGAGGATCAGGCAAATTCATGGAAGATAAGGCTATCAATGACTGCTAGTTATGAGAGCTATACTACCAAACTTACTGTATGCTTGAGATTCCATTAATGGTGTCACCAAAAAATTTTACACATCACTTGGGAAGACAGGCAGTCAAATGCCAGTGTACTGGAAGAAGCAAAGATCATCAGTGCCAAAGCAATGATTCTTCAACATCAACTTCGTTATCATCTTCCAAAGCAAATATTCTATTCTGAACTTAAAAATGGAAAGCGTAATGCTGGTGGTCAACAAAAGAGGTTTAAAGACTCTCTCAAGGCAAATCTAAAAAAAAGTAGTATAAACACCAACAACTGGGAATTGCGAGCACTCCAATTGGAGAACAGCCTTTACCAAAGGTGTCACAGGCTTTGAAGATGCTCAAACTCAGGATGAAAGGGAGAAACGTGCTAAGAAGAAGAAGAAGAGTTTAGATTTGATATCCCGCTTTATCACTACCCAAAGGAGTCTCAAAGCGGCTAACAATCACCTTTCCCTTCCTCCCCCACAACAAACACTCTGTGAGGTGAGTGGGGCTGAGAGACTTCTGAGAAGTGTGACTAGCCCAAGGTCACCCAGCAGCTGCATGTGGAGGAGCAGGGAAGCGAACCCGGTTCACCAGATTACGAGTCTGAAGGACCACACATATCTGCTATTTGGGTCCCTGAAGCACAGATTCACACAAAGCGGCAAAACGCTCTTGCAGGTTATTAACAGGAATTTTATTTGAAGTGCATATGCAGAACAAAGGCACAGGGCGATCAGTACGCAACCTGTACACAATAGTCAGGGTGCGCCCCTTTATATAGATTTGCAAAATAGAATACCACCTGATCTCTTGTAGGTCACCTGATTTCTTGTAAGTCACCTGATTTCTGGGAAATCGAAACTTATAATAAGTTCCTATTACCATATAAGGTCTTGGTCTTTTCTCCCTCCTTCCTGCAACCTCCCTCATCCTGATATTAGAAGAAATCCTTGTTCCTTATCTCTATCTGCCTAAGCTAGACATTCTGAGAGGCCCCATTTGCAATGTAACATTTAAGCATGTCCTTCAATAATAGAACAATTATATTGTAATATGCTCCTTCAAGTCCACTGCTTTTAACCACTACACCACACTGGCTAACAGGAAGGCTCGTTTGGCAAACCCTCACTATGATCAGCTCCTGCCCGGAAACCTATGTCTCCACTGTGGCAGGATGTGTGGATCCAGAATTGGCCTCCACAGTCACTTATGGACTCACTGTTAAAACCATGTTAATGGAAGACAATCTTACTTGGCTATGAGTGATTGCCAAAGAAGAAGGAAGACTCTCTCTCCATGGTTGGAGACAGTAATGCTTCTGATGTCATGCCTCCAGATGTTTTGGGACTACAATTCCCATCATCCCTGACCACTGGTCCCGTTTGCTAGGGATCATGGGAGTTGTAGTTCCAAAACATCTGGAGGGCCGAGTTTGCCTATCTTATTGCTCATCTGTTCCAGGGGCCGTGCTGTTTGAGGCGAAATGGGAAGTGCTCTCTTCCCTGCCACCTACCCCATTGCCTCTCCTGCTGGCATCACCACCATGCCACCCCCGCCTCGACTGGCAGCACTGCCACTTCACCCATTGCCGCCACCGGAGAAGTGGCGTGGCATCGGTGCTGATTTACGGCGAGAGCTCGCCAAAATCTCTCGCACTTCATGGAATCTCACAAGATTCCAGTGCCAATGTTAGCGCTGCTTCTCTGCCAGTGATGCATGCTGGGTGAGGTGCTCGTGAGCGTGCCACCCTGGGGGCTTCCAACGTCTGAGACAGCTGCTTTGTCCCACTTTCTTGTGGGGCCCAGGCCTGATCAGCTCTTGAAATATCACCTGACCTTCATTGCTCTTGATCAAATGCAATCACTTTCCCTCTAACAATATCGCAGAAAAGATTATCTGCAGAGTGCCACTTCAAGTCTGTGATGCAGATAAGACTTACGCACAAGCACGTCTGAAACACTTCTGCCTCGCAGATGTTGCTAATTTTAGATTATATTGTTAATCCTGTCTTTCTGGCAAGCCACTAAGAGCCAAGGCATGACTCTCCCCCTTTGTATCCTTCTAATAACCCCACACCCTCCAAGTGTCCTGGTTTTCCAGATACAGTCCCAGAATTACAGAAGCCGTCCCAGTTTCTGTTTTGATCCCAGAATGTACCGGTTTTCCCCTCTCCTCCACTTCTCGGAGGACAGTTAAAAGTAGTGTGTGTGGGTGCAAAAACAGAGCAATATTTTGTTACAGGAGTCCCCACTACACTGTATATAATAAGCCCAGGAATTTGAAGAAACTAAAAAATATGGTAATTTTTAAATGGAAAGTGCAATTTCTGAGTTTTAAGACTGTGCACATATGCACCAATCCAGAGTTCTTACCCAAGGAACATCCATTGGTGTGTGTGTGTGTTAATTAGAGTTAATTTGGTGCACTATCTTGGTCCAAAATGGTGTTACACCCTTGTGCAAATTAAACAAACAATGTAGTTTATTGTACAAAACTCATATATACGTGTACAAAACTCACATATACAGTGGTACCTCGGGTTAAGAACTTAATTCATTCTGGAGGTCTGTTCTTAACCTGAAACTGTTCTTAACCTGAAGCACCACTTTAGCTAATGGGGCCTCCTGCTGCTGCCACAATGCAATTTCTGTTCTCACCCTGAAGCAAAGTTCTTAACCTGAGGTACTATTTCTGGGTTAGCGGAGTCTGTAACCTGAAGCGTCTGTAAGTACAGGTACCACGGTACGTACATATATGACCTCCACTATTTTTAAGCAGCATTTGAACACGGTTTGGCATGGAGTCTACTAGTTTCGAACAGGCACTGTTGATTTTCGGATCCCTGTACCACACTTGAAACGGCACCTGCATGAGCTTCTCCATAGTCATACAGTCTACAGCACGGAGGCAACTTTTGCATATAGCCCACAAATTCTCAATGGGCTTTACGTCCTGGGAATTCCCTGGCCAATCAAGTACCTGTATTTGCTGCTCTGTCATGAATTTCATCACCACTTCCGATGTGTGACAGGGGGCTATGTCCTGCTGCAATATCCCAGTACCGTCATGATATCTCTTTTCCAGCTCTGCAATAACTCTCTTTCGTAGAACCTCAATATATTGTGGTGAGCACATTGTTCCTTCTATTGGCTTCAGGCTTCCGACACCATAATGATCAACTGACTTTTCGTGTTTGTTTTGAGTACAGGATTACGAGTAAGATAGAAAACATGCTTTGTTTCAATTAATTTGCACAAGGGTGTCGCTCTATTGCCTCAGGAAACCTCATGCCGAGTTTGGTGATGATATCTTGAGAGGCAGCTGAACGTAAAGAGAACATAGACAGAGAGAGATGTATGGCCAGACAGACAGACCACTTTTCCAAATACACAGTAGAGATCAGTCATAACGTTTTTGTCCAGATAGATCTATGGTCTCTTTCATCAACATTTTCAGAAATTGTAGCCATCCATGTTAGAATCTATACTGCCTCTCTGTACAAAAAGGAACTTTGGCCAGTGATTGGATTAACTGAATTAATTTTGTTCCATGTTTCCGTCATACAAGAATATGGTATGTAAACTTCTTGTTTAATGTGTATGTTATGTTACTTAGTTTGTATAAGGATTATGTTATATCATGTTTGTTTAATTTAGAGTATGCACGGCTGACAAAGCCCAGTTGGGCGAAACAAGGTATTATCCTGGAATCCTTTTTGTGCCATACCTTCAAGCTTTCCATCTGATCCAATATCTACATATAAGGAATGTTAGAATCCTCAAAGCAGCGGTACGTGCAACATCATAAGATAAGCACACCATATTGTTATTGCCAATATGCCAATTTAGGAACCAAATGGACTTTATCTCCTGACCATCCATTGGACTTTAATTTCTCTTGATATGTTCTGTTTGCATGATGTGTTGGTCTATGGAATTACGCTTTGTGAGATATTATATGTCGAATTGTGTTTGAAATAGAAGTTACATAGTCAAAAACAGCCTGTTACATTGTGTGTGTTGTTACCAGGGTTGTATTTACGTAACCTAAGGTTTAGTAGTGTTTTCCAATCACATGAGGAACAATTGAGGCAGCAAAAGGGTCTCATCAAACCCACTAGCTTTCATGGTTTCAAGCTCACTTTGTTGGATCGAAAATTAAATCCCCAATGAATTCATTCTAAAATGGTTAGCTAAATAAATAAGCATACAGGAAGCTGTCCTACCTCCCTTTCTGTGTGACAAAATGCCTTTCCCTGCTTTGATTTACAATTTTTCCAAGCTTTTGTTGTTGACAGCATCATTTTGTCCACGGGATCTTTCGTTCGCTCGAGATAACCAGCCTTCTGATCTGAGCACGCGTTTGCGACTCCTTAACAAGCATTAATCAAAGGCAGCGCGATGCAGTTTTGTACCCTAATTAAACATAGTATTATACTAATAGCAGTTTTATAGCTTCTATCGAGCTGACTCATCAGCTGATTCATCAGTTAACTTGCTCCTCGCTGCTGCTTCGCGACTGGTGGCCAACTGAATTGGAAATGCAGAAAGTTTCTCTCGTCAGTGTTTTGATGCTCGCCTCTTTTGCGGCAGATGGAGAGGGGTTACCAGAGATAGCTTGAAACAGAATACGCAAGAAGCTGCCCACCCCTATACCAAGAATAATAATAGTAATACAGTGGTACCTTGGGTTACAGACACTTCAGGTTACAGACTCCGCTAACCCAGAAATAGTGCTTCAGGTTAAGAACTTTGCTTCAGGATGAGAACAGAAATCGGGCTCCAGCGGCACGGCAGCAGCAGGAGGCCCCATTAGCTAAAGTGATGCTTCAGGTTAAGAACAGTTTCAGATTAAGAAACAGACCTCTGGAACGAATTAAGTACTTAACCCAAGGTACCACTGTAATTTTATTATTTATACCCTGCCCATCTGGTTGGGTTTCCCCAGCCACTCTACCAACACATTAGAACAGCCAAAGAGCTCCGCAGAGGTTCTTCCCAGTGCTGTTTTTCTAGAAAAAGAGGCGCCAAAACTCACCTTGAACACCTCCCTCATTCTCTTAGAATGGCAGTGGTGCCCACCTGAGAGGTGCTGGAACTGAGTTCCAGTGAGTTCCGGATGAAAAAAAGCCCTGGTTCTTCCAAATGTGGTGTTTGCCTGCTCCTGAAAATGGAAGTCCCAAATATGACATAGAGTTACAGTTCCCAGTTGTGCTGGGCCCGGGGGTAACCCGTGAAACGCAGTCCTGGATCGTTCCAGAATCCAAAGGTTCCGCTGGGAGTCAGTCCGACAGGGCCAAGGCAGGACACAAGGCAAGGACAGGTACAGGATCTAGCATACAGCAATGTTGCTCCCGCAACCTGGGGCGGGGTCTGACAGCCTTTTATCTTTGTCAGGGTAGCAGCCGGTCCTGATCCCCCGGCGACTCACCTCCCTGTCTCGCCCGAAGGCGAGCACTCCTCCTGCGAGTACTCAGGTCTCTCCTTCTCTCAGACCTGAGTCTCTGCAGCTTGGGAGATGTCGGTGGGTTACTAGACCCAGGGGCTGCCTCAGCCTCCCCTGACCAAGCCAGTAGTGGAGCAGCTGTAATTGATGGCCCAGCTGAAGCCAACAGGGTAATCCCCGCATTTGGAGCCAGGGCAGGCTCAGGCCCTTGACTCGGCCCAGCTGCTGTTTTTTTGCAGATTGGGACTCTTCAGGATCAGGCCCCAGAGTTGGCTCAGATGATGCCTGAGGCAAAGGATCCAGTGCAGACTGAGTCTCCTCTGCTTCCTGTGGGATGTAAACACAGGAGCAGTCAATGACAACATTCCTAGAGTGTACATGTTAGAACATGGGGAGGGATGTCTGTCCAGCAAGCAGGTAAACTTCCTGGGGATGGACTTCCTCTGCATGTGACCAGAGGTGGGTGTGGCCTTACCTGTGCAGGTAATGACAAAAGCACAGGGCAGGCAGCCATCTCTCTCTCTCTGCCATTTTCCTTCGATGAGGAAGCATCTAAAGATGCTCTCTTGGCTCTCAGCCAAGAGAGGAGATAAGGTCTATCTTGCAACAAGATAGATTCTAAATATATGTAACTTTTTTAAGCCTATCTGCCTTCTGGGATCATATTGTGAACAGAACGTGAGTAAACTCTTTTATACTTTTATAAAGACTGTGTTGTGTCTTGTATTTTAAGAGGGAACAAAGGGGAAATTACCAGAGTAATTATTATAGAGGTTCTAGTGAATCTGTGCACACATTACCGTTGCGAACTAAAAGGAAAATGTCTATAAACTCTGCTGATATTTTGGCAACTTGTTAGCACAAGTTGGATAAGGATATAATCCCACAATATATCCTCTCCTGCACCCCAGAACATTCCCACACTTCCGAGTCTGAGCCCGAGTCCCAGGCCATCACACCAGTATTCTTTTGGGCAGAAGTCAGGCAGGTACACCCATTTAGTTTCATAAGGTAGTCATGGTGATATCTCAAGGGCTGTCACACGGAAGATGGAGCAAGCTTGTTTGCTCCTGATCTGAAAGGTAGGACCCGAACCAATGGCTTTAAGTTACAAGAAAGGAGATTCCGACTAAACACCAGGGAGAAGTTTCTGAGCTGTTTGAGAGTGGAACAGACTCCCACGAGAAGTGGTGGACTCTCCTTCCTTGAAGGTCTTTAAGCAGAAGTTGGATGGCCATCTGTCATGGATGCTTTAGCTGAGCTATCTGGGACCTCCATTTGAAACTCCTACAATCACCTGGTAGTTTGGACTTCATGGTGATCTTGTAGTAAGGTTAAGGCTTACTGGGAAATGATATACAGTGAAAGGAAAAGGATGTTTAAAATAATGTTCGTAAAAACCCCCAGAAGCTTTTCTCTTTGGAATATAGGGAGAAAACAACCTAAAGTGTATAGAAACTTATTTATGTATGCTACTACAGCGGCAAGAATGTTACTTGCCCAGAAGCGGACAGAAGCAGAAGTCCCAGCAAAGGAAGGATGGATACAAAAACTTATGGAATATACAGAAAGGGCGAAACTTACCGGAAGAATAAGAAATCAAGGCAACAAACTCTTTATAAAAGAATGGAAATGGTTTATTGAATATTTACAGATAAATTGTAAACAGATAAAAACATTGGCAGGATTATTGCAATAACCTGCAGTTTCATAAAAATATATTTAAAGAAGAGGAATAAATGAGCAAATTGAGTTAATTAGGATATGCAGAAAATATTAAAAAATAAATTTAAGGAAAACCACAGAAGGAGAGGGAAAGAAGTCAAGTTTTGAAATGTCAAAATGATTGTGAAGTCAGTGAAATGTTAGGACTTCAAAGCACTGCAGACCACTTCCTTCCCTAGGAGACAGTGATGGCCACCAAGTTGGATGCCTTTACAAGAGGATTAGACAAAATCATGGAGGATAAAGCTGTCAGCAGCTACTAGCCAAAATGCCTGTGTTCTATGTTCTGTCTGTCACTGTGACTCCTGCATTTAGAAGCAGGTTGGACTGAGTGATATCTAGGTCCCTTCCAGCTCTTTGATTCCAGAAACATATGGAAGGGAGGAAAGACTCAAAGGAACCTTCGGAGCAGAAAACCACAAGAAACAAGCAAAACCGTGCCCAGCACTTTGTAGACAATTTGGAATGAATACTGGAACAATGGAGAATTGCTCATTGCAGGAGCAGATCCATAATGCTGAAAGCCACTTCCAACCCTAGGGAGGAGGTGGGGTTGCGGGCTTCCCGCCCCCAACTCTCGCGCGGAGGCTGGTTCTCAGCCCTGCGCGTACAGGGGAATCCTCTGCCGCATCATCCCCTGGCCAGCCAATCAGCTGGCTCGGTGTGTGTGGCTTGCCACTCTTAAGGCAAGCGCAGCAGAGGAGCTCCCTCTTTGCTGCCGCTGATCAGCTGGGGAATTTCCTACCCACCCACCCTTCAAGGTTTCTCCTTTGACCTTGCTATGGACTTTGGTTGGTCGCCTGGTAGGAATTTTTTCACTTGGCAAATTGACACTGGCCATTTGGTTTTTTCGCCTACCTTGTAGCAAATCGTCACAACTTCCACGGTTTGGTGGTGAGGCATTGGTCGGGGTATTGTTATGTAGATAAATGGGGGGGAGCGCCATCACCTCCCCTGGTTACGAAGGGTAGTTCGGTAAAGGACTCCGGGGGCCTGGCCCCGTCCGAAGCCTAGGGAGGCCAGGGTCCAAGGCATGCCCCTGAGCGGTGACCCCAGGGGCGTGCCTAGTTGATGTGCATCAGCAGGGCTCCCCCTTCCCGGCCTCTCAGGCATACAGCCTGAAGCCGGATAGTTGATAGGACCAATGCCTAGGCCAATACCGCTCGTTTCCTGCAATCAATAATGTTGTGGCCAATTTTCGCCCATTAACTTTAATGTATGGTGTCTTGTGTCTTTATTTCTTCTGGTGGAAGTGGGAACTCGCCATGCAACTCCAAAATCCAAGGAGAAGTTTAGATGAGGGAGAATGTCAGGAGCATCTCTGCTTGATCAGGTGTGAATTGGTACCCGGAAAATGTGAAGTCCAGCACCTGCTGTTTCTGTGACCCTGTGATATTTAGGTATGCAGAGCAAGTGACTCAGCCGTAACCGACTGCATCCATTCATTCCTTGTTCTCCCTGGCAGCCAGAGAAGGTGACAAGAATGTAGCCTCTGGGACTGTGTCAAAACTCGGTGAAATTGAGATCGAGGACGGCTTCACCTTTGGGGCGCTTTTGACATGACATGATATATAAGTGTAGCTTTTGCCTCTTGCATGTGCTTGTGGGAGTCATTTAAACAGGGAGCTATTCACTGCCTTTCTGTTTATTGCCACACAGGAGAACTTCTCGGCAGAAAGAAAACACATTTCTGAAGGTCGCCCTGGGCTTCTTCAGGAACGAAGGGTGGGCTGCAAATTCCACAAATGAAATAAATAACGAATACATAAGGTACATGAATTTGGATGGTGCTGATAGCCATGGATCTGCAAGTTTTGGTTCTCTCCATTCCCCCCCCCCCCCAATTTTAAATTCAGATCTCCACATTTTCATGGCAATTTGCAGGTTTCCTTTAAAAAATAAAAACCACGAAAATTTGACAGCATGTTAGTGAAAATTTATTTTAATAAGCACATTTTTGCATGCATTTTTTGGGAGGGATAATTTATTACCTTAGATATTAGGGTTGTGTGCAGGCTCTTGGATTTGCTCCATGGCCCAGATCTGGTAGATTCATAGAATTGTAGGGTTGGAAGGGAACCTGAGGACTATCCAAACCCATGCAAGGCAGGAATATGCAGCTGTCCCATACAGTGGTACCTTGGGTTACAGATGCTTCAGGTTACAGACTCTGCTAACCCAGTAATAGTACCTCGGGTTAAGAACTTTGCTTCAGGTTGAGAACAGAAATCATGTGGCAGCAGCAGGAGGCCCCATTAGCTAAAGTGGTACCTTGGGTTTCAGGTTAAGAATGGACCTCCAGAATGAATTAAGTTCTTAACCCGAGGTACCACTGTATAGGGATCGAACCTGCAACCTTGGTGTTATCAGCACCACACTCTAACCAAGTGAGCTATCCCGGAGGGCTCCCAAACAGGCCAACCCACCCTGGGTCATCCTGGGGACCATCTGCCCTACCCCAGATCCATCCCTGATAACCAGGAGGATTTGATCCTGCACTATGCTGGCAGCTTCCCTATGAGCAGAGAAGTGGCTACAGAAGGATCAGCAACTGGAACCACTAACCAGCTTGTACTGGAAAGCTGAACTTAAGATGGGGAGGGGGGGACATGAAAGGAACAACTGAAACTGACTAATTCACCCAGTCTACACACCTCCATTGCCCGCAAGATCAGCATCATTTTCTGGGAAGCTAAGCCACGAGGAGCATTTAAGAGGACCATAAAGTCTGATGCCTGCATTTGTTCAGGCCAAACAACAAATCCAACTTGAGCATGAAGCATCGTTTTCATGCCATAAATAAGCAAATAAACTATACGTGCGCACATCATGCATCAGAGAAGCTCTCTCCCTCCCGCACTTTCAAGCTAGCTGTTTGTAATTACTGCGGCATGGTGCTGAATGCATGGGGAGCACATTTATTTCCTCCCATATTTCTCGTGAATGTTGCCGATGAAAATGAATGGAGCAAATCATTCATATGAAAACAAATGGAATGGAAAACCCCGCAGTCGGAGAACTCGAGCAGTGACTGGGCTTCTGTCGTGTGTGTTTTTTTTAAAAAAAAAAAACTTGCAAAGGACTCTCATTTCGCATCCTCTGGCTAATTTTGGAAAAGAAGTTCATAGAATCATAGAATCATAGAGTTGGAAGAGACCACAAGGGCCATCAAGTCCAACCCCCTGCCAAGCAGGAAATACAATCAGAGCACTCCTGACATATGGTTGTCAAGCCTCTGCTTAAAGACCTCCAAAGTAGGAGACTCCACCACACTCCTTGGCAGCAAATTCCACTGTCGAACAGCTCTTACTGTCAGGAAGTTCTTCCTAATGTTTAGGTGGAATCTTCTTTCTTGTAGTTTGGATTCATTGCTCCGTGTCTGCTTCTCTGGAGCAGCTGAAAACAGCCTTTCTCCCTCCTCTATGTGACATCCTTTTATATAGTATTTGAACATGGCTATCATATCACCCCTTAACCTCCTCTTCTCCAGGCTAAACATGCCTAGCTCCCTTAGCCGTTCCTCATAAGGCATCGTTTCCAGGCCTTTGACCATTTTGATTGCCCTCCTCTGGACACGTTCCAGTTTCACAGACCCATGAGATGCCCAGGCAAGTGGACCTGCAGATGGCTGAGACGTCAGTTGGCCACCATCCATCACATTGCATTTAATGCTTCCTCTTCTCCTGCATACAGATGGATGGCAATCCATCATGTGTTTTCTAGTTTGGGCTAAGATTCCTGCATTGCCCCCCTGCAACGCACTTTTTTGGGGTGGGGGAAATTGTGGAGTGAAATCTCATGAAATCACAGCGCCCAAAATTACCACCGTTCTTGTGCAAGAAAAAACATGATGGCCCTGTTTGTCCAAGATAGATGGGTATGCTATCTTTTGAGAATATAGGGGTACTGTAGCGCGGTTTCTCCAACGACTAAATGGGTAGGACTATACAATGCTTTGCTAGCAGGAATGTACTTCCTTTAATGAACTTTAGCTTTCTTATTTTATATCAAGTCTTGGTCTGAATACTTTCAACTAAAAGTGTGCTCCAACCAAGGACATATTTAACTAAAGTTAACTTATGCTGCTGCATAAAAATTCCACCTTCATTTTTGTACGCATTAGTTCGCTTGCAGAATTCAAAGAAGTGCAAATTTCTAAGAATGCTTGTGTCTCAGTTTGTTCTGTTTTGGAAAGGGAATTAGGTAGCTTCACCTATAAATGGAAAGCAAATTAGATTTATTTGCCCTCCCTAGAGTAGGGCTGCCATATGTCAGGGTTTTCACGAACATGTCTGGGAATCAGGCAGTGAAATAGAGGGTGGATTTTGGATGAATTGGGAAAACGTCTGGCAAAACCTGGACGTATGGCAAATAGGGCGGGTTTTTTATGCTTAACAACTTTGACCATAAAAAAGTTCAACTGTCCTAATTTTCACTTCGAGGAATATGGGAATCCTAACCTAGAGTAGAGTGGCCACATGTCCTACTTTGCAGAGCGCAGTTCTCTATTCGAAGAAATGTCCAGGGACTGCCCTCTGGTTAAACTCCTCTTTTAAGATAAAGAACCATCAGACAGCAGAGGAACGGGGGGCTTTGAAGCTGCCCCCCCCTGCAGATAGCACCCGCACAGCAGAGTGAGCAGACCTACCAACCACCTGGTCACACTCTTCCCCACGATGGTGTTTCTGTTTGAATTATAGTAATTACAGTGGTACCTCGGGTTAAGAACTTAATTTGTTCTGGAGGTCTGTTCTTAACCTGAAACTGTTCTTAACCTGAGGTACCACTTTAGCTAATGGGGCCTCCCGCTGCCGCTGCACGATTTCTGTTCTCATCCTGAAGCAAAGTTCTTAACCTGAGGTACTATTTCTGGGTTAGCAGAGTCTGTAACCTTAAGCGTCTGTAACCCAAGGTACCACTGTATTTCTACACATACGTATAAATCAGCGCATGCAAATTATGCAAATCTGCGCATGCAAATTATGCAAATCTCCCCTTTGGGGAGTGTTTGTGTGTGTGATGCATCTATGATGCAGCTCCTCTTTTCTGGGCTCAGGTACAAATTACACACACACACACACGCACACACAAACACACACCCCAATAGCAACTTGTCCCTGGATTGGGCAGCATTGGCAGTGGATCTCGTGAAGAAAACTGTTTTGAAAGCTGCATTGTTCCCGGCTGGCTTCCCTAACTCTTCTTGTTGGGTTGGAAGTTATGAAAGAGAGAGGTCAGGGGAAAGCCTCCATTCCTTGCTTTGAAACCATGTGCAGGGTTTAAAACATTCAAGCCACTCCTCTTGACAGTAATCTGCAGTGACCATCAATTTGTCGCGATTCTTGAAATAGTGCTATTTCCCTGGCCAGACATGTGGGATACCAGAATAAGTTAGTGGGGAAAGGCCTTTTCTAGGAGTTGTGTCTGCTCCCTGGAGTCTCCCTTGTCTGCTGAGATGAACCAGCAACTTCCACCCAACTCTATGATTCAGAATCTCTTCTCCCCATATGCTCGCCAGCTGTCCTGCAAATGTCCATTTCCACAGAGCTCCAGCTCCTCTCCTCTCTTCTTATATGTTCACAAATCTCTCGTGCCCGTCGTAATGAAAACAGCTCATCTTTTTGCCAGCCAAACATATGAGTTAAGCAGTCTGCGGTTAGGAAAGAAATAAACACACCTATTAATATCTTCTCCTGGGGAAGAAAATATAAAAATAAAATTACAAGACTCCTTGCTGGCCTGCCACAGCAGTCTGGGGGCAGCGTTGACAATCTACTCCGAATAACCAAGGTAAGTAATTTGTCTGTGTGCATTGGCAGACTTCAGACCAATGTCGCCTTCTTGCTTATTGAACGGCAAAGTAAACAGAGGTGAAAAGGCAACTTTCTTTGCCAATGAGTGAGCAAAGTGTTTATTCTTTTCTGGTGTTTATTCTGTGTGCACTGATCGATCTGGAAGCACTGGAGGTGGAATAAATTACGTTGGGAGCTGGGGCTGGAAGACAACATGTCTCTAGGTCAGTAAAAAGGTAAAGGGATCCCTGACCGTTAAGTCCAGTCGCGGACGACTCTGGGGTTGTGCACTCATCTTACTCTATAGGCCGAGGAAGCCGGCGTTTGTCTGCAGACAGCTTAGTCATGTGGCCAGCATGACTAAGCCACTTCTGGTGAACCAGAGCAGCGCACGGAAATGCCATTTACCTTCCCGCCAGAGTGGTACCTATTTATCTACTTGCACTTCATGCTTTCGAACTGCTAGGTTGGCAGGAGCAGGGACCGAGCAATGGGAGCTCACCCCGTCGTGGGGATTCAAACCACTGACCTTCTGATTGGCAAGCCCTAGGCTCTGTGGTTTAACCCACAGCACCACGTCAGTAGGAGGCAGCAATTACACTTCAGGTCACTGTTCTTCAACCTTGGGTTCCCCAAGTGGTAACTGTATTACAGCTCCCATTATCCTTGGCCATTGAGTAAGCTGGCTGGAGTTGATGTAGTCCAAAAACATCTGGGGACTCATAGTCGAAGAACACTGCTTTAGGTTAGCACTTAGGTTGCTTCTCTGCAATCGGCTATATGATCTGGGCCAGACAGAATCAGTAGAGCAGGAGACTGGTCCTCCAGATGTTGTGCCACTCTAAGTGGCACCATTCATGGTGTTGATGGGTGTTGGAGTCCAACAACATCTGGAAGGCTGAGGGTTCCCCACTCCTGCAGCAGAACTTGAGTATCAGACCTGAAATGAATGTGCCCATTCACCTCAGTGATATCAGGCTGAGACTAGGGCTGCAACCAGTCGAAGAAATTTAAATGCATTAATAGTTCAGATTTCTGTTAATTCATCTGTCAATTGCCTATGTGTGAAGCATAAATAATTCTGAAGCTGGGATCATACATTCTTCATTTTTAGATGACACACAGGTATGGAGTGGTATTTAACTAACTCTCATTCAAAACACACCCATTGAAATTAATGACTATGACTAAGTTAGGGCCATTAACTTCCGTAAGTTAAATACCACCCATAATGTAGCGAGAAGCATCTTAGGAGAGGCATTCATTTCTGTGCGGGAGAAAATGGGGATTCCACCTCTGTCAGCCACCCACAGGTTTTTGTTTTGTTTTTATAAATGTGCATATATAATTGTAGATACATGTTTTCTGTTGAAGATACTTGTTTCTGTTCTGGAACAACTTTTAGTAATGGATCCATATTATTAGTGATATACCCATCTATCATCCAAAGCCGGTTTGAGGTCCATATCATAATATTGGTTTCATACTTTCTGACCTGGCAATTTGTTGTTTAGTTGTTTAGTCGTGTCCGACTCTTTGTGACCCCATGGACCAGAGCACGCCAGGCACTCGTGTCTTCCACTGCCTCCCGCAGTTGGGTCAAATTCATGCTGGTAGCTTTGAGAACACTATCCAACCATCTCGTTCTCTGTCGTCCCCTTCTCCTTGTGCCCTCCATCTTTCCCAACATCAGGGTCTTTTCCAGGGAGTCTTCTCTTCTCATGAGGTGGCCAAAGTATTGGAGCCTCAGCTTCAGGATCTGTCCTTCCAGTGAGCACTCAGGGCTGATTTCCTTAAGAATGGATAAGTTTGATCTTCTTGCAGTCATGGGACTCTCAAGAGTCTCCTCCAGCACCATAATTCAAAAGCATCAATTCTTCGGCGTTCAGCCTTCTTTATGGTCCAGCTCTCACTTCCATACATCACTACTGGGAAAACCATAGCTTTAACTATACGTGGCAATATATTGTGAATTATGATGTGTGTGCCAGTGTGGTGTAGTGGTTAAGAGCAGTAGACTCGTAATCTGGGGAACCGGGTTCGCGTCTCCGCTTCTCCACATGCAGCTGCTGGGTGACCTTGGGCCAGTCACACTTCTCTGAAGTCTCTCAGCCCCACTCACCTCACAGAGTGTTTGTTGTGGGGGAGGAAGGGAAAGGAGAATGTTAGCTGCTTTGAGACTCCTTCGGGTAGTGATAGACTCTTCTTCTATGTGTGTTATGCAAAAATCACAATGTGGAGAAAACCGTGAAGCCAGCCAATGTCTCTCCATAGCTCCATCCATATTTCAGACATTGTGATATGTCAGTATATTGCAATGTTTACCTGGTGATATATCACAAAGTCGAAAACCAGATATTGCCCAGCCCTATCCATCACACACACTGTATAGGCCTAAGGACTAAAGAGCCCTTATACAGTGGTACCTCGGGTTAAGGACTTAATTCGTTCCGGAGGTCCGTTCTTAACCTGAAACTGTTCTTAACCTGAAGCACCACTTTAGCTAATGGGGCCTCCTGCTGCTGCCGCACGATTTCTGTTCTCATCCTGAAACAAAGTTCTTAACCTGAAGCACTATTTCTGGGTTAGCGGAGTTTGTAACCTGAAGCGTATGCAACCCTGAAGCGTATGTAACCCAAGGTACCACTGTATTAACATTATATAGAACACAGGAAACCAATTTATACTGAGTCAGACTGGCAGTGGCTGTCCAAGGTTTTAGGCCAAAGTCTCTCTTAGCCCTGGCTGGAGATGATGAGAACTGAACCTGGAACCCTCTGCATGCAAAGCAAGGGCTCTACCAATCAGCTTCTGCCCTTCCCCAGATCCAGATATTTGAGAGAAGAAAGAAAAGAAGAAAGAATTCCACAGCTGTCACATGGAATAAATCCCTGTCTTGCTTCAGAACGATGTGAATAATGGGAATATTGCTTAATCAGAAACCCAGTTTGAAATTAGTTGCTCAAGCCGAGCTGTGTTGTGTGTCCAAATGCTGTAAGCTAAGAGTTCTTTCCACTCTACCGGGCAACAGTAATAAGATGTGAGGTGTGAAGGAGCCTTATCTTTCTGCCTGAGGTCTCCTTTTTGCTTCCCTTGTCCTTGCAGAGCACGTTTAAGGCGACCAAACGGATTGAGTGAAAATGCTTCATTTATTTGATCGGGGCCCGATTGTACCTCCAAGGCTAAAGAGCCTAGCGAGGCAGAAGGAGGGAGAAATCATCCACTCTCAGGCAGGAAAGGAGCAAGGCGCAAATCTCAATCCTTTATGCAAAATTTCCCCATGCTTCGGCCAAATCCAGATAGGCATATGAATATACAAGGACGCATGAGAAAGCACTGCATTTTTATCTTTATTTTAAAAGGAATTAACGATATAGGCATGCTTGAAAACTGAGGAACCAACATCACACGCGATAAAGGAGCTGTGTGTGCTTTGGAAAAAGAGCTGAACACTCTCTTTTCTGAAAAACTATTCACTGAATCTGCCCGAAGATTGTTGTTGGCTACCGTCTGCCTGGAGAGACAATGGAGTGACCTCTGGGGGTGAATTCAAACTGCTGGAGAATCACAGCACCTGCTGTGGCTGCAGAGACCAGTAACTCATCGCTGCTGCCTCCCACATTGTGTTTTTTTTGCTGTGTTAGCAGCACCAAAGTGACCCCTTCAGGGTGCAAGCCTGGGCAGTGTGTCTGGAGGTCCTTGCCTGTGTCAGGAGTGCATGCAGGAGCCAGGCCCTGTGACCAGTAGGGCTTTGCAGAACTGGGGCCTTCCTAAGTTTGTTCTGGAGAGGCACAGGTGAGGCCGCTTGGTAACTCACTGCACCTGGTGGCTAGAGCCGGGAAGGGTTATAAGGTCAGCATTTCTCATCGGCTCTTTGCCACAGCAACACGTTTCCTGCCTTGCTGCGTTTGGCTTCCTGATCCTCAGACCCTTGACCTTGTGACTCCTTGCTTCTTGACCATTGGACCCTTGACCTTGTGACTCCTTGCTTCTCGACCCTTGGACCCTTGACTTTGTGACTCCCTGCTTCCTGACCCTCGGACCCCTGGCTTCTGGGCTCTCGTTCCTGTTCCCACCCCGCCATCTTGCCCCCGGTCCCAATGTCCTCAGCCGGGACTTCAATCGCCTGTAGACCAGACCATGACAAGCTGCCCAGACAACAAGACTCCTCTCTCGGCTTCACTGATGTGACCCAAAGGAAAGCAGAGCAATACATTTGGCATCAGCTGGGCTGCAGGACTTTCCAGAAGGAGGTGTACAAGGCGTCAGCTGGGGGAATGAGAAATGCCCCTATTTTCATCTCAGGAATGTTGGAGGGTATGTATGTTCTGAGAGGCCAGGCAAAGATGGAGGGTCACCAAAAGGAGAGGCATCTCTCTGGGTGAAAAGGGCATTTCACCCCTCAAACTGGGCCTAAACAAAAGTTACCACTCACTGTTGGAAAAAAAGCCTTCCATGACATTTTATTTTCTACGTCCTACTGCCACAACACATTGGGCTCGAAATAATCCGTTAAAATGATGAAGTGTGCATTTGAGGAACTAAGCACACCAATTCAAATTTGTAAAACAAGTAACCATACCAATTAAAACTGGCTCGCATTGATTAATCAGCCAAACCCAATTAAAGCTTGCGGCCCTAATTTTCTCAGCTCGCCTCTGATGGTTAAAGTTGCCGCTTCTCCATCCCTGCGGCGTTCCTACTTCGGCAGGCGATTCTCTGAGCAAAATGAAATAACTCAGTTTGCAGTTGCTGGATTTTTTAAAAAGGCACTTGCCTGTTCACTATGGTGAATAAGCTTCCAGACCCTCCAAGTGTCCCTATTTTCCAGGGACTGTCCCAGATCTAAAGAGGCTGCCCCGGTTTCTGATTTGATCCCAGAAAGTCCCGCTTTTCCTTAGGACATGTCCTATTGGAAAAGAGGGCATGGAGTTATGTGACCCCTGAGCCAAGGAGACAAGCAAGTCTACAAACTTTAGAAGACTCCTTGTATAGGGAAGGTTTTTTTTTAAAATGTTCAAGGTTTTATTATGTTTTTATATATGTTAGAAGCTATGCAGGATGGCTCAGGCAACCAGGGCAGATGGACGGGAAATAAATAAATAAATAAATAAATAAATAAATAAATAAATCTACAGTGGACGCTCGGGTTGCGAACGTGATCTGTGTTTGCAACCTACAGCATTCGCAACCCGCATCTGCGCATGCACGGGTTGCGATTCGGCACTTCTGCGCATGTGTGACTGCTGAAACTCAGAAGTAACCCGTTCCAGTACTTCCGGGTTTCAGCGGTCCATAACCTGAAAAAACGCAACCTGAAGCATCTGTAACCTGAGGTATGACTGTAATGGAATAGTATATCCTTATTTTTATTGGAGAAATGTTGGAAGGTATGAGGTTTTCCCCCAGAGACTAGCCTGAAAAAGGTCAGTCCCTTTTCCTTTCCTTCTCCTTTTCAGTTTATTGATGTGGTCCAACTGATTAGCACAGCAATGGAACTAAATGAAGTATCAGTGTTAAGAAAAATTGTCTATCAGCAGACAATTAAATGACCACGAGGTTTATGATTATGAGAGGGAAATCTGTTTCCCAGCTTTCTCCACAGCATGCTTAATTTTACGAAACTCTGTCCATGTCTCCTCTTAGTTGCTTTTTTGACATAAGCCACACCTGACGTTTTGCTATCATGTGCAAATTCACGTACTGAGCAGCCTCACATCAAAGACTAATATCCGAGAGAGACCATCGTTGACCGTGACATTTGGGGAGAACTGCGTCATTCAATGAGGGCATAATCCAGTTTCTGAGTGGATAATGTTCCAAGCAAAAGGGATTATACCTCCAATAAGGAAATTGGATTATTGTTGGTGAGAAAAGAAATGGGGCACCCTCCAATTATACCTGATTAAACGGTGACTTGGATATGCATGCACGCAAATTCTTAGCTCATGGGACACAGAAGAGTTTTCCTGTTCAAAGAGGCCAAAGATCAGAGGCCAACGATTAGCCGCAATTATTATGAAGAGAAAAAGGGACGGATTAGGCATCTGGAAGACTGCAAATGGAACGGAAAGGCAGATGGTACCAGTGGATTTCTGGTCTTGATTTGGCAACGTTCTTCCGTCATCAGGCTTTGCACTTCCCAGCCAAAGCCTGAAATTTTGAGTGTCTGAAAATCTCCCTGGTTTGGATGTTGCATACTTTCCAGACGTGTCTGTTTAATATTTATTTCCTAGTTCATTCCTAATTGATTGAGAGCAGTGGCTCCCGGCGGCCCCTTGGTTCCATAAAGCCACCCCCAGTGGCCCCCTATAAAAAGCATTATTCAGAATAGCTGATTGCATGACCCACTCAGAGAGACCACGATGCAATAAAACTCAAAACAATAACAATTAATTGTACACTTATTCAAAACCCAATTAAAACAAATGCATTCAACAGAATGGATGAACTTGGTCTAGCAATACCAGCTTCTCAAAGCCTGATAGTCATTTATGACGAGGAGGAGGAGGAGGAGGAGGAGGAGGAGGAGGAGGAGTTTGGATTTGATATCCCACATTATCACTACCCGAAGGAGTCTCAAAGAGGCTAACAATCTCCTTTCCCTTCCTCCCCCACAACAAACACTCTGTGAGGTGAGTGGGGCTGAGAGACTTCAGAGAAGTGTGACTAGCCCAAGGTCACCCGGCAGCTGCATGTGGAGGAGCAGAGATGCGAACCAGGTTCCCCAGATTACGAGTCTACTGCTCTTAACCACTACACCACACTGGCTCTGTGAGTTTTCGAGAGATCTCTGTGAGTTTTCGAGAGATCTCTCCAGAAGCTGCCGCCACTTTTCCTCACTTCTCTGGCAACAAGGGTAATTGGGGGGCCTGTGAGGGTGCAGGGTTCCACCATCTGAGGTGATTGCCACAGTCCCCCTCACTGGTGGGACAGCCCTGCTGAGCTATGTGGACCAATAGTCTGACTCAGTACAACCTGTGGCATAGCACGGTTTGCTGGTGCCCAGGGTGGGTGTGGAGTGTACTTGTCCAGCTTTTGCCACCACTGCCAGATGAGTGCTCATGCAGGTGGAGACGGGGTACTTCGCCCTCTGCTGCTCAGCCCCTGCTGCTGGCGGGGTGCAGAGGGCATATGATGGGGATCTCTGCAGAGGGCACCTGGTTCGTGCCAGTGTGGTGTAGTGGTTAAGAGCAGTAGACTCGTAATCTGGTGAACCAGGTTTGATTCCCAGCTCCTCCACATGCAGCTGCTGGGTGACCTTGGGCCAGTCACGCTTCTCTGAAGTCTCTCAGCCCCACTCACCTCACAGAGTGTTTGTTGTGGGGGAGGAAGGGAAAGGAGAATGTTAGCTGCTTTGAGACTCCTTAGGGTAGTGATAAAGCAGGATATCAAATCCAAACTCTTCTTCTTCTTTGTGCCCCTAAGATAGTGTTCCTGGGACAACAACCCCCTTGACCCACCCTATGCCACTGGGTATAAGCCACCTTCCAATGATCTGAGGAAAGTGCTTGTCAAGTTCCACCGGGTGTTGCAGGGGGGGACAAATGATTGTTCCAGATCGTTCCTTGTGTGGAGAGGCTCTAAGCATGTATATCAGTGCAGCCACAGGCAGAGGCGCCGCAGGGTGGGTGCACTGCGCCCTGGGTGCCACCTCCTGGGGGGTGACAAAATGCTGTGTGGCTGTGAGAGATGCTGTTGCTTTGGTGTGCACAGGCTTCCAGCTGCCGAAATGGTCCACCCTCTGGCTCTCCCTCAGCTTCATGGCAGCTAGCAGGCTCCTCTTTGCAAAGCACGCAATCTCCCCCCAAAAAGCTCTGTGTATGGGGGGGGGGGGTGACAAGAAATTTTCTGCACTGGGTACCACATGACCTTGTTCTGCCACAGGTCATCTCATGAGATGCTGTCTATCAGTCCTCCGCATGCAAATAATTTAGTGTTAGATAGATATTGGGTTCAAACCCAGTATCCTAGGCTGCTTGGAAAGGCCAATAGAATCCAGACGCCCATTGTCCATCAAACAGGATGTTCATTTAGGCATTGCAGGGCTGGTGTGACACAAGCTCAACAAGCAAGTAGCTGAGAGGTGCCATACCAAAAATGAAAACAGCACAAGCATCAGGCGCGATAACTCCCAGGGGCGGATGTGTCTTCGGTCCCCTCAAAATCTGAAGGCAGGGGACGTAGCACCCTCAATATTGAGAAGGCCGAGCATGGAGTAGTTCAGTGGCTGGCTCCCCCTCAGAATGAGAAAGGAAGCCATGTTTTGCTGGGCCCCCTCCCAACAATGCAATAATAATAATATGATAATTTATTATTTATACCCCGCCCATCTGGCTGGGTTTCCCCAGGCACTCTGGGCGGCTTCAAACAGAATATTAAAATACAATAGTCTATTAAACATTAAAAGCTTCCCTAAACAGGGCTGCCTTCAGATGTCTTCTAAAAGTCTGGTAGTTGTTCTTCTCTTTGACATCTGGTGAGAGGGCATTCCACAGGGTGGGTGCTACCACCAAGAAGGCCCTCTGCCTGGTTCCCTGTAACTTGGCTTCTCGCAGTGAGGGAAGCCACCAGAAGGCCCTCAGCACTGGACCTCAGTGTCCGGGCAGAACGATGGGGGTGGAAACGCTCCTTCAGGTCTACTGGACTGAGGCCGTTTAGGGCTTTAAAGGTCAGCACCAACACTTTGAATTGGGCTATGAAACATACTGGGAGCCAGTGTAGGTCTTTCAAGGCCAGTGTTATATGGTCTCGGCGGCTGCTCCCAGTCACCAGTCTAGCTGCTGCATTCTGGATTAGTTGTAGTTTCCGGGTCACCTTCAAAGGTAGCCCAACATAAAGTGCATTGCACTAGCCCAAGCGGGAGATAACTAGAGCATGCACCACTCTGGCAAGACAGTCTGCGGGCAGGTTGGGTCTCAGCCTGCGTACCAGATGGAGCTGATAAACAGCTGCCCTGGACACAGAACAATGCAATGTTGTGCGTGCATCACATGATGTCACCAGGCATATGACATCACACACACGCAACAGATTCCCCCATCCTGGGTGCATGATGGTACCTCTGACAAGCATTTATACACTTACAAGCAAAGGAAAACAAAGGGTCATATATCCATATGTGATGGCACTCTCTTCTACCAACTCTTTAATCACGAGGCATAGCAACTTTGTTCTCTTTCCCTCCCTCCTGCTTCAATAGTAATCTCAATAGTTCCTGCCTACGTGTCGTTCTGTCTGTCCCCCACCGCTCTCTCACAAACGCAACCTTCACATTCCAACCTTTGCTTGCTCAGTCCTTTCTCAGCGAGAAAAAACCCCACCAAATAAGCTATGCAGAGGAAGAGCTAGGTTTCATTAGCATGCAGGGCTAATGCTTGAACTGCCGCTTCTGGAAATCCCAAAGTCTCTTTATTATGATCATCCGAAGTGGCACAAAATAGTCAGCAAGCTTCAGAGTCAACCTAAACTCTCCATCAAGCTGCAAAGAAGTGAGAAAAGAAATGCTGGTTTAGTGTTGAAGCCACAATGTCTACGCTGGTCAAATAGTCATTTTTCGTTGTATAATCTTAGAAGGGGCGTGGTTCTAGGGGCGTAGCTGGAGAGGAAATTAGGAATAGCGCTTGGACTTCAGAATTTACCGTATCAATCAAAATAGCTAAATTCTGCTCAAGGAGCCAAATGGGGATATTTGGGCTCAGCCTTACTTTTGAGAGCTGGACCATAAAGAAGGCTGATCGCCGAAGAATGGATGCTTTTGAATTATGGTGCTGGAGGAGTCTCTTGAGAGTTCCATGGACTGCAAGAAGATCAAACCTCTCCATTCTTAAGGAAATCAGCCCTGAGTGCTCACTGGAAGGACAGCTCCTGAAGCTGAGGCTCCAATACTTTGGCCACCTCATGAGAAGAGAAGACTCCCTGGAAAAGACCCTGATTTTGGGAAAGATGGAGGGCACAAGGAGAAGGGGACGACAGAGGATGAGATGGTTGGACAGTGTTCTCGAAGCTACCAGCATGAGTTTGACCAAACTGCGGGAGGCAGTGGAAGACAGGAGTGCCTGGCGTCCTCTGCTCCATGGGGTCACGAAGAGTCGGACACGACTAAACGACTAAACAACAACAACAATTAATTTTCATTGACTTGGTGCCATCTTCTGCACTCTCCCAAATTTATTTATTTGATCTAGTTATATAAATATTTATGTCCTGCCCTTCTAGTTCTTACTGCTCTGGCTTACATCAAAACAACAACACCTGCTTATAAAACATGTTAGCATTGAACAACATGGACAATTTGATAAAACTGAGACATGCTCAACTGATAAAGCAAAGACATCGGGTAGAACATTAAAACAAAGATCTGATGCAATATGTGTTATTGTGACGAGGGGGCGGGACAGGACGAGACCAACAGAGATGGAGGGGGGAAAGATTTCTTACTGCCTCCCCAAATCTTGCTTTATTTACTTAGGTTGCATATACATCCTACATTTGAAGCATCCCAAAAATAATCTTGGGAAATTTTGTTTTTCCATTTTGTACACACCACCTGTGATTACTACTGATTGGATACAGCCACCAAGCTACAGTTCCCAGCACCCTTAGCAAACAAGAGTTCCCAGCATTCTCCGAGGGAGGGGTAATGATGTGATTTAAATGTATGGCACATATCAGGCATAGGCAAACTCGGTCCCTCCAGATGTTTGGGACTACAATTCCCATCATCCCTGACCACTGGTCCTGTTAGCTAGGGGTGATGGGAATTGTAGTCCCAAACATCTGGAGGGCTGGAGTTTGCTTGTGCCTGGCATATATGCAGCCTTAGTGGATCCAACTCACTGTTCCCAAGCTATTTGGACTGTGTGTGCTTTAAATACTCATGTGGTTTGTTTGCAACCTTAGACAATGGTTTAATGCTTTGCCACAAACTATCATCATAGTTCCTTTCCTCCTAGCGGGCACTGGTGTAAATGTTGCTATTTGCTTCATGTTATGTAAACTGCAGCACAATTTCATCTGCACGTCAGACCGCTGCACTGCATTTTTCTTAACGGTTTCGTGGAAGAACTTAAGTATGAGGAAGTCCGCTGTAATAAACTCCCAAAAGGGAGTGTAAGGTTTACTTTTGATGCACAGGGATATTTCACACCATTGTCAAAGCAGGGAGAGCTCGGTGACATTTGCAATTAATACAGGCATGGGAAGTTTAACCGAACGAGAAGCCACAACCCGATTCCATGTGTGGGAGAGGCAAAATGGCCTATTGGCTATTGTTTTTTTTCTGTGTTTCCACCTCTGGCTTTCTTCACAGAAGAAGCCACTGTATTTTAGCTGAACAGCTGTAAACCAGGGGTCAGCAACCTAAGGCCTGGGAGCCGGATGCGGCCCAATCACCTTCTCAATCTGGCCCACAGATGGTCCGGGAATCAGCGTGTTTTTACATGAGAAGATATGTGTCCTTTTATTTGAAGTGCACCTCTGGGTTATTTGTGGGGCCTGCCTGGTGTTCTTACATGAGTAGAATGTGTGCTTTTATTTAAAATGAATCTCTGGATTATCTGTGGGGCATAGGAATTTGTTTATATATTTCCCCCCAAAATATAGTCCGGCCCACCACATGGTCTTGAGGGACGGTGGAGTGGCCCACGGCTGAAAAAGGTTGCTGATCCCTGGCTGTAAACCAACAGGTGAAGCCATCAAAGGTGAAAAGCCATCCTCATTGCCTTCTGCTTAACAGTCCCTTTGACAGGGACCGTTCAACTTTAAGCACCGTGGGAAAGTGGAAGCACCAAAATGGATCTCCCGGTGCCCCGTTCTGAGAACCTTCTGGCGAGAAGTGAAGTTACAGGGGAACCAGGCACAGGGCCTTCTCAGTAGTGGTGCCTGCCCTGTGGAACGCCCTTCCATCAGATGTCAAGGAGATAAACAACTGCACAACTTTCTGAAGGCATCTGAACCAGGAAGTTTTTAATGTTTGATGTCTCCCTGTGTTTTAATATTATGTTGGAAGCTACCTAGAGTGGCTGGGGCAACCAAGTCGAATGTGTGGGGTATAAGTTATAATAATAATACAGTGGTGCCTCGCAAGATGAAATTAATTCGTTCCGCAAGTTTTTTCTTCTTGCGAGTTTTTTGTCTTGCGAAGCACAGTTTCCCATAGGAATGCATTGAAAATCAATCAATGCGTTCCTATGGAAACTGCCTTCAGACCAGGTCCGGGGACAGTCTGTCCCCCGACCTCTTCTGAAGGCTGCTGGGGGGGGGGACAAGGGCTTTTTTTCCCACCCCCAGAATTTTAAAAAACCCCGGGACAGCGGAGGACTTCTCCGCTGTCCGGGGCGATCTTAAAATGCTGGCGGGCGGCATTTTAAAATCGCCCCGGGACAGCGGAGGACTTCTCCGCTGTCCGGGGCGATTTAAAAGCCTCTGGGAAGGCAGGCAGGGGGGGACAAAGACTTTCGCCCCCCCGCCAGCCTTCAGAAGAGGTCCTGGACCTCTTCTGAAGGCCGGCGGGGGGCCGAAAGTCTTTGCTCCTCCCCGCCTGCCTTCAAAAGCCGTCCGGGATAGCGGGAAGCGCTTCCCTGCTATCCCGGAGTGCTTTTAAAATGCTGGCGGTGGGGAGCAAAGCCTTTCGGCCCCCGCCGGCCTTCCTGGACCTCTTCTGAAGGCCGGAGGGGAGGGGAGGCTTTGCTCCCCACCACCAGCATTGAAAAGAGGTCCCCGGAGATTTCCCTATGGGCTTTCTTCTTGCGAAGCAAGCCCATAGGGAAATTCGTCTTGTGAAGCAACTCGCAAACGGAAAACCCTTTCGTCTTGCGGGTTTTCCGTCTTGCGAGGCATTCGTCTTGTGAGGTACCACTGTAATAATAATACAGTAATAGCCACCTCACCTATAATGCCTTACTCTGAGGAAGCACCCCATCCTTCGAGTGAGTTGTGGTGGTGCTAGAGAACCTTATGGGAGCATCACTGTGTAGAAGTGGCACTTCATGGTGGATAGATGCCCTCACAACCACAGTAGTAGATGCAGGGACAGGTAACCACAGCAGCCATCGTCAGGCTGAGCAGTGTGGCTGGCCATAGCAAGACCAGGGCAAAAGGCAGGCCTGTGGGCAGATCACCCACTGACAATTCTGATTCATCAACTGTCTCCAGCATACCCTCCAACATATCTCTAATGAAAATGGGGATGCCTTATTTATTTAATTGGGATCAGTTGACAGATCTTTGGGTGGTTTGCAGTAGATTGCTGTTCCTGGGGTGCAGGAGGAGGCAAAGCTGCTCAGGAGCGTGGTCCCTGGCCCCAGACATGCTGAGGAGGGACATAGAATCATAGAATCATAGAATCATAGAGTTGGAAGAGACCACAAGGGCCATCGAGTCCAACCCCCTGCCAAGCAGGAAACACCATCAGAGCACTCCTGACATATGGTTGTCAAGCCTCTGCTTAAAGACCCCCAAAGAAGGAGACTCCACCACACTCCTTGGCAGCAAATTCCACTGTCGAACAGCTCTTACTGTCAGGAAGTTCTTCCTAATGTTTAGGTGGAATCTTCTTTCTTGTAGTTTGGATCCATTGCTCCGTGTCCGCTTCTCTGGAGCAGCAGAAAACAACCTTTCTCCCTCCTCTATGTGACATCCTTTTATATATTTGAACATGGCTATCATATCACCCCTTAACCTCCTCTTCTCCATGACCCAATGAGGGATGGGCTGCCCCAGGGCATCAGGTCTAGGCTCAGGGGGTCATAGGCCCCACGTCCTGTTCTTTCAGGGGCTGTGGAAAGAGCCTGGGAGGGAGGGCACCTGAAGACATGGCTTGATGCATGTCACCCCGGAGGCAACCATCAAGCTATCCCTGTATGTTACAGGTGTATCGATGTGTAACAGTCATTCAGTGTAAAGGTCATGAAGTGGTTAAGGTGCGACTTCACTTAAGATTCGCAGAGGAGGAAATAAATGCCATGAACAGCAATTCCAAGTGGATTCCTGGTTGTGTCAACTAAAGGATGTGGTTAAAGACTGATAGAGCCAATAGGCTGACGTCAGGGAAATATGTTACCTGGGTGTTTGAGAAACGTTTTGGGGCATTCCCAAGAAATGAGTCAAATTTGCCTTGTTGGGTTTGGCTCACATCATGGGCTTCACATTCCAAATTGCCATTGTGCACTGCAACAGAACTGGCGTTGCGTTCAGAGATTTGCTTTACCTACTTTCACAGAGGACCATCGTAAGAGCCAGACTACAATTTTCTTCAGCAACCCAGAATGCGCGAGCTGGATAGTTTTAGCTGAACGTGGCAAAATATTTCTCGCTGTATTCAGTTTCAGCTGAAATCTCTTCTTCTTAATTATCTTTCAGTTGAGACTCTCATGTTGTCAACCCAAGCTCTTAAACTGCTAGCTGTTAGCATCACCTCTGAAGTTTCATCTTAATCGGAATGACTACTGGGGTGCTCCCAGACTGTGACTGCTTTGTGGGTCACATACCAAGTTGTGCAGTTGAAGTGGATTTGGCACTCTGGGGCAATAAACCAGTTCCACTGCAAAACCTGGACTTTTTGTAGTCAGGAAAGTGGCAGTAAACCACTGGAAAGTGTCCGATAATGATAGCTTGACATGACATTGCATAACTTCCCTGAAAACAATCAATATGCCAAATGAAGGATGGAATATAAAATAAATAAAAACTTAGAACCTTTTCCACTTTTCACCTGGTCACACTTGTAGAGGTAGAAAGCTGACCCTCCAGATAGGGATATCAAAGAATCCTGATGAAAACAGAAAATGCTGCTATTGGCTTATTTGTCCACAGTGCGACATGCTTGCAAAAAGGCTTGTGGAAGTTTAGACTGCATTAATGGAACCAGAGTTTCCAGGCCATGAGAAGTAATCGTTTCACTTTGTTCTGCACTAGTCGGACCATCTTCATATAATTGTGTCCAGTTCTGAGTGATGTGCTTTAGGGATATTGACAAACTGGAGCAGGTTCAGAAGAGACCGATAAAAATGGTCAGCGGTAGGTCAGGCAAGTCCTACAAGGAAAGCTGGTGTGTTTTGTCTGGAGAAGACAAGACTGAAGTAGGGAATGGACATGACAGCAATCTTCAAACCCTGAAGGCTTGCCACATAGAAGAAGGCAAAGCTTTGCTCTCTGGTTCTTCAGAGGGCAAGACAGGACCTAATGGGCTGGAATTAGAGGAGAGCAGTTTCCAACACTCCAGAATAAGCTTCTCAACAGCAATAGCTGCTCAACAATGGAGGACGGTGGACTCCACCTCACTGGAGACCTTCATGCAAAAGCTGGATGGCCATGTGTTGGGGATGCACTAGCTCTGGGTTTCCTGCAAGGAGCAGGAAGTTGGCCTAGGTAGGCCTACAGAGTCCCCACCAACTCTATGGTTAGTCTCCCAATTTTCCTTATGAAAATCACCCCTACTCTGAGGTAGGGGAAATGCATGGACACATGCACATTTCAGTAACAGGGCAAATAGCAGCTTGGTTGGGGGCGGTCATCAGGCTTACTTAGATGGTGGTGAATTTATCTCACCCATCCCTTAGCGCTGCAGTCACAATCCAAATTAACACTTCTTTTAACTTAGAAAGGGAGAGAAATGGGTCATCTTATCACAGTGGCAACCCGTGGACTAGGGAAGCTAGTCTTCTAAGTGTTCCTGGTAAATCTGAGTATTAAAGTATTAAAGACCCAGGAAGTTTCTGTCCAACTTAGGGAGAAGAAGAAGAAGAAGATGAGGAGGAGTTTGGATTTGACACCCCGCTTTATCAGTCCCTAAGAGTCTCAAAGCGACTAACATTCTCCTTTCCCTTCCTCCCCCCACAACAAACACTCTGTGAGGTGAGTGAGGCTGAGAGACTTCAAAGAAGTGTGACTAGCCCAAGGTCACCCAGCAGCTGCATGTGGAGGAGCGGGGAAGCGAACCCAGTTCACCAGATTACGAGTCCACCGCTCTTAACCACTACACCACAGGGAGGGAGGTGCGATGCTCTGGCAGGCTCCAAGAGCCCTCCACCAGCTCCCCAAAGCCTACGAGGAGGGCTCCAGCTTCCTGTCAGAGCCCTAGCGTCTCCTTCTCAAAGCCCAGGAATCTTCTGCCCAATTTAGGGAGGGAGGTGTGATGGTCACACGTGCAATGTCAGAACATTGCAACGTCAGCCTCCCCAATCACTTTTGCAAGCTGGCGCCTCTGGCCCTAACTGTTCCCCTACGAAAAAATTCGCAGCACGCCACTGGTGGCAACCGTTTCCTCAAGCCCATCAGGTAGTGGATATGTGCAATTTCAGTTTATGTTTGATCGTTCCTCCCCGAGAGCCATGGCCCAGCCAGATCTTGGCCATTGTCCCAAAAATTAACACATCACTGAGTGAAACACGGAGAGTTGAGCCTGTCTCCCTTTGCATTCAATCATTCTGCAAAGCGTGTCTTATTGCCTTTTAATGGGAACACGGCGCAGAGCGACATATCAAATGAAGCCGCCTTTGAAGGCAAATGGCTTACTTAGACGGCAAAGCATGCTGAGTTAACGTATGAGGGGATCTCCCTAAAGAATGGTCTTTAGCATGTTGTTATTCACGTCGGATAAAGGGCGAGCGAATGCCGAACATCACTAACAGCTTGATGCTTGGAAAACTGAAAATGTTTGGTGGCGTTTCTAGGAAGCCTAGGAAAATGACAAGAACTGAGGACCAGTCTCCAGTTTTGGAATCTTTCCGTGACCGCAAAGCTTGCATATGCTGCTGATCCAGGAACCCTACAGAGCAAAAACACTTTGTAGAGGAAAGAACAATAAACCTCTTTAGCAGAGCATGATTTCCACTGCTTATATAGCTGTGATTAGAGTCTGCTCTGCAACGTGCCCTCAAATCTACAAAATGTAAGACAAGGAATGCTGTCCAAGTTTTTGGTTCATCTCAATTTAGGTCACTAGGGCAGATGGTCGCTAAGGACTTGCAGAGACAGTGTGCTGTTTTCCCCCTCCCTTCTTTGAGCAAGCAAAGGGGCTTCCTGCTGCTATGGATGCTTGGTTTGAATTAGATCCACATTCCCATACAAAGACAAGCTGACCTACAGCTCTTGAACTCTGGTGTGGCACAGAACATACCCACTGCCTGCCGGATTTCACACTTCTCTGACCATGGCAGCAAAGTCCTCAGCAGCCCAAACATGATATATACTGTATTAGCCCGAATATAAGTCGTACCTGCAAATAAACCACACCTTTAAAATTCAAGAGGGGGTGGGGAGACAACACCCGAATATAAGCCGCTCCCTTATAATTCTGCAGGCAGTCACACCCGTTCCGTTTTACCGTATGTCTGTTTCAGCAGCGATATCATAAAAGCCAAATTTTGTAAGGTTGCAAATTTAAGCCGCACTTTAAATTTTCGCGGTCAGAATTTGGGAAAAAAAGTGTGGCTTATATTCAGGCCAATACAGTATATATGTAAAGGCATTTTTTTTAAATAAAGAAATTGTGCATTTAAAGAGTTCTTTTTAAGTTGCAGAATAATGAGAAAATGGAAGAAAGCAGAATTAGGAGGAGGGACATGTAAAACCAAGACAGAACAGAAATGGATATATTTACCCTTTCCAATGTGAATGGTTGAGGAAGGCATTGGATTTTGCAGAGATGAAAAAAATGAGCAAAGTTTGCAAGGTCTACTGCACTGGTTAGGGTGACTTCACTCAAGGAGACCTAGATTCCAATTCCTGATTGGCCATGAAGCTCATTGACCGGCCAATCATTGCCTCAGCCTGACCTCCATCACTTGCTTGTGGAGGAAATATTCATGATTCAGCCACGATTGCTGTTGCTTCCAGACAGAGGGTTACAGAGAACAGAAAGCCCCTTCTGATACGCCTCTTGACGTCTTCCCCCAAAGCAATGTGAGAAGGAGTCAACTTATTTCGTGATTGGGAGCTAGGGCTGTCAGTCACAGAACTACCCAAATGTCCATGCTCCTCCTACTCCTCTCTGTCCGGTGTTTTTCATTTGTAGGGAGTTGGGGAGAGGTTTAAAAATATATCAAATTGGCCAGAAAAAGTAAAAGCATCTATTGAAACTTTGGGGCCACCATTCTTTGTTCTGGACCTCCCAAAGCTGTCTAAATACAGGGGCACTATATAAACTTAAAAATACTGGTGGGGATTTCCCCCCCTGTCGATCGCCCAACTTTTTGGATGATTGCCCCCCCAAAAAAGCGGAGCAATTGTGTCCAGATTTTTACTTCTTGAAATATGACAACCTTATCCAAATATCTCCAAAGAAGGGCTCTTCAGTTCAGATTCATGCTTCATCCAAAAGACGTACACGTACCTACCAAGTGCCTGTAAATGTAATAAATCTCAAGAAAAGGATAGGTTGATAGTGTCAGTGCTAATGATAAATAGCTTATATTTATTAGTGTTTCTCTTTTTTTAAAAAAACAAAAACATGTTACAGAGGCAATAGTTATCAATCATCTTCTTTTTAATACTGCCTGTTCATTCTCTAAGGTTACTTTGATAAAGCATCTGTGGTATATTTTCTAAATCATGAGCATTTTGGGTCTGTGATACCATATTGTATAGAGTCAGACAATCGTTCCCTCTAGCCCAAGACTGTCTCAGTGCAGTCTTTACCCTATAAACACTGGAAGCCACATTCCTCACCCCTTATAGTTTCACCTGGGAGTGATAGGGTGTCATAAAATCCTGCAGCTCTTGGGACTGGGCTGGTGGCGGCTTGCTCTAGGGTCTGTCTGAGCACTTTTACCTCAGCTCAGTCATTTGCAAGCATCTGCAAGTGTTTCTTTGGTTGCCTCTCAAGTTGGGTCATCTCATCAGATGTCAACATGAACTTGAGCTTTCAGTGTTGCTGGCCAGTCTTGTGTGATGCTCTTCTGACAGAAATTCAGCAGCGACTTTTAGACTGAAAATATTTCCATGCCACCAGGCTAACACAAACAGCTAACAAAAAAAACCAAACCCCTGCTGCTTTACAGAGAGCCAGTGATTTTTTATTTTACCAGTGGCGTAGCGTGGGTTGTCAGCACCCGGGGCAAGGCAAGTAATTTGCGCCCCCTAACCCATGGATTTGCGCCCCCTAACCCTAACCCCCAGATGTTGCGGCCGGTGCGGCCGGCCCCCCCTGCACCCCCCACGCTACGCCACTGTATTTTACAACTCACACACAGTATGTGAAGTATTAGGGCTATGCACAGCCTCCCTAATCCAAACCAGGATCTGACCTGGCATTTGGGTTTGCTGCAACCTGTCCCAATCTGGGGCCAACTCGTCAGGACCCAGATCAAGGCCCTAAATCGATTTGTGGGGCAGCCCTGTATTTCATTGCGAGATCACATTCACCCGGCGCTATACCAGCTGGCTCCCGGTGGAGTACAGGGTCAGATTTAAGGTGCTGGTTTTGACATTTAAAGCCCTATACGGCCTAGGACCCTTGAACCTATGGGACCGCCTCTCCTGGTATGTCCCACAGAGGAACTTACGGTCTTCAAACAAAAACATCTTGGAGGTCCCAGGCCACAGAGAGGTTAGGCTGGCCTCAACCAGAGCCAGGGCTTTTTCGCCTGTGGCTCTGATCTGGTGGAACGCTCTGCCACAAGAGACTAGGGACTTGTGGGACTTGACATCTTTCCGCAGGGCCTGCAAGACAGAGCTGTTCCACCAGGCCTTTGGCCAAGGCACAGCCTGACTCCCTCCTTTGGCAATCTTCACAGAACTCTAGCCCAATGGTTGCCATCAATTTGATTTGAATTAATTTTATAATGAAATGATTTTAGAATGTTGTATTATTTTATTGTTGTTAGCCACCCTGAGCCTGGCTTCGGCTGGGGAGGGCGGGATATATATAAAAAATTATTTACTATTATTATTATTATTATTATTATTATTATTATTATTATTATTATTTTATTTTAAATCCTAATTAAACCTGCACTTGGAAGAGAGGCAATACAGGACTCTTCCTGATAAACAGGCATCTGGATTCACACAGATTCAACTAAATGATGGGTAGGCAAACTACAGCCCGGGGGCCGAATCTGGCCCAATCGCCTTCTAAATCCAGCCCACGGACGGTCCGGGAATCAGTGTGTTTTTACATGAGTAGAATGTGTGCTTTTATTTAAAATGCATCTCTGGGTTATTTGTGGGGCATAGGAATTTGTTCATTCCCCCCTCCCAAAATATAGTCTGCACCCCTGACAAGGTCTGAGGGAGTGGACCAGCCCCCTGCTGAAAAGGTTTGCTGACCCCTGAACTAAATAATCACACTAGTGGGAGGAAGTACCATGGATCTCATTAGCAGAACAGAACAGTCCCTTCTCCTTCCCCCATGCCCACAAATTGGCTTGCTGGGGTTGGAAGAAACCCCTGAATTGTGTGTGGGTCTTTTTTAAATAAATAAATAAATAAATAAACAAATAAACAAATAAACAAACAAATAAATAAATAAATAAATAAATAATACTTGCACTCACTGAACAATCATAATACAGTGGTACCTCGGGTTACATACGCTTCAGGTTACATATGCTTCAGGTTACAGACTCCGCTAACCCAGAAATAGTACCTTGGGTTAAGAACTTTGCTTCAGGATGAGAACAGAAATCCTGCGGCAGCAGCAGGAGGCCCCATTAGCTAAAGTGGTGCTTCAGGTTAAGAACAGTTTCAGGTTAAGAACGGACCTCCGGAACGAATTAAGCTCTTAACCTGAGGTACCACTGTAGTGTTATGGTGTCAGGGACTGGGCTGATGGTGAGGAGTGGTGGAGACCTCCACCTCAAGTGATGCCCTGGCAGGAGGAAGATGATGATGATAGTATGGACCCAGATTCATGACACACCCCAGAAGAAGAAGCAAAGAGTTGGGAAATAATGGAAGAGGAGGAACAGAAGCAAGCTAGCAGATGCTCTAGTCCTGAACAGAGACAGGACTCTGTGGGAGAAACAGGACAGCAGACAGTGGACACTACGTCACCTGAAAGCCAGGTAGAACCCCCTCCTTCTCCAAGGACCAGGTGATCCCTTCGTATCTTAGAGCAGAAGGTCAAACAGAGACAGAAAGATTCCGTTGCCAGCCACCGTAGGCAGTAAAGAGGGGTTTGGAAGATAAGAAGTGCTGCAAGTGGGGTGGAGCGGATACTCTGAGCAATGTCTGGAGACTGAGGGGAGCATAATCCATGGTCTCTCTGTGTATTCAGTTGATTAAATAAATTAGAGAGTGGAAGCTCTCTGCATCTCTGATTGCACGAGGCTGCTAGCCTGGGAGTCATGACATATGGTGATTTATTCTGAATAGCTTTGATCCTATGTAATGATCTGAGAATTGTTAGCAGACCTTGCAGCTTGGGTGAATTAGGTTGAAGCAATCACTTACAGCTTCTGGAGCTCAAAGGCTTTATTCATACAGGAACTATTTACAGAAAGAGTGGAGATGAGAGAGAGAAAGTAGCAGGCATCTTGTCTCAATAATCTGGGAGACTACAGCAAGCAAAATGGCTCACTGTTAGGGGCGGCATTTAGACAAAGAGGCTTACAAGCAAGTGCTGGCTAGATGGCTACACAAACAGTCCCCTTGTGTGGTTTAAAGTAAGACATGCATTAACTACAAACAAACTCAAGAGAATGAAATGCATTTGCTTTTCTCTGACAGAAGTAAACCCCATCGAACTCAATGGAATATACTTTTGAGTAGGCAAGTGATGGACTGGGCTGTTTTGCCTGTCTTGTACATTCTAACTTACTTTTCCCCACACTCACCATTTTCCTTCACTTCTGTACAACTCCCAGAGTCCAGTCCATCACTTGCCTACTCAAAAGTATATTCCATTGAGTTCGGTGGGGTTTACTTCTGTCAGAGAAAAGCAAATACATTTCATTCTCTTGAGTTTGTTTGTCCAGTCCAGTCCAACCAGTCCAACCAGTTTGTTGTTAACCAGTCCAGTCCAACCAGTCCCTTTTCACAGGGAACTCTGAGAATTGTAGCTTTCTGAGGAGAATAGGGGCCTCCTCACAACTCTCAGCACTCTTAGCAAACCACATCGCCTATAATTCTTTGGGGGAAGCCACGACTGTTTAAAGTGCTAGTGCGCTGCTTAAAATGTTTGGTGCAAATGTGGCCCTAGAGTAGCTTTTCCAAGCGTACATTGGGAAATTGCAGGTGGCCTTCCTAAGGCTAGCTGGTCCAAGGCACTGGCCAGAGAACCAATCTTGGGATTGCAGTTTGGGTTGCCACCAACTCGTTGCTCACATTAATAACATGTTTGGTGACCTCTAGGAAATCTGAGTGGTTGCTTCCTGTGGGGTGTGGAGACCACACTGTGCTTAGACAGCCTAGTTCATGAGTTTATTCAGCAACTTTCCTGCTGAAGAGACTCCATGTATTTTTTGAAGCTACATGCTGAATTCTTGAGCTTTCCGCCCACTGTTGGACTTTTCCAGTCACCTCTGGGAGGGCGGAGGCAGCTGGTTAGTAGGAAGAGAGAGAGAGAAAGTAAGTAAAAAATTGGCAGCCCCCGAAAAAATGTATCGAGAGTAATAGAGAAAGGGCTGCATTATTCATGAGGTGTCATTTTTGATTTGCGTCAGATGACATATTTTCCTTCATTTGTCCTAATTACCAATACTGCTTTGTGAAATAGAATTTTTTTTTGCGGGGGGGGGTATATTTATGCCTGTCAAACGGCATATTTATGTCATCCCGCATAATTATCAATTTGTGGAACTACATCATCGCTTCTTCTGGAGATGTCACTTTGAATTATTTGGAAGGTATAAATCTGCAAAATGCAAGGGATTTCAGTAGTAGTATTTCATTAAAAATGTACTGCATAGGTTCACTGGGTAGCTCTATTTTTTATTTTTTTAAAAAGAAACCCACCAGACACTTTTTACAATTATTTTGTCCCCAAAGATGCCATATTGCATTATGAATTAGTTGCCTGCTTAAAGGAGCTGACTGTTTTCATGGTTTTCCTGTTGTGCGTCAAGGAATTTACTGACGCTTTTTTTTTGCATGGGGGGTCTAATTAAACTGGTGAGAGCCCCCAATGGGTGTAAACTGAAACTGCAGCCCACATATGCAAATCCTTTGCTCCTTGTCTTTAGTATCGATCTGAAGAACCCCCTCCTCTTGTATGAACCTCCCTCACTCCCCAATATCATCAATTGAGCCTTTTCTCCAGATCCTCTGGTGACAAGGAACAGGGCCTTTTCAGTGGTGGCCCCTGTGCTATGAGATTCTTCCCCTGTGAGATTCTTTCTCCTTTATGTTATTTGGGAAGCTTATGGAGATCTTTATTTTTATGAAGACTTTAAGGATTCCTCTTTATTTCTTGCATTAGGTCTTCCTAGCTGGCATGTTGCAGTGGTTGGAGTGTCAGACCAGGAGAGGGGAGAGCCAGGTTTAAATCCCCATTCAGACATGAAGCTAAACAAGTAGCTTTCAACCAGTTGCTCTCTTAGCCTAGCTTACATAACCGTAAGGACAAAATTGGGACGGAGCAGCCATATACGCTAAAGCTTAACAATGGAGCCTAAAGATTCTCTGGAATGCTTATTGATTTCTTTTATTTAATTAAAGCTTTTTTTTTAGCCTGCTCTTTATCTGAAAAAAGTCTACTAGGGTGGCTTACATTAATCAGTAATATGACAGCCGCTGCTTTCATGATGCACAAGGAAAAAAGAGATGTAGGGAAAAGGCAGGAGGAAACACTCTTAAGATTACAGTTTGTATAACAACTCCACACTCGTTACACTGTGAACAAAATTGACACAGAAGATTTAAAAGGGCCCAGAAACTGTACGTGTCCAGATCTGACCAATACAGTGGACGCTTGGGTTGCGAATGCGATCCGTGCGGGATGCACGTTCACAACCTGTGACTGCGCACGCATGGGTTGCGATTCAGAGCTTCTGCCCATGCGCAAAGCGAGATTTAGCGCTTCTGCGCATGTTTGACCGCCAAAACCCGGAAGTAACCCGTTCCGGTACTTCCGGGTTTTGGTGGTCCGCAACCCAAAAAAACGCAACCTGAAGTGTCTGTAACCCGAGGCAAGACTTTACTGATGCTAAGAAACATCCTGCTCATATTGGTTTCCCTCTTCTGGTCAGAGTTTGGTGGTAGAGCATCAAAGGAATCTGTTCCCAGTTATCCTGACACCTGGTTTTCTAAAGGTACAGGATTATAAGGAGCTGCTTTATGCAGTCAGATCATTGGTCCATACCTGTCAACTGCCCTTGGGAAAAAAGGGACATTACATTTTTTCTCACGAGAGGACAGTGGCCCAGATGGCCACCATGATCCCGCGTGATTTTGGGCTGCACTTTCTCGAACACAGTGCCCGAAAAAAACGCTTCGGGTGTGTGTGTGTGATGAGCTTGCATGGGTCATGTGACTCACACAGGAGTGAGGACCGGGAAGATGGAGGGGAAGGTTATCAATGGTGAGTAGTACCCAGTATGGTGTAGTGGTTAACAGCGATAGACTTGTAATCTGGTGAACTGGGTTCGATTCCCCGCTCCTCCACATGCAGCTGCTGGGTGACCTTGGGCTAGTCACACTTCTCTGAAGTCTCTCAGCCCCACTCACCTCACAGAGTGTTTGTTGTGGGGGAGGAAGGGAAAGGAGATTGAATCCAAACTCTTCTTCTAGCCAAGATGGCTACAACTGGTTGGTTAGAGTGTGGTGCTGTGAATGCCAAGGTTGCAGGTTCGATCCCCGTATGGAAAAGCTGCATATTCCTGCACTGCAGGGGCTTGGACCAGATGATCTTCAGGGTCCCTTCCAACTCTACAATTCTATGGCACCCTGGATTTGGGCTACGTCATGTTGAAAGGTATGTTGGTCCCATCTAGGCCACCCTTGTCTATGTAAGGACTCGGTCAACCTCTTTCAGGCCAAGGGCCACTTTCCCTTCTGGACAACCTTGCAAGGGCCACATTGCATTGGTGGACGAGGCCGAGGGCACTCTGTGCAGCTTCCAACAGAATATTAAAATACCATAATGCATCAAACATTAAAGGCTTCCCTAAACAGGGCTGCCTTCAGATGTCTTCTTAAAGTCTGGTAGTTGTTGTTCTCTTTGACATCTGGTGGGAGGGCATTCCACAGGGTGGGCGCCACTACCGAGAAGGCCCTCTGCCTGGTTCCCTGTAACTTGGCTTCTCACAGCGAGGGAACCACCAGAAGGCCCTCGGCGCTGGACCTCAGTGTCCGGGCTGGATGATGGGGTTGGAAATGCTCCTTCAGATATACTGGACCGAGGCTGTTTAGGGCTTTAAAGGTCAGCACCAACACTTTGAATTGTGCTTGGAAACGTAGTGGGATCCAGTGTAGGTCTTTCAAGACCGGAGTTATATGGTCTCGGTGGCCGCTCCCAGTCACCAGTCTAGCTGCCGCATTCTGGATTAGTTGTAGTTTCCGGGTCACCTTTTAATGTTTAATAGGTTATTGTATTTTAGTGTTCTGTTGGAAGCTGCCCAGAGTAGCTGGGGAAACCCAGCCAGATGGGTGGGGTATAAATAAATCATCATCATCATCATCATCATCATCATCATCATCATCATCTGGATTGGGGCCTCTTGCCAGTTTCTTGCTGATAATCCCCCTCTCCACGGCCTCTAGTATGTTCCATATATCACGTCTGGGCTGCTGCCAAAAAGAAGCACCATAGCAAGAGATGCTATTGATGGGCCAGGCTGCATTGTGTATTTGAGTGGCATTCCGGGCGGAGAACTCCTAAACGGAGGGGAGCAGGGTGCCATTTAGGACAAGCAAGCAGACAAAGGAGCCTAGGCAGCAGCACCGAAGCCTATCTAGAGCAAATCCCTGCAACCCATCTCTGCATTATGATATTGTGTGCCAAAATAATGAGTCCCTTTCAAGAAATGCTCCCTATTGTACCGCAACTCGCGGTTGCACAATGGCAGATAAAGAGCTGGTAATTTGTACGATATCAAAGTGCTGGCGATCTTTCCCCAGGTTTCCCTCCCTCCCTGGGTCTAAAAGAAGAAGAAGAAGGAGAAGAAAGGAGAGCATATTTCAAGAGCATCAGATTTTATGTCCATGCTCCCTTAGCAGAAGCTAATGATGTGGCTTGATCCTTCAAGCACGCGAGAGCAAAGGTTTGATTTTCCAGTGTACGGTAAAGGGACCCCTGACCATTAGGTCCAGTCGTGACCGACTCTGGGGTTGCGGCGCTCATCTCGCTATATTGGCCGAGGGAGCCAGCGTACAGCTTCCGCGTCATGTGGCCAGCATGACTAAGCCACTTCTGGCGAACCAGAGCAGTGCACGGAAACGCCGTTTACCTTCCCGCTGGAGCGGTACCTATTTATCTACTTGCACCTCGTGCTTTCGAACTGCTAGGTTGGCAGGAGCAGGGACCGAGCAACGGGAGCTCACCCCATCGTGGGGATTCGAACTGCTGACCTTCTGATCGGCAAGTCCTAGGCTCTATGGTTTAACCCACAGCGCCACCCACATCCCTAGATTTTCCTGTGTGCCGACTTCCAATCCCAACTGATACTTTGCAGAGCACGCCTAGCCCAATAATGTCCACACTGAGTGGTAGCCTTTCTCCATGGTTTCCGGCAGCCTACCTGGAAATGGCGGGGACTGAAACTGGAGACTTCTGCATGGAACTACACAGACACTGTGCTGCTGATTTTACAACCCTTCCCCTCAGCCATGGCCTTCCCCTAGGAGGAAAATGAAT
Organism: Podarcis vaucheri; assembly: GCF_965113315.1. Lineage (NCBI taxonomy): Eukaryota > Metazoa > Chordata > Lepidosauria > Squamata > Lacertidae > Podarcis > Podarcis vaucheri. Next base: position 84,792,265 of record NC_138766.1, read on the forward strand.
AGGCATATAAGACAGTTATTGAAGTCCCAGGTTCAGTGTCTCCTTTAAAGCTCTCTGAGAGCTGGAACGAAGGCTGTTTTTTTTTTTTAATCTTCTCTCCCAGAAAGTTCATACTTTTGGCCTTCACCAGCTCCAGGACCTCCAAACACAATATGAACTTTGATTGCTTAAATGCATTTGTTTACTTGATGGATTAATAACCTGTTTTTCAGGAAAAGAGCTTTTACACAAAGCAGACACATAAGCAGTAAAATGTTGTTTGAAACTGGGGATGGCTCCATCTGTCAATCCCATTTTCACTCATTTTTTCAGTCTGCCATGTTTCCGCATCCCTTTCCAGGCTGGGGCTACTGACAGCTGCGTTACCCCTGCTTACCAGGAAGGAGAGGGGGAGGTCTGCAGTGGCAGGGCGGTTGGTGTGGTGCAAACACACTGGCAGGAGTTCCACCTTGGCTCCGCTGATGCTTTTGCACCACGCTGACCTCCCAGTTGCCTTGACCCTCCCCTCTCCTTTTCATTAAGCAGCAGAAACTCAGCTGTCAGGAGGTCATGTGTCGCACCAAGCCGTCTTCTACTGGCACACACTTACACATGTCTCTCCAACTACCATGCAAGGGAGCAAGAGACATTATCATGCTCCAAGGACATACTCTGGCCAGGAAAGAACATAGGAACACAAGGTGAACCTACTCGATCAGGTCAAAGCCCCATCTAGTTCAGCATTCTGTTCTCACACTGGTCACCCAAATGCCTGTGGGAAGCCAACCTGCAGGATTTGAGCCCCTGTGGTTTCCTGCAACTGGTATTCAGAAGCATCACTGCTTCCAGCCATGGAGGCCCAGTCCAGCTATTGTGGCTTGTAGCTGTTGATAGCCCTCTCCTCTGTGACTTTGTCTTATCGTCTTCTAAATCCTCTTTGAGGAGGATGCAGAGCAAGGGCAGAGGTGAGTTTGGCCTGGGGCAAGGTGGCATAGTTTGGAGAGGGTGGCGGTGGCATACCACATTTATTCATTCCCTGGTTGTGCTGGGTCCGGGGCAACCTGTGGAACACAGTCCAGGACTGGTCCAGAATCCAAAGGTTCCACTAGAAGTCAGTCCAACAGGGCCAAGGCTGGACACAAGGCAAGGACAGGTACAGGATCTCAGGCAGGATCTAGCATACAGCAATGTTGCTCCCACAACCTGGTGCGGGGTCCGACAGCCTTTATCTTTGTTGGGGTAGCGGCCGGTCCTGATCCCCCGGCGACTCACCTCCCTATTTCACCCAAAGGCAAGCACTCCTCCTGCGAGTACTCAGGTCTCTCCTTCGCTCAGACCTTAGTTTCTGCAGCTTGGGAGACGTTGGTGGGTTACTAGACCCAGAGGCCGCCTCAGCCTCCCCTGACCCAACCGGTAGTGGAGCAGCTGTAAGTGATGGCCCAGCTGAAGGCAACAAGGTAATCCCCACCTCTGGAGCCAGGGCAAGCTCAGGCCCCTGACTCGGCCCAGTTGGGGAACCTGTGCAGACTAGGACTCTTCAGGATCAGGCCCCAGACTTGGTTCAGATGATGCCTGAGGCAAAGGATCCGGTGCAGACTGAGTCTCCTCTGGTTCCAAGTCTGAGCCCGAGTCCTAGGCCATCACACTGGTTTTCCACCCCTGGTTTTCCATGATATACCTGGAAGTAGTTTTTCCTTTAGGACAGGGATGGCCAACTCCCAAGAGACTGCAATCTACTCACAGAGTTATAAACTGGCAGTGATCTACCCCCTTTTTTGGGGGTTCGGGTCAAAGTTGTTGAGTTTTTTCAGGGAGGAGGTAAAATTTTGAGCTTTTTTAAGGGGAGCCACAGTTGTTCAGCTTCTTTGGGGGGAGTCAATGATCTACCAGTGATCTACCACAGGCATCCAGTGATCTACCAGTAGATCACAATCTACCTGTTGGACATGCCTGCTTTAAGAGAAGCATGGTTCCTGTTTTCTTATCCTGCTGCCTATATTCAAGGGGATGACAACTGGAAAATCATCTTTACTGCCTGATGTCTTTTCACTACCTGAAGTGACAAATTCTCCCTGTGGATCTCTTAATTTAAACATATCTGTATCTATTTCAGCTGAGCAAACAGCCTCCTGTTGCTTTCAGCGTGGAAACAAGGGCAATTGCCCAATAAAATCCTGCTTTGCCCTTTCCAAACAGAACCCACATCCTGTTGCCTGTCTCCTCTCCACAGTCTGACAAGTTAAATACAAAGGGTTTTGTCTTCAGGCGTGGGTGGGAGAATGCCCTCTCTGGGAGAAAAACCCTCTCTGGCCATAAATATTTCCCCCTCTCCCAAAAAGCAAACAAGTCCAAGCTATTTTGATGTTGTTTGCCACAGCTGGAAAGTCAATGTCATAGCAAGGATTACTATTCTAGTAGTTCGACCTCCTAGCTGTGTATAGAAGGGGCTTGTCTGTTTACAAAGGGCAAAGGTGTCTGCAGTGTGGAAATGCTACTTCCTGCAGCCCAAGACCTCTCAGGGAGAGCAAGTGAGGTGTAGTGGTTAGGGCAATGGTTCTCAATGGGTGTGGCACCCCATATTGGTGTGGCAGGAGACGATGGCACATGTGGCGGGAATAGGGATAGAGTGGTCTTGAGACCTGAGCTTCTCCACCATGCAGAAGAATGCAGGATCTCAGCATATACAAAAGAATGAAACAAGCAAAAATCTTTAGAGGGTGGGAAATGCTTAGGTGACATCCAGCTGCTGTAACAGCCTGTAGTGGTTTGGAGTTACTCGTGCGTAAACTGTCCCCTTTTGGGAGCTTGGCTGCCTGAGTTAAACCGTCTTGACTGCACAGCCCATCTCAGCGTGGCTGCCTCAGTCGCTAGCAGAATCTGTCTGTGGGCGTTTCTTAAACCTTTGCCAGCATAAAAGCTGTTTGACACCCAATCGTCTCCGCCTCTCATTGCGCGGGAGTCTCCTGCGCAGGGAGGGCGTGGGTAGTGGAGGACCAGGGCTCTCCTCACTGACTTCCAAGGAAGAATCCCGGAGCCCTTCCACCTCTTCTCCCATTTGCTCTCCTGGCTCCTTGGTGTTACGCTGATTTCCTTCCCCCTCTATCAAGCTGCGTCTCCCCCTAGTGCTGGTACCTTCCCCTGCAGAATCGGAGAGCCTCTCCTTCTCCTGTTGCTCTGATGTCAGTTTCCTGACACAGCCTAATGAGCCTCTTCGGCTTGCTGATCAGAAGGTCAGTGGTTCGAATCCCCGCCACGGAGTGAGCTCCCGTTGCTCTGTCTCCTGCCAACCTAGCAGTACGAAAGCATGCCAGTGCAAGTAGATGAATAGGTACTGCTGTGGCAGGAAGGTAAATGGTGTTTTCATGTGCTCTGGCTCCCATCACAGTGTCCCATTGTGCCAGAAGCTGGCCACATGACCCGGAAAGCTGTCTGTGGACAAACAACGGCTCCCTTGGCCTGAAAAGTGAGATGAGAACAGCACCCCATAGTCACCTTTGATTGGACTTAACTGTCCAGGGGTCCTTTACCTTTACCTGTAAACATAAATGATAAAATGAACGCATAGCCCTATACTTGCCTACTCAAATGGATGTCCCAGGGCATTCAGGGGAGTTAACTCCCAAGAAAATGTGTAGAAGATTACAGCCATCAAAACCAAACAAGACCAGAACCTGTAGGAAGAACCTAAATTCACACAAAAATCCCCATATCAGTGTTTATCACACAGAGTTTTTAATAATCATGTACTAATAATATTTATATCAATTTGTTTCTGAGTATATAATTATGTTATAACTGTGTTAATTATAATTATATATAATTATAATAATTATAAGCTGATTTATATTGTAAATCAATGCTAATTTACCAATTAAATGCAATTATTGCAATAACTATTATACAATTTGATTTGATTTGAGGAAGATAATCTAAGCACGGATCTGCTGGAAAGGTGGGTGAGATCAATGAAGAAATGTTGGGCGCAACTCGGTGCCTCTGCATCCCACAAAGCTGAATGTTGGAAGATGCAGAAGACAGCAAAAGGCAACACAGAACATAGTTTAGCTCTGCAGTCTGCTAACACAAGAGGTAGTAAAGGCCACCAACCTGGATGGCTTTAAAAGAAGGTTAAATCAACAACAACAACAACAACAACAACAAATTAATTATAGCTTGCCCATCTGGCTGGACATCCCCAGCCACTCTGGGCGGCTCCCAACAGGATATTAAAAACACAATAAAACACTAAACATTAAAAACTTCCCTAAACAGGACTGCCTTCAGATGTCTTCTAAAAGTCAGGTGGTTGTTTATTTCCTTGACATCTGATGGGAGGGCATTCCACAGGGTGGGTGCCACTACTGAGAAGGCCCTCTGCCTGATTCCCTGTAACCTCACTTCTTGCAGGGAGGGAACCACCAGAAGGTCCTCGGAGCTGGACCTCAGTGTCTGGGCTGAATGATGAGGGTGGAGACGCTCCTTCAGGTGTACTGGGCCGAGGCCGTTTAGGGCTTTAACAGTCAGCACCAACACTTTGATTTGTGCTTGGAAACGTACTGGGAGCCAGTGTAGGTCTTTCAGGACTGTTGTTATATAGCCTTGGTGGCCACTTCCAGTCACCAGTCTAGCTGCCACATTCTGGATTAGTTGTAGTTTCCGGGTCACCTCCAAAGGTAGCCCCATGAAGGAATGGGCTACCAATGCCTACTAACTGTGATGGCTCTGGGTTGTAGAGGCTGGAGTCAGATGCAGGTCAGAATGAAGAGGAAGAGTTAGTGAAGTTAACTTTTTATTCAAGGAAACAAACATACAACTCAGCAACCCTTCCCAGTAGGTCTTGCCCCTATAGAGCAGTTGCCAAGACTGAAGGTGCCTGCCGCCCCCCCTCTTAAGGCTCCTCCTCTCCCAGATGTTTCCCAGGCAGTTTCAGACTGCGTCTGCACACCTCTGCCCTCTGTTCTGCTCTCCTCATTATTCTCTGTGTTCTTGGAGACCAGAGAGCGTGAAGGTTGTCGCAGCACAAGAGGGAGACTCCCGAGTTTCTTCAGCAGCCTCTTGACTCCACACCTCTGCTTCAGCCTCAGAGTCTGAACTGCTCCCTGTCCCAGGTTCCTCCTGTTCACCAAAGCCTGTCGCCCGTTCAGTATCCAGCACCTCCTCCCAATCTCTCCCCTCTGACCTCTCCTCAGTAGTGTCCCACCACCAATTCCTGGGCTCTGAGCCTTCCTCCTCTGGGGTCTCCCTTGGGGGTTCCCTGACTGGTATCCCCCACCTCTCCTCATCGTCCAGCCACTTCCTGAAGTGTACTCTGAATACTTGTAGTGGAGAATGAGGAATAGATGAGGACTAATGCACTCATGACCTGCTTGTGGGCTTCCCATAGTTGGCTGGTCTACTAGGTGAGTCTTCAGCCTGATCCCGCAAGGCTCTTCTTATGTTCTTGAGGAGAACATCTCTGCTTATGCATTCTTTTTGCTTTCAGGTCCTTCTAACTCTACAGTTTGGTGACACCTGCCCATCTCCTTCAGGGGCAGAGCTGCATTTAAACCCTAGAAGCTGTTTCCTTTGGCTTTCAGGGCAGGTCACACACAGTGTGTGACAAAGGGGAGACTGTTCTTCAGTTGCCCATATCTCCCGTTCAAAAGACTCTTTGTCTTTGAGATAATGACTTCCCTGTCTGAGGAGAGGCAACCTGATATTGATTATCTACATTCCTCTTCCTTGTGCCCATAATTCCGCTGTGTTGTTTTGATAAGTTCAGTATGTGGCTCTTTCAAAAAAAGAAAGAAAGACACAGCTCTTCTGCTGGGAGGTTTAGAAACATTTTTAAATAAATGAATCTGGTTTCATGAATTATGCTTTTTGATATAACGCATCCTGAAATGGGTGGGGGTGGGGGGGGAATGGAAAGCTATCTCAAGGCTGCAATCCTACAAGTCCTAAGCTTGAAGAAAACACCATTGGATACAGTGCGTCTCACTTCTGATTAAACATGCATAGGATCAGGCTGAGCATGTTGTAGGATTCTGTAAGAATATCTGAATGAGGAGGGAATGGGATATACAACATTCATGAAGCTTTAACCCTTTCAGCAATAGAACTAGGAGCCAATCAGCTAGCTTGGGATTCTGCCTAGTCCAGGGGTAGCCAATGTGGAGCTGTTTTGGACCCTAAGTTCCCATCAACTCCAACTAGTATGTCCAGTCATCATGGATGCTAAGAGTTGTAGTTCATAACATTCTTGGCAGCGCCATATTGGCTTTCCCTGGCCCAGTCCGTATCATGGGAGGTGTAAACACACCTTCACACCTGGAGAGAGCAGCTGATTGGGACACAGCTGTGGGTAGCTTGACGAAGTCCCATCTACCTTGGACCTGCCCGTAAAAAGCAAGTCTAGAGTGAGAGACTAGAGTCCCTAGAGCGATAGCTGCTATTTCCAGGAACTCTTCTCCTTGTGAGACTTTTTGGGTAAGGTGAGAGTTTGCTTGGACTGTGTATTTTTCTAATGTTTTGTTTAAGTTGTCTGTTGTTGCTTCAGTTATTTGTACACCGCTTAGATATATATTTACTATATTAGGCAGTATAGAAATATAATAATAATAATAATAATAATAATAATAATAATAATAATAATAATGGGTCTTGGACACTGGCAACTGGTCCCATCTAAAATGTGACTTGGTGCAAGCAGTAACACAGGTGAGATCTAGTTCTCACTGAGGTTGCAATCCTGCTCTGCATTGTATCACTCTGAACAGTAGGTGAGGGCCTCATATGTTTGAATGTCCCTCTGGCTTTGTAGAGATCTCTTCCTTCCAAATTTTATCCTGGCAAAGAGATCCCCCCCCCTTCCTGAGTTGAGTAAACTGGATGAGGATGCATGAACGATGTTTCAGCATTTCCCAAGCTCCAGGAATTCCTGGTCCATTTGCTATAGGTCTTTCCTCTCTCCAGAGATTGTAAGATGATTAAAGCAATGCAAATTTCTAGGACATGCTCTGCGGTTGACAAATTATTTCACCACTCAGCTTTAGCATGTGCATCCAACAGCACTATTTCCCCCCCGTTTCATAACACCACCAATGACCTTGACAAGGGCGTTTCCTGAAGACTAATGACCAGCTGGGATTAATGGTTTGATGCTGCATCTGAGGCCATCAGCGCTTCCCAGCCGGTCACTAATCCCATTATTGCTTAATGGATCAGTTGCATCAAGACTTTGAAGTTAGACTCTAGTGCATGAGAGGAGACATAGAGGTTATTACTATAATAAGACGGGCTCATTTAATTAACTGATAAACCCGCTTCTGGTACTTTTAAAAGGGGGGGATTTGGAATGTGATACAGAACGGCATGAGTATCTGTAGGGCGGGTTGTTTTCCGTAATTCCTCTTTTCCCATCCCCTGTCAAAAACCTATAGATATTCCTTTGCCATTAGCAGAACCGTTCTTCCTCTGCACAGTCTGTTATGATTGCAATAAAGTTGTTTTTTTTTTTAAAAAAAAAAGATTAAGAATACTTCAGCGAGGCAGAAGAAATAGAGAGAGAGAAGAAATAGAGAGGGGGAAAGACCATTAAAAGACCAGAAAGGGCAGAGGATCAAGGGCAGAAGATCAGTGGGAATAATGGTATGGTACCAGTACAGGTGGGACGTGGGTGGCGCTGTGTGTTAAACCACAGAGCCTAGGACTTGCTGATCAGAAGGTCGGCGATTCGAATCCCCGCGATGGGGTGAGCTCCCGTTGCTCGGTCCCTGCTCCTGCCAACCTAGCAGTTCGAAAGCACGTCAAAGTGCAAGTAGATAAATAGGTACCACTCCGGCGGGAAGGTAAACGGCGTTTCCGTGCGCTGCTCTGGTTCGCCAGAAGCGGCTTAGTCATGCTGGCCACATGACCCAGAAGCTGTACGCCGGCTCCCTCGGCCAATAAAGCGAGATGAGCGCAGCAACCCCAGAGTCGGTCACGACTAGACCTAATGGTCAGGGGTCCCTTTACCTTTACATTACCAGTACAGGTAACTTGTGGCCTCCAAGATGGCTTTGGTCAACAGCTGCCATCATCCCAGACTATTGGCTATGTTGGCTATTGGCCTGTTTGGATCTGTATACCAGCAACATCTGGTGGGAGGGGTACAAGATGTTCATCCCTAGTGTAGGACTCACCTTATCCCTTCTTACTAGTATTTCTGCCCCTTGGTTTTCCAGAGCTTCAGCAGTTATTTTCTCCTCCACCAAAAGGGCTAGACACTTAATTGAGGGCAGATGATGCCAAGACACTGGCCTTTGTTATATTCTGTTCTCCATTGTCTACTGGTAAAGCAACTTGTCTCTCAGATTTGGAATCTGAGGACTTTGTCAGCAATGAAAACAATGGCTTTTCTTGTCTCAGTAGACATAAAAACCACCCAGTGAAACATGAACTGCAGTTGGGCTGATACATACATTGGATGCAAGTGATCTATCTCAGAAATTGGCTTAGCTACATAACACTTTCTTTATTTTCCTGCATGTTTCATGGGTGGGTTTTTTGGCACCCTGGCTTTTCACGCTTTTTATTGTCCAATTTCATCTCTCCTGTGAGTATCCTATAAATAACAGATGTAGCACATTTGGGACTTCAGATTGATTGTTTTTAATACATGGACTGGGATAGGGTGTTGCAGATGTAAAAAAGAAAGAAAAGTCTTCTTTTGAGAGCAATGCAATCACACAACTTGTCACCTTCACATTCTCCTTCTACTGATCATCTCAGAATGAAAGTCACCCCATAGATTAAAGTGGACTGGGGAATCTTTCTGGCAAATTCTTTAATTGATTTAGATGTTCTGTCTTCTATCCGTTGGAATGTGCATATACAGGTGATACTCGAAAAATTTGAATATTGTGGAAAAGTTCATTTATTTCAGTAATTCAACTTAAAAGGTGAAACTAATATATGAGATAGACTCATGACATGCAAAGCAAGATATGTCAAGCCTTTATTTGTTATAATTGTGATGTTTATGGCGTACAGCTGATGAAAACCCCAAATTAACAATCTAAGAAAATTAGAATATTAAATGAAATCAGCAAAACAAGGACCGCAAATAGAGCAACATTGGACCTCTGAGAAGTAGAAGCATGCACATGTACTCAGTACTTGGTTTGGGCCCCTTTTGCATCAATTACTGCCTCAATGCAGCGTGGCATGGATGCTATCAGCCTGTGGCACTGCTGAGGTGTTATGGAAGACCAGGAAGCTTCAATAGTCGCCTTCAGCTCTTCTGCATTGCTCGGTCTCATGTCTCTCATCTTTCTCTTGGCAATGCCCCATAGATTCTCTATGGGGTTCAGGTCAGGCGGGTTTGCTGGCCAATCAAGCACAGTAATCCCATGGGCATTGAACCAGGTTTTGGTACTTTTGGCAGTGTGGGCAGATGACAAAGTCCTACTGGAAAATGAAATCAGCATCCCCATAAAGCTCGTCTGCGGAAGGAAGCATGAAGTGCTCCAAAATCTCTTGGTAGATGGCTGCGTTGACCCTGGACTTAATGAAGCACAGTGGACCAACACCAGCTGATGACATGGCTCCCCAAATCAATACAGACTGTGGAAACTTCACACTGGACTTCAAGCATCTGGCATTGTGTGCCTCCCCATTCTTCCTGCAGACTCTGGGTCCTTGGTTTCCAAATGAGATGCAAAAGCTGATCTCAGCAGAAAAAAGATTTGGGAAGCCATGTCATCAGCTGGTGTTGGCCCACTGTGCTTCATTAAATCCAGGGTCAACACAGCCGTCTACCAGGAGATTTTGGAGCACGTGATGCTTCCTTCCGCAGACGAGCTTTATGGGGATGCTGATTTCCATGGTCCAGATGAGATTGTTGCAATGCACTCTGCATGGATCTGCCTTTGAAGATGAGTCAGAAACTTCAAATGGTCCAAAATGTGGTGGCCAGATTACTGACTGGGGTTGTCTAAAGAACTCATATAACCCCAGTTCTCAAAAAGCTATATTGGCTGCCAGTTCATTTCTGGGCCCAGATCAAGGTGCTCACATTAGTTTTTCAATCCCTCAACAAGTTGGTCCCCAAACATCTAAAAGACCACCTCATTCCCTTGGGCATTAAGATCAGCAGATTAAGGACCCTCAGGAGTTCAAGGGAAGTGGCCAGAAGAGGACATTGTCTGTGACAACCCCAAAATTGTGGAATTCCCTCCCCTCAGAGGTCTGGAACCTTCATTATGCAGGTTTCAACAAATGCTGAAGACATGTCTCATTGCCCTGGCCTTTTGACACCTGAGACTTGCATTTTCAGGACCCACTATATTCTTGCGACTATAATTTGTATCTATTGTTTTCATACTGAATTTCAAATTTTTGTAAACCATCCAGGAACCTGCTGGTGAAGGGTGGGTTCTAAATTCAATACTAAGAGTACAAATAAAATATTGGATACGGTGAAGAAACACTAGGTTGAGAAGATGAGGGATACTTCTCCTCCATGAGAATATTTTAAACTCCATGGGATTAATCATCAGGAGTAATATCTGCAGCTGGTTCTTTGGTTCAACCCTTTGAGCGACTCTTGCTGTGATCCGGGGGGTGGGGGGTGGCCCTCCGGATACTGTGGGACTCCAACTACCATTAGACCCAGCCAGCGTGGCCATTAGACAGGGCTAATGGGACTTGGAGTCCAGGTGTATCTCCCCTTTACCTGTTGTTTAAAAAGGCAAAAAAAGGGTAAAGGACCCCTGACAGTTAAGTCCAGTCACAGACAACTCTGGGGTTGCAGCTCATCTCGCTTTACAGGTTGAGGGAGCTGGCGTTTGCCCGCAGACAGTTTTTCTGGGTCATGTGGCCAGCATGACTAAGCCGCTTCTAGTGAACCAGAGCAGCTCATGGAAACGCCGTTTACCTTCCTGCCAGAGTGGTACCTATTTATCTACTTGTACTTTGATCAGTGGTGTAGCGTGGGTTGTCAGAACCCGGGGCAAGGCAAGTAATTTGCGCCCCCTAACCCATGGATTTGCGCCCCCTAACCCTAACCCCCAGATGTTGCGCCTGGCGCGGCCGGCCCCCCCTGCACCCCCACGCTACGCCACTGACTTTGATGTGCTTTCAAATTGCTATGCTGGCAGGAGCTGGGACCGAGCAATGGGAGCTCACCCCGTCGTGGGGATTCGAACCGCAGACCTTCTGTTTTGGAAGCCCAGAGGCTCAGTGCTGGTGGCGCCCGCCCTGTGGAATGCCCTCCCATTGGATGTCAAGGTGATGGACAACTACCTGACATTCAGAAGACATCTTAAGGCGGCCCTATTCAGGGAAGCTTTTAATGTATGATATTTTAGTGTTTTTTGGTTTCTGTGGAAGCCGCCCAGAGTGGCTGGGGAAACCCAGCCAGATGGGCGGGGTACAAATAATAAATTATTATTATTATTATTATTATTATTATTATTATTATTATTATTTAGACCACAGCGCCACCCGCGTCCCCTACCTGTTGTTTAGAAACAGGTAAATAGGTCTGCGTATTGTGCATGCATCCTAAAATCTTGAAACATTAAAAAAAAGTAGAGATGACCTTTCTGTAGTTATCACAAGATTTAAAATTCTTTTCTTCTCGTGGTAATCTTGAATATATTCAAAAGGCAGCCTTTGAATCTTTGTAAGAGGTGCCTGGTGTCTGTTACAGGGAATGAGGTAGGCACCATTTTGTCCTTTTGCCTCAGTTAGCAAAGCTTCTTTTTGCCAGCCCTGCTGCTGTGACTGGCCACTGTGTTTATCTTGTAACAGACTGTACTTTTTCATATTCTGATCTTTTGATCTTGCCCTTCTGCACTCTGTGCGTGTTGATATATCTGCCGGTTGAGGATACCCTTCAGGCGTCTGATGAAGAATGATAGAGTCCACGAACAAACATCTGTTGCTTTTGCTTCCTATAGGGAATGGTGCCCACGTCAGATATTTTCTCTTGTGCAGTCTTATAAATCATAAGATGTGAAACTCATGCCATTCCATTCCTTTCTTGCTTCCTTGCTTTCATTCTTCCTCTTTCCTTTCATGCCCATCTGTGCAACAACAAGAGCTAAATACTTACATTTTAAAGGGAAACTTAAATTCCTAAGATTCCCATTCTGTATCAAAAAGAAAACCCATTGCAGGGTTATAATAATAGCAATAAATCACAAATATGCAATGCAATGCCACAATAGCTCCCTGTACTTTCAGAGGATAAATGTAATCCAAATTCTATGCTTTTCTGTTTCATCAAAAAGACAGGCCCTGAACTCTGACATGACTTCTCATCTGAAACATAGATTAAACATGAATTAGGGGTGTACATGGCCTCCAAGACTTGCCTTTCATCTGATTTTTTTTTTTAAAAAATCTGATCTGCTTTTGAGTCGCTTTGTGCATTCTCTGCTTTGATCTGTAATTTGGCTGCTGGGCCACTGTGTATAAAGCAAAGTTCAGTGTTTCCCCATTGACTATAATGGGGAAATCTATAAAGTGCCAAAGTGAATGGAATTTATAGGCATAGAGGCCCTCTAGAGGGGATTGAGTCTGTCAAATTTCAGACAAATAGGTCCAGGGGCATTTAGTTGGTGTAAAGTAAAAGAGATTCACTTTCCTCCATAATCTTTAGTTGTAGGGTGGTGGGGGCTTGTCTCTTTCTTATCTTAAAAGAATTAAGATATGACCTAGAGGTGTGCATTTTTGTGCCTACATTTTTGGAAACTGTTATGCATGCCGGTGTGGTTGCTTGAGAGCGAACAGGCAAGACTCCCACTGGTCTTTTCAAGGCTTTATTATCTGTACAAAACATTTACAGTGCAGAGCGTCTCAAGTCCATGTCTGCTCAATCGCTAGCAGAATCTGGGAGTGGGCGGTCCTTAAACTTTCTCCAGCATAGTAGTCTTTTGACCCCCATCCTACGCCTCCCCTCTCTGCGCGTAAACTGACTGCACAGAGAGGGCGTGGGCAAAAGAGGAATTTGCTCAGGCCCAGTGTTGCGTCTCTCTCTAGCATCTTCCGAGCCCTGCATCCCTTCACCACTGGAGGTGGGGCTTCCCTCCTCGCTGGAGGACGAGCTGCTTCGCGCCATCTTGGGAGGCTCCCTGTAACCCAACTGCCCTTCCACCTCTCGCCTCTGAGCTGATGGCAGTTCCCTGACAGAAACTTTGCAGCTTTTCACCAGCATTTCTTTCTGGTGGTTGTTTGTGTCCTGATCGGCTGTTGCAGCACTCAGCCTATCAGCCCTGAGTGCTCACTAGAAGGACAGATTGTGAAGCTGAGGCTCCAATACTTTGGCCACCTCATGAGAAGAGAAGACTCCCTGGAAAAGACCCTGATGTTGGGAAAGATGGAGGGCACAAGGAGAAGGGGACCACAGAGGACGGGATGGTTGGACAGTGTTCTCGAAGCTACCAGCATGAGTTTGACCAAACTGCAGGAGGCAGTGGAAGACAGGAGTGCCTGGCGTGCTGTGGTCCATGGGGTCACGAAGAGTCGGACATGACTAAATGACTAAACAGCAACAACAACAACAGGCTGTTGCAGGTAAACTGACAGGCCTTTGACGGTCTCAGAGAAGCCTTACAGTCTGAGACTGTCTAGAACATTGCCTGCGGAGTTCTGGAAAACTCTTGGGTGCGGTTGATTTGTTAAAACAAAGCAACACAGTCTGCTTCGTTTTTTCAACTTAAATGAAGGTTTTAATCCACCACCACCACCACCACCACCACCAAAAATCTGCCGCCGTGCTTTAACAAACTTAAAAATAAAATAAAATAAATCCAGAGATCTTCAGGGTTCTGCTGAGAACATTTCAGATGGCCTCACTTCATGGAAAGCCTATGGCTCTAGAGGAACATGGAGATATTGTACAGGAAAACATAGAATTGTGCAAATCCCGGGAAAGCTCTGGAACAGAGTGAAAGAGAGACAAAAGGCTTTGTGGGGGCTGTGGGGGTGTTATTAAAATCATACTTTGACTCTCTGGAGAGGAGACTCCTCCCTGCCCCCCATCAGCCCAATTTGATTCACACTCCCCATATGAAATGTGTCTATACAGATAATTCTCTCTGCATCAGTAGGGGTGATTGAGAATTTCATTCTTTGAAAAGACTGAAATGATCTGATTTGATCTGTACCTCCCAGACTCGTATGTGGGTTGGAATGCAGTTATCCTCCAGATTTTCCACTTCTACAGATTTAAAATACATTTAGAATTTCAACCTTTGGGGGAAAGAAAGAAGTTTAATAATGTGCACATTGGGGGGGGGGGAAGCAAAGAGAACAAAATTCATATTTAAATAGTACCTTTCCCCCGATTCTTAAAAATGACAAATTAATGCAGAAATGGTATGGGAGAGTTTTCTCATGTTCATTCATAAATCTGACACAGAATGGATATAGATTGATTTCCCATTCTTATTCCTCACCAAGGAATCACCACCAGGCACCACACACCTTGGAATAGGCTGCAGGAATTCCAGGTATACCTTGCCCCCCCCTGCAACCACTTTGAGGCAGGTGTGAACCTTTCTGCCATTTCATGTTTCAAATGAAGCTCTGGCTGGATCAGGCTACATACACGGAAGCATACCCTCCCAAAAAATCTCTGATGAAAATAGGGACATCCTGGTTAATAATAATAATAATAATAAAATAATAATTTTATTAGTTATATCCCTCCCATCTGACTGAGTTGCTACAGCCACTCTGGGTGGCTTCCAGCATATATAAAAACAGAACAAAAAAATAAACATAAAAAAACCCTTTCCTATACAGTGGTACTTTGGTTTAAGAACAGTCCGGAAACTACAACTAATCCAGAATGCAGCAGCTAAACTGGTGACTGGGAGTGGCCACCGAGACTACATAACACTGGCCTTGAAAGACCTACATTGGCTCCCAGTATGTTTCATAGCCCAATTCAAAGTGTTGGTGCTGACCTTTAAAGCCCTAAACGGCCTCGGCCCAGTATACCTGAAGGAGCATCTCCACCCCCATCGTTCTACCCGGACACTGAGGTCCAGTGCCAAGGGCCTTCTAGCAGTTCCCTCACTGTGAGAAGCAAAGCTATAGTGAACCAGGCAGAGGGCCTTCTCGGTAGTGGCACCTGCCCTGTGGAGCGCCCTCCCACCAGATGTCAAAGAGAAAAACAACTACCAGACTTTTAGAAGACATCTGAAGGCAGCCCTGTTTAGGAAAGCTTTTAATGTTTAATAGACTATTGTATTTTAATATTCTGTTGGAAGCCACCCAGAGTGGCTGGGGAAACCCAGCCAGATGGGCAGGGTATAAATAATAAATTATTATTATTATTATTATTATTATTATTATTATTATTATTATTCGGTTTGCAAAAGCCGCAGAACTGGAAGTAGTGTCCCATTTTTCCTTTACAGTGGTACCTCGGGTTACATGCACTTCAGGTTACAGACGCTTCAGGTTACAGACTCCGCTAACCCAGAAATAGTACCTCGGGTTAAGAACTTTGCTTCAGAATGAGAACAGAAATTGTGCTCCTTCGGCGCGGCAGCAGCTGGAGGCCCTATTAGCTAAAGTGGTGCTTCAGGTTAAGGACAGTTTCAGGTTAAGAACAGACCTCCAAAATGAATTAAGTTCTTAACCTGAGGTACCACTGTACTGTGAACAGAAGCTGAATGGTGGAAGGGCACGGACGGCGGGAGGCCTCATTAGGGAAAGCGCACCTCGGTTTAAGAACGGTTTCAGTTTAAGAATGGACTTCCGCAATGGATTAAGTGCGTAAACCGAGGTAGCACTGTGCAGGGATGCCTTCAGATGTCTTCTAAGGGTTGTATAGTTACAGTGGTGCCCCGCAAGACGAATGCCTCGCAAGACAGAAAACTTGCTAGATGAAAGAGTTTTCCGTTTTGGAGTTGCTTCGCAAAATGAATTTCCTATGGGCTTGCTTTGCAAGACGACAGTGTCTTGCGAGTTCCTGCTGGTTTTTTCCCTTCCCCCCCTTTTCTAAGCTGCTAAGCCACTTATCAGCTGATCCGATCAGCAGATAAGCCGCTAAAAGCCGCTAAAAGCTGCTAGAAGCCGCTAATAGCGCTAATCCGCTAATCCGTCAATGGGCTTGCTTCGCAAGACGAAAAAACCGCTAGACGAAGAGAATCACAGAACGGATTCTTTTCGTCTTGCGAGGCACCACTGTACTTATCTCCTTGGCTCGAGGGGTCGCATAACTCCCTACCCACCAATGTTTCTCAAATGAAAATTGAGACATCCTACCATACCCTCCAACATTTCTCTGACGAAAATAGGGATGTCCTAAGGAAAAGCAAGAAACCGGGACGGCTTCTGTAAATCTTGGAACTGTCCCTGTAAAATAGGGACACTTGGAGGGTCTGCGGAAGTCTGGCACTTTGCGCCAAAGCGATTTGATCCTCTCCAGAATTCTTAATGCAAGAGGCACCAGCAGGAAAGCAGCCTGTTTATGACAAATTGCTCAGGCCGAAAGAGCAGAACTTTGCTGCTCCCGTTGTGATTAACCACTCGTTGCCTTGTAAAGCTCTTGGAAGATACAAAGTGCTAGATAAGCACCACTAAGCATTATTAGGAGCTGTAGCTCGGCCAAAAGAATTGGTCATCCGTCTATGTCGGGGGACAAGGCCTCTGGAACAGCAATTCTCCCAGCCTCCATGTGCCAAGGAAAAGTGCCTCCCTTGCAGAATGTATGAGACCGAAGGGGATTGCGAGTGAAGCCGAGGGATATTCCTATGCGGAAGAGAGAACGCCTTCCAGGATTACTCCACAAAATGGCTTTGAAGAGAGGGTGAGTGGTTTTGGGTGCAGATCGGAAGTGGTACGGTTCAGAAACAGCTCTAGAACCCCATCTGCATGAACTAGGTCTGAGTCTCTACTGTAGCACAGAGCCGGCACAGCCGTTAGGCAGGGTGAGGCTGCTGCCTCAGGTGGCAGAAGCCCCTGGGCAGCACTCCTTTGGGCCACATCGTTCTCGCCCAAATTCGGTGCCACCTGGTAAGGTGCACAATGGTGACAGAGTGGGTGGCAGCAGCTGCAGCAGCAGGTGTGGTGGTGGCAGAAGCGTGGCACATCACGTTTTGCCTCAAGCAACACAAGGATACTGAGTTGGTCCATCTCACTCAGTCATGTTTACATTGACACTTCAGGATTTCAGGCATGGCTCTTTCCCAGTCCTACGTGGTGATGTCAGAGAACAGATCTTGAAACTTTTGCATGCAAAGCGGATCTCCGACCTTGAACTTGGACTTCTGTTTCTACCCTTGAGAGTCATTGATAGCGGCCAAATCAGTGGCAGTGAGAATAGGGAGGCAGGGTAAATGTAAAGGGACCCCTGACCATTAGGTCCAGTCGTGGCCGACTCTGGGGTTGTGGCACTCATCTCGCTTTATTGGCCGAGGGAGCCGGCGTACAGCTTCCAGGTCATGTGGCCAGCATGACTAGGCCACTTCCGGCGAACCAGAGCAGTGCACGGAAACGCCATTTACCTTCCCGCCGGAGCAGTACCTATTTATCTACTTGCACTTTGAGGTGCTTTCAAACTGCTAGGTAGGGATTGCCAATTTTGGTCTCTCTCAGTTCTATACTTGTCCATTCTGAAGGTCATTTCTCCATGTTTCCATGTCAGTTCACCATTTTATTTTATTCTTTTAAAAAAACCACACATACAAATCTGCAAGAAAATTCACCAGCCCTTTAGTGCAAATTTGTCCTAACATACCAATGCTTGGATGCAACTTTTGCCAAATATATGCATTCTTGCAAAGCAATTTCCCCATTAGTACTGCGTTATGGTACGCTGTTTTCACAAGTACATGTATTGCTATGGATACTTCACTGCAGTACACAGATTTTTGTGCCCATGAATTAGCTGGAGAACTGCATTGCAAAATTCAGAGAAGTGCAAATTTCAAAGGATCCTCATGTTTCAGTTCAGAAGGTGTAAATTAGGTAGGTTCACCTTTAAGCATTATTGCTGCTTTTATTGTTACAATTTCTGGTGTCCCCCCCCCAAATAATACATTCAACACAGAAAAAAGAAGAAGAGGGAGAAGAAATGTGTGACAGAAAGGGGGGGGGGAATGGCTCTGTATGTAGAGGGTTTTGAAATTTTTAGTAGTAGACAAAAAATAAAGTTAGATAATGTTTTTGCAAAAATTTGGGGGCATACAATTTGAAGGCTGATCTCTGAAGAATTGATGCTTTTGAATTATGGTGCTGGAGGAGACTCTTGAGACTCCCATGGACTGCAAGAAGATCAAACCTATCCATTCTGAAGGAAATCAGCCCTGAGTGCTCACTGGAAGGACAGATCGTGAAGCTGAGGCTCCAGTACTTTGGCCACCTCATGAGAAGAGAAGACTCTCTTGAAAAGACCCTGATGTTGGGAAAGATGGAGGGCACAAGGAGAAGGGGACGACAGAGGACGAGATGGTTGGACAGTGTTCTCGAAGCTATCAGCATGAGTTTGACCAAACTGCGGGAGGCAGTGGAGGACAGGAGGAGTGCCTGGCGTGCTCTGGTCCATGGGGTCACGAAGAGTCAGACACGACTAATCAACTAAACAACAACAACAAAAATTCAATGGTTAAAATCTGTACCAATGCCAGTGGGCAAGAGCTACAGAGCTCTGGAAGAACTTGCATGACCAGCTTGTCTGCCCAGTTGCTTGTTCCTCTATGCATGGCAACCTGATCATCAGCGTGACGACAGACAAGCACAAATATAGTATAGGAAGATAAGGAATTTCTGTGCACACATTTTACTGTACACCAGTGTCACTCAAAGCAGTGGTTCACAGGCTAGTGCCGGTCCATGAAGCATTGACCGCTAGTCTGCTGCAGCTCCACCAGTTGGGTGGGATGTTTCGGGGACCAAATATAGTACTGGACCCTAGCAGTACTGGGGGAATTGCTGGTCCACCACATCAGACAGTTTGAAAAGCTCCCTGTAAACTACTCAAGAGTCCTAGGGCTATGGATGAATAAATATACACAGAGTTGTACCAAATGTTAATTCTACTCAGAGCAGACCCATTGGAATGAACAACATGACAAACGTAGGTCCATTCATTTCAGTGAGTCTACCTAAGTTAGCTTTGGTTGGATGCAACCCTTGATTATTAAATACACCTGTGAAAAAAAGATTTGATGCTACGATCTGTCCTGGAGTCATCAATAACAGCTATGATAAATAGACTCCACTGAACATTTTATCATATGTGGTGGGAATGTAATGAGATGAAAAAGATGTTGAAATATACATTTTTAAAATAACCAGAAGCATTTTTACTTGGTATTATAGGCGAGGATATTAATAGGCAAGATGTTAAATTGTTTTTATATGCTACAACTGCTGCAAGACTATTGATAGCCCAGAAACAATAAGAAATTCCGACGAAAGAAGAAAATTAATGGATTATTCAGAATTAGACAAAACGACAGAAAGGATTTGAAACATGCAGGACCTTACAGAAGATTGGAAGAAATATACGAACTATTGGAAGAGCAACTGTAATCAACAAATTACGCCAGTAGGACTACAAGAAGTTTTGTAAGGAGAAATGTATGAAGCATTGCAAAGTAGAGAAAGAATAGAGATACTAGTTATGAATTAAATGTAATTGTGGAAGTAAGAAATGTATATTTAGTGAATAGATTGGAAAATTTTCAGATGTGATTGATGGAAGTAAAAAAAATGGTATAAGATATGAAAGTATGTTTAATTACTGTTGAAAATGATATGTTGAAAAATTAATAAAAAAATTATATATATAAAAATAAATGGACTCCACCTTGCTAGAACCCTCAGGCTCATTCTAGAATCCACCCTCCAGAACAAGGTTGTAGATTTAATCTATCTATCTATCTATCTATCTATCATCTATCTATCTATCTATCTCCAGAGGCTGGGAATCAAAGTGCTAAATTCTGAGAAGGGCACAGAGGGCAGGGGGAGAGAAAGAAGATACAGCCTTCATAAATCAGCGCATCTCTCTTTTTAAACCTTTCTGCCGCCCAGTCCCACAACTGCATCGGGGAGATATGCAAAATCCGTTTGAGAAGGAGAAAAGGTGCACCGCCAGGTGAACCTTAATTGTAATTGCCTCTAATTAACACTTCCATAAGCTGCTAATCCCTTCTCTTGCAGCTTGAGTGCCACTCCAAAAGCTGCACAATCATTTTTCGAAAGCATTAAAAGAAGAAGAAGAAGAGTTTGGATTTGATATCCCGCCTTTCACTCCCCTTCAGGAGTCTCAAAGCGGCTAACATTCTCCTTTCCCTTCCTCCCCCACAACAAACACTCTGTGAGGTGAGTGGGGCTGAGAGACTTCAGAGAAGTGTGACTGGCCCAAGGTCACCCAGCAGCTGCATGTGGAGGAGCGGAGACACGAACCCGGTTTCCCAGATTACGTGACTACCGCTCTTAACCACTACACCACAGTGGGTGGGTGGGGGGTGGGAGTCAGATGGATTGTTCTGATCTGTTGCTCCGTAAACATACTCCAGAGGGATTGTGTGAAGAAATAAGGGGGAAATTTTAGGGGGAGAAGTATGGCAGATAAGGGCAGAGGACGTGATTGGCAATATTGCTGACATTCAGGGAAAGGGTCATAATTCTGTGGCACTGCTGCTGCTTTGGATATAGAAGTCCCATGTTCAGTCCCTAGCATCTCAAAGTATGGCTGGAAGAGAGCCCTGCCTGAAACCCCATATTAATAATAATATAATTATTTATTATTTATATGCCACACACCTGACCTCCTCCAACTTAACTTAATTTATTTTTAAAAATACATTTTTGCCTGCTATGAAGCAGAGATTTGCATTTTAAAGCCCTAAACGGCTTCAGCCAAACCTCGGTTCCCAAACGCCTCCGTTTCGGAATGTTTTGGCAAAAACTCAGAAGTAACTGCTCCAGTTTTTGAACTATTTTTGGAAGCCGAACGTGCTATGTGGGTTCCATTTTGAGTTTCCCTATTGCATTGAGGCTTCTGCTTTCTGTTTTCGGTTGCTGTACATTTCGGAAGTTGAACGGTCTTCTGGAATTGATTAGGTTCAGCACCTCCGAAGCACCTTCACCCCAATCTTCAGCCTGGACATGGAGGTCCAGCTCTGAGGGCCTTCTGGCAGTTCCCTCACTGCGAGAGGTGAAGTTACAGGTAACCAGGCAAAGAGCCTTCTCGGTAGTGGCGCCTGAGCTGTGGAAGGCACTCCCATCAGATGTCAAAGAGATAAATAACTATACAACTTTTAGAAGACATCTGAAGGGAAGACATCTGTTTAGGGAAGTTATTGATGTTTGATGTTTTATTGTGTTTGTAATATTCTGTTGGGAACTGCCCAGAGTGTCTGGGGAAAGCCAGCCAGATGGGCGGGGTATAAATAATAAATGATGATGATGATGATGGAGGTCCTGGGTTGCTCAGGCGACAAGACCCCCTTCACAGCATTGTTGATATGGTCCAAAGGAAAGCAGAGCAAGACATTTGGCAGCAGCTTGGCTGCAAGACTTACCAGAAGGAGGCGTACAAGGCATCACCCAACCATCTTAGGGACTCATGAGCCTACTAGCCAAAATGGCTATGTTCTGTTATATACCATATACCATATAACACTGGTCCTGAAAGACCTACATTGGCTCCCAGTACATTTCTGAGCACAATTCAAAGTGTTGGTGCTGACCTTTAAAGCCCTAAATGGCCTTGGCCCAGTATACCTGAAGGAGCGTCTCCATCCCCATCGTTCAACCTAGACACTAAGGTCCAGCTCCGAGGGCCTTCTGGCAGTTGCCTCACTGCGAGAAGTTCCCTCGCTGCGAGATGCAAAGCCACAGGGAACCAGGCAGAGGGCCTTCTCGGTAGTGGCACCCGCCCTGTGGAACACCCTCCCTTCAGATGTCAAGGAAATAAATAACTCTCTGACTTTTAGAAGACATCTGAAAGCAGCCCGGTTTAGGGAAGTTTTTAATATTTGATGTTTTATTTTGTTTTTATATGTGTTGGGAGCCGCCCAGAGTGTGCAGGGGGCACTACTGCTACCACTACTACTACTAATGTCTTGAAAAGGGGATTTATCTCAGTGGCAATGGCAATCTTGATCCACACCTTGGGGGGGGGGGGAGATCATTTATTTGTCAGAATGAGTTGCAGACCAGTTTTGTGACAATGCTACCTGGTGATCTGTTGTCTTCACGGAGCCAATAAGAATGAGGGCAGTTCTTTCAGCTCCCCTCACTCTAGAGCACACCATCCTCTGAATCTGCCTTATGGAAGCAGATTGCATTTAGAGACATGACATATTGGTCCTTTTCTCACTTTATCTTTCCAGATCAGAGTGGAGCAACAGTTTGACACACCTGGAGGGCGAAAACAAGTACAGCTGAGCCTGCAGCCAGCTGGTGAATCACGTTGCGAGGTGAATAAAATAACTTGTTTTGTTGCAGTTTGTTAAACCAAGCAGACCGAGCCCAGAGAGAAAAGTCCCAATAGCGCTTTACTGAGCAAACCGAACACAAACAGTGTATACTTTAAGAAGGAAGGAACAGAGAGGTTTTGTCTTTCAATTCAAGCTTTATACAGAGCAGGTAGACAGTCAACAAAACATACAGAGGAAAAACCCCTCAGAATAACATTTCCAATCAGAACACGTGGTACCTCACTAAAGATCATGCCACTCAGCATGATTGCTAAGCAACAGCTCCTCCACCATCACCACTCGTGGTTGGCTGATTTACTGATGACAGAATTGAGCAAGTTGCAAACTGAATGATCTCTGCTGTTGTACTTCCAGCACAGTTTTGATGCTGATCTGCCCTCAAAATCTCAGGATGCTTCTCTTAAGTAAAGGTAAAGGACCCCTGACAGTTAAGTCCAGTTGCAGACGACTCTGGGGTTGCGGCGCTCATCTTGCTTTACAGGCTGAGGGAGCCGGCGTTTGTCTGCAGACAGTTTTTCCAGGTCATGTGGCCAGCATGACTAAGCCGCTTCTGGTGCAACAGAATACCGAAACCAGAGCAGCACACGGAAATGCTGTTTACCTTCCCACCAGAGCAGTACCTATTTATCTACCTGCACTTTTTTGGGCGTGCTTTCAAATTGCTAGGTTGGCAGGAGCTGGGACCGAGCAACGCAGGGAATCAAACCACTGACCTTCTGATCGGCAAGCCCAAGAGGCTCAGTGGTTTAGAGCACAGCGCCACCCGCGTCCATATTTCTCACTTGAGTAGGAACATGCAAGTTTGCCTCAAAGGTTCGCTTCAGGCGAGATTGGTCAGCAACTCTGGTGCCAGGTCTTTTCAGCTCTGAAAGTTCACCTCCTCAGCACCTGATCATTCCATGTCTTTCAGGCGCTTTGTCTGCAATTACTAATCTTTTCACTAAGGCACCTTGACAAGTTTCTCAACTACCCAAGAGTTCTACGGTACCCTGTTTGGAAAACAACCAAGCTCTTTGTTTGCTCCTTAGATTTCAAGTAAGTTCATTTGATAGATAATGACTTCCATTGTAGATGCTTAATTCAACTCTAATTAACTGGAATACCAGCCCGGCTTATTATTCTGTCACTGGTAAGTCCAACTCCTTTTTCATTGCTTGAACAGAGTCATATCTTCTATGACAAACCATTGGTATCTATCTATCTTAGAGGTTAGATGGCATTCTGACAGGGATCCTTTAGCTGTGATTATGGCATTGCAAGGGGTTGGACCAGTTCAGTGTTTCCCAAATGTGAATCTGCGGCTGCTGTTGGACTACAACTCCCATCATCCCCCATTAGCAGGACCAGTGGTCAGGGATGATGGGAACTGTAGTCCAAAAACAGCTGGAGGTCCAAGTTTGAGTTTCTTCCTGCTCTACAATTCTATGATTCCATTATTCGGTCTCTGTGAGATGAGCTATGGGAATAATTCATACTTCAGCTCTCAAATTCCTACCCAGTTTTATGGGAGCTCGACCACTTAGAAGCCTTAGGCCTTAATCTACCAGTGACTGGACAATGGAAGTCAGATCTCCCACAATGGTCTCTTTATTATGATTTTTACTATGCATTAATTGACTATCATGACATCACACATTCCCCTTGATTTTGGCTTGTGGCCTGGCCCAATTATCCCTGAAGAGAGGCCTTAACAGTAACTGCCATTGTTTTGTTATGTAATGTGAATATTTGTCTACAATGGGGAAGACTAAACCAGTCTGGTATCGCTTCAGGTCAAGCAGGAAAGCAGTTGCATTCTGGTAAGGCTTTGTCAGTGCTGTCTGGGACCACAATTTGGACACGGCAGAAACCAGGAGGAACAATCAAGCTGAGCAATTGGCTGTGTGGGTTAATTGGTGACTTTGGCAATCTGGATGTTGATGCCTCGCAGATTAATAAGGAATTGCGATTGCATCAATCAACACTGCAGCTGGAAGAATATTGATCTGCAATTGGTATTAAGACCAGCCCTTGCCTTGGCGCTCATGGACAGATATGTAACCTGATCCTGAGCAGTTTTACTCAGATGTAAGGACCACCAAGTACAACAGGATGTATTCGGGAATGGAATTGTAGTCTAAAACAGTGCTACTCAAAGTGTGCGTCCACTGAATGCTGCCAGAGCTATTGGCTACTAGTCCCCAGAGAATCCACTGCAGCCCAGTGGTTTGCCGGTTCCTGCTCCAGGTGGATCACATTTGGTCAAAACTCTCCACTATGACCTGTTCAACTTGGGTGGCCCTGCATGGCATAGCTCATAGCTTCTCTGAGTTATTCAAGCCCCTTCACCACAAGGCAGTGATCCATGAAGGGGATGCATATGCATATACTTTGTAACTAAGTCTGCCTTCAGGGATCCAACTGTGAACTGATGATGTGAGTAAACTTCTTTTATTGACTTTAAATAAGATTGTATTGGGGTTTTTTTCTTTTAAGAGGGCTATAAGGTAACTTACCTGGAAACTAATAGTGAGAGGCTTACACAAGCCTGCAACCAGCTACCTGCTGTGCGTTTAAAAGGGGAATGTAAAACTCTGCTAAGTAAAGGAACTTGCTAGCACAAATTAGGAAGGATATTAATAGACAATATATCCTCTGCCTCCCTGAACATTCCTACAGAAGCATCAGACCTATATCAGTTATTTTTTTACTGATGTATAGCCAG
Organism: Podarcis vaucheri; assembly: GCF_965113315.1. Taxonomy (NCBI): domain Eukaryota; kingdom Metazoa; phylum Chordata; class Lepidosauria; order Squamata; family Lacertidae; genus Podarcis; species Podarcis vaucheri. Next base: position 84,817,387 of record NC_138766.1, read on the forward strand.
CCTTTCAGAGAGCACTTTACTAAGTTCTGGGTATTGGAACTCAAGGTCCAATGGGAGAGGAAGTGGGCTGGGGTCCCCTAACAGGAAACCTGAATCAAGTTTATGATTCCAGGGGTAGTTGGCCACCATATAACTATGGTTGTCCCCACCAGAAGATTAAAGTCATGCCAGAGAAGATGTTATGGATCTGTCAGTGCTTATTTGGTGGTGAGGATAACATGTGGCGATGAGTTCCAATGGCTATAATTCCTTTTTAAGGACTCCAGTTGTTCCTCCAGTTTGCCTGCAGCCCCCAAGGGTTGATGACTTCTGCTCCAGCTTGCCCAAGCTGAGGTAGATCTGCAGAGGGGGAGGAATAGGGCTTAGGCAGCCACATAAAGAGCTTACTGCTATCTGAGATAATATGATGGGATGCAAGTAGGGAGTGGGATAGCTCATGAGACCCTTAATTTCAAGGTCGTGGGTCTGAGCCTCACATTGGGCAAAAGATTCCTGTGTTGCAGGCGGTTGCAATAGGTGACCCTCGCGGTCCTTTCCAATTCTACAATTCTATGATCATAAATGGTATTCAGGGTCCAAATCTCTTCTTGTGTAACCTCATTTAGCACCATTCTAACCCACAGACCTGCCACCAGCCACCACACCCTCTCCCTCCTCTTCGGCCATCTTTGCAAGATCGCTTAATTATACGTATAGCATATAGTGCAATAGGGCATTTCATAAGTGGCCCTGTTAGGAGAAATGATGGGTTCAAGGACCTTGCACCCGACTGCTTCTTGATTAACTTGGTATTAGCTGATTGCCTTGTGCTTCGGTGAATTTTGATGACTTCATTTTGTGGAGTGGTATTTTGCTTGCCCTTTAAATATCCCTGCCCTTTTGTGCTCTTCTGTAGCCGTGGTACCATTCAATCCCCTTTGCCGTTTCTTTTGTTCTACATTAATTATATTAAACCCTTATCCAATTGCATCTGGCTGCAGTATAAATGTTTATTCACCGCCCCCCAATTACCCAAAGGTCTGTTACTTTGGTCCTCCTTGCAGGCTTCTTATAGGCATTTGGATGGACAAGATGAGCCTTTGATGTCCTTCAGCAAGACTCTTCTGGTGTTCTTCCCTATGACCAATACCAGGAAGAGCTTTCTCTTATTGGGGCTGTCTGGGGCACAACATTGGATTTTAGTTGAGTGGGACGAGATGCAAGATTCTCAGCAAATGTAAAGGTCTACACTTTGATACCTCGCTAGAGGCCGAATTTCAAAACATGGTGTACTTTGAATGGTGGCGGTTGTGGTTGTTATTAAAAACTGGTTCTGTATAGTAGTCATAGAAAAGTTATATCAGCACAGTTTAAACAGCTTTGGGGGAAAAAGTGGAAGAAAACGGTTTTAGAATTTTTTAATGAAAATTGGTGCACGCCAAATTCTCTGGCCACTCACATAGAATCACAGAATTGCAGAGTTGGAAGGGACCCAAAGAACCATCTAGTCTAGTCCAACCCCTTCTCTCTTTCTTGGAGGGAGAGAATGTTACGATATAGAAGCAATGAGGCAGCGAGCTGCAGCTAGCTGGAAAGCAAAACATGATGGGAATGTTGGGACTGTTCCGTGGGAATAGAGGGACAGTCTATTCACAGTGCTGAGCACCGGATTTAGCTCAGAGTGTAATTTGAGCTGTACAGGAAGTACAGGAGGTGGAGTTTGTCTCTCTGCTGTTGGAGTTTGAAGAGAGCAGACGTGTTTCTCTGTAATGCTGCAAAGACAGAAATAAAGGCATGTAAATACATTTCTGTCTATCTCTTTCCCCTGCCTGGGGGCAGGGAAGAGTGGTGTGTTCTTCTCACGCTTGAGGAGGATCGCCGATCGTGACCTAGCCTGGATCCTGCTCGGGAATGCAGACAGGGAGGTCAACAGGAGATCAAGCCAGGTGCCTGGAGAGTGGCCAGTTTCTCCTGACTGAGGCAAGATTTCCTGACAGAGAAGACATCACTGGGAAAGCCATCTTCCTCACCCTCTAAGATCACCCACACTGATTGTTAAAATATTCCATTCCACCTTAAGGGACAGGCATGAGATTGTTGCATGTCACATGTCTGTTTACACTCCAGCACAGCTTGCTGGAAACTTCCGTTTGTGTATAGCTTTTGCTTATGCTGTCTTGCTTTGGACCCAAAAGGGATCAGACATGTTTTCCTTTTGTCCTGATGCATGCTGAATAAACTGCCTGTAAATATGCTTATACAAGCTCTCCTGCCACTTCTGTTTGCGTGTTATCTCTGCTGAGTTGCATGCCCCGGCTTCTGAAGCTGTGGGTCGCAGATGCTACAACAAGGAGTCGAGATCCACCCGGCACACTGGCCAGTGGGCTGGAGCAAGCTGGGGGCCTGCCAATTGCCCCCGTTTCCTTGGTTGTGTGCTACACTGATAGCCATTGCAGAACTTGACTAAGAGAGGCTGTTTTTTTTAAAAAAAAACAGCAACAGCAACAAGCCAACCAACCGACCAACCAACCAACATCTATTAGCCTACGCTATTTTATTTTAACTTACTCAATCCTTAGGGAAAACTTTATTACAGTTTCTTAGGGGCAAAACTATTTGTCCAAACTAGTTTTGGATAAGTTGTTAGGGCAGCTACTATATGATTGTAGAGGGATGAGATATCAGCTTACAGCACAGAACATAGATTTTTCCAGGGGAGAAATAGCGTTTTGTGATGGCAGTTGTTTTGGTTTTGTGTGTGTGCCAATTTACATCAGATAAATAGGGAGGTGCGGGGAATCTGAGGGAAACACAATCTGCAGCCTTTGAAATCTCTGTAGGTATTGATTGTAAGTGCTCTGGCTTCTGTTAGCTGAAGTGATGAGCTCTCTCGGTTTCTGATGTATGATGGAGCATTTGTAAGAGATGGGCTTCTTTGTCTCTTGCCGTGTTGCAGACGATGCTACGGGGGAACTCTTCCACGCATCATCCAATGCTGCTTGTGATCCTCAAGAATGCCTCTTAAATATAGAGATGTTTGTAAATGGCTTCTCAAAATTCTCCAAACTATTTGTGTGCAGATACAGATATACATACATTCATACATACATATATGTGTGTGTGTTTGTGTGTTATGTACTGAGTTGAATAGGATCCAAAATGCAGCAGTCTGATTGGTCCTAGAACAATAGGACCCAGAATGCAGCAGTCTGATTGGTCCACAGGAGCCACCCAATCCAGTGCCAGATGGAAGTGAATCTGCAACCTACAGGAGAATCCAGGAATTAGCCAATCACGTGGGGCCCATTGTGTAAATAATGTATATAAAGCAGACATTCTGGGGGAAATTCCATTCTTCCTCACCACTATGAGCTGCCTTTTGGATCCTATTCAACTCAGTACATAACAGTTAAATTTTGGGAAATTTAATTAAAAAACGATTTTAAAAATGCCTCGTTTTCCTGGATGCTGGGATGTATGTGTAGAAACCCCTGAACATTGTGTGGCTGAACTGTAGCTACTGTTCAAATGTAATGGTTTCACCTTTTTTGCCACCTTTGGGCCCTGACGTGCTGTCCCTGGAAGGCCCCTCACAAGGTGATGCAGCCTTCAGCCTGAAATGCTCTCCGCCCTGCTACAACGAAAGGAAAGGTTGCTCACTTCCATTGCCCGTCTCTCCGTCTTCTGGAGACATTCCTCTGCATCTTCTTTCTCATTAAGTTTCCGGTAACTCAAAAAGTTTCCTTTTGAGCACGGTCTGCTAGTTCTCAGTAATAGGGCGCACAGACTGCTTCCTTTCTCTGAGAACAAATACCTGCTATTTTCTCACCTGTCAGCTTGTATCCCATCTAGGGGAAAGAGAAGCTGCTTGCAGCTTTGACTGTCATGTCAAGTTACATTGGTGGCGAAAGAGCTTCGCGGCTTCCCCCACTATTTGCAACCTGCTTACTTTCCTGGTTCCTCGGAATTGCAACACCTTGCAATCTGCAAGTCATTTGCTGGGACATAACGGCATTAAAAGGGTCCCTCACCTTTGATTTCTTTTTTGCCCTGATGTTCAGAAGCTGTGGCTTGGTTTTTCCTGTTGGGGTTTTATCATCGAAACAAGGTTTACCAGTGTCGTATCGATTCCTGTTTCTGAAACACTTGGCATAGCCAATTTTGAGTTTGACAGACGTTTATAGTTCTGGGCAAGGTTACAGGCAGGGGGAAAAATCAAATGGGATTTGAAGAGGCTTTATTATAAGTGATTTGGCCTATATGCTATACAGAGGGTCTGTTTGTGAAGAAGTGAAACTTTTACTAGGACCCAATTGCAGAGCTGGAGTTGTCATTCTAATGGGCACTGTGTCAGCATTTGTGGAAAATTTGTGCAGACTTGGGTTGTGTATACATTACGGGCTTACAAAGCACATAGGCTGTTCTTTTCCTTCTTTCAGATTAGAGCTGGTGTTTGTGGGGATGTATCTAAACACAGTGTTTAATAAGAAATGACAAAATTAGATACAGGATAGTTATGGGTTGTGGCTAATGTCATGTGTCATGTCCAACACATCCAAGGCAAAAACCAGGACACCATCTTCCCATTTTTTTTTGCTTGAGAGGAAACGGCAGCCATTTTGGGTGCTTGCGCGATTTCGGACTGTGATTTCCAACTGAGAAAAGCCACATTTTTGGGCACGGCACCCGAAAATGCACATTTCGGTGGTGCTGTGCAAGATCGCAGCCCCCTAAAAGTGCTTTGCTGGGGGTGGGGGATATACAGGGTTGGTGGGGGTCTTTGTGGTGGAGAAGGGACCGGGGAAAGTTTAATCCTTTTCCTGTCACCCATTTTGCCTGTGAAACTCTTGATAGTAACCTACCAGAAGCATGTGCATATCAGAAGCAGAACAGCGATGGCAGGAAAAGAAATTGGGGGTTGCAGAAGTGCCTGTTCCACAGATTGAAGCAGTCAGGTGGGCAAATAAGGGGTGAGGCGATCTCACAGGTAGACTGACCCCCAAGCTATTAAGGGCTTCGCATCCCAACAGTGGCACCCTGAACTAAGCCTGGTCATGAACTTGCATCCAGTAGAAATCTAAGTTAAAGCTATGGTTATCCCAGTAGGGATGTATGGAAGTGAGAGCTGGACCATAAAGAAGGCTGATCGCCGAAGAATTGATGCTTTTGAATTATGGTGCTGGAGGAGACTCTTGAGAGTCCCATGGACTGCAAGAAGATCAAACGTATCCATTCTGAAGGAAATCAGCCCTGAGTGCTCACTGGAAGGACAGATCGTGAAGTTGAGGCTCCAATACTTTGGCCACCTCATGAGAAGAGAAGACTCCCTGGAAAAGACCCTGATGTTGGGAAAGATGGAGGGCACAAGGAGAAGGGGACGACAGAGGACGAGATGGTTGGACAGTGTTCTCGAAGCTACCAGCATGAGTTTGACCAAGCTGCGGGAGGCAGTGGAAGACAGGAGTCCCTGGCATGCGCTGATCCATGGGGTCAAGAAGAGTCGTACACGACTAAACAACTAAACAACAGCAAATTCTGGGAATGAAAAGAAGATTCATGCAGCCACTTGCTTTCTGGGTCGGATTCTTTTTCTCCACCTGTGTTTTGTTTTAGTCCTTATTCACGCAGTGCTTCCCATGTTCACCTCAGATGAATAGGTTTTGAAGAGTTTTTTTGTATTTATTGGAGGAAACTGCTTGGCCAGAGGCAACCGTGTGACAAAAGAAATGTGTCTGGTCGCCGTGGGAAGTGATATCTCTCTCAAACCTCTCATATATACTGTATATATAAAAAACACCTACTGTCTGCCTCCAAACAAGATGAATCAGCTGCCACCAGTTTCTCAGCTCAGAATGCCCCACTAGTGCACATCATTAAACTGGACAGTAACCCGGAGCTGTGACAAATTGGGAAAGGACCAATTCAGGAATCGATTGTAAACATTATCCACGTTAAATCAGAAAGAAGGAAGAGCAGGGGGTGAGGATCAGGAACGGCTGAGTGCCACACTCCTCCTCTTGCAAGTCCATCAGGATTTTGGAAAGTTAGGAAGATAGCCTGACCTTGAGCCAGACCATTGGTCTTGTTCTTGCTTCCATTTTTATTATATATTTTGTGAACTGCCCTGAGACCGGCAGGTATAGGACAGTATAAAAATTTAATATGTAATGATAATAATATTATTACCTAGATATTTGGAAACCTGTTGCGCGCTTTAATCTGTTTGTAGTCTCTTGTTCTTCTAACTTTTTAAAATTCGTATTCTTAAATTCTTATTCATTCTTGTGATTGACAATTTTATTGTTTTATATTTTTGCAAACTGCCTTGTTTCTCTTTGGGTGTTTGGTTTTTGTTTTTTTACAACCAAACAGTGCATAAATTTTACGAAATAATTAAAAGCAGGAATTCCAACTAATAATAATCAAAACAGGGTATGAATTTATGGGCCAGGGAAACTGCACTGGGCAAAAAGACATGCCTTTACAAGATTTCTGGGGTGCTGCATCCTGCATGGCAAATTTTTGGAGTGAGTACCCCTCTTCCTGACCACGGAGTCTTTCCTCTAGACACCAGACCCTGACAGCTAAAATAGATTCACAGTCCTGAGACACTACTCTGTGCAGAAGGAAAATGTGGATTATAATCTCTGAACCTCATTGGGTGAAGGGCTCAGGGATGTGAGTTGCTTCATCTCTTATCTGAAACTTTGAACCCACAGCTCAAAATCATCTCTGTCTTCCTTCACTAAGAGGGGGAAAAAAACATCTCTCCATCAGACCACACAAGTGATAGATTAACCGATATTGCTACAAGCCTCGAAGGCTGTCATTTCTAGAGTGGAGGTGTCAAGTGACATATTGTACACAGAGGACAGATATTGGGCTGTTTTCGGGGGGTGGGGGTGGAATTACACCACATCAGTCACAACCACAAGGAAATAAAAAAGTTTTATACGGCAGAAGGCTGTAAAATCTTAGCGAGCGTCTGTTGCGGCGAGCTATCAGCTGCGAGCTAACAGCCGTTTGTGATTACCAGCCCCCGCAACATCTCAGATCTTTGATCCAGCTATTACAAAGAACAAAAGTATTCGGGAGAAGCAGAGAGTTTCCTCAGTGCTTGAGTTCAGCAGCATAAACTCTTATAATTCCAGGGAAGCCCCAAAAGGACATGAGGATGTTGCTTATTGTTAGCCAAGTTATTGCTTTTGGATAACTCAATGCTTTGGAAAACAGAACTTGCGCAGAGATTGGAGAGTTTGAGTTAGATGTAGAAAAGACAGCTTCAAATCAACTTGTAGTTAGGAAGTTCACTGCAAGCCCTTGAGTCAATGGCTGCCTGTCAGTTCAGCCTTCCTAGAAGGGTTGTTGTTAAGTATATTTGTTTAATTGACATTGAAATGTGTATTGCTAAGGGTTTGACACTAGAAAACTCCATTGGGGTGTACTGAAAAAAAGTAGGGCCCTCTGAGCTTCGAGATGGATGAAAAAAACTGCTGATGTTATCTGCTCTTTCACATGAGTGTTTAACCTTAGATCATGTGAGTATGGTATTTGGTTGCAAATTGTCATTTTGAAGGGAGTTGAAAGGAGTATTTAGAATAGTAGTTTCCAATTAGGGCTCTGGGTACCCCTGGGGGGCTGCAGAAAACATCCAGTGGGTCCGCAGCACCATCCCCTGCCATGGACTCACATATCTTGTTAATGGCACAGTGTACGGTTGCCATGCTGGCAGGGGGAAAACTTGTGAAAGAGTCACCGGATGGCAAGTGAGCTGGGATTGGGCAAAAACCTCTGACACAGTTTCTTAGAGCTCTTGCGATTGGAGCGGAGTGGGTGGAGGGGGAGAGAGAGCAAATGGCTTGCTCCATGGGGAGGGTTCAGATGCTTATCATTTTAAAAAAATTGCTCTCTACTTTTTAACTGAAAAGAACTTCTAATTGCTTTCAGCAACTATCAAGTTTAGAGGTATCTCCCACTGCTTTTAGGTAGGGTTTTCCATGAATCTTGCCTGATGAGTCTGGGATTCATGTCTCATCTTGGAAGTCCAACAGGGGAAATAGCTAAGCAAATCACTATGGTTAAAACAGCTCACCCTCTGATAATTTAAATTAGTGCAAAAGGCAGCCTGGGCAAAGTTTGTTTTCTTGTTTTCTTTGGGAAGCTATGGGGCTACATTTGGGTGTGGGAAGAAACAGATGCCCAGCAGAATCCTAATACATTAAAAAGTTGGTTGTTCCTATTGGGATTGGGTAATTAGCAAGAAAAACCTCACTCCAAATGAATACTGTATTTAACTAATTAATCTCTTTAAGCCAGGGATGGAATTTAGGCACAGGAAGAAATAATAATAATCATAATAATACAATTACCACTACCATTACCAACATTACAAAATTCCAGCCGTTTTCTACTGAGTCTTCACCAATACTTTATCAAGCCCTAATGACAGCACTGAGCTGAAATGACACGATTTCACTGCTCCATTTCGAAGAACTGGGTTTTACAGGTCATTATGGCATTTTTAAAAATTGATCAGGAATACACATCTATATCACCATGCAGTCAGAAAAATATAACAGTATTATCTCACCATTACATTGTGAAAGTGCCAATCTAATCAAAAAGCTGAAAATAACTGGAGAGGGGTGAAATAAGATATCATTAAGCAAACAGGGTGGTATAAACAGGTATCATTAATGTGTTGGAAAATTAAAGACCTATTAATAACTAAGAAAAGAAAACTATCATTTATTGGGAATTATTCCAGGGTTTCTTTTTTTCGTTTTTGGTTGGGGGTTACTCTGAATAACGCAAGTAGAAGTTCCAACAACATCAGCCATACCTCATTTATTTTTTTTTTTAAATATTTTTATTGGGTTTTCACATTTTATATAGACAAAAACAAAACACAGAACACCAAAACAAACATAAAAGACGACAAACATGTACAATTTCTTAACATCTTATTTTCTAACCCTAGTCCTTGACTTCCCCCCACCCCCACCCTTGCCTCCCTATTCCCAAATTTATGTCAGCAAGTTGGCATTTCCTTTTCCATCTTAATATTAATCCTTTTATAAAGAAAAACAAAAATAAATTTTCCCTAAGTTGGACCCCAATTCTCTTCCCTCGATTTCTCATTTTTTCTTGAATAATTTTCTTATTAACTAAACCCCCTGGTCTTGAGTGTTGTTTGAATTTAAATGCTTCCCTCCCTCCCATCCCCGGTTTGCGTCCTTTCCCAAGACATGTCCAAAATAACAGTTTTTAGCCTGGGTTCCGCACGTCCGAGGCTCTCAAATCTCTTTCAGTCCCTCTCCGCCGGTTTTGTTGGTAGTCCTTTTTGTCGGTCATCGAGTCTCGAAAGAGTTCCTTCACAATCAATCCAATCAGTCCATAGTCTCTTCCCATATTTAGAAACAACTGCTGAAGAATTTCCACAAGGCCTGAGTCTTGATGATAATCAAAATCAAAGTCTATGTGGAGGCCCCAATTGTACTTCTTTATTTCAAGTTCCTGAATTCCATAAACTCCCGGGGCCTCCACTTTCGTCTTCTGTATCTTTCGTAGGCTTAAAATGGATTTAATCCAATAGTCTCCTTGCTTGTGTTCTCCAAATGTCGGCTTCTGGTTAGTATTTTCCCACTTAACTTGTTCTCTTTCTTGTTTTGTCTTCTCCTCTTCTTTGTTTATTATTTCGAATTCAGCTGTGGGTTCTTTCTCACTCAAGTCCTCATTACATTCAGCAGAACTACTTGTTTCAGAATTCAAGGTCATCAGTTGTTTACTCATAGCTGTAGTCTGCTCCTGTAAGGTTCCCACCAGTGAAAACATCCTTTCGATTTCTCTCAGTATCTTTCCACCCACAGCCATTGTAATTCCACAGAATTCCCCCTAGAGGGAATCTGGTTACTTAATGTTCTTTTCTCCAACAATCCTCTGTCCTGTTATTGTTTCTTTGTTTCCAACAATTTTGATTCAATTGTAACTCCTTTTAATCCGGAGAGATCTTAAATAGCAATTTTTCCACTGTTAACAGTCCATTTGACAGCTTTGACAGCTGTCAAATTCTGCTCCTCTATACAGGCTCCAAAGCAGGTCGCTCCCGGGCCCGGGAGGGAGGGTTGTTTACAACAAAACAAAGTCTCTTCCAACACTCCACTCTCCTGCTCAAATTTGCCTTTCCAAATCTTGGAAGTTACTGTCTTTTTGAAACTCACCCTTTACAGGGTAGGCACTCCAGCTTAGCTCTTATATCGTTGCTCTGGATCGTCTGCAAGGGGGGGGGTGGGGACTTCCTTTTAGCACACCCCCCGGTCGTCTCAAATTCAGAAGGTAAAATTTTTAAAGTTCAGTTCCAAATTACTCACGGGTTCTTTTTTTCAGTCCAAATTTCAAGGAAGGAAGTCAGCGCTCTCCAGTTATGGCTCGCGGCTTCGCTCAGCGGCGGTAGCGATCGACTCTCAGTGCCGCGCCGTCCCCCGTATCCCCTCCATAGCCTTTAAAAAGGCTCTTCGCGAATCAGGGGGGGCGCTTAAGGCACCCGCCGAGTCTTCAGTCCGCAGGCTTCCGCGCCTGCGGTTTTTAAGGGTCCCCGTGTCGCCGGCACGGCAAAGACCCATCCACCGCTGAGCCGATTCCCTCCGGAGCTCGGAGGGAATCCGCCATTTCCAGATCGCGCCAACCCGGAAGTCCATACCTCATTTATCTGCATCTATTCTACAGTGGGACGTGGGTGGCGCTGTGGGTTAAACCACAGAGCCTAGGACTTGCCAATCAGAAGGTCGGCAGTTCAAATCCCCACAACAGGGTGAGCTCCCGTTGCTCAGTCCCTGCTCCTGCCAACTTAGCAGTTCGAAAGCACATCCAAGTGCACGTAGATAAATAGGTACCACTCTGGCGGGAAGGTAAATAGCGTTTCCATGCGCTGCTCTGGTTTGCCAGAAGCGGCTTAGTCATGCTGGCCACATGACCCGGAAGCTGTACGCAGGCTCTCTCGGCCAATAAAGCGAGATGAGCGCCGCAACCCCAGAGTCGGCCATGACTGGACCTAATGGTCAGGGGTCCCTTTTCCCTTTACCTTTATTCTACAGTACATGGTGTAACTAATAATAAAAAGATAAACAGAGTAAAAGAATCCAACTATGCTTATTCTAGACTGTTCCCTTAACCAAGCTAATACTCGTTCACTTGCATTCTTGGATTCAGTTTCTTTGTCCATTCATAGTCCCCTCCTGCTTCCTCCCTCCTGCAGCTCTCAAAGTACAGTTCAACTTTGACTTCTCCTGTTTTCTAGCTTGACATATATATATTTCCACTTCTCTTTAGTCAGTCAGAAGGAGAGAAGATTTGGAGTTTTAAGTTTCGCCTCCACTGCCAGGTTCCTAGGGTGAAACTTTGACCCTCCTGTGCACAACATCAAAAGTTCAGAGGAAGGTTAAAAGTACAAAGCTTCCTGAGTGAAAGATCACCTTGTATTTTTAACCTTCCTCTCAACTTTTGACTCTCCTATGCATGAAAGCCAAAAGCAACCATTTCACAGTTAGAAACCAAACACAAATTGGTGGAAAGGCCTATTTTTCACAAGCCACTGTCTCCCATGTGAGTCTGCCCAGTCCCTGAGTTCTGACTCAGTGGCCCTGCTCATTCGTAGGTCAATACCCCCTCAATACTTCTAAGCTTGATCAGATGTTAAAACATCTCTCTGTGGGTCTGCTTTTAATAATTAAAGGATTTGCTCCATGGGCAGGGTTCTGATATTGCAGTCATGTATCGTGTTTAATTTGTTTTAATCGTTTTACATTTTTAAAAAAATTGAGTATTTTTCTTTATGCTTTTAGTCCTATGCTTGGTACCATATGGAATATTGTGATCTGCCTTGTATGGGTTTTCCCGAAAAGGGCGGCATATAAATCTTTTAATATATAAAATGCACAATAGCCACCTGCCCAGCCAATAGAATCTGAGGGACGAGATCCATCTCAACCAATTAGCTCTGATCATGTATGAAAACCCTGATTGGCTGGCAGCTCCTATCACACCAACTACATCGCTCAGCTATTTCTGAAGGAATTGCTGTACTCCCTTTATCTTCTGCCATTATGGTGACAGATTTTTTTCATGAGAGAAGTCATAGTTCAGATACATTTTTCCTGCAGTCTTCTTTGGGGTCTTTAAAATATGCACGTCCACTCGCACTTTTGAATTTCTTCCAGGACTTCCCTTGAGACCACCTCCCCTTAATATTTTAAAGTTCCTTTTAAAGATGAATATTATTTCATGTTCACACTCTTTTGTTCTTTTGTTGGCCCTGGAATCAAGCAGCCATGTAGCTCATATTTCTTCAGAATATTTTCATTCCTTTGTGAGGTCTCAAGTGACATCCCCTCCCCCCAAAAAAAAAGATTAGAAGGTTTATTTTCTCTAGCCTTTTACAGAGCATTACAGGCTCCCCTTCCTGCTGTTTGAAGTCCATGAAAAATTGAAATTGTGTGGCTGGGATCTTTCTGCAAATACAGGTGAAAGAAGATTAGATGCCTTGTTTCAAATCTATTCTGTGCTTCCACTCCAGCTGTTCCTTTTTATGGGGGACAGTTTTTATTTGTTTGATTATCCAGTTGGGGAAAGTCACTTTCCCTACAATGTCCTTCTTCTTCTTGCTTTTGTGATGCCTTCTTAATTTTTTGTGTGAATGTGAGTTGCTAGAATTCAGAGAATCCTAGAGGTGCAGAGAGCCTTGAATGTCATCTAGTTGAGATCTGGAGCTAACATATCTCCAACATAGACCTTTCGGTTGGCCACTTTGAGAATAGGATGTTGGATTGGAACGATTGTGGAATTTGGATATAAAATTTACAGCGTGTTATGGTTTAAGAGAAAATTACAGTGGTACCTCCAGTTACGAACAGGATCTGTTCTGGACGCCTGGCCATATCCCGAAAACTTCGTAACTGGAGGTGCCCTTCTGCGCACACATGCGGTGCAATTGAGCCCTTCTGCGCATGCACACACAGTGAAACCCGGAAGTATACACTTTCGGGTTTGCCGCGTTCACAACCCGACAATTACGTTACCCGAAGGCAACGTAACCCAAGGGTCCACTGTATATGAAATCAATATATTGTTGGCATCTAACACCAAGTAAATTGGCAAAAATGTATAAATCTAAATCAAACAAATGTTGGAAATGTAAAGAGAAAGAAGGTTCTATTCATCATATGTAGTAAGGTTAGGGTAGAAGGAAGTGAGGTGCAGATGGGGCTCATCCACCTGGGAAGGGAGCCCATCTAGGAGAAGGAAAACTCTAGTCCTAAACCTCTGCTGCCTTGTGGTATATCTTCAGGAGACCAAAAGGCTAAGGAGGAAACCCTACACAATTCCAGAGTAGAGTCCCTAAGATGGTTGGATGGTGCCTTGTACGCCTCCTTCCGGCAACTCCTGTGGCCAAGCTGGTATCGCTCTGCTTTCCTTGGACCATATCAGCAAGACTGAGATTGGGGTCTTGTCATCTGGGCAGCCCAGAACCGCCATACACACTGCCTAGGCATGCGCCCCAGGGAAGTCACTTTGGTGCTGCTAACACAGCGGTTTGGTTTCACTCCTGGAGGTGCACTGCATTGTCTCTTGAGACAGATGCCAACACCAAGAAGCATCCAAAATATGAAATTCTGAGGATGGACTCACCGTTCCCCAATGTCGATGCCACATTTGAGGCCCCTGAGAACTACGAGCAAATAAAACACACTTATATGACTTAGCTTAGCAAGGGGGACCATATTTTACATGGGTGATGATGATAAACTGGAGGCTGCCCTCCCACCTGGCTCTTCATTCTGCGCAGCTGTTTCACGGGGAATGACTGTCAGCCTGGAAGTATGAAAGCGCTTGAGGCTCATCAGGACTCAGCTAAGTATGCAGAGAGGCGCTCTCAGTGCTTCATTGCTAATGATATTGATGATGGTAGCAAGAAGCGTGCAATTTTGCAGCGTGTTTGTGGCGCAAAGACATATGGCTTAATTAGAAGCTTGGTAGCACCTGAAAAACCCCATGCCAAATCCTTTGAGGAACTAATTGGAGTTGTCTCAGATCATCACAGCTCCATGCCATGGGAGACTGTGCAACACTTTAAATCTGAGCAGCTTCTCACACCCACCTGGAGCGGCTGTGGAAGTTTTTGCAGCAGGACTGAATGCCACAACAGAGGAAAAGGACTCTCCAGCTGAACAGCTACAGCCCCTTTTTGCTGCAGGTGGAAATCATGAAGGTCACCTTTGACGACCCCAGAGAAAATGCAAAAAGGGGAAGCAAAATAATATTGCCATGCTATCTCATAGGGAGCAGGAGAACATCACGTCCTTCCTCCATAGGCCTGGTTTGGACTACCTACCATTATGTTTTTCCCTGTTAATGGTTGAAGAAAGCACAAAGGTCCAGCCTGCATGTGGTTTTTGTTTTGTAAGGTAAAAAAAGGTAAAGCTAAAGGACCCCAGGACAGTTAAGTCCAGTTAAAGGCGGCTATGGGGTTGCGGCACTCAATTTGCTTTCAGGTTGAGGGAGCCGTGTTTGTCCACAGACAGCTTTTCAGGTCATGTGGCCAACATGATTAAACTGCTTCTGGAGCAATGGAACACCATGACAGAAACCAGAGCACACAGAAAAGCCATTTACCTCCCCGCCGGAGCGGTACCTATTTATCTACTTGCACTGGTGTGCTTTCGAACTGCTAGGTTGGCAGCAGCTGGGACAGAGCAACGGGAGCTCACCCCGTTGCAGAGATTCAAACTGCCGACCTTCCGATCAGCAAGCCCAAGAGGCTCAGTGGTTTAGACCACAGCGCCACCCATGTTTTGTGAGCTACCTTTCAAAGTTGCAAGATGCTGCAGGGAATATGCCTGGGAGTAAGTGCTGTCAGACCCAATGGCCGTTGCTTCGTTGAACTGGCAGTCATAAGACAAAAGCAGGCCCTCCATGCCTGGCGAGCATCCCATTCTCACAGTGGCCAACCAGATCACTCTGGGAAACCTGCAAGGATGCTTTCAGCAAAAGAACACTCTCCCCTCCTGAGATATTCAGAAGGCAGAGCATGACCATTAGGGTTTGCACCTACTGACAGCCTGACCTTCTATCATAGAATCATAGAATCATAGAATCATAGAGTTGGAAGAGACCACAAGGGCCATCGAGTCCAACCCCCTGCCAAGCAGGAAACACCATCAGAGCACTCCTGACATATGGTTGTCCAGCCTCTGCTTAAAGACCCCCAAAGAAGGAGACTCTACCACACTCCTTGGCAGCAAATTCCACTGTCGAACAGCTCTTACTGTCAGGAAGTTCTTCCTAATGTTTAGGTGGAATCTTCTTTCTTGTAGTTTGGATCCATTGCTCCGTGTCCGCTTCTCTGGAGCAGCAGAAAACAACCTTTCTCCCTCCTCTATGTGACATCCTTTTATATATTTGAACATGGCTATCATATCACCCCTTAACCTCCTCTTCTCCAGGCTATACATGCCCAGCTCCCTTAGCCGTTCCTCATAAGGCATCGTTTCCAGGCCTTTGACCATTTTGGTTGCCCTCCTCTGGACACGTTCCAGTTTGTCAGTGTCCTTCTTGAACTGTGGTGCCCAGAACTGGACACAGTACTCCAGGTGAGGCCTGACCAGAGCAGAATACAGTGGCACTGTTACTTCCCTTGATCTAGATGCCATACTCCTATTGATGCAGCCCAGAATTGCATTGGCTTTTTTAGCTGCCGCGTCACACTGTTGGCTCATGTCAAGTTTCTGGTCAACCAAGACTCCTAGATCCTTTTCACATGTACTGCTCTCAAGCCAGGTGTCACCCATCTTGTATTTGTGCCTCTCATTTTTTTTTGCCCAAGTGCAATACTTTACATTTCTCCCTGTTAAAGTTCATCTTGTTTGTTTTTGCCCAGTTCTCTAATCTGTCAAGGTCGTTTTGAAGTGTGATCCTGTCCTCTGGGCTGTTAGCCACCCCTCCCAGTTTGGTGTCATCTGCAAATTTGATCAGGCTGCCCTTGAGTCCATCATCCAAGTCGTTGATAAAGATGTTGAATAAGACCGGGCCCAAGACAGAACCCTGTGGCACCCCACTAGTCACTCTTCTATCAATTTGTCTAATCTTCTTTTTATAAGGTAACAAGAAGAAAGGCTTTGGGGGTCTAAAGGTAATATATATTCTGTTAATCCCTTCCTTGTGTGATGCACAGAGATCCAAACGCTCAAGGTCTGGTTTGTTTCAGGGTTGGTTGTTGTTGTTTTTCACATGCTCAAAATAATTATATCAAGTCTTACCTTGGAGCCAAATACCTTTTCTGGGGTTGTGCCACACCCACCAATCACAGGAAGGTTTGCCAGAAATGATGCTTGGCACCTGAGCTTGTTACACCCTGACAAAGCTCATGACATCTAGAAGAAACAGACAGAAGTTCTGCTGTGACTCAAAAGCAACATTAAGGATATTAGCTATGGGCTAAGTCGGAGACACCCTCTGTTTTGGCAATGGCCCTTTGCTGACATCACAGCATAGGAAGAACTACTTTTATGGGTCACCAGAGGGAAGTCATTTTTGCTCTCAGTAACAGTAATGTCGTTGTGCTATGAAGATCAATCTTTCCTTCCCTGAGTCTGTGCAGTACTAAGGCCTGAGTCTGTGCAGTACTAAAAAAGAAAAAAAGAAAGAAGTGGTTGAGCATTTTAGGGCAAATGTTTCCCAACAAACACACTTTTGTATGCAGTTTAGACTAACATACACTTTTGCCTGATATATGACTTTTGGTAAACCTTGTTTAATTAGAGAACTGCATCGTAGAGTTCAGATCAGTGCAACTTTCGAAACGTGTCTGTGCTTCTCTCCCTCATATCACTTTGCAGACCCTCCAAGTGTCCCTATTTTCCAGGGATGTCCCTGATTTAGAGAAATCATCTCGGTTTTTTATTTGATCCCGGAATGTCCCACTTTTCCTTAGGATGTCCCTAATTAAAGCCCTTCACAGCCTAGGACCCTTGTACCAACAGGATTGTCCGAGTGTGTGTACAAACTAGGCTACTGGGCAAAGCTAAAAAATCAGTTTGTTGCACTGCGTACTTTTGCCCTCGGCCTCGTCCACCAATGCAATGTGGCCCTTGCAAGGTTGTCCAGAAGGGAATGTGGCCCTTGGGCTGAAAGAGGTTGACTCAGTCCTTACATAGCATCTTAGGACCCTCGTATCTACGGGACCGCCTTTCCTGGTATGCCCCACGGAGGACCTTAAGGTCCATAAATAGCAACACCCTAGAGGTCCCAGGCCCTAAGGACTAGCCTCAACCAGAGCCAGGGCCTTCTCAACACTGGCCCCGGGCTGGTGGAACGCTCTGTCTCATGAGACCAGGGCCCTGCAGGATCTGATTTCTTTCCGCAGGGCCTGTAAGACAGAGCTGTTCTGCCTGGCCTTTGGCTTGGAGTCAATTTGATTCCCTCTCCCTCTTTCTTTTTTCCTTTCTCCTCCTGTGATGGAACTCCTATTTGGGGACTTCCCTGACTTTTTTCTGGCCCATGTAGGACCAGTCTGGATAGTTGGCCTTGGTGGGTAGGGCGGGGTATAAATAAAATTTTGTTGTTGTTGTTGTTGTTGTTGTTGTTGTTGTTGTTGTTGTTGTTGTCGTCGTCATTGGAGAAATGGTAGAGGGTATGGAGTTATCTGATCCCTGAGCCATCTGAAGGCAATCCTGTATAGAGAAGGTTTTTAAAAAAATGTTTAATGTTTTGTTATGTTTTTATATATGTTGGAAGCTGCCCAGAGTGGCTGGGGCAACCCAGCAAGATGTGTGGGGTATAAATAGTAAAATTATCATCATGGAATGCGATGTCCCTATTTTCATTGGAGAAATGTTGGAGGGTATGCAAGAATCAAAACTTAGGCCTGTTATTGGAGGCATGGAACACAGACAGAGCAACAGAGAGACTAGAAGACAATGTCTAATAGTTTTGTTTTTCCTCATTTATGCTGGCAAACAATGTCATGGGTAGCCATTACACACCACCATCATAGCTCATGCTGGACAATTCCATTACCTTTTGTGATAAATAAAAGCCAATTGCATTTGTATTTGTCAATAAGTGTACAACAGAAGACACATGCTAGGCCAGACATTTGTTAATTGAAGACAGTCCGTCGCCTTGCGGCTTTATCTTGACTTTCCAAATGGTCCAGAGGCAGCTTAACAGCGTCCCTGCATTTAAGGAACATTGTTAAGTGATGCATACGTCATTTTAAAAAAATAGAATAACAATGGGCTGCTCTGTAACACTATGTTCATTCCGTTTCCCTAACCGCAAAAATTACTGGATGTAATTTAGCGGGAGGCTGTAGAGATGGCCAGAAGGCTTTGCAGGGCATATTCTCATGCGCTTGGCTCTTATCCAGCTACATTTAGCTTTCAGTTGGTAACTCACAACACGGATGATGGAAACTGGGGCAGCAGATGTGGCAAACAGCCAGACACTCTAGCATGTATTTAAAGCTGGTGTAACATAGCACTTCTGCCCTTAATACAAACTTTGCCTTGGCTATGAACATGCACAATTGGTCTTAGTCAGGTGGTACATGACCCCAGTCAAGCTTGCAAAAATCTATCATTTGCCCGACAATAAATGTTGGAAATGTAAAGAAACTGAAGGTACATTCTTTCACCTCTGGTGGACGTGCCCAAGGATTAAGGCTTTCTGGGAAATTATATATAATGAATTGAAAAAGGTATTTAAGCATACCTTCTTGAAGAAACCAGAGGCCTTTCTCCTGGGCAAAGTCGGCCAATTGGTGCCAAAGAAGGATAGAACTTTTTTTATGTATGCTACAACAGCTGCAAGAATTCTCATTGCAAAGTATTGGAAGACACAAGATCTACCCACTTTGGAAGAATGGCAGATGAAGGTGATAGACTATATGGAATTGGCAGAAATGACTGGCAGAATCCGGGACCAGGAAGAAGAGTCGGTGGAAGAAGATTGGAAGAAATTTAAAGATTACTTACAGAAATATTGTAAAATTGATGAATGTTAGAATGATGTTGGATAGAAATTAAGTGGTTTCTAGCAGTAATGCTTGAAGAGAATATGAAACAAAGGTCTATAAATGGGTAAAAGCTTAATGGTAAGGATTTGCTGAACTAATAAATTTAAGTGGAATACAAAAAAGGGAGGTATGAGGAGGTCCGGGGAAATAAGCTTAAGGAAAATAAGAAACGGAAAATTAATGTGTTTTTAACTGTTTTTATTTTGCATTTTTCTTTTTCTTTTTCCATTTTTATTGTAATGTGTGAAAAAATCTTAATAAATATCTTATAAAAAAAACAAAACAAAATTGGTCTTAGTCATAATACCTTCTCTCAGCCCATCTTCAACAGGTGGGTGATGGTGATTACTGGTACTGTTACTACAGTACATAGAAAACTGCCTTGCATTGAATCAGACCAACAGTCCATCTAGCACAGTCCATAGTGACCAGCTGTGGCTCTCCAGGATTTCAGGTGGGACTCCAAGCCCTACGGAGAGCCAGTGTGGTGTAGTGGTTAAGAGTGGTAGTCTCGTAATCTGGTGAACTGGGTTCGCTTCCCCGCTCCTCCACATGCAGCTGCTGGGTGACCTTGGGCCAGTCACACTTCTTTGAAGTCTCTCAGCCCAACTCACCTCACAGAGTGTTTGTTGTGGGGGAGGAAGGGAAAGGAGATTGTTGGCCGCTTTGAGTTTCCTTCAGGTAGTGATAAAGCGGGATATCAAATCCAAACTCTTCTTCTTCTTCTACCTCCAGATGCTGGGGGTTGAATTTGGGTCCTTCTGCATGAAAGGGTGGCTGTCTGTGTCAAAGGTGGCACTCTCCCAGCTCCATTTGGTACACTGGCTGAGACCATATCTGCCAGAGTGGTGCATGCTCTGGCCATCTCCCGCTTGGACTACTGCAACGTGGAACAACTTTTGAAGGTGACTCAGAAGCTACAACTAATCAAGAATGCAGCAGCTAGACTGGTGACTGGGAGTGGCTGCCGAGACCATATAACACCAGTCCTGAAAGACGTACATTGGCTTCCAGTACGTTTCTGAGCACAATTCAAAGTGTTGGTGCTGACCTTGAAAGCCCTAAATGGCCTTGGTCCAGTAGGAGCATCTCTATCCTCATCATTCCACCCTGTGGAATGCCCGCCCTTCAGATGTCAAACAGATAAACAAGTATTTGACATTTAGAAGACATCTGAAGGCAGCCCTGTATAGGGAAGTTTTTAATGTTTGATGTTTTATTATATTTTTATATTTGTTGGAAGCTGCCCAGAGTAGCTGGGGCTACCCAGTCAGATGGTCGGGGTACAAATAATAAAATTATTTATTATTATTATTATTATTATTATTATTATTATTATTATTATTAGCTCTATCATTGACCTATGGTCCTTCCCCGTATTAACTTTTGAATTTATTGGCTGTTTTCTTCACAACAGCTAATAAAAACAGTAGGTTTCTAAGCAGCTTACAAAATTTTCGAAGCATTAGCACAACCTGGAAGGTTGCTGTTATGCTCAGTTCCTGATTGCAGGTTTCCTGTTTGGGCCTTGAGATCTATGGATGAACGGCGGTGTATAAATGTAATAAAAAATAATAAAAAGAACAGGATGCTGGACTGGATAGGGCTTTGGCCAGTATGATCATTTTATGTTCATTCAATGGTTGAAATATGCCTGGCATCCCTGAAAGTATTAACTGTGAGGATATGGGGCTGTTTTTAAATGTTTGTAGTTATATGACCTGTTGTCTCCTTGCCAGCAAAGGTCCGTATAGTGAAAGATATGGTTTTCCCAGTAGTGATGTATGGAAGTGAGAGCTGGACCATAAAGAAGGCTGAGCGCCGAAGAATTGATGCTTTTGAATTATGGTGCTGGAGGAGACTCTTGAGAGTCCCATGGAACTGCAAGAAGATCAAACCTCTCCATTCTGAAGGAAATCAGCCCTGAGTGCTCACTGGAAGGACAGATCGTGAAGCTGAGATTCCAGTACCTTGGCTACCTCATGAGAAGAGAAGACTCCCTGGAAAAGATCCTGATGTTGGGAAAGATGGAGGGCACAAGGAGAAGGGGACGACAGAGGACGAGATGGTTGGACAGTGTTCTCGAAGCTACCAGCATGAGTTTGACCAAACTGAGGGAGGCAGTGGAAGACAGGAGTTCCTGGTGTGCTCTGGTCCATGGGATCACAAAGAGTCGGACACTACTAAATGACTAAACCACAACAACAGTTATATGGCCCCCAGACTGAAATGCTTCCCTGTCTCAGCACAAAGGCTTTGTTTTTGGTTTTCTGTGTTTGGTCGAACAGTCAGGTCATGGATCTACAGCAGTGACCAGAGGAGAAATGACTGCTGGGATAAGTGCAGAGAACAAATGCCATGTTGCATTTGCAGCAGCACAATGTGACTCCTTCATCTGCCCCACCTGCAACAAAACCTGTCTCTGCTGTGTTGGCCGCTACTCTCCAACAGTTTTACTTCACCCCCAAGTGCTTCCACTGTCTCTCGAGACAGACGGACGCCAACAAAAACTCTGAAAACAAACTTGGCTGGTCTAGGTCGAGAACGGCCACTGTCCGTTAGGGATCTGCTTTCCAACTCAGGATTTAATGATGAAGACATTGACTAGAAGCCTGTGTTGATGCTGTGTCGTTGCAACCAGCCCTTGAATGTTCTGTTTTCTCTTCCCCACCCCCCAGATGCTGGGAAAGAACAGGCTGTCCACAATTTGGCAGGTTCAAAGGCGGCAACCCTCTTCCATTGCTTAATTACTTGGAACCTGATTTTGGAAGCTCTTGCAACTCATAATTCAAGACTTACCAGTTGAGCTGAAGCAGAAACATTGGAACGACCAGGGGTACAAAGAACATGGCCAGCTCTCTTTCTGAGTGTGTACAAGCATTTTTCAAAGGCAATCCCTCTGGCTGCTCCAAAGTCAAAACAAAGGGCCCCTCCAGACATGCCATTTATATAGCTTGCTCTTGGTTCTGAAGTATTTCGGAGGAAAAATTTAAGCAGCCCCTGTTTTTTCGAGCGTGATTGTGTTCCTCCCACCCATCCACACCAATCACAGGATGTGATCAGATGTGTTCTGCAGCCACATCGCTCCCATTCCCTTGCTCTTCCAAACTCAAAGGGAGCAATCCTATGCCAAGATCCGCTGGGATGAAGAGCTTAGGATGCAGCCCAACAGCACTCTCCCTTCCTGTGGCTTCCAGCAACTGGTATTCAGAAGCAGTGTGGTCTCCAACCGTGGAAGCAGAGCATAGCTATGAATCTCCTTCTTCATAAGTCCCTGAGCTCCATTAAGAGTCTGCAATAAGAAAATCAATACCGTCTCCCTTCTCCCCTCTGTAATAACCGTATGTGATTCTTTGGGTGCTTCTAGAACAGTGTTTCCTAAACTTGGGTCTCTGGCTGGTTTTGAAAAACAACTCCCATCACCCCTAGCTAGCAGAACCAGTGGTCAGGGATGATGGGAACTGTAGTCCAAAGACAGCCAGAGACCCAGGTTTGGGAAACTGTCCTAGACAGAGGGCTCTTAGCACCCTGTGTGTGCTGGGCCTGGGGGTTAACCCGAGCAACACGGTCCAGGTCCAGTCCCGAATCCAAGGATTCTGCGAGGAGCCAGTCCAACAGGGCCAAGGCAAAACACGAGGCAGGAAACCAGGCTAGGTCAGGCACAGGGCAACAGGCAGGTTCCAGCAAGCAGCATTGTTGCTCCCGCAACCTGGGATGGGGTCCGACAGCCTTTTATCTCTGTCGGGTAACGGCCGGTCCTGATGTCCCAGTGACTCACCTCCCTGTCTTGCCCAAAGGCGAGCACTCCTCCTGCGAGTACTCAGGTCTCTCCTTCTCTCAGACCTTAGTCTCTGCAGCTTGGGAGACGTCGGTGGGTTACTAGACCCAGGGGCCGCCTCAGCCTCCCCTGACCAAGCCGGTAGTGGAGCAGCTGTAAGGGCATCACACTCTGATTGTTGCTTTCCCATTTCCAAGAGTGTACCCTGACTCCCATACACAGTCTGCTTCATTCTGGCAGTGTAACAGGCATGAGTAACACAAGGGAAGCCTGCTGGGTCAGACCAAAGGCCCATCTAATGCAGCAGTGACCCAACAGATGCCTGTGGGATATTTGCAAGCAGGACCCAGGTGGTATTTGGTGGAAAGACCTGCTCTTGTTATGAGCATTTCCCCTTTCTTCATGTGTAACCATAATGAAGGAGCATCTCCACCCCCATCGTTCAGCCCAGACACTGAGGTCCAGCTCTGAGGGCCTTCTGGCGATTCCCTCACTGCAAGAAGTGAGGTTACAGGGAACCAGGCAGAGGGCCTTCTTGGTAATGGCACCCTACCTGTGAAATGCCCTCCCAGCAGATGTCAAGGAAAAAAAATCAATAATCTGACTTTTAGAAGACAACTGAAGGCAGTCCTGTTTAGGGAAGTTTTAATGTTTGATGTTTTATCGTGTTTTTAGTATTCTGTTGGGAGCCAGCCAGCTGGGCGAGGTATAAATAATAAGTTGTTGTTGTTGTTATTGAAGCATAGTGGAAGTGTGGAACTCACTCCCATGGGAGGCAATGATAACCCCCAATTGGGATGGATTTAAAAGAGCATTGGACATATTCCTGGAGGAGAGGGATATCACTGGCCACAAGATATGGTTGCTATGTTCTACCTCAATGGTCCAAGGCAGCAATGCCTCGTATGCCAATTGCCAGAAATCACAAGAGTGGAAAGTGCTCTTGTTTTCAAATCCTACTTGCCGGTTCTCCACAGGCATCTGGTTGGCCAATATGAGAGCCAGATATTTGACTGGATGGGCCATTGGCCTGATCCAGCAGGTGAATAGTTAAAAGTAAAGGTAAAGGGACCCCTGACCATTAGGTCCAGTCGTGACTGACTCTGGGGTTGCGGCGCTCATCTCGCTTTACTGGCCGAGGGAGCCGGCATACAGCTTCTGGGTCATGTGGCCAGCATGACTAAGATGCTTCTGGTGAACCAGAGCAGCGCACGGAAACACCGTTTACCTTCCCGCCAGAGTGGTACCTATTTATCTACTTGCACTTGGACGTGGTTTCGAACTGCTAGGTTGGCAGGAGCAGCAAGTCCTAGGTTTAACCCACAGCGCCACCTGCATCCCTAGGCGAATAGTTACTTCCCCTCTAAATGAAATGTTTTAGCCAAGAGACAATTCTCTAGATGTTGTTGAACTCCAGCTCCCATCAGTATTGCAAATGATCAAGGATGCTGGGAGTTCTGGGGACTCAAGTTGGGAAAGGCTGAAAGATGAACCTTGGTTTGATCCATCTTGGCTCTCTGCTTAGGTCCTTACTGAGTGTTTGCTAATGGTCAGTGTATAGTCATCACTCTCTTGGCTGCAAGATTTATTTCTTGGGAGAGCACACAGAACTAATATTCCCCCACCCCTTTGCTAGTGAAATAATGTTTTTTTCTCTCCATGACATAAATCACTGGCCTTCATTATTAAAACACTTCTTGGGAAGAAGAAGAAGAAAAAGACTTTTAAAATTTCTTCTGTGAAAACCAGCCAGCAGATGGTATTAATATACCCGGAGATCACAGGCCAAGAATAACAAATGAGGAAATGCAGAACATAAAAAGGGGACATTTAATATGTATAGACGAAAAGGGATGAAGCAAAAAACTGGAACCACTGATGAACATTGGCTGAAGCTGGGAGATGAGCACATGGTGAGCTTGGTCACATGATACCTCCTTTCAGACAGAGCCCAGTCATATATATGTTTTCCCAGTACATCATAATTAGGATTGCAAAGCTGTATTGCAACAGCTATTATCAGGAAAGGGGAAAAACACTGCAAGGTTTTCTGGGAACTGATCTCACTTAGCCAGGTCGGTGGAGTGTGTATGCTATACATTTAAAGCATACATACCCCATGAATCCTAGGAAGTGTAGCTTACCCCTCACAGATCCCAACAGAATGGCTCAGTTGGTTAGAGCGTAGTGCTGGCAACGGCAAGGTTGCAGGTTCGATCCCCATAAGGGTCAGCTGCATATTCCTGCCTTGCAGGGGGTTGGACTAGATGATCCTCAGGGTCTCTTCCAACTCTATGATTCTATGAG